>NC_041407.2:14710000-15310000 GCF_900747795.2 Erpetoichthys calabaricus
GATTTTGATCCCACTTTCTTATCTATCAGTCCTGCCTCCTGATTTCTTCTGATATTTTAATTGAGTTCAACTGATTTTAATCTGATAATTTTACATTCTTTCCAACTTGGCTTCTTCTCTTGATTTTTCACTGATTCTTGGTATTTTCTCTCTCGTCTTTTCTTTCCTGATTTCCTCTTTTTCCCCAGATATCCTCTCTGATTTCTGTTGATTTTCACTCTGCTTGTTTTGTCTTTTCTTGTATGGCACCTCTATTAGTCCTTTTCTCCCAGTTTACTCTCATCGTCTCTCCTCCTTGATTTCCTTTTGCTCTCCTGCTCTCCCCCCTCACATTTTGTTATTCCCCCTGATTTTAATCTATCAGTCATCTCTGATGATGTCTTTTGATGTTTTTATTCCTTTCCTCATGTCCGTTGTGCTTTCTTCTTCCTTGGTTTCCTTAGTCAGAGTCACTTTTTCTCATGATTTTTCACTGAATTGCTTTGTTTACTACTGATTCCATCCTTACTCTCTTGATGTCCTCTCAGCATCTGTCACTTCTTTCTCCTGATTGTCCTCTGATTTTTGATTGATTTTCTTACTCTTGGTGTTCAGTTCTCTTCTGTATGATATCTATGAATTATTTCCTCCCAGTTCCCTGTCTTCTTCAAATGTTCTCTTGCTCTCCCGATTTCTCCTCTCAGACTTTGTTACTCCAGTTCCTCTCTTATTATGATTTTGATTTCCTCTGATTTGATCTTTTTTCTTCTGATTTCTCCCTCACATTTTGTTTTGGCACATATTTCTTATCTATGTGTTTTTTCTGTTGATTTCCTCCAATATTTGTATCTCAGTAATATCCTTGAGTCCATTGCACTCACTTGCTCTCCGTATTTCCTTTGTCAGAGACACTTGTTTACTTATGATTTTTCACTGAGATCTTTGGATTTCTTCACTCATTGAATTTTCTCCTCTCCCTGTCACTGACTTCTCCTGACTTCCCACTAATTTCTATTGATTTTCTCCCTTTTACAATTTAGTTTGCTGGTATATCACCGCCATTCGTTTATTTCTCCCAGTTCTCAGCTTTTCTCAGATTTCTCTCCAATTTCCTGTTGCTCCCCTGATTTCTTCTCTCACTCTTGCTGCCGTCACTTTTTCTCTCCTTATGATTTTGTTTGTTTTCCTCTGATTTGATCCCTTCTTTGTCTGATTTCTGATTTCATGTTTTGTTTAGCCTCATATTCTCTCCCAGTTCTCCCCCTTCCTTTAGGATTCCTCTTGATTTCCTCCTGCTCTCTTGCTTTCTCCTCTCAGACTTTGTTGTCATCCCAATTTCTCTCATTATGTTGTTGTTTTTCTCTGATCGAATGCTTTCTTCTTCTGATTTCTCCCACTTCAGGTGATGTCCTTTGTTATGTTTTGACTGTTTCCTCAAGTTCAGTATACGTTTTCCCCTTCCCCACTTTCCTCTTTCCCCCTCAGTTTTTTTCCCTCATGATTTTTCTTTAATTTCTTTAGATTGTGGTTTTGTTTTCCACTGATTTCATCCTGTTTTCTTCCCTCTCTGTTTCTTATTTCTCATGATTTTCTTCTGATTTCTATGCTTTTCTTTCTGTGTGAGTTATTTTCTCCCATCTCCTCCTCTTCCTCAGATTTCTTGCTGATGTTGCTCTCCTGAATTCTCCTCTTGTCTTTCCTTTGTGACTTATTTTCTCACAGTTCCCCCTCTTCTTGAGATTTCTCAACAGTTTCCTTTTTCTCTCCTGAATTCTCCTCTCAGATTTTGCTGCCGTCACAATTTCTCTCCTTATGATTTTGCTTTCCTCTGATTTGATCCTTTCTTCTTCTGATTTCTCCCTTGTATTTTGTTTGGCCACCTCTTTTCTTATCAGTCAGCCACTTCTGATGATGTCCTTTTGCTATCCTTTACTTATTTCACCTTTCCATTGTGCTCTTCCCCCTTTCCCCTCTTGGTGTCAGTGTATATTCTCCTGATTTTTCATTGATTTCTTTGGATTGTGATTTTGTTTTCCACTAATTTCATCCAGTCCCTCCTGTTTTCTTCTCTCTCTGTCCCTTATTTCTCCTGATTTTCTTCTGATTTCTTTGATTTTCTTCCTCTGTGAGTTATTTTCTCCCAGCTCCCCCTCTTCTTCGGATTTCCAGCTGCTGTTGCTTTCCTGATTTCTCCTCTCAGACTCTTTTGTCGTCTCCGTCTCCCCTCTCTGTGGGTCTCTCCTACTTATACCCCCTTTTCACATCGACTATGGTCTCTCTCTTTCTCTCGCAGTCCGATTTCTCCCCCACTCTCAGCCCATGATCCCCTTGTGGTGCCAGGCTGGTGTTGCACGCCTGTGGGTCTGAGGCTGCCACCGAGGATGTGTGTCTGAATATTAAAGCGCTCCCTGGTATTACACATCGACACATTAGTATGCATTTCACAGGAATAACTCTCTTTTCTTCCCCCCCCCTCCCCCTTGAAAAGAATCAATACTGCAGCTTCTCAAAAATTCTAAGAGTGAAAAATAAAAGATAAGGCGAGCTCTCACGCTAGAGTGATGCAGTCAGGGGTTATGGAGCGGCATTAGCAAGACGTTGAGAAAGTAGCTTTTCTTATTACCGCCTGAGATGTATTGCCGGGCGCTGGCCTTTGCGGGGCACCGTGCCTGGGCGCTCTGATTCATGTCTGTCGCACAACTGATTACTGCAATTCTGTGATTGCTGCTCTGAGTCGCGCTATCCCATCTAAATTGCAGCTTGCCCACAATCCGGCGGCCTGTGTTTAGGATACTGCTCAATCAGACCTGCACATTACCGCTGCTCTTCTTACCCAACAGTCACTGCCTCTCCTGCCATCCTCGCCAGTGATTGCGTTGCCCACCGTCAGCCAACGATCAGTGGCACCCTTAGCTAAATGCGACTTCCCAGCTGGCAGCTTGCAATTCGTGCCACTCCACTTGTTTGATCACCGCCGAGGCAGACATTTAATCAAGATTACAGCACAAACGGCTTTTATTCGTGGCAACAAGTGTCATGGAGCCATCCTGCCACAGGAATGCATCAGACTGCAGGTTAACAATCAGCCGTACACTGCCAAGAAAAATCAACTTTAATATAAATAAGCAGGGTCAACTCCTGCTCTGGTTCTTGACAAAACAAACAGCCACCATGCCAACCTGGTAACTGTGGCACTTGATAGAGGACCCCAGACTCATGACTGGGCACCCAGAACCACAGTCTTCACAATGTCCGACACGTCTATTTAATGATCGGGCATCTCATACCTCCAACTGCGCAGCCCCTGGAAGCCGAACTCCAGTCAAGGACTTAGCATCTCAGGCATAACTTGGCAGTCAAAGAGCCGGCAGTTCAATCACCAAAGACCTTGTGCATCAACGCCCGGCCATCATGGACTCTGCCCAACCAACTTCAGACTCAAGTCAAATGTCAGTCTCAAAGAACTCCACACCTTGGCCTTCAATGCCCAAACAGCACACACCCCTGGTGACACTGCTCACCCAGGACCGCACACCTGGCATTTCAACAATGAAGACCTATGGCAACTATGATATCAGACCACCGCTGTTAAAATTAGAGCACCCAGCCGGGCACCTGGAATCACAATCTCAACAACGCCCAGAACATCAGTCTTCACTATTTAAGACGCCTCAAACTTCCGACCTCAGGGGCACTAGAAGATGAACTCCAGTCAAGAACTTGGCACCTTGGGCAGGACTGGGCAGGACAGGGCAGGGCAGGCAAAGACCCAGCAGTGCAATCCCCAAAGACTTGGACCATCAACACTCAGCCATTAAGGTCACCACACCTCCACTTCCAAACCCAAAGAGTGTGCACCTCACCGTCCAGGCTCCACTTTCTGTGCCACAGGTAATGAAGTCTGAATGAATGAATGAGTTGACATCTATGGCTGGTTCACCGTAATGTTACCAGAACAGGATTTGTTTCTACTGCAGTAAGTGGATGTGGAGAAAGAAGGAATGAACAAATCAATGAATGAATGAATTAATTAATTAATTTGTGTAATATCTATGGTTGGCTCCTCTTAATGCTACCAAAACAGGCTGGGTTTATACTGCAGTAAGTGAGAATGAATGAATGAATGAATGAATAATATAATTAATAATTAATTAATTAATGGATAAATGAATGAACCATGTGTTGCTGCTTCCCCTTAATACTATATACAGTATACTACTGCAGTAAGTGGATGTGGAGAATGAATGAATGACTGTCTGAATGAATGAATAAATGAATGAATGAATGAATGAATAATATAATTAATATAATTAATAATTCATTAATTAATGGATAAATGAATGAACCATGTGTTGCTGCTTCCCCTTAATACTATATACAGTATACTACTGCAGTAAGTGGATGTGGAGAATGAATGAATGACTGTCTGAATGAATGAATAAATGAATGAATGAATGAATGAATGAATGAATGAATGAATAATATAATTAATATAATTAATAATTCATTAATTAATGGATAAATGAATGAACCATGTGTTGCTGCTTCCCCTTAATATTACAACAACAACAACAACATTTATTTATATAGCACATTTTCATACAAAAAGTAGCTCAAAGTGCTTTACATAATGAAGAAAGGAAAAATAAAAGACAAAATAAGAAATTAAAATAAGACAACATTAGTTAACATAGAAAAGGAGTAAGGTCCGATGGCCAGGGTGGACAGAAAAAACAAAAAAAACTCCAGACGGCTGGAGAAAAAAATAAAATCTGCAGGGGTTCCAGGCCACGAGACCACCCAGTGCCCTCTGGGCATTCTACCTAACATAAATGAAATAGTCCTCTTTGTAGTTCGGGTTCTCATGGAGTCACTTGATGCTGATGGTTATCCAGACTTCTGGCTTTTAATCCATCCATCATTGTTGGAACATCATGGTGCTTTGAGTAGATGGTGGTGGCGCAAGCCACCACCAAAAGGACACTGGAAAAGGAAACAGAAGAGAGAGTAGGGGTTAGTACAGATTTTAGTGCCACCATGAATAGTTATTATAATGAATTGGATATACAGAGTATCAGGATTTAAATTACAGTGAAGTTATGAGAAGGCCATGTTACAGTAATGTGTTTTCAGCAGTTTTTTTAAAGTGCTCCACTGTATTAGCCTGGCGAATTCCTACTGGCAGGCTATTCCATATCTTAGGTGCATAACAGCAGAAGGTCACCCGCCTCACCACTTCTTTTAAGTTTTGCTCTTGGAATTCTAAGGAGACACTCAGTTGAGGATCTGAGGTTACGATTTGGAATATAAGGTGTCAGACATTCCGATATATAAGACGGGGCGAGATTATTTAAGGCTTTATAAACCACTAGTCATTTAGCCCGTTACAATAACGGGCGCTAGAACAGCACAGTAGTGCATAAACTTTAGTAGGAACAGTCTATATTAAATGGCAAGGGACTTTGACCTCATTCTTTTTGTTGGTTGTACTTTTCTTTCTTTCAGCCTTTCTGTTGATGATGTTTACTTGCTGAGCTGACCGTTCTTCGTGGGCTGCCGTCGTGTACTGTGTGTCTTTAATTTTCTGTGACAGTAATACTGTCTTGTACGGCTCTATTCAATAAGGGCGCGTAGATAATTTAGTTCAAATGGCTCTGGAATATGTGAAGAGCGACAGGTGCAGATCTTTATTTACGCGCGCCTTTATTCACTGCGCCCAATTGAGGTCGCCCTTTTGAGGCTCGCCTTTTTGTGCGCGCCCTTATTGAAGGATACCGTCTTGTACGTCCGCTGGCTTGTACGTCCGTAATATACATCCATACGTCCGTAATATACCTTTAATTTTCTCTGGCGGTAATACAGGCGTGCGCGTCGGTAATATGCCTTTAATCTCCTCTGACAGTAATACTGGCTTGTATGTGGTTGTAATATGCGTCACTGTATTGTGTACCTTTAATTTCCTCTCACAGTAATACTGGTTTGTATTTCCGTAAAACGCCTCTAACTTTCTCTGACAGTAATATCGCGCATAGCACCGTGCCTCGCGCATGCGCACTTCACCAGAAGACACCCACACACGGACACCTGGACGCACATAGGGATTTTATATATGTATAGATAAGCAGAATTTTAAAGTCAATCCTGAATGCCACAGTTAACCAGTGTAGTGACATCAAAACTGGAGAGATGTGCTCGGATTTTCTTTTCCTGGTTAGGATTCTAGCAGCTCCATTCTGCACTCGTTGCAAACGATTTATGTCTTTTTTGGGTGGTCCTGAGAGGAGTGCGTTACAGTAATCTAGTCGACTGAAAACAAACGCGTGAACTAATTTCTCAGCATCTTTCAATGATATAAGAGCTCTAACTTTTGCTATGTTTCTTAAGTGAAAAAATGCTGTCCTAGTGGTCTGATTAATATGCGATTTAAAATTTAGATTACAGTCAACAGTTACCCCTATACAGTTACTATATATACTACTGCAGTAAGTGGATGTGGAGAATGAATGACTGACTGACTGACTGAATGAATGAATTAATGAATGAATAATATAATTAATATAATTAATAATTAATTAATTAATGGATAAATGAATGAACCATGTGTTGCTGCTTCCCCTTAATACTATATATATTACTGCAGTAAGTGGATGTGGAGACTGACTGACTGACTGACTGACTGACTGACTGACTGACTGACTGAATGAATGAATGAATGAATGAACCGTGCATGGCTGGTTCCCCTTCCAGAACAGGTCCTATTTCCAGTGCAGAAAGTAACCATTGAGAATGAATGAATGAATTAGTTGATTAATTATCAGTATAACATCTATGGCTGGTAAGGGAACATTGAGAATGAATGAATGAACATGTGTGGCTGGTTCATCTTAATGCTTTCAGAAACGGATTAGTTTCTACTGCAGTATGTGGATGTGGAGAATGAATGAATGACTGAATGAATGAATGAATGAAATGTGATTTATGGCTGGTTTCTCTTAGCGCTACCACAACAGCCTCTTTATCTACTGCAGTAAGTAAACACTGAGCATCCTGCCCAGGGTGGCTTTGTGCCAGTGCTGCCACGCTGTGCCCTTTGCCCTCATGACTCCCAACTGAGCTGATCCGCCTAAATGAAGCTGTCTTAATTCACGTTATGATCTTAACAGCAGTACAGTTATGTGATAGCCGCCCTATTAATCTTAATTCTTTAACTATTTTGAAGTGCTGCTATAAAGCAGTAATAATAATAAGGCTACACTGAACAGCTGAGTGACTCCATGACCCGGTGACGCGGCGGCGGCTGATGCCGAGTGTGGTGACTGCGGCTAATCGTAACAGTAATTCGATGATGAAGATGATTACAGAGGGAAGAGGCAGAACAATGTGTGGAATGACAGGATCAGTAATAACGGTAGTTAGGGTGCCAGTCAGGCAGTGTCTCGCGGTGACAGCCGTCTTTAGATGCCACCGCTCCTGAATAATGAGGGGCAGGTCATTAGTGCTGAGTGGACCGCCATGTCTAAGTCACACACAGCAGTTCCACTGGTCACCTCCCTGCCCACCATAGAGCGGCCCAGTGTGTCTCCGGGTGACTTTGATCAGACCCCCGCTGCCTGGGTGCTCGCCACCTAATAATTGCCTTTTTTTTTTTTTGCTCTCAATCCCAGACATTTGTATTTTATTTCATCGGGAAGAGTCTTGTTTAATTATCCACTGTCTTTCCAGCCCATTGATTTACATTGTTAGCTCTTTAATTATACAATTCATCACCTTTTAAACATGAAAAACTACTTAACATTCCCAGTAATTAAAGCTCATCGAAGGATATCAGCACATTTTAAAACAGCTAAGTAAATTAGGCAGCTAAAGACTTGCCGCTTCAAACTTTTCACTCGTTATTTTATTTGATTTTATTTCATTTGATTTGATTTTTTAATGATAATACCTACTTGAGTCAGCCTGTGCATTCTAACAAAGCGGGCAGTGCCAGCAGGAACCGGGCACACAAAAAGAAACAAACCTGCCTCTTCTAGGGTGCGAGTTTTGTGTCAGAAATGGCGGTGATGCCCCCTTTCAGCATGGGCGGCCATAGTGGGTACTTTTTTGTCCAAATTTGCTGATGATGGAGACGTTTATTTTAAGCGGGCTTGCTTTTTCTCCGTCTCGAAACTCAGCACGTGTGTTGGTCAGAATAACCTCCGAGGGCTTTACAAGCTTCACTGTGGCACACAGGTTGGCCTGCTTCAGTGGTCTTGATTATGGTGGGCATGGCAGCAGAATGATTAGTGCAGCTCCAGGACCCCACTGTCTTCTTCTGCATGCTATAGTGATGAGTCACTCTAAACAGGTGCCAGGGTTGGCACTGCCACCCACTACATACGTAAAGACCAGTTTGAGTTGCTTCAGTAGAAGGATGGATGCCTGTATGACTTTGTATTATTTTGTTGTGGTTATCGGGGTGCAGTGGGTAAGACGCTGGTCTGAAGACCCTGGTGCTGTCACTTAACCCGGCTGTGCTACCTTGGGTTCAAGTGTCAGATGAGTACGCCATCACCATTTTTTTTTATTATCCCAGACTAACTGACTGGGCTGGGGTCCACTGCAGCCCCCAAACCTAAAACTGGATTAACCAATAGCAATGGGCACTCTGGTTCACTTTACTGACTGAATTCTGTCGACCTGCCCGTTCATTAGAATTGATTTATTTGATCAATAGGAAGTGTGTTTTCACTTTAAATACATTACAAATATATAATCAAATGATTCATTTGTTATTACATATTGGCACACATGCACATCGCAGACCACCTTGCCAGCTCTCAGTCCCACCCCAAGACAAAAGGGGGAGCTGTCCCCACCTTTGACTCCGTCGTCCCTCACCAAAGTTTAATTCTAAAACGAGAAGCTGCGAGACTGGACCTCGAGTTGGGCATCCAGACGTAGACAAAGAGTCCATAAGGAAGGAGAATGGAGTAAGGACCACCGGGGGTCCGTCCTCACTCCACTACACATTCACATTAATGATATACATTCCGGCGCAGTTAACAAACTTGCGAAATTCACTAAAATCGGAGGAACTGCAGACACTGAGGAGGCGGCGAACAAAACTGATGAAGACCTGGACAACCTGCAGATCTGGGAGAATAAAAGGAACATCAAATAGAAATACAAGATGGGAGACACTGGCCTGCCGGAAGGGACCTCTTAAATGGATTTAGGGGTTTATGTGGACACAACATCTCATCATCTGAGCAAGGCGTAGAAGAGATTAAAAAGACCAATAAAATGTTAGGTTACTGCAGGTTAAAAGTGACATAGATAAAAATCACAGACTGGCCAGCTAGCCTGGGGGAACACAGGTGGGCAAAGACTGTAAACTGGCTGGCACAGACAGGAATGGACAGGCCGGGTAAACTTTGTGACACCTCAAGGTCTGGAAAGGGGGCTGAGCCCACCGGAGTGGAGTCGTTCTGAAACAGCTCTGGAGTGCAGCAGGGAGTCACACGCCTTGCACGGTGATATCCCATTGGTCCAGGAGGTACATCAAGTAAACGGGACAAACACAAAGACAGGGCAACAAAGACACGTGGCCTCTCCTGGCGTCCATATTCAGACAGGCCATGCCGTCTGTTTATGCCACTCCATCCAGGGGCCACGTTGAACCAGAGGCCAATCCACATATTGAGACAGAAAGCCACCTCGTAGTCCACCCAACTGATTATTAGCCACGTTGTATTAATTTGATTTTGCCAACACTCCCATTTATACTCTACTTATATTTTGGCCATGGGAAAGGCGCTATATTAATAAAATACAATAATAACAATAATAATAATAATTATTATTATTATTATCAATATCACGTGACTAAATGTGCCTCTTCTGGTACTTCCCCCTAACTGGCTGGGGTTACTAATGTAAAGGAAGGGGGACATGTTGAACTACAGCAGCAATCAACCTTGACGATAAGAGTGTGGGATTTTGGGGAGGCTTTCTGTTAAGGTCTACGTGACCCCCCCCCCCCTTAATAAAAGTGTCTGTGTGTCCGTCTGGTTGCCATGTCTCTTATCATTTTGGCTCTCTGACCACGCGCACACACACGCACATACGTTAAAGCCAGCGATGTGCCCCCCCCCAGCCTTCCACACCGCTAACAAAGCCTTCAGAGCCCAAAAAACAACAAACACGTGTCCTCCGACAGCCTGACCTTTTCTTTCCTTCTGTCGAAATCCGTCGCGTTACCACCGCTTAACTCGGCTCACACAAAGGCGGCCGTCTGCCGGGGACGAGCCTGCGCAACAACGCCATCGACGGGGGCGTCGGGTGAAAGGAGGTGAAAGTGAAAACAAGGAGACATCTTGAGGGAAAAAAAATATTGGCAGGAATAAGCGGCTGAAGGCTGAGCTTGCAAGTGAACTGCCGAGCGAATATCATGGAGGCCACATCTGAAGGGTGGGTAAGAATGAAAGAGCTTGGTGGTGCAGTGAAAGAAAATAAAAAGACATCAGACACAGAACCGGCACTACAATGATGGCAGTCCTTATTACAGTCAATTCAGACAGAATTCGGACCCCTTCACTGACTGCACACTGCATTGTGTTTCACATTTCATCTGACATTTCTACCCATCAATGTAAACTCACTAACCACAATGATAAAGTGAAGCCGTTTTCAGGAAGGTTTGCAGATTTACTAAAAGTCAAAGACTTAAATCTCTCCTTCATAGAAGTACCCAGACTCTTAATTCAGGACACAGTAGAAGCCCCTTTGGCAGCAATTTCAGCTTCCAGTCTTCATGGTAAGTCTCTACAAGTTCTGGAAACCTGGATGTGGGCAGTTTATCTCAAGCTCAGTTAGACTGGATGGGAAACATCTGGGAACTGACATCTTCAGGTCTCTCCACAGATGTTCTTTGGGACTTAAGTCTGGGCAACTCAAGGACACTCAGAGACTTGTCCCAAAGCCACTTCAGCCTTGTCTTGGCTGTATGCTTCATGTCATTGTCATGTTGAAGGGTGACCCATCAGCCCAGTCTCGAGTAATGTGCACTGTGGAGCAGGTTTTCTTCAAGGACCCCTCTGTATTTATCTGCATTCATCCTTCCCTCAGTTCTGACTAGTGTCCCTGCCCTGCACCCCTATTTACAGTATCTATCTTATTTTATAGTGCCTTTCGCCTTTTTATACATCTATCTATCTATCTATCTATCTATCTATCTATCTATCTATCTATCTATCTATCTATCTATCTATCTTATCCTACCTACTACACTAAAATTAATATCTATATCTATCTATTTATCTATCTAATCCTGCCAACTACGCTGATCTATCTATCTATCTTATCCTACCTACTACACTAAAATGAATATCTACCTGATTATTTGGGTATTCACCTACCAGGTAACGCTTGTGGTTGATCGGCCAGTCAGCAATCACCTGCCACGTCCTCTCATTTGCGAGAAGCCGCTCCTCTAGATGATATAAAGGCTCTGAGGCCAGGGATCTGCACTGGCAATCACAAGGTTGCTGGTTCTAATCCCATCCATCCATCCATCGATTTTTCAACTGAATCCGAACACAGGGGGTCTGCTGGAGCCAATCCCAGCCAACACAGGGCACAAGGCAGGAACCAATCCCGGGTAGGGTGCCAACCCACTGCAGGACACACACAAACACACCCACACACCAAGCACACACTAATCCTTTCTATTCCCATAAATGCCAATAGGGACTCTGTTCTGTTGGGCCCTTGAGCAAGGGCCTTAACCTGCAATTGTTGATGGCCTTGAGTAGTGAGAAAAGAGCTATATAAATGCAAAGAATTATTATTATTAATGATTATAAAATAATACAAAGAGTACACGACATGCGTTTTGCCGTTATTGGAGGTCATCAGGCGTACACGCTTTGCTATCTATCCTATATAGTGCCTTTCCTTTCTCTCTGTCCGTCTATCCTGTAACAAATGTCCACGTTCACATCGTCACACGCTGCAGCTGTCTTATTAGAACGTTTGTCTCAGTCTTCTATTGTCATTAATTCTCTCCACTATCGGTCACCTCTGATACAAGTCGCACGTTTTGACGACCTCCTCCTCACGCCGGCACTTTCGCTATTCTGCCACTTGAGCTCTGACCAGTTTACCAAGAATGACAAGCTCGCTTCAAAATTGACCCCCGGTCAAACCGTCACTAACGCACCTGTCGCCCGGCGGGGCACACATCAGTCCCCAGTCAATCCTCGTTTTTTTTAAGGGCGCCCTGCAGTATGGAATGTCCCACACCACGTCCTCTAAGGCAGGGGTAGGCAACGTCGGTCCTGGAGTGCCACAGTATGTGCAGGTTTTTGTTCCAACCCAGTTCCTTAACGAGAACTCAATTATTGCTGATGAAGCACATATTGCTTAAGTGACATTTTGATGCTTCATTTTAGTGGTCTCGCTTGTTAAGGTTCTCCAACCTTAATTGCTTATTTCAATCTTAAACTGCTGCATTCAGTGTTTTAATTGCTCCTTATTAGCAATAAGATGTAAAAGACAAAGCAGCCAGCAGTTCTCCAGCTAGCTTTTTTCCAATTACATCTGTGTGTGTTCATCATGCACGGTTTGATTTAATAAAACACTTAATAGAAAAATGTGACAGACTGAAAATGATCTGTTTTAGGCTTCAAATCATTTGGATGATATCCTTGGAAAGGAAAAAAATCTACGATATAAAAGCCTTACATTGCACAGACTAACAAGCCATAAAATTAAATAAGGTCTGAGATTGGCAATGATTGGTTTCTAATTAAGCAATTGGGTTGGAATGAAAACCTGTAGCCACTGCGGCTCACCAGCACCGACATTGCCTACCCCTGTTTTACATCTTATTGCTAATAAGGAGCAATTAAAACACTGAATGCAGCAGTTTAAGATTGAAATAAGCAATTAAGGTTGGAGAACCTTAACAAGCGAGACCACTAAAATGAAGCATTAAAATGTCACTTAAGCAATATGTGCTTCATCAGCAATAATTGAGTTCTCGTTAAGGAACTGGGTTGGAACAAAAACCTGCACATACTGTGGCACTCCAGGACCGACGTTGCCTACCCCTGCTCTAAGGAAAGCCCTTATTCTCATGTGCCCTGTTCATTCCTAAAGTCTCTTCTCTCTTTCCTTTTCTTTCTTTTTCCACCCGCACTCCCCACCTCTCTCAGAGTGTCAAAGTCTGCAGTTCGCCTCCTCGGGGTGCTGCTGTGCTGACAAGCCCTACAGCGGCCGTCCCACCGCCTCCACCAGGCGGGGTTGGGGGGCGAGGGGGGGGGGGGGGGTTGTCGGCCAGGGGGCCGTGTGCCTGCTGATAAAGGGCTTACATCCGCCCGCGCAGCGCCGTGATGGACGTCGTCAGAAATCCTTCTCCTAATCCTCATGCACACTAGAAGTTAAGCTGACATTTCCACAATGACAGAGGTGACAACGGCTTGCTCCTGTGATCGTCGGGTTCACGCCGGCGTGACGGTGAAATTTAACTAATGTTGGCAGATATTTAGCTTTTAATACCTTGATGAATGTGCTTTAAAACTGAGGGTTATTAGAAACTCATATTGCCGTAATACGCTCAAAGATAACGCTGTCGCCCTTTCTCTTTTTCTTCTTAATGCTTCTGAGTCACTTCTAATAAGCTCCGCCGAGCGCTTATGATAACCTGCAAAGTGAAGGGAGGGGGGCGGTGGGGCAGGGGGTGTCATTCAGCTTGGAGGTATCCAGGGCACAAAGGAGAACTCCAGGGACCATCTGGGGCCACTAGCTGCATTTCTAGGGATGATTGTTGTCAGCACTTGCAGCTGGAGGAATTTCAGATCTCCTGTGCCATGGGCCAGTCCTCCACTATGAGCCACAGCCTGCATGACCCAAAATCCCCGTGTCACTGGCAACTACTGCATCTGTCTCTAAATCTGTTTTTCTTTATGGAAATATGGAGTCTAACCCAGTAACATCAGGTACAAGGCATACCCAGATATGTCCACTTTCTCAGAATTTAGTTGGAAACTGATGCTCAGGTGAACATGGAGAGCTTTGAGATGTGAGTGGAAACCCAGAAAAACAGAAAGTCATCAGAAGATGAGAAAAAAGTGTGACATTCACATGGACTGAAAGCTGATGGGCAGCAGAACCAGAGCCAAGTCCTTATATCCAGAGTGCCACCAAAAACTCAGGGATAGAAGAAATGATTGAGAAGAGATGATTGAGTGAGATGAAAGGCACCATAAAATAATAGATAGATAGATAGATAGATAGATAGATAGATAGATAGATAGATAGATAGATAGATAGATAGATAGATAGATAGATAGATAGATAGATAGATAGATATTCAAGAGCAGCAGGTAGGATAGATAGATAGATAGATAGATAGATAGATAGATAGATAGATAGATAGATAGATAGATAGATATTAATTTTAGTGTAGTAGGTAGGATAAGATAGATAGATAGATAGATAGATAGATAGATAGATAGATAGATAGATAGATAGATAGATATTAATTTTAGTGTAGTAGGCAGGATAGATAGATAGATAGATAGATAGATAGATAGATAGATAGATAGATAGATAGATAGATAGATAGATAGATAGATAGATAGATAGATAGATAGATAGATAGATCATCATAACCTATCAAACCTTTGTAGCCAGTCTCTCAATTCTGACTCCTTCATTGATTCTGTTAAAGCTCTAATGCTCCTCAAATAATCAATAGATATGAAAGACACTATATAATTGACGAGTAAATAGAAAATGCACTATATAAAAGATAGACTGTTTATTTTTAAAAGTAGCCTTTATTTAGATAATAATTCAAACATCTTAAACAACAGACAATAGATATAACTGTATGGCTATGTGGTAACCTGATTTCCCTGTTGATTAAGTGAACCAATGTGAGAGGGTCAGTACAGAGTAAAGACTGAGGTCTTGAACGCCCTTTCATTTTGTGACATGGCACCTGATTATTTGACGTGGTAGGGCTCACTGTGAATGGTGCTGTATAGAATAAAGACTAATGACTAATAATTATCATTTTAATTAATCAACTAGTTAACGTTATTCTTTAACTCTTATGCTCCTGGTAATTCGAATGTGAAATTACTTACCAAGAAAGACACAATACAGAATAACAATTAATTATTTTAATATTTTCAAATTCTTCATGTCAGTTTGATCTTTTGCATATTGTTTGTCATTCCATCTGAATATTTCAATGAACGAGTGCGTTCTATGAAAGGCACTATATAAAACACAGATTGGTGTTTTGATTGTCATTCTGATTAGTGAAATCATTTTATTTCGTTTTGTCATATGGTGATATTGTTCTCTACAAAAGACGCTATATAGAATGAAGGCTTATGACTTAATCATTGCTGTGATTAGTAAAATTGTTTAATTTAATGTTTCTTTCTGAGTTGCTATATCTAAATATTATGGCAGTACTCACCATGAAAGGCTCTATATAGGAAAATGATGACACTTCATTTTATTCATTTTATCTTAGGCTGTTGCTTGTGATTATTTTTAGATGAAAGTATGTAAAAATAAATTTCAGACAAAATTAATTAAATAAATGCAACCATGTAAACGTGCTGTACTGTGAAATGTGACAATAAATCAATAAAAACATTAAATGTGAGTATACATAATTAAATGTGTCACGAAATATATTGTTGTTGCTTATTTCTTTATGTGTTTAATTATTTCTTCATTTATTTTTTAAGTGACTTCACACCCAACATGTAATAAGCCCTGAAATGAGAACTGTCATTTTCACTCGTCAAGGTTGAGAGGGCGAGTTCTAGCGAGTGCTGTGTTTTGATTGGTCAATCGTCAAACAAAGCGGACGTTGGCGCTTCGCTTGATTTTGGAATTGAATTTCCTGGCTCCTGCGCATGCTCAAAGCTGTAATTGTCCATTTCGGATGCGAGTCTTAATAAAAGTTGCCCGGAATTCCTGTGAGAGCGGCGACTTTAACTCAAGTTATTTCAAATTCATCTTTAGGAGTCTGCAGCTGTGAGCCTGCTGTACTTCATGGCCACGCTCTGCGGACCGATTCACCAATCAAAACACAGCACTCACTAGAAACCGCCCTCTAAACTTTGACAAGTGAAAGTGACAGTTTTCTTTTCATTGCGTATCTCATGTTGCGAGTGGTGTCAACTGTAGTAAGCACAAGAAGAAGTAGTTAAATAAATATATAAAGAAATAAGCGATAATAAACGTATTTCTCAGCATGTTTAATTATTTATAGTGACATACATTGTATTTGCCTTTATTGTCACATGCACTTTTATTGATTCTCGTATTTATTTATGTCTTTTGTTCCTATACTTACTATGAAAGTCACTACTGTATATAGAATAAAAATTAATTATCGTTAGCCTTCATTAATTTTATCATTACCCTGATTAGTCAGTCATTTTAGTCCGATCCGTTTTATTTTGTGCAAGTGCTCACCATGGAAGGCACTATATAGAACAAACACTGGTGTCTTGATGGTTCCTCTACTTCATTTTCTCACTTTGCCGCTCCGGCGCTTTTTTGAAATGCCACTGACGGTCCCCAGCATTTGACAGACATGTCTGACACCAAGGTGAGAAACGAAGCAAACATTAACAACGTCCGAAGGAAGAAAAAAAAAAAAGAAGTGTCAGCCCCTCCAGCGCTCGCCGCCCCTCTCATCTCACGTCACGCGGCTCTTTGCGCCCGAGCCTTTCACGATCTCCTTTCAGACAAACCTCACTTATCCATTCTCCTTGTTTTCTTCTTTTTCGCGCCGACACCTCCGGAGAGCGGAGCTGCCCCGATTCTCATAGTGTGGTCTTCACAGGCAGCTGTCGCGTTTTTGATTCTTTAATCTCCTTTTGTACAAATCTGCACACTTTAAAGTCGCCTTTTTAATGGCCCCTCGCTCTCAGTCTCTTCTGTCAATCCCGGCACTTCGTTTTTTCCTCTATAGCAGATTTCGTCTGCGACTTTCTTTTTACTTTTAATCCTAAACTGTGAATGAGGGAGGGTTCAAATCCCGTCATCATCACCGTCTGCGTGAAATATGCGATGGTCCAGTGTGACCCGGGGGTGACCTACAAGAATAGAGCT
Source organism: Erpetoichthys calabaricus (assembly GCF_900747795.2). NCBI lineage: Eukaryota > Metazoa > Chordata > Cladistia > Polypteriformes > Polypteridae > Erpetoichthys > Erpetoichthys calabaricus. The sequence continues at coordinate 14,727,110 of NC_041407.2, forward strand.
CTGGAAAGGATTTAGGGGTTCATGTCGACATAACGTTTTCATCATCGAATCAATGTGCAGATGCGATTGAAAAGGAAAAATACAATTCATCCTGGGGTGGTATGACATATCTTTGGTGAACCTGGAAAGAACTCCGATGTGCATGCGTTGACACTATATGTATGTATAAATACATAGATACATATATACACATACAGTACATATAGTAAAATAAGGCCGAAGATAACAAAAAAGGTTTGGGGGAATCCACTTGGAAAATGGTCGCCATGTATACAGGTCTCTACAGTCATGAATTCCAAACTGAACTATCTGTACTTACAAAATGGCTGCTATAAATATATGACAAGCAGGAAATGATGTCAGAGATGTGTGTGGTCTGTGGGAACTGGAATTGATGAGGAGGTGGGATCTGGTGCCACCGAAGAGCAAGTGATAGGTGAAGATGTCTGGGGACCTGAACAGGGCTTAGGATGCTGGGTCTTCTGTTTGTCTGCAGGGGAAAGGGAGAAAGAGTTAAGGGTCCCCTGGTCCGGCAGGGAAATACAGTACAAGAATTCGAGCCCATAAACTGCCTCCAATGCCCACTCGTGTGACAATTTAATAATTTATATATATATAAATTTATATATATATAATATATATATATAATATATTATATATATTAAATTATATATAATAATTTAATATATATAAATAAAAGCCAACGTCTGTCTGTATGTCTGTCAGCTTTTCATGAGAGATCTACTTAACGGATTTAGATCGTTTTTTTATTGTACAATTTGCTTGAACTTTCATAGTATCATCGTTTGCTTGCAGGAGTGATTTACTCATGCTAATCTGAGACAGAGGCTGCAGGCCGAGGGGAGGGTAAAGCAGGACATCAGGAGTGGGGAGCCGGGCAGGGTCTTCCTCAGTTCCGTGCCAGCCTCCGTTTGAGTCGGTCTACCTTTGTGTTTTTGAGTGCACCTTGCCTCCGCTTAGCTAGCGATACCTGTTTGTTTATTGATTTTTACAGTTTGTCATGTTTCACTACTATGTGGGTGGAGCCGTGGGGCACAGTCAGTATATATATAAATATATATATATATATAAATATATATACTGTATATATATATTCATTTCATTCGTAGTCTGAGTCTCGACGACCTGAATTGTGTGGGTAGTTATCTACCAGGTAACGCTTGTGGTTGGTCTGCCATTCGGCAAACATCCGCCACCCACACAATTCAGGTCGTTGAGACTCAGACTATGAATGCAATGAATGTAATTACTCCGGAACTACAGGCTGTCAAATAAACGAACCACACGCTGTGGTGCAGCGTAAAGGGGCTTCGTCTCTGACACTGATGTCCGAGGTTCAATTCCCTGAGAGGGGAGCAGTAGATTGTGTACGCCTGATGAGCCCAAATGAAGGCGAAATACGTGTCACGTACTCTTTGCATTATTTGACAGTAAACTATGCAACATATATATTGTGACAAAGGAGCCATATCATCGCCTGACTCAACACAGACAGACATGAGAGGCACACTTATAAAACAAATAAATGTTTAATTTCTATTTTCTTCACCTGTGGGTAACACCTTCCCCATTCCCACAAGCACAATCACTACAATTATTCTTCTCTTTATCCTCCACTCCTCTCTGGTAACCTTAGTCCCTCTCCTCCCGACTCTGGCTCCTGGAGTGGTGCCTTCTGGCTCCTTTTATAGCCCGTCCAGAAGTGCTCCTGGTGTTTGATGACCCATTTCCAGCTGCACTTCAGGGTGTGGTGGAAGAACTGGCCACATGGGCTCAGGAACCACTGCAGCACCCTCTTGTGGCACCCCTGGATCCCAACAGGGTTGTAGAGAACTCCATCTCCCATGGAGCCCTGCGGGAACCCGAGGCACCCCTGCCACCCAGGTAGGCTTCCATCTAACGTCCTGGGGGAAGTACTGATCAGTCCATACCTCTTCCTCCATACCATATACAGAAGAGGCGTCCTGGCCAGGCAAGGGCTCCGGCTATCCACCACTATATATATATATGCTATATTACACTATATTACATTCCTAGTTCTGAATTGCAGTCTGATTATTTAGGTGGTTTCCTACCAGGTAATGCTTTTGGTTGGTTGGCCGGTTGGCAAACATCCGCCATGTCCCCTCAGTTGTGTGATGTAGCTCTTAGATATGTGATACTGTATCTGCCAAATAATACAAAGCATACACAACACGTGTTTCACATAATATACGCTCCATATACTGTATAATATATTTAGTTTGAATTGACTGATTTTTTAATTTTTTTATTCTCATATGACTGCAAGCCCAATTTCCAGCAGCCATTCCTTCCGTGTCCTCATGGTCACCCACTTTATCTTACCTTTAATTAGTCATGTTTAAAGGCCGGTGGGTTATTAGAGAAACCTTACATTTTATGTATGCTGGGTGTTTTTGTGAGTCTTTTGTTGCCTTCGTGTCCCTGTCACTATTCTGCGGAGACATGCCAGTGAGAATTTCATTCTGCTCAGTGCACATGACAGTAAAGTTGAACAATCCACATGGGCTCTGAAGCCCTTCACTAAAGCCTGTCAGAAACAAATCCATTTTAACTTCTGTTGTTTGTCTCTTTTGTTTTTTAAAGCTAAAGTGAGTTTGGGGAGCTCAAGAGTAGCCCAAAGTGATACATTACAAACTCCTAAAATGCCTTTGAGATGTTGTATTTCTTTACTTTAAGTTTCTTTTTGTATGCGCTGCCAGCCCCTTTTATGAAGTACATATTACTAAAAAAACAAATAAAAAATCTTTGGACTTCTATCAGTAACAAAAAGTGCCTGCTTGTGTGCTCGAGCATGTTCTTTCATCGATCAGGGATAGCGAGAGCTCCTCGGTCAGATTCTAACTCGGGGTTATAAACCCAGGGACACGCGGGCCTTGGCTGGCCGCCGGCTGGCTCTTCACGGAGCACGGGGAGCTGTCCAGAGGCCGCGGTGCTGAAATCACTTCAAAGGCGGTGAAAGCCTCCCTTCATGGCAACAGCCTAATGAAAGACGAGCTTCCTCAAGCAGCAGACCTCTTGACATGCGGGCATTGCAAACGAAAAGAGAGACGGAATAAAATAATAAGAATAATAAAAACACCAAAGATTGTTGTTATTTGGTTGAATCTTTTTCATTTTTCAGATAGTTCTGTTGCACTGCAAGAAGAGGCCGACGACAAGTTAAAGAATGACTGAAATAAAAGACGACCACCAGATTTGGGCAGGTAAGTGAAATTTTCAGATGTGGAATCAGCACATCATGTGTGAGTGCAAAGAGCTTCATGCTTAATAATGTACACATAATCACGCACACACAGGCCGTAACTAATTCAGTTTCTCTTTCTATGCTGTACATGCAGTGCATTCAGAAAGTCTTCAGCCCCCTTCACTTTGTCCACATTTTGCTGTGTTAGCCTTGCGCTAACGTGTTTAAATTCATTTTTGAACATTTCCTAAAAAAAAAAAAAATTAAATATGACATTGACACCCTGCGGTGGGTTGGCACCCTGCCTGGGATTGCTTCCTGCCTTGTGCCCTGTGTTGGCTGGGATTGGCTCCAGCAGACCCCCGTTACCCTGTGTTTGGATTCAGCGGGTTGGAAAATGGATGGATGGATGGATAATGTAGCTCAAAGTGCTTTACATGATGAAGAAAGAGAATTAAAATAAGAGAACACTAATTAACATAAAATAAAAGTAAGGTCCAATGGCCAGGGAGGACAGAAGAAAACAAAAAAAAACTCCAGACAGCTGGAGAAAAAAAATAAAATCTGCAGGGGTTCTGAGACCACGAGACCACCCAGCCCCCTCTAGTCATTGTACCTAACATAAACGATCAGTCCTAATTGTATTCAGGGTTTTCATGGAAGGACTTGATGATGACGGTCACATGGATTTCTGGCCTTTAATCCAGCGGTTCTCAAACTGTGCGGCGAAGTAACAAAAAAGGGGGCGCGAATGTTGCCATATGTGGCGTAATTTCACTATTCGTAGGGAAATTTTAAACTTGTAGCAGTGTATCGACAGCAAAAAATATAAGAATAAACTTTATTAGGGTTTCGAAAAAACGTTAGGGGGGCGGAATTAAAACTGTTATGAAAACTCGGGTCGCAAATACATAAAGGTTGAGAAACGCTGCTTTAATCCATCAACGTGGGGACATCACGGTGCTTTGATCAGGTGGTGGTGGTGCAGATTGCCACCACAGAAAACTGGAAAAAGAACAGAAGAGAAAGTAGGGGTGAGAACGGATTTTGGAGCCACCAGGGATGATAATGATAATTAATTGAATATGCAGAGCATCAGGATTAAATTAAAATGAAGCTATGAGAAAGCCATGTTATAGTAATGTGTTTTTAGCAGTTTTTAAAGTTCCCACCATATCAGGCTATTCCAGATTTTAGGTGCCTAACAGCAGAAGGCTGCCTGCCTCACCACTTCTTTTAAGTTTAGCTCTTGAAATTCTAAGCAGACCCTCATTTGAAGATCTAAGGTTATGATTTGGAGTGTGTTGCGATGTGAGATTTTACATATAACTTGATGAATATTTTGTATGTCTTTATTTGTAATTTAGGTAAAGCAATGTAATTTAGTGTTTAGCACCCCCCCCCCCCCCCCCCCCCTTAGGAATGGGTCTGTTTGAATTTTACGATAGGATTTGGGGGTTGTGTCTTAAACCAGTTTGCCGAGTGTTTCTTTGCTAAAGTCATTTCTACCCCCCCGCAAGTAGACTAAGGTATACTTTAACATATGGTTTGGGGGCAGGTGTTAAGATGTTCTATTCCCCCATTGGTCTGAGGTATGGCTGTTTGGAATTGGCTTGTCTCAGAGGCCTTTAAGTACCATGATGTCCTATTGGCTGTAGGGGTTGGACAGAACATCTATAAATGTATGTGTTTAACCTCACAATCTCTCTCTTGCTAACCTGTGATGATGTAATAATAATAATAATAATAATTCATTACATTTATGTAGAAGTATCTCTCTCTTACTATACAACATCTGAAAGAAGCATCTCTCTTGCTAACCTGTGATGATGAAGACAACACAATGAAGAGCACAGCTCAGCAGCCATTTTGAACAGACATGTGGCTGAAAGCTGATCACCAATGATGCCTTAACTAGAGACATTTAAGTAACTACAAGTCTGTGTGCCGCCTGAACTACATATCACCATTTAATCAGGTTGTATGGTTGCCAATATTCAAATATACTTTGCATTTTGTTATTATTTATGAATATTATCAATAATACGTTATTTTATGTGTAACTCAACTTCTGTTTGTCTTTTTACTACATCTAATTGCCTGAGGTTATAGATATAGAAGGGAAGGTGGAGATAAGTTATATACAATAATCTATACTAATAAAAGGCAAAGCCCTCACTTACTCACTCACTCACTCACTGACTGACTCACTCACTCATCACTAATTCTCCAACTTCCCGTGTAGGTGGAAGGCTGAAATTTGGCAGGCTCATTCCTTACAGCTTACTTACAAAAGTTAGGCAGGTTTCATTTTGAAATTCTACGCGTAATGGTCATAACTGGAACCTCTTTTTTGTCCATATACTGTAATGGAGTGCACCTCGATGGCCGTGGGAGGCGGTCTTGCGTATCGCGTCATCACGCCACCCACGTAATCACGTGAACTGACTGTGAACAAAGTACGTACAAAACAAGGAAGAGCCCCAAAGAGTGCTGAAGAAAACATTCATTACACAATTGAGAAGGCAGCGAAATAATAAGAAGCGAGCGAGTGACGCATACAAGCATATTCATAAGTGCAGCTACAACCGTAAGTTTAAATTAAGTTTATAGAAATGCTCCCGCTACCATTTGCAATACCATATTCGCGACATACAAGTTTAATGAGAAGACACGAGGGCATCGTGTAAACCTAAAGTTTAAATTAAGTTCATAGACCTACAAAAGGTTGCCATTGATTTGAGGCAAGATTGCTTTTCTCCTGTACAACTATACGTTGCATTCTCAACAGTAAGCTTGCACGGCTTGGTCATATTACAACCGGAGTGCTGAACTGACAATGGGATTCACAAAAAATCAGATCCTTAACAAATTGTTATTGGTATATTTTCCCTCAATTTAAAAAGGTTTTCTTTTCTTCTTAATAAAAATTTAAAAGCAGTACTTCACCGTTGCAAAGCGCAGGGATTTGGCTATATATATATACATGCTTCCTCAGTTGGTTTGCCCAGTTGATTTCATACAAGGGATGCTATTGGCAGATGGCTGAGAAGCTACCCAACTTACTTTTCTCTGTCTCTCTCTTGCGCTTTCTCTGATCCTGACGTAGGGGGATTGAGCAGGGGGGCTGTTCGCACACCTAGACGATACGGACGCTCGTCTAAAAATGCTGAAAGATTATCTTCACGTTGCTATCTTTTGTGCAGCTGCTTCCTGAAACGACATGCTGCACGGTGCTTCGCATACTTAAAAGCTCGAAGGGCACATATTGATTTTTGCTTGCTTGTTTTTCTCTGTCTCTCTCTCTCTCTTTCTGTGCTCTTGACGGAGGGTGTGTGAGCTGCCGCCTTCAACAGCTTTGTGCCGCGGTGCTTCGCATACTTAAAAGCCAAACAGCCCTATTGATTTTCCTCTGCCTTTATGACAGTCTCTGCTCCTGACTCCTTTGAAGAGGAAGATATGTTTGCATTCTTTTAATTGTGAGACGGAACTGTCATCTCTGTCTTGTCATGGAGCACAGTTTAAACTTTTGAAAAAGAGACAAATGTTTGTTTGCAGTGTTTGAATAACGTTCCTGTCTCTCTACAACCTCCTGTGTTTCTGCGCAAATCTGTGACCCAAGCATGACAATATAAAAATAACCATATAAACATATGGTTTCTACTTCGCGGATTTTCTTATTTCGCGGGTGGCTCTGGAACGCAACCCCCGCGATGGAGGAGGGATTACTGTATGTATATATGTATGTCTATATATATATATATATATATATATATATATATATATATTTATATGTGTATATATATATAGATATGTATATATATGTAGATATGTATATTTATATGTGTATATATATGTAGATATGTATATATATATGTAGATATGTATATATATATATGTAGATATGTAAATATGTATATATATGTGTCTGTATGTGTGTATATATATATATATATATATATATATATATATATATATATATATATATATATATATATACTGTATATATATATATATGTGTGTGTATGTATGTATGTGTGTATATATATATATATATATATATATGTATGTGTATGTATGTATATATGTATATGTGTGTGTGTATGTATGTGTGTATATGTATGTGTATATATATGTTGATATGTGTATATGTAGATATGTATATATATGTGTTTATGTATATATACTGTATGTTTACATAACCTCTTTAACACACTACTTCTCCGCTGCGAAGCGCGGGTATTTTGCTAGTACCTTATAAACAGTGGTAAGTCTGTGAGATTAGGCATTCTAAGGCTACATATTAATTATACAATAGGGGAAAGTAGAGCAATATATATTACTCTACCAAGACAAAACACAGTGTAAGGTGTAAGACATTCCGATATATAAGATGGAGCGAGATTATTTAAGGCTTTGTAAACAATAAGCAGGATTTTAAAGTCAATTCTGAATGGCGCAGGTAACCAGTGTAGTGACAGCAGAACTGGGGTGATGTGCTCGGATTTTCTTTTCCTAGTTCATATTCTGGCAGCTCCATTCTGCACTCGTTGTAATCGATTGATGTCTTTTTTGGGTGGTCCTGAGAGAGGAGTGCGTTACAGTAATCTCGTCGACTGAAAACAAACGCGTGAACTAATTTCTCAGCATCTTTCAATGATATAAGAGGTCTAACTTTTGCTGTATTTCTTAAGTGAAAAAAATGCTGTCCCAGTGGTCTGATGAATATGCGATTTAAAATTCAGGTCAGAGTCAATAGCTACCCCTAAATTCTTTACCTCCGTCTTGACTTTTAATCCTAGTGCATCAAGTTTATTTCTAAAGACAAAGACAAGCCAGCACTCCTCCCAACCTAATGTCTTCACTCACCACCTTCACCACCTTTGGGGGCTGGGGGTCTTCAGTGCAGCCTGCAGAGGCTGTTGTTGCGTCTCCCTAATGCATTCACACATAAGGAGCGTTTGACTAGAAGATGCCCCATAAATGTGTCAAGCTGTTGACAAACTCAAATGAAGAATTAGATCCAGAGGACCCCCCCCCCCCCCCCCCCCCCCCCCCCACCACCGCCACCAAGAAAATGGGCTCTCATTTCTGAGTGCAGACGTTTGAAAGCATTTGGCCAGAGTTTATTTCTAGCCATTTGAAATGAACTCTAGCAAAAGGACACGAGTGTCAGTCTGGGACTGAGAAATACGCTTAGATGGCAAATTTATCAGGGAAGATATTTCAATGTGAAAATAACATCATATTTCAAAATAAATGTGTGATCGCCCCCCAAAATTGATAGCAAATTGTAAATCTAAGCAATGGCTCGAAAAAAAAGGCAATATTTCCCAGTCTATCGATGCTACTGGTGTAACCTTTTGATTAAAATTTGTGTTGTCCATCTTGGGGAGGAAAGCCTTGGCTGGAAGCGGACCGTTTATTAAAAATAAGAGCAACGGACAGAATTAGATGGCGCTCTGGGCTGCAGCCAGAGAGGTGACTCCAGGGTGAATATCCACAGGAACTGGGAAGGGCTGCTGGATTCTGAAGAGTCATATTGTAAAACCAACGGAATGCTAATGCGGCCATCGTGTGCCTCTTGGGGTGAGGAAGACACCGGAAGGATGCCTCGGATTTCTTTGACAGGAGCTGTCAGTGGAGGAGTTGGGGGGCAGGGGGGGGGGGGGGGTTGAAAGAAGGAAATGGAATTCTGTGTACAAGAATATTACAGAACCCAGGGGGGCAGGAGAAGTGGGATTCGCTGGGAAGTACCGTTGGTCCCGGAAATTCCTAATTGATGGGAAGGAAATGCAAATGGAAGACAACAAGTGCACTTCTCAGGGGTGCCGATTAAAAACAAGCAAATTCTAAAGGGGGTAGATAGAAGAATACGGATAATATTGGGCATGAGGAGCATGGAGGGTGGGGGGCTTGTATGAGGATAACAGAATGGAAAAAGAAAAAGAAATGACAGAATAACCTTGGGATCGTTGGGGTTATGATTTATGAGCGTTGAAGGAGAGTGGGGCACAGACAAAATAATAAGCTTCCATCACGTATTATTAAATTGCTTGGTGTCGTCTTAATTTTTTTCCCCCAAATTTTTATTGTATACTCCATGTCATTAATTATCTAGAAAGTTCTTTCTTCTTGTAGTATGTAGAACTGTCTCCATGCTGTATGCTGCCTGCTTTTTCTCTGGTTGAGGAGTTGACCAATTGGCCCTGCAGTGTCCTCTATACCCTTGGGTGTTGTGAGGAAGAATAATATCTAGCATGTAGTTCAATACTATTTCATTTTTATTAATAATGTGTAACAATTTAAAGTTTTATAAAGGCAGGGAACTTAATGTCGGAGAACATCTAACTCAAGAATGAAAGGATGATGGATACGCCATTCATGATCCTAATAGATCATATATGTTAAATGATCTGGGCATCTGTGACAGGGTGGGGTGGGGGTGGTTGACCAGAGTGGGACACATCAGCAGCCCACAGGCCCACCCACCACTAGGAACAAACCCTGGACTTGAGAAAGCAGTTTACGACTTAATTACCTGTGCGTTCTTTCTTTCTTGCTTGTCCGAAATTACATTTGTCCATTCTAGGAAAATGGAGAAAATTCTGGACCAGGCAGGAATGGGTTCGGGGTTGTGCCTGAATTGTTTCATCAGTGAGTCAGACAAAACAAGAGGAGGTGTGCATCCTACAGGCTCTCTTTTTCTCTGCCATTTTCCATCCTGAGGAGACCATCTCTCTCTCTTGGGCCATGCTGTCCGTTTGTGCCACCCCATTTTTATTATTATGTAGTCACTTTTGGGGTTGTGTGTTGTGTGGGGGCTTTAGAGGGAGTGAAATATATATTGTTTTGTTGTTTGTTTCTTTTCTCTGTCAATATTCACACACATTACTAGTAACAGTGCACTGTACAATAATGTACAATGGATCCACTCGACTCTTTCTCTGTACGTTTACCATTCCTTTGCTCAGAGGTTGATGCGCTTGAGCAGCTCTTCTTCTTTTCTCCACCCTAGCAGACTGCTGCTTCTCTTCTTTTGTCGGCATCTTTTCGCGTTAAAACTGATTAAGTCAGTGTTTGTGTTGCAATTACTTAGTACGTTTTCCTTACTTTTTCACTTAAGTTGGCACTTAAGTCTTCAATCTGCCTCAAGAATGATTTAAGGTATGAAGAGGTAGGGGAAGTGAAACGGCAAAGGTGGTAGGGATGAGAATGGTGCCCATACGTATGCACCGCACCGCCGCCCTGCTGGCTGCTGCTGAGAGTTGATTCTACAATAAAAAAAAATAAAAATAAAAAGAGGAATAACCTTGGAGGTCAATCATCACCCCAAAAGCGGATAGTAGATGTCATGTCCAAATTTCAGGTCAATAGGTCAAACGGTTTGCGAGCTACAGGCGATTTAAAATCCTGGACAGACAAACGGACAGCTACAGTAGCGTATTATATAAGATTATTATTATTGTTTTATATGCTGTTTGCTTTTTGAATATTTAACCATCGATTGGGGGAAGTAATTGGGAAGAAGTGCGGCTTGTCTGGTCTAACATTTCCTCAGTTTGCCAGGCCACGGGTCTTTGTGGTGTAGCTGCCGTTCCAGACAAGTGGGTCGGCTGTTGCAGTTCCATCCTTCATGTTCTAGGTGGTAGTGGTCCACCCCCTCTAGGCTTAACCTACAAAAGACAAAAAGTACAATAAATCAGCTCAATGGAAATACATACTAAATGCAAGAACATAAATTAAAGAATCTTAAAATTCCAAAAATTGAATGTTAAGAACATCTCAGGAAGCATAATTTACAAGTAAACACGGTCGTGTCTCACTTAATGGCGGCATATGGTTTCTACCAGAGCGTTAAGCAAGTTAACATGTATTAAGGGGGCGAGGGTGTGACTCTGTCTGATGTCATTTTCACACTGATGAAAAACCTAGCCACACTCCAACAGCATGCAGGGTTGTGCCTCTGCGTCATTTTCGCCGCGATGATGCGTCAAGTATACGACTGAGCTGACGTATCCTACCCTAAGCTAACCTAACCTATCAGCAGCACAATGCATAAATCACATAAATGAATAATTATTCAAATACAGTAATAATAATACATAAATAGCAATATCAATATGGTAATACGACAGCATTTCAATGCTATCCGATTTCCTTTTGTTGTATCCCCGTCGTTAAAGTGTGACGTTGTTAGCCCAGTGACGACTGTAAAATGAAAACAAAATGTCACGTGAGCCGATGAGGAAACCTTCATTGTAATATTAACACTTTGAACAAGTCACTTCATGGCAGCACATAATTCATCAGCTTGACCTCCAGTTTGAGGTGGTTCCTACCACGCCTGGGACCCTCACCCCCCTGGGAGGACGGCAACATCGCAGGTGTTTATCAGTTAAAGCAGATGTTCCATTCCAAGTGAAAGGAGGCAATCCAAAGGCTTAACAAATTGGGATGGGCCGTCAAATGTCATCTTTTTTTTTTCCCAGCCGTAACCCCCTCAAACTGCAGCGATTTATCCTCTGAGAATCCTAATAAAAACAAAATGAGACAGGCCTGTTGGAAGTTAAAGCCCAACAATCTGCTTTGCAATTAAAATTCACATTTAAAAGACAACAGCTTCAGAGGGGCGCTAATGGATGTGCGAGGCAGCAGGGAGACGTCTCCTAGTAAATAAACTCCCCTTAGACCTCGTGCGGCGAAGCTCCTGCTCTTCCCCGTCGGCGCTCCTGAAGCCCATTTCCATTTGTTGATGAAAGGACCTGTTAATGATAAAAGCCCCCAGGGTCTGGTCTTGAAATATTTTTAGAGCTAATGTTTTCACTCAGTGTTGGATGTGATTCAGACCCTAACAGGCTTTAAACAGGATACGATTACCTCCCGGAAAACTCCTCTGTCTCCGATGGGAGTCTGACATGTGTCTGGGTTGTAAACCGATAATGGGATTCATTTATAGTAACTGGTGATGTGTTGAAAAGAGAAGAAAAATAAATAAATAAGTCCGCCTCGGCTTATGTGGCTCACAACCGTCTATCTCGAATTTCCACGATTCTCGTGTGTTTTCTCGTCAGCAGAATTTTATCCTAACGGTTCTCTTAAAAATCAAAGTGTACATTAAGAATGGAGAATGTAGTCAACTGGCCTCTGTGGTCGCTCCCTTTATTACATGCTGTATAAATCCTGACCCTTAACCAATAGGCTTAACCCGTGGGGTCGACTTGAGCCCCTCGCGGTAGACTACTCTACCTAGGGCCACATCCAAGGATGCGTCCGTGTCTTGTTTCGTTGAAAAGTTGACAAAAACAACATGCAACTTCCGTGTGGACTGGGAGGATCAGCAGACATCCACCAGCACTGAAGCCATAATCCTTCATCAATTTTCATTCTATCCTGTACACAATTTAATTATTTTCACTCTGTAAGAAAACCACAAACAATCATAAGGAGTTGGGGGACCTGCAGGCCGACCCCGTATAATTAAATTAAAAAACCAAACCCGGGTTATAAACACATTAAAAGGAAATAGTCTTCACAGACGCGAATCTCAAGAGTGACTGATTCAAGATGGCGGAACTTCTGCTAATAAGGATTTCCGGCTGGAAGGAGCGGGGCCCAGGTGGACAGACACCGGAAGTGACATCAAGGGCGGTAAAGCCGCCAATCTTCGGGTCTGCAGAAGCTGCTTAGTAAACAGCGCCATCCTGAGTTCTCCCGCGATATTACCATCACCCGAGCTTTAAGCTATCCCCAGTGTGGACGTGCGTGACACGACTTATAACCAAATTTTCCGGGGTTCTTATTTTGATGGCATTATCTTTTTATTTTGCATATCTATGTTTGAATGTTGCTCATTTCTTTTAATGTAATATTTTTGAGAACATCCACAATGCATTTTTTGTTTTTTAGTGGCCATTGTCTTTTTGTAGTTTCGGCGCTATGCATCCGAGGTTGTGGATATTCCCTAAAAGCATTCACTATATGAAAATTTATTGTCTGTACTGATTGAGGCTTCTGATGTTTGCTTTCCTCTCTTGAGTTTGATTTTTCAATAGCAGTTACAGTTAGATACTGTGAAATGAAACAAAAGGGTCCGGGGGGTCCCACTGGAAAGAAAACTCAGTCATGCTAAATTACCAGTTGTGTTAGTGCCATCTTGAAAAAGTCATTAGAGGATTGGAGTTGTGTGATCCTCACATTGGATCTGTGGTTTATATACTGCCGTGACCCAAAGGGGACCTCAATGGTCTTCCAGATTTTGCTCCTATGCTATTCAAAGGAGACGGATGGAACAAAAGTTAGTGGCGGTGTCGCACTTAATTCTATCCCCCTATGCCCACATGTCTCACAATACATTGTTACTGATCTCTGACTTAGTATGTTGCTGGTATATGATTATCCCCTGGTCCTTACTCATTCACCCACATGGTCTGCCATTTAGTCACCCTGTGGCAGAACAATTACTAATTCAGCTGAACAGGTGAGGGTCTCCAGCACAGAGAGGCAGGCCTTTGAGGGGGCACTCAATATGTGCCAGTGTACTGCTTGATCTAGACACCCAAGCAGAGACTCGGCACAGGTAGAACATGCAGATTCCATGCAGGCAGTGACTTGGCGCAGGGAAAACTTTCAGACTTTGCACAGGTGGTGACTGGACACAGAGAGAAGATGCAGCCTCTACTGGGCAGAAACTGGACATTGGGAGAACATGCAGGATCGATATGGGCAGTGACTGGGCACAGGGAGAACTTGCAGACTCCAAATTGGTTTTGACTGGACACAGAGATTCAAGCAAAGATTGAGCACAGGTTAAACATGCAGGATTCATACGGGCAGTGACGTGGCATAGGGAAAACTTTCAGACTCCACACAAGGAGAAACTAGGCACAGGGAGAACATGATGGATCCATATGGAAGTGACTGGGTGCAGGAAAAACATTCAGACTCCACATGGGTGGTGACTAGACACAGAGAGAAGATGCAGATTGTGCTGAGCAGAAACTGGGCACAGGAAGAAAATGCAGGACCAATATGGGCAGTGACTGGGCACAGGGAGAGCCTGTAGCCTCCAAGTGGGTGGTGACTGGACACAGAGAGAAGATTTCAAATTCGAGCAGAGACTGGGCACAAGGATAACATGCAGGATCCATATGGGAAGTGCATTCAGACTGCAAACAGGCAGGGACTGGGCACAGGGAGAGCATGTACATTACACCCGGGTAGTGACTGGGCACAGGGAAACCTTTTAGGCTTCACTCAAGGAGAGGTTGGGCACAGACAAAACATGAAGGATCCATATGAAAGTGACTGGGCATATGGAGGACATGTGGACTACATACAGGCATTTTCAGGGCGCAGAGAACATACAAACTCCATGCAGGCAGTGTCTAGGTGCAGGGAAAACTTTCAGACTCTACATGGGTGGTGACCGGACACAGAGAGAACATGCAGATTCCACACAAACAGAGATTGGGCACAGGGAGAACACGCGGAATTCCAACGGGCAGTGACTGGGCACCGAATCAACATGCAGGTTCAAGCAGAGACTGGGTACAGGGAGAACATGCAGACTCCATGCAGGCCGTGACTTGAAGCAGGGAAAACTTTCAGACTCCACACAGGTGGTTGACTGGGCATAAAGAGGAGAAGCAGACCCTACATGAGCAGAGACTGGGCATAGGGAGAACATGCAGGATCCATATGGGAAGTGTATTCAGACTGCAAACAGGCAGAGACTGGGTACAGGGAAAGCATGTAGATTACACCCGGGTAGTGACTGGGCACAGGGAAAACTTTCAGGCTTCACTCAAGGAGAGAGTGGACACAGAGAAAACATCCACCCATCCATTATCCAACCTGCTATATCCTAACTACAGGGTCATGGGGGTCTGCTGGAGCCAATCCTAGCCAACACAGGGCGCAAGGCAGGAAACAAACCCCGGGCAGGGCACCAGCCCACCGCAGCAGAGAAAACATGAAGGATCCATATGAAGTGACTGGGCATATGGAGGACATGTGGACTACGTACAGGCATTTTCTGGGCACAGGGAGAACATGCAGACTCCATGCAGGCAGTGACTTATGGCAGGGAAAACTTTTAGACTCCACATGGGTGGTGACCAGACACAGAGAGAAGATGCAGATTCCACACAAACAGAGACTGGGCACAGGGAGAACATGCGGATTTCCAACGGGCAGTGACTGGGCACCAAACAAACATGCAGGTTCAAGCAGAGACTGGGCACAGGGAGAACATGCAGACTCCATGCAGGCAGTGACTTGAAGCAGGAAAAACTTTCAGACTCCACACAGGTGGTTGACTGGGCACAGAGAGGAGAAGCAGGATCCATATGGGCGCTGACTGGGCACAAGGAGAATTTGCAGACTCCATACAGGTGGTGAGTGTATGCAGGACTTGAACCCAGGACTCTGTGCTGCCCGCTCTTTATTAGAAATGAGAAGTTCAGAAAGCAGGCAGCTGGATTGACAGTTTGATCCTGTGGTGCGTCCGTGAAGCTCATTTCAAGTGTGAGATTTCCACCGTGACCGAGGGGTCCGTAGTGACCCTGCAGGTGGGCCTTCCCTCACACATCAGTCTTTGCACAGCCGTGTGTTCCCTGTGAGCAAGCTGTCCACGAGTCCCCGCTCTGCCCGTGATTTTAATTTAATTTTAAACCTTAACGGTTATCTTTCTGTAGAAGGAATGTGTGAGGAGGATAAATGGAAATCAGGACAGCTGAAGTGATGTGATCTCGGTGTAATGAATGTGAGGTGCCGGCTTTAACCCAAGGACGTGAGTGGAGAGCTCGCTCTGAGTTCAGGTGGGGGTCCTCCTGGGACGCTGGGTGTAATTACTGACAATAGACACAGGGGGCAGTCTAAGGTCAACCTCCTGAACAGCCTGTTTAATTTTAATTGAAGACTTGCCTGGAGCCGGGCACCTGGCACTTTATAGACACCGTGGGCTTAATAATAAAACACTGGAGCGTTATTAGAAATGTGCCCGGCCATATTTATGATAAAAGAAGCTGCCTGGCAGTGCTATGAAAAATGTGATAAGCATGACAGAACAGAACGTCCCGCCTGAATTTATTTCCTTTGGGACTGCGTCAGCTGGAAGGTGCCTAGCTGGACGTGGATGATGGACTGGCTGAGGAGGAGTCGGGATGGAGACCTTGTCAAGGGAGGCCTGCTGATTGTTCAGCTCTCCGACAGATGGCAGAGTTCAGACCCTCGTGGAAGGGATGACTTTTTGCTTTGTTTTTTGCCTTTCTTGCACCTCAGCAATTCAGTTCAACTTTCTCGCTCGGAAGTCATAGAATTCTTTCCTTCTATATTTATAGATTTTTTTTACAGGCTTCTTTGATTGTCAACTGCCAGCCATATTCCTGCTAGCCCTCCCTGACCCAAAGCTTGGCATCTTAACATGGCAATGAACAGCTGACACTCCACTTGAGGGGACTCCCGAGGTGGTGAGGGCTCCGAGGACGCACTGCACTATAGATCTGCATGTTAAGCTCGTCGGGATGACACATCCAGGAGTCCCCAGCTCGTGTTCTTTCATATTTTTATAAATATCTGTCTCTGTTACACTTGCGCACCATGAATTATAAATGTAGTCCAACAGAAGAAAGAAGCCAAAAGTGTGCAGAGGCTTGTAGGGCTGTGGGTGCAACACACGGCCTTTAGACTACATTTGTTTATTGTGGTTTATTATTCTGTCATTAAGCATTTCATATTATGTCACAAGGTTAACTGGGGACTCAGAATTGGCTTGGCATGAGTCAGTGTGCCCTGCAGTGGACTGGCACCCCATGAAAAAGTGGTTGCTGCCTTGTGCCCCGTCTAGTTGAGACAGGCCGTGACTCCCTGTGACTCTGCATTGGATATAGTGAGTTAAAAAATGAATAATATAATATAATATAATATAATATAATATAATATAATATAATATAATATAATATAATATAATATACTGTATAGAATAGAATAGAATAGAATATCCATCCATCCATTATCCAACCCACTATATCCTAACTACAGGGTCACGGAGGTCTGCCATGAGCCAATCCCAGCCAACACAGGGCGCAAGGCAGGAAACAAACCCCGAGCAGGGCGACAGCCCACCGCAGGGCACACACACACACACTAGGGACAATTTAGAATCGCACAATGCACCTAACCTGCATTTCTCTGGACTGTGGGAGGAAACCCACGCAGACACGGGGAGAACATGCAAACTCCACACATATAGATGGGTTCTCTACCTTTTGGTCATTGCTGGACATCACCTCCTTGATCCAGTCCAGAAAAAGACAAGTTAAAGCATAATTGGGCAACTGGAGACTATTGAAAAATGCCTTTACTTATGTTTGTTTAATATGATATAATATACTACAATATGCTGTTGTCCCATCCTGGGTTGTTCCTGCCTTGCATTCAATATTGTTGGGACAGGCTGTGTCTCTCTGTGACACTTGCATTGGATTTAGTAGGCTTGAAAATGAAAGTATGAATGATATAATATAACATTACATAACATAACATAACATAACATAACATAACATAACATAACATAATATAATATAATATAATATAATATAATATAATATAATATAATATAATATAATATAATATATCCATCCATTTTTCAACCTGCTGAATCCGAACACAGGGTAATGGGGGTCTGCTGGAGCCAATCCCAGCCAACACAGGGCACAAGGCAGGAACCAATCCTGGGCAGGGCGCCAACCCACCGCAGGACACACACAAACACACCCACACACCAAGCACACACTAGGGCCAATTTAGAATCACCAATCCACCTAACCTGCATGTCTTTGGACTGTGGGAGGAAACCGGAGCGCCCGGAGGAAACCCACGCAGACACGGGGAGAACATGCAAACTCCACGCAGGGAGGAACCATAATATAATATAATATAATATAATATAATATAATATAATATAATATAATATAATATAATATAATATAATATAATACCCCATTCCATTTTCTAAGTCCTTATCCTGAGTAGGGTTGCAGGGAAGCTGGAGCCTGTTCCAGTAAGCATAGGGTGTAAGGCAGGAACAGTCCCTGGGCAGGACACCAGTCCAATGCAGGATAATAATAATAATTCTTCATATTTATATAGCGCTTTTCTCATTACTCAAAGTGCTCTCCACACAGGGAGGACCTGGGAAGCAAACCCACAATCTCCTTATTGCAAAGCAGCAGCACTAACACTGTGCCACCTGTGAGGATGAACATGTACACAGGCAACTTTTAGTGTCACCAATCTGCCCAACACAGACATGGGGAGAACTTGCAAACTCCATGCAGAGAGGACCAGGAAGCAAACCCTGGTCTCCATACTCATAATATAATATAATATAATATAATATAATATAATATAATATAATATAATATAATATAATATAATATAATATAATATAGCACCGTCTTAACGTATGGGCACAATGGGCACTGGTCCCAGAAGTATAGGGACCCACAAAGTTTCTCATGCCCATGTATGTTTCTGTTTTGCTATCAAAACAGGGGTCCCAACACACTACTTTGCTTGGGGGCCTATGATGCTATTAAGATAGTCCTGATATAATATAATATAATATAATATAATATAATATAATATAATATAATATAATATAATATAATATAATATAATATAATATAATATTTGTTCCGTCATTTAAATCTTTGAACGCCTTTGGCCTAAGACGTTTCCAGCACTTAAACATAACCCTCTGAAATGGGTTAGCTGTCAGTGTTTAATCAGAGGGTCTCTCACAACTTCAGGAGTGTGACAGCGAGATAATCCTAATGGTTTTATGTCCAAATATAGAGAACAACCAGTTTATTGACTTAAACGACTTCTCTATAAAATCTTCTCTTTTGGGTCAGTCTGGACAATCCAACAGTGCACTGTACTGCCTGGCTTCTAGAATATTCCGACAAAAATATATAAACTTTGCCCGAGGGGCTGCTGTAATCTCTTCCTTTAAAAGACTCTGAAAGACCTTTATGATATTGAGGCTAGAGACCTCCGACATCAGTGACAAGTGGGCATTTCAATGCCAAACACAACTGGAGAGTCTGCTGTCAATGGTGAGCGCCCATGGCTCTGGCACAGACCGGCGTGTTTTCAAGACCCAGCTTTAGAAAGTCTGTCTTCAGTGTTGAGGGCACGTTGGCACGAGGCTCTTTTGTAACATCAGTGAGAGGGTAGTTTAATGTAGAAAGGCACATTTGGATTTTTTTCTAGAAGCATCACTGATTTAGAAGGGCACCTTGGTGCATTGGTTGTGAAGAAGTCTGCCATCATTGAGAAAGGACACTTTGGCACCTACAAATCCAGAAGCTAAATCATCCATTAAAGCTGGCATGTTGGCACAGGCCTGTGTTTCTGGATTCGGTCCTGAAGAAAGCAGCTGGCACTGTCTTTCTAGGAATACAATCACAAAAGCCTGCCCAGAGCTGAACCATCTACGTCTATGCACAGTTTGTCTAACGGTGGACGGATGAATATCTGTGTTTCTTTGAAATGACTTTGTAAGCTTTTCCAGCTTTACGCAGATAAACAATCCTTGATCATAGATGTTCTGAGCTCTCTTTTTTGGAAGGTCTTGTAGTTGGGATGAGGGACGACTCTGGCCGAGACCAAAAATAATTGGGGTGCCAACTTGGGCAAAGCCCCGTTTAATATGTGGCCCCAAAAGGTCAAATAAGACTTCAACAGAAAGGAGTGTGCCAGGGTGCAAAAAATGATCGTCAAGTTGGTGTGGTGTGAAAAGCCCTGAGGCGTCCGTGTGATCTTCCCCATGGCTCGCCAGGTCTCTGAGAAGGGTCCCCCCTTTAGGGGTGGGGCTTCCTTGGCTGTGTTGCTCATCAAGGGTCTGCGACACAATAGCGGGTCACATATTAATCAGATCACTAGGATGGCATTTTTTCACTTAAGAAATATAACAAAAGTTAGACCTCTTATAACTTTTACAAGATGCTAAGAAATGAGTTCACGCTTTTGTTTTCGGTTGACTAGATTACTATAATGCACTCCTCTCAGGACCACCCAAAAAAGACAACAATCGGTTACAACGAGTGCAGAAATGGAGCTGCCAGAATCGTAACCAGGAAAAGAAAATCCGAGCACATCACACCAGTCCTGATGTCACTACACTGGTTACCTGTGCCATTTAGAATTGAATTTAAAATCCTGCTTATGGTTTACAAAGCCTTCAATCATCTCGCTCCATCCTATATCCCAGAATGCCTCTCACCTGACACTCTAAATCGTTAGATCTTAGATCTTCAAATGAGGGTCTGCTTAGAATTCCAAGAGCTAAACTTAAAAGAAGTGGTGTTAGGCACCTCAAATCTGGAATAGCTGACCGATAGAAATTCATCAGGCTAATATGGTGGAGCACTTTATAAAACTGCTAAACACCCGTTACGTTAACATGGCTTCCTCATAGCTTCATTTTAGTGTAACCCTGATATTCTGTATATGCATTTAATTATCATTATCATTCATGGTGGCTCTGCAATCCGTACTAACCCCTACTTTCTCCATCCATCCATCCATTACCCAACCCGCTATATCCCAACTACAGGGTCACGGGGGTCTGCTGGAGCCAATCCCAGCCAACACAGGGCGCAAGGCAGGAAACAAACCCCGGGCAGGGTGCCAGCCCACCGCAGCCTACTTTCTCTGCTGTTCTTTTTCTGGTTTTCTGTGGTGGCGATCTGTGCCCCCACCACCCGATCAAAGCACCGTGCTGTCCCTACATTGATGGATTGACGGCCAGAGGTCCACATCACCATCATCATCAAATTCTTCCACGTGAAGCCTGAACACCTTGAGGACTGATTGAGGTCATTTATGTTAGGGGGGCTGGGTGGTCTCGTGGCCTCGGAATCCCCACAGATTTTATTTTATTTTTTCTCCTCCCTGTTTTTTCTGTCCTCCCTGGCCATCGGACCTTACTTTTTTTCTATTAGTATTGCCTAATTTTAT
This sequence comes from Erpetoichthys calabaricus, assembly GCF_900747795.2. Lineage (NCBI taxonomy): Eukaryota > Metazoa > Chordata > Cladistia > Polypteriformes > Polypteridae > Erpetoichthys > Erpetoichthys calabaricus. The sequence goes on from NC_041407.2 coordinate 14,748,369, forward strand.
TTTTTATGTTTTGTCTTTTTTTCACTTTCTTCATCCTGTAAAGCACTTTAATCTTTATTTTTATTTTTATTTATTTTATTATTCATTTGTATGAAAATGTGCTCTAGAAATAAATGTTGTTGTTGTGAGCGAAAAAGAAGACAAGACTGTTAGTGACAGCGCCCCCTCTTGTCCTGGGGTGGTACCATATACCTTTTGTCAGGTCCTGGAGGACCACCGTGGCTGCAGGTTTTCATTCTAACCCTTTTTATAATGAGTGCCCTGTTTGTGCTGCTAATTTACTTCTTGTGAATTCATTTTAATTGAATTGCTTTTTTAAGATTTGCTCCCCTGAATGTCTTCATCGTTCCTCTGAATTGCTTCATTTCTTTCCTTAAATGGCACCCAAACAGAAATGAACTGTGAAGTGAGTGAGCCGACGGAAGACCAACTAAGTCAGGGCCTCAAACTCCAGACAATTTCACTCCAACCAGCTGCTTAATGAGGCGTCAATTCTTGTTGTTAATTAAACCCGATCTTTAATTCTGCGGCTTGTTGCTGCTCTCGTGGTGCATTAGCAGACATTTCCGAAACTGTTGAATTTCTCTTTTCTAAGATCCCTGGTAAAATGTTTTGGGGACCTGAGAAGATCAACATTCCTGAGACCTTCATCTTTCTTTATTTTCAGATATTGTATGATGGACACCAGTTGTTTTGTTTCATTTTGTATCTCATTATTGTTTGGCTGCTAATTAAGGAAAAGGAAAGAATTGAGGGATCTGAGTCGTCAAGAGCAAGTCGAATAAATTTAGTTCAAAAGAAGTTAATTAGGAGCAAAAAACAGGTCACTCATTAAGAAAAGGGTTAGAATGAAAACCTGCAGCCACGGTGGTCCTCCAGAACTGGAGTTGGCGACCCCTACCTTAGGTGAGCCCAGAAGGCTATCCTCTGAGGCACATGCGTGACAGCCTGCTTCACATCAACAGATGCTTCTTGTGAATAGTGAACTCCAAGTGTTTGAGTCTTTTTTGAGTGACTGAAGTGTCTCTAAACCACAATTCCAATCTTTCATCGGTTGGCCTCCAGGTTTGCTAACTCCTGCCTCAAGTGAGTGTTTGTGGAAGTCATTAGCCTAGGGCTTCACATACATCCTACTCTGTGAATGTCTGAATGATGCATACAGTTTGAACAAGAGCAATACAATCATTTGTACATTATTAGTTTAAAACACTTGTGTGCGTTTGTTATTATAAACTAGCTGTGTAAGCCCGTGCTGTAAAAAGCCTGGGCTCCTAGAAACCATGGATTCTGGCACTTCAATCAATCAATCAATTGCATCAGTTGTGTATTAGCGGCTAAGCGAGTTTCTCTTCAATTTCGTTTTGCCAATGTGCTCCCCTCCATTGTCTATCAGTGGCTAAGCGAGTTTCTCTCTCCTTGGAGGTTTCGTTTTGCCGACGTGCTCGCCTTGCTTGTGTATTAGTGGCTAAGTGAGTTTCTCTCTTCTTGGAGGTTTCGTTTTGCCGATGTGCTTGCCTTGCTTGTCTATCAGTGGCTAAGCGAGTTTCTCTCTCCTTGGAGGTTTCGTTTTGCCGACGTGCTCGCCTTGCTTGTGTATTAGTGGCTAAGCGAGTTTCTCTCTCCTTGGAGGTTTCGTTTTGCCGATGTGCTTCCCTCCGTTGTCTATCAGTGGCTAAGCGAGTTTCTCTCTCCTCAGAGGTTTTGTTTTGCCGATGTGCTTGCCTTGCTTGTCTATTAGCGGCTAAGCGAGTTTCTCTCTTCTTGGAGGTTTCATTTTGCCAATGTGCTCGCCTTGCTTGTCTATCAGTGGCTAAGCGAGTTTCTCTCTCCTCGGAGGTTTTGTTTTGCCGATGTGCTCGCCTTGCTTGTTTATTAGCGGCTAAGCGAGTTTCTCTCTTCTTGGAGGTTTCGTTTTTGCCAATGTGCTCGCCTTGCTTGTCTATTAGCGGCTAAGCGAGTTTCTCTCTCCTCGAAGGTTTCGTTTTGCCAATGTGCTCGCCTTGCTTGTCTATTAGCAGCTAAGCGAGTTTCTCTCTCCTCAGAGGTTTTGTTTTGCCGATGTGCTTGCCTTGCTTGTGTATTAGTGGCTAAGTGAGTTTCTCTCTTCTTGGAGGTTTCGTTTTGCCAATGTGCTCGCCTTGCTTGTGTATTAGTGGCTAAGTGAGTTTCTCTCTTCTTGGAGGTTTCGTTTTGCCGATGTGCTTCCCTCCGTTGTCTATCAGTGGCTAAGCGAGTTTCTCTCTCCTCAGAGGTTTTGTTTTGCCGATGTGCTTGCCTTGCTTGTCTATTAGCGGCTAAGCGAGTTTCTCTCTTCTTGGAGGTTTCGTTTTGCCGATGTGCTTCCCTCCGTTGTCTATCAGTGGCTAAGCGAGTTTCTCTCTCCTCAGAGGTTTTGTTTTGCCGATGTGCTTGCCTTGCTTGTCTATTAGCGGCTAAGCGAGTTTCTCTCTTCTTGGAGGTTTCGTTTTGCCAATGTGCTCGCCTTGCTTGTCTATCTGTGGCTAAGCGAGTTTCTCTCTCCTCTGAGGTTTCGTTTTGCCGATGTGTTCCCCTCCATTGTCTATCAGTGGCTAAGCAAGTTTCTCTCTAATCGGAGGTTTTGTTTTGCCGATGTGTTCTCCTCCATTGTCTATCAGTGGCTAAGCGAGTTTCTCTCTTTTCTCTGCGTTTTCACTTTGGCGACAGAGTCGCTTTCTTTGAGCTTCATCCTGTAGCCTCTCACTTCTGGTGCCAGACAACCAGACAGACAGACACACGTTTATATGTAAGATTATACTGTATGAAGATCATACCACATTTTAAGACAAAATTAAACATAAATGCAGTTCTTTCCAAAGAGTTCACATACTTTTTCTTGCCGTTGTCTATTATAAGCAGGGCTACTTTCCCCAACGTGCTGTCCAGCACAGCTCAAGCGGCCACTCCAATTTGCTTACACCAGTCTGTTTCAGGTGCCCTCTGAGACATTCACTTGTTAATACTCTTGAACTCCACTAGGGGGCTGCACGGTGCCCCAGTGCCCAGAATTGGTGGCGTATGGCACTTTAATGACATTACCTAGAAATCTGAACATCTTTTTTTGCGGTAGTCCTGTGCCGTAAAATTGGATTTCATTTCAACATTTTATAGTTTGAATATTTGCCTTTCATGGCTGCCCACTTTTTTTAATGATTTTAAATGGATGTCTGCCCTTAGTCAAGTAGCTGTCGGCAAGTCCTTTGATGTGACGGAGTGCAAATGAAGTGAGGTGATGAAAAGAGCCGCGTTATGCATCCTGCCACCCCCGCCACGGCATGGCGAGCAGCTTTATTGGACCGATGTCATTAGTAATCCAGGAGTGCCAAGGCTCTGTTTGACCCGGGGGGGCTCCGTCACTTAAGTCTGAGGCACTGCAGCAGTTGTGGAAAGTTTTATTAGTCAGCGCTCTTCTGCCATGTCTGAACTTTGGCATCTACAGACACAAGCAAAGATGAAAGGTTCCAGCCAAGGCCATCACAGCCTCTACTCTGGTAGTTCCAGTGCCTGGGCCCAACTATCAGGGTCATTGTCACTGTGCCCTCCCTCATTTCTGTGTCCACATGTTATTGATTTGGGACATTTGGTTTAAGTCCTCCTGATGTCATCTATCATGGTCAGTCCCCTCAGAATGGCTTCCTCTGTTTTCTAATAAGCTTTGACATTGCAGTGTCATCAGCAGTCTGGTCCTCGATTATATTTGTACTGCTTTTACAATATATTTCTTATTTGTTAGAATTTTAACTTTTGCTTCCCTGGTCCTCCCTGCGTGGAGTTTGTATGTTCTCCCTGTGTCTGTATGGGTTTTCTACTGGTTTTTTCCTCCAACAGTCCAAAGACATGCAGGTTAGGTGCATTGGCGATCCTAAATTGTCCCGAGTGTGTGCTTGGTGTGTGTGTGTGCACCCTGTGGTGGGCTGGCACCCTGCCCGGGGTTTGTTTCCTGCCTTGCGCCCTGTGTTGTCTGGGATTGGCTCCAGTGGACCTCCGTGACCCTGTAGTTAGGATATAGCAGGTTGGATAACGGATGGATGGATGGATAGAATTTTAAATGCTCTGTTGTGTTGCCAGAAAGTACAAAAATGTTTTAGCTTGCCAATAATGCCAAACTGAAAATAACGGAGGTGACCAAGAAAACCAGCAAAAAAGATCACAGCCGAGAGTCCATCCTGTGCTTTGCTAAAACCTATTTGTAAACCAAAAATTAAAGTCAGTGGGTCTGTAATGTTAGCAAAGAGCACAGCTTCTCCCGTGCAGAGGTGTCTTTTGTTTAATCTGCAAATCTGAATTAGGAACGGTGGTCACAGGTGACGTTTCATCTGTTCCCATCAATGATGTCAGATGCCACGACTCCGGCAATACATCATCTAACAACAGGTCTCATAAAATGGCTGTTTGCAAGAACGCCAAGATAGTGTCAGAAAAAAGGTGCAAAGGAAATCCGTACATGAGTCAAAACTATGTTCAGCAAGAAATCAAAGTCAGAATAGAATTCTGCAACCCCAAAAACACTGAATTACAAAAAAAACAGAGCTAGAGGTGTCCATAAAAATGAACTGTAATTATCAGCCATAACACAGAATGCCGTTTCATCTCAGACACCAGGCAGCCAAACCACTAACTCGCTTCTAAAATGGTGAGTTGTGTGGCGCCCTAGTCTATCGTGATTAAGTTCAAGGTGGGGGCCAACTCTGGGCAGAGTGTCAGAATAGAATTCTCCAACCCCAAAATCCCATAAATGCAAAAAAAAAAATGACAAAATGAACTGTAATTATCAACCATAGCAGAGAATTCTGTTTCATCTCAGATGCCATTCACCCAAACCACTAACCCGCTTCTCCAGTTCAGAGTTGTGTTGAGCTGTAGTTTATCTTGTTTGGGTGCAAAAAGGATGCCAACCCCTGGGCAGAGTGCCAGTCTTTCACTGGGGTCACACTTATGTGCAGACCCACTCTTGTTCATACCGTGCCAATGATCCATCAGTATATGTTGAAACACAAGATGCGTACGAGGTTTATTGTGAGAATGATTAACAGGACCAGGAGATGGTCAAGACAGACAGATACGTAGACAAAACAAAGCAAGGGTTCAAAACCTGGAGACCAAAAACAGTAATGAGAAGTTGTAACCAAAAGCACAAATCACTGTTCATTGTTGGACCCACGTCTGCTGGAGACACTTTCTCCCTCAGAAGCCCTCTGAAATTAGGAAGACCCAGGAATCACATCTTAGTTCCAATCTTCTGTTTTATTATTATTTTTTTGATGCTAATAAGTGGAGAACTTGGGGAGACCCCAACACTTCATCTCTTCTTGTCCTGTTTCCTCCACAATAATAAAGAAAGGATATCTAGTGTCACACACGTGTGAGTAGGAGGACGTTGTATGGACCAAGTGAAGGTAATTCCACTCCAGGCCAGGGGGTGGCGGGGTGCGCTAAACCTTCTTCTGTTTTCTCTGCAGACCAAACGTGGGAAAATCTGTCTGACTCATCCCTGAAGACATCACTTCTGGTTCTGGCACCTAGGATGACATCATTTCCAGTTCTGGCACCTAGGAAGATATCACTTCCAGTTCTGGCACCTAGGATGACATCACTTCTGGTTCTGGCACCTAGGATGATATCACTTCTGGTTCTGGTGCCTAGGACAACATCATTTCCAGTTCTGGTACCTAGGACGACATCACTTCTGGTTCTGGCACCTAGGATGATATCACTTCTGGTTCTGGTGCCTAGGACAACATCATTTCCAGTTCTGGCACCTAGGACGACATCACTTCTGGTTCTGGCACCTAGGATGATATCACTTCCGGTTCTGGCACTTAGGATAATATCACTTCCGGTTCTGGTGCCTAGGACGACATCACTTCTGGTTCTACCACCTAGGATGATATCACTTCTGGTTCTGGTGCCTAGGACGACATCATTTCCAGTTCTGGCACCTAGGATGATATCACTTCCGGTTCTGGCGCCTAGGATGACATCACTTCCGGTTCAAGCACCTAGGATGATGTCATGTCTGGTTATGACGTCAGAAGAAGGTCACTTCCGTTTGCCATAGGTCACTTCCGGTCTTGGCATATAAAGCCGCCATTTTTACAACGTATACTCAGTTCACTTTTGGACTCCATCGAAGACACTTCTGTCTACTTTTCAAAACCCAGCGACAGGGACAACACACGGGTGGCTGCCCTAAAACTTTTTCATGATGTTCATGATTTTTAACTTTGTGCAAAACATTCTGAACCTACAAGAAAATGCTAAATTTGTGTTCTCCATTGTATAAAACCACAAACAGAGGCCAGAAAAACCATAACCGACTGCAGAAACATCTCAAAAACGTTCAAAATGAAACCAATTCCTAACAGTAAGGATATGAAGGCTGAAGTGTAGCACCAAAGGAAAGATCTGTGTCAGATGAGAAGAACGAGGGGAACGGCTTGTCTTGCTTTCCCGATGCATGGACGGAATCATCAATGTCCAGGTAGATGGTCTCTCCATCTCTAAGGTCAGACATCCATCTCTAAGGTCCTTTATACTAAATCGCCCATGTAGGGTTCCGGACGTAGTGATGTTATATACAGATAATTGCCTAATTATTCTGATGATGGACAGTAAAAAAGCTTTAATCATCTTGGGATGGATAGTCCATCTGACGTTTGACTCATGAATTGACCATTGATCATTCTAACCTGAGATTATAATGTGAGTTATACACTGGAGCGCTAATCTATCTTGATTAGGTGCAAGGAGGAAGCCAGCCAACCCTGAGCAGAGTGTCAGAATTGAATTCTGCAACCCCAAAAAACCCAGCAATGCAAAAAAACCAGAGCTAAAGGGGTCCACTAGGAAAGTGACCAGATTAAGTATAATGTTCGGCCATAACAGAGAATGCCCTTTCATTTCAGACAGCATGCATCCAACCACTAACCCGCTGCTCCAGTTTTGAGTTGTGTGGACCCATCTTGTTTGGGTGCAAGAAGGGGGCCATCCCTAGACAGAGCGGCAGTCCTTCACTGGGAGAATGAACTAAAGCATGAAACAAGTTCTCTGTTTGAAAATCTGCAAGTAAAGATCTGGAGCTCCGTTACACTTCCTCGCGGCTCCTCTGAGCAAAACGTGCAGTAAAAAGCAGTCTACGCAAAATGCCTGCAGCTCCATAATGGGGATTTGAGAGCTTCAGGACAGTCCCCAATTTGTGAAACCAAAAATCAGAGCTGAATGTTACGCCATAAGTAGCGTGGAAAGATCAGCCTCGACACAGACAGACACCGACTCACAATGTCCAGAACACACACTATTTATTTTTCTTTTCTTCTACGCACGGCACAGTGCACCAATCACCCCCACTTAGGTCCAGTCTTGTAATACTTCTCTTCCTCTTTATCCTTTACTGCCGCCTCCACTCCTCTCTTGCAAGCTCTATCCTCTGCCTCCCGACTCCGGCTCCCCGAATGGAGTGAGGCGGACCCTTTTATGGCACACCCAGATGTGCTCCAGGTGCTCCCAGATGATCTACCGGTAGCACTTCCTGGTGTGGCGGAAGCGCTGCAGTCTATGGCTCTGGAACCTTCCAGGCTCCCCCATGGCGGTGGCCACACACCCCCACAGGGTTGAGCTTCCCAGCTCCGTATCTGTGACCCTGATGCAATCCGGGGCACGCCGAGGAAGAGATTGCCCCTCTCCCGGTCACTGGGGCAAGGTCCCTGGTCGTCTGCCACAGTAGGTTTTCTAACTTGCTGAGCTTTGCCAGCTTATAGCTAATCAACAGACGCGCCAACACCTCATCATCACCTAAACAGCTCCTGTTTCTTCTTTCCAGAGTGAGACGCAGGTGCTTGTCGGCGTCATTTTTCTTTCACGTTTCTTTTCAGCTTGAAAAAATAATGTAATCAGAAGAGGAGGAGAAACGAGAGAAATCTCGAGTGTCGGCTCCTCTTCACAAGTGCTGAAGCTCTCTGGACACAAAGAGTGATGGAGAGATCAAAGTCCCTGCAGCTTTCAAATGGCTTTATCGGTTGTTTCCATCGCCTCTCCTACTGCACTAGGGCTGAAGGTGAAGTGGGGCTGCCGATCTTTGTGTGCTTCACTGCTGACCTCTTCTTGTTTGGGTCCTTGTGTCCTGCTGCTGGTCCTATTGTCTCTCCCTTTGCTGTATGTACTCATGATGTGCATTTGCTGCTTGGCCTTCCTCCTTCAAGATCAGCGTCATCTTGATGTTTCACTGCTGACCTCTTACAGCAGCAGAATTGCCAGTTTTAAATTCACCTTTTAAATGTACGTGAACAGTGGATTCTAAATCTCCTCAGACCCCTTCAATTTCTGCACAATGTATTGCGTTGTAAATTTAATTGTAAATGGATACATTTGCTCTTTTTGCCCTTCAGTCTACGCTCAATAACCCATCATGACAAAGTGAAAGAATGCTTTCAGAAAGGCTTGCAAGTTTATTAAAAATCAAAAACCGAATCCTCCCCTTCATAGAGGTGTTCACACCTTTAATTCAGTATTTTGTAGAAGCCCCTTTGGCAGCAATCCCAGCCTTGAGTCTTCGTAGTGAGCCGCTACCAGCTTTGCACACCTGCATTTGGGCACTTTATCCCATTCTTCCACGCAGATCCCCTCAGGCTTCACTAGCTTGGATGGGAAGCATCTATAAACTGCCATCTTCAGGCTTCTTCACATGGGAATTAAGTGTGGGCTTTGTCTGGGCCACTCCAGGACACTCAGAGACTGATCCCAAAGCCACTCCAGCATTATCTTGGCTCCAAGCTTCAGGTTATGGTCATGCTGAAAGGTGAACCGTCACCCCAGTCTAAGGTGTTGTGCACGCTGGAGCAGGTTTTGTTCAAAGACCACTCTGTGTTTGGCTGCAATCATCTTGCCCTCAGTGCTGACCAGTCTCCCTGTCCCTGCTGCCCATAACAAGATGATGCCACCGCCATGCTTCACCGAAGGTATGGAATTAGGCAGGTGATGGGCAGTGCATGGTCTCCACCAGATATGGTGCTCAGAGTTCTGCCCAAAAAGTTCAATTTTTGTCTTATCAGACCAGAGAATCTTTATCTTCAAGCTGTTAGACTCCGTCAAATGCCGCTTGGCAAACTCCAAGTGGGAGTTTATGAACTCATATTTTGAATCTGTAAACTAATATATGAAGTGAAGTTCTCGATGACCCATCACGTCGATGACAAAAGCCACAATCTTCGAGGACATGCCTCTAACCACACGGAAAACTTCCTAACAACAGGAGAATAAAATAGCAATAGAGCGTGACAAAACAGTGGTATGTAAATGTCCATAATGCTCCTCCTTCTTGATCTCCTCATCCCTCTCTGCTGATCTCCTGAATACTCAGTGCTCTCTCTTTGTGTCTCAATCTTGATGTCCTCTCCTTTCTCGTGTCTCACTGCTAATCCTCACTGCACTCATTTTCTTATCTCCTGAACTCTCCTACGTTTAAGTGATGGCCTCTTTGTGTCTCGTCCTTGATGTCCTCTTCTTAATCAGCTGAACTTCTCAATGCTCCATTTTGTCTGACTGCTAATCTCCTGAGCCCTCGTTGATCTCTTATGTCTCACTTCTGGTCTCTTTGTGACTCCTTCTTGGTGTCCACTTCTCTCCCAACTCACCCCCTCGTGTCTCACTACTTATCCTCAGTACAGCTCTTGTCACACTACTGATCTCCTGAGCCCTCATTGCTCCCCTGTATCTCACTATTGGTCTCTTCGCATCTCCTTCTTGATGTCTTTCTCTCTCTCTTGGTTCATCTCCTTGTGTCTCACTGCTGATCCTCCATAAGCCCCTTAGTCTAACTACTGATCTCCTGAGCCCTCATTGATCTCTTATGTCATACTGACAGTCTCTTTGTGTCTCCTTCTTGATGTCCTCTTCTCTCTCAACTGAACTCCCCTCGTGTCTCACTGCTGATCCTTCATAAGCCCCTTTGTCTTACTGCTGATCTGCTGAGCCCTCATTTCTCTCTTATGTCTCACTGCTGGTCTCTTTGTGTCTACGTCTTGGCATCCTCCTCTCTCTCAGTTCATCTCCTTGTGTCTCACTGCTTATCCTCGGTACACTTCTTTCTTACACTACTGATCTCCTGAGCGCTCGTTGCTCCCTTGTGTCTTCAATGCTGGTGTCTTTGCATCTCCTTCTTGATGTCCTCCTCTCTCTCAGTCATCTCCTCGTGTCTCACTGTTCATCTCCTTGTGTCACACTCCTGATCCTCAATAAGCCCCTTAGTCTCACTGCTGATCTCCAGAGCCCTCATTTCTCAATGCTCTTTTGTGTCTCACTGACGATCTCTTTGTGTCTCCTTTTTGATGTCCTCTTCTCTCTCAACTGATCTCCCCTTGTGTCTCACTGCTGATCTTCCATAAGCTCCTTTGTCTTACTGCTGATCTGCTGAGCCCCCATTTCTTTCTTATGTCTCACTTCTGGTCTCCTTGTGTCTGTGTCTTGTGTCCTCCTCTCTCTTAGTTCATCTTCTTGTGTCTCACTGCTTATCCTCTGTACACTTCTTTCTCACACTACTGATCTCCTGAGCCCTCGTTGCTCCCTTGTGTCTCAATGCTGGTGTCTTTGCATCTCCTTCTTGATGTCGTCTTCTCTCTCAACTCACCCTCTCATGTCTCACTGCTGATCCTCCATAAGTCCCTTTGTCTCACTGCTGGCGTCTTTGCATCTCCTTCTTGATGTCCTCTTGTCTCTTCAGCTCCTCTCCTCTTGTCCGACTGTTGTTCCCCTTAACACTCCATTTTCTCTGACAGCTGGTCTCCTGAGACCCCATTTCTCTTTTGTGTCTCACTGCTCTCCTCCTTGTGTCTCACTTCTGATCCTCAATAAGCCCCTTAGCCTCACTTCTGTTCTCCTGAGCCCTCATTGATCTCTTATGTCATACTGACGGTCTCTTTGTGCCTCCTTCTTGATGTCCTCTTCTCTCTCAACTGATCTCCCCTTGTGTCTCACTGCTGATCCTCCATAAGCCCCTTTATCTGACTGCTGATCTCTTGAGCACTCGTTGCTCCCTTGTGTCTTCAATGCTGAAATCTTTGCATCTCCTTCTTGATGTCCTCCTCTTTCTTGGTTCATGTCTTTGTGTCTCACTCCTGATCCTTAATAAGGCCCTTAGTCTTACTGCTGAACTCCTGAGCCCTCATTTCTCTCTTATTCCTCACTGCTGGTCTCTTTGAGTCTACATCTTGATGTCCTCCTCTCTCTCAGTCCATCTCCATGTGTCTCAATGCTTATTCTCAGTACACTTCTTTCTCACACTACTGATCTCCTGAGCCCTCATTGCTCCCTTGTTTCTCAATGCTGGACTCTTTGCATCTCCTTCTTCATGTCCTCCTCTCTCTCAGTCATCTCCTCGTGTCTCACTGTTCATCTCCTTGTGTCACATTCCTGATCCTCAATAAGCCCCTTAGTCTCACTGCTGATCTCCTGAGCACTCAATGCTCTTTTGTGTCTCACTGACGGTCTCTTTGTGTCTCCTTCTTGATGTCCTCTTCTCTCTTAACGCATCCCCTCGAGCCTCACTGCTGATCCTCCATAAGCCCCTTTGTCTTACTGCTGATCTGCTGAGCCCTCATTTCTCTCTAATGTCTCACTTCTGGTCTCACTGCTGGTGTCTTTGCATCTCCTTCTTGATGTCGTCTTCTCTCTCAACTCACCCTCTCATATCTCACTGCTGATCGTCCATAAGCCCCTTTGTCTCACTGCTGGTGTCTTTGCGTCTCCTTCTTGATGTCCTCTTGTCTCTTCATCTCCTCTCCTCTTGTCTGACTGCTGTTCTCCTTAACACTCCATTTTCTCTGACAGCTGGTCTCCTGAGACCCCATTTCTCTCTTGTGTCATACTGCTAGTCTCTCAGCATCTCCTTCTCGATGTCCTCCTCTCTCTCTCTCTCTCGGCTCATCTCCTCGCATCTCTCTGCTCCATCATGTCCTCTCTTGCTGTTGCCTTTGTGAATCGAGTGACTCCAGACTTCACGTCGCGTTATTTTGTCTGTTGTCCACCCACCCGGCCTGCCCGCCCGGCTACCTCTCGTCTCACAGAATGAAAGTTTAACCTTGCGCGTCTCTCGTTGAATCGCCCTGGCCTTCTGCAAAGTGAATTAGTGAGCAGCGTGCTCGCCTCGCAATGTGCCTCTCTGGGTCAGAAAGAAAGAGCGATAACAGCGGGATTTAATAGCATTCGCTTTTCAATTCCGGCAATGGAAAAATAGATTTCCTCTTTTTTTTTTTTTTTTGTGCGAACTTACATTTTTCATTATAAAAAATATAACTTCCCATTCACCGCAGCCGAATGCAGGCCGCACGTGCTTCTCCACAAGGTTAATTGAGATGATTGTAGTAAAAAAAAAAAAAATCCCATTAAGTTACAAAGTCTACGAAGGGACAAGATATCTCGGCTTTACTCCCACCCCGACTGTGTGCAAAATTAATCAATCCATTCATTAAGAGGCGTATTAATTATGCATTTTTGGCACTCTTGGGTCACTTCGCTGTTGTCGATTTGCCGTTTTCAAGATTCCCTTGAGTGGTGAAGGCAGCAGGAAGACGAGCCAGACGGGCGTAAACAGGGCAGCGCAATCGGTGCGTCCTCTCGTCTCATTACTCTCCTGTGATGTGTGGCGTGTGCAAACTTCTACGAGGGCACACAAAACCAAGGGGGTGGGGGGCACATATCAGCCCTGAACTACAACAGTGCTGGCCTCAATCAACCAAAGCTTCATGACTCCAGTGGGATATATCAGCACTGGCCCCCTCATCCAGCCCACCCACTGAATCCAGCCGAGAAGCTCAAAGAATAAATGAGCATCCATGCAAGCTCACCTGCCTGCACCTCACCCACTGGGGGTGGCAATGACAGATGGTGGCTCCTCAGTTCAGTGGACGCCATGCCACCCTCCTCGAGTCTCACTGCTGCCCTCCACTGGCATCACCCCATGTTGTCATTTTCTGAGAATCTCTTCCTATCTCATTGGTGATCTCCACGTGTTCACTCAGCAGGGCCGTCTTAACGAATGGGCGCAATGGGCACTGGCTGGGGGCCCCAGGAGCAGAGGGGCCCACGATGTCTCTGATGCCTATGGATGTTTGTGTTTTGCTATTGAAACAGGGGCCTCAGCGGGGGTCTATTATGCTGTTAAGACGGCCCTGAGAGTCGCTGAGAGTCATGCTGATCTCCTGTCAGTTGTGGTTCATTTGCTCTACTCTCCTTGCTTGCTTGTTTTTTAATGTTGTTCTCCTCATGTCTTGTTTCTGATCTCCACTAGTCTGACTGCTCCCTGGTGTCTTACTGTTCATCTCCTAAAGTCTTGGTGCTGATCTCTTCATATATTTTTCCTGGTCATATTCTGTTTCATGGCTGACGTCCGCTAGTCTCACAGCTCTCTCCTGTTTTATATTTGGTTTCTTAATACTCTGTCACTGATGTCCTTGTGTCCCACTGCTAACCTTCATTAGACTCTCGGGAGATGATATTGATCTCCTCATGTCTCACTGCTTATCTCCTTTATCTCTTTCTTGATCTATGTCTGTCTTACTGCAGATCTCCTCATGTCCTTTTTCTGATCTCTGTTAATCTCACTGAAGAGGTGATGCTGATCTCCTCATTTCTGACTGCTAATCTCCTCGTGTCTCACTGCTGACCTCCTTGTATCTCATGGCTGATCTCTAACTATTCTCACAGCTCAGTTGTCCATTGTTGGTCTCCTTGTGTCCCACTGTTGATTTCCATTGGTCTCACTGAAGATGATACCAATCTCCTTGTCTCACTGATGAGCTCCACGTCATTCTTTCTTCATCTCCTGCTGTCTCAGGGCTGATCTCCTCATGTTTCTTTCCTGATCTTAGTTTTGTCTTGTTGCTGATCTCCTTGTATCTCATGACTGATCTCCACTATTCTCACCACTCAGTTTTCCAATGTTGGTCTCCTCGTGTCCCACTACTGATTTCTTTTGGTCTCACTGAAGATGATTCTGATCTCCTCATTATTCTTTCTTGATCTCCTCTTGGTTCAGGGCTGATCTCCTCAAATCATTTTCCTAATTTGAGTTCTGACTTGTTGCTGACCTCCTAATGTCTCAAGATCTCCTGTTCACTTATTGGTGCTTTACACCAGCGTCACTGTCCACTGGAGTTTTAATGCTGATCTCCTCATCTTTTGTTGCTGACCTCCTTATGTCCCACTGACAGTTTCCAATCATCTCCTAGATGATGCAGATCTCCTTACACCCCATTGCTGATCTGTTTATATCCATCTGTAGACGATGCTTGACTCCTCATGTCTTTTTTCTGATCTCCACTAACCCTACCTCTTCCCTGAAGGTTTACTATTAATCTCCTCATGTCCTTTTGTTGATTTCTATTAGTCGCACTGAAGATGATGTTGATCTCCTCATGTCCCACTGCTGATTTCCTTTGGTCTTGCTGAAGATGATGCTGATCTCCTCATTATTCTTTCTTCATCTCCTCCTGTCTCAAGGCGGATCTCCTCATATCTTTTTCCTGATTTTAGTTCTGTCTTGTTGCTGACCTCTTTGTGCCTCAATGCTGATCTCCATTATTCACACTGCCCAATTTTTCATTGCTTTTCTCCTTGTGTCCCACTGCTGACTTCCATTGCTCTTTCTGAAAATGACGCCTATCTCCTCATGTCTCACTGATGATCTCCACATCATTCTTTCTTCATCTCCTCCTGTCTCGGAGCTGATCTCCTCATATCTCTTTCCTGATCTTAGTTCTTGTCTTGTTGCTGATCTCCTTGTATCTCATGGCTGATCTCCATTATTTTCACCGCTCGGTTTTCCATTGTCGGTCTTGTCATGTCCCATTGCTGATTTCCATTGGTCACACTGAAGATGATGCTGATCTTCTCATTATTCTTTCTTGATTTCCTCCTGTCTCCTGTTCATATCTCTTTCCTGATCTTATTCTGTCTTGTTGTCTCCTGACCTCCTTATGTCTCATAGCTGATCTCCGCTAGTCTCATTGCTCACTTGCCCTATACTGTTGATCTCCTGACTTCTCATTACTGATCTCCATTAATCTTGATTAAGATATGATGTTCTCCTCATGTCTTGTTGTTGATCTCCTTATGTCCCTCTGCTAGCAGTCTCCCAGAAGATGATGCTAATCTCCTCATGTGTCCAACAGAAGATGATGCCAGACTGTTTCTGATCTCCACTAACCTCATCTCCCCCCGATGATCTCCTCCCGTCTTGTTGCACCACTGAAGATGATGTCAGTCAGTCAGTCACTGTCTTGTTGCTAATCTTTTCTTGTCTCTTTCTTGTCTCCTATCTCACCATCCTTATTTCCCTTACAGGTTAGCCTAGTATAATTGTGGGTCTTTTCATTATTATGCCCATGATGAACTTGTGCCCAGTCCAGGTTTGATTCCAGCCTGATGCCCTTTGCTGCCTGTGAAGTAGATAAGCAGGTCAGACAATAAATGGACCAACTGATCTGATCTCATGATGTCTCACTGCTAGTCTCCTCCAGCCTCACTGCCCCCTTATGGTTTACTGTTGATCTCCTCAAGTGCCACACTGCTGATCTGTTGTCCCTCTGTCAGTCTGCTAATCTCCATCAATTTCCCTGAAGATAATGGCTAATCTCCTCATGCCCCCACCGCTCACTGATCTGCTTATATCCCACTGAAGGTGACGCTAGTCTCCTCGTATCTCATTACTAGTCCTGACTCCTTGGACAGGTCACCTGAGGAGAGTGTCCCTCTCAGGTCTGGACCCAGGGGCGTTACAATATGTACAGATGATGAGAAGCAGACATTTTGGGTTGTAAGCAGAAATTGTGACAAGTGTTACCTCAGGGCTAACTGGCTTGTAGCAGCCAAGTGTTCCTACTGACGTCGCTTTGTAATCATCTGATGTCTGCTCTTTACTGGACTGTTCTCCCACTGATACAGGACATGAGGTCTACCTGACAGCTGATGTCTTATCAAAAAGCAATCCTCTTGCTCAGTAAAACAGGTCTAGACATTTTGAGTAGGTCAGTTGCTGCAACTGTGAGATTATAGCCCTTTTAAAAAAGATAACTGTTCACGGAAAAAGGAGTAATTATTAATTAAAGGTAGGCAGGCTTGCCCTTTTCAGCGGATCGCCGCAATCCCCATTCACGGCGGACTTTGCTCGTCTCTATTTCGAGATACGGTAGAAGGCGAGCCCGTTGCTGGGAGAGCGATTTCACGCGGAGCCCGTTAATTTATTATTCAAAGGATGTCCTATTTCTCGGGCGCTTTCTGCTAGGGAGAAATTATCTGCTTGGTCGAGTTGGGTTTGAGGAGGGGCGGTGTGTGCGCGCGAGCGAGAGCGAGCATGCGGAGAGAGAAAAAAGAGGGAGACGCTTTGTTTAAGTGCTTGTGCGGACTTGCGCTTTCACGTGCACGCTTACGGGTGCGCAGAAGGAGCAGTCACGCACACGCGCGTGCAGTCACGCTCCCGCTCTTTTTCTTTTAATGCCTTCCATGGACGTGTTTGGGATTTATAGAGTGCAAATAAAGCCAAATCAGATTGCGTTCAAAGCCCTAAATTGATTTCGCCTTTCATGGACAGTCTAGACAGAACAAGACTCTAACAATGAGGTTATTGATCCTTCCCCCCCCACCCCATTCACCTCGCTCTCTTAAAAAATGCGTTTGCTATGATGTGTCTATCCGATGGGGGAGAGAATATCAGATAGGAACAGCCTGCGACTCAAGTTTATTCTCAGCTCCCCAAGGAGCCCCGAAGCGCCAAGATTAGGCTGCTTGAGATATAACACAGAGGAATTCCTTTAAAAAGAGGTGTTTATAAAGATAAATAAATAGGAATAAAATTTTGCATCCATAAATGGCATTTTGTCTGCTTAGATTCACAACACAGACGTGACAGCTCCCTTGTGTCGCAGAGACAGCTGGCAAACGTCACAGAACCTTTGTGCACTGACCGTTGCTCCTGTGCAGCTGGCAAAACTTGAGACCCCCTCAAAGCTCCATTCGGACCACTTCCATACCTATAGGCATTGCAGATGAGACACTTGAAGGGTCCACAGTGACAGGGTGACTGTTATTTCATAAGCACTTCATTGTTAAAAAGCTTGAGATCAGAATAAGAAGGTTAATGGTGACAATATTAACACAACTCCGTCAGCTCACTTAGAACTCTTGACCTTTTATGTAGCTTCACATATCTGACTGAGGGTGGTCATTTTGGAATTGAATTCAATTTAATTATACATGGGGAGGGCTAGTTTACTTTTCTTTGCACTGGGGCGAATTAAAGTGGACGCTGAGTGTAGATAGATAGATAGATAGATAGATAGATAGATAGATAGATAGATAGATAGATAGATAGATAGATAGATAGATAGATAGATAGATGTAAAAGGCACTAGATAGATAGATAGATAGATAGATAGATAGATAGATAGATAGATAGATAGATAGATAGATAGATAGATAGATAGATAGATGTAAAAGGCACTATATAATAGATAGATAGATAGATAGATAGATAGATAGATAGATAGATAGATAGATAGATAGATAGATAGATAGATAGATGTAAAAGGCACTATATAATAGATAGATAGATAGATAGATAGATAGATAGATAGATAGATAGATAGATAGATAGATAGATAGATAGATAGATTAGCATAGTTGGCAGGATTACATAGATAGATAGATAGATAGATAGATAGATAGATAGATAGATAGATAGATAGATAGATAGATAGATAGATAGATAGATAGATGTAAAAGGCACTATATAATAGATAGATAGATAGATAGATAGATAGATAGATAGATAGATAGATAGATAGATAGATAGATAGATAGATAGATAGATTAGCGTAGTTGGCAGGATTACATAGATAGATAGATAGATAGATAGATAGATAGATAGATAGATAGATAGATAGATAGATAGATAGATAGATAGATAGATGTAAAAGGCACTATATAATAGATAGATAGATAGATAGATAGATAGATAGATAGATAGATAGATAGATAGATAGATAGATAGATAGATAGATAGATAGATAGATAGATAGATGTAAAAGGCACTATATAATAGATAGATAGATAGATAGATAGATAGATAGATAGATAGATAGATAGATAGATAGATAGATAGATAGATAGATAGATAGATTAGCGTAGTTGGCAGGATTACATAGATAGATAGATAGATAGATAGATAGATAGATAGATAGATAGATAGATAGATAGATAGATAGATAGATAGATAGATAGATAGATAGATAGATGTAAAAGGCACTATATAATAGATAGATAGATAGATAGATAGATAGATAGATAGATAGATAGATAGATAGATAGATAGATAGATAGATAGATAGATAGATAGATAGATAGATAGATAGATGTAAAAGGCACTATATAATAGATAGATAGATAGATAGATAGATAGATAGATAGATAGATAGATAGATAGATAGATAGATAGATAGATAGATAGATAGATGTAAAAGGCACTATATAATAGATAGATAGATAGATAGATAGATAGATAGATAGATAGATAGATAGATAGATAGATAGATAGATAGATAGATAGATTAGCATAGTTGGCAGGATTACATAGATAGATAGATAGATAGATAGATAGATAGATAGATAGATAGATAGATAGATAGATAGATAGATAGATAGATAGATAGATGTAAAAGGCACTATATAATAGATAGATAGATAGATAGATAGATAGATAGATAGATAGATAGATAGATAGATAGATAGATAGATAGATAGATAGATAGATAGATTAGCGTAGTTGGCAGGATTACATAGATAGATAGATAGATAGATAGATAGATAGATAGATAGATAGATAGATAGATAGATAGATGTAAAAGGCACTATATAATAGATAGATAGATAGATAGATAGATAGATAGATAGATAGATAGATAGATAGATAGATAGATAGATAGATAGATAGATAGATGTAAAAGGCACTATATAATAGATAGATAGATAGATAGATAGATAGATAGATAGATAGATAGATAGATAGATAGATAGATAGATAGATAGATAGATAGATAGATAGATAGATAGATGTAAAAGGCACTATATAATAGATAGATAGATAGATAGATAGATAGATAGATAGATAGATAGATAGATAGATAGATAGATAGATAGATAGATAGATAGATAGATTAGCGTAGTTGGCAGGATTACATAGATAGATAGATAGATAGATAGATAGATAGATAGATAGATAGATAGATAGATAGATAGATAGATAGATAGATAGATAGATAGATAGATAGATGTAAAAGGCACTATATAATAGATAGATAGATAGATAGATAGATAGATAGATAGATAGATAGATAGATAGATAGATAGATAGATAGATAGATGTAAAAGGCACTATATAATAGATAGATAGATAGATAGATAGATAGATAGATAGATAGATAGATAGATAGATAGATAGATAGATAGATAGATGTAAAAGGCACTATATAATAGATAGATAGATAGATAGATAGATAGATAGATAGATAGATAGATAGATAGATAGATAGATAGATAGATAGATAGATAGATAGATTAGCATAGTTGGCAGGATTACATAGATAGATAGATAGATAGATAGATAGATAGATAGATAGATAGATAGATAGATAGATAGATAGATAGATAGATAGATAGATGTAAAAGGCACTATATAATAGATAGATAGATAGATAGATAGATAGATAGATAGATAGATAGATAGATAGATAGATAGATAGATAGATAGATAGATTAGCGTAGTTGGCAGGATTACATAGATAGATAGATAGATAGATAGATAGATAGATAGATAGATAGATAGATAGATAGATAGATAGATAGATAGATGTAAAAGGCACTATATAATAGATAGATAGATAGATAGATAGATAGATAGATAGATAGATAGATAGATAGATAGATAGATAGATAGATGTAAAAGGCACTATATAATAGATAGATAGATAGATAGATAGATAGATAGATAGATAGATAGATAGATAGATAGATAGATAGATAGATAGATAGATAGATAGATAGATGTAAAAGGCACTATATAATAGATAGATAGATAGATAGATAGATAGATAGATAGATAGATAGATAGATAGATAGATAGATAGATAGATAGATAGATAGATAGATAGATAGATTAGCATAGTTGGCAGGATTACATAGATAGATAGATAGATAGATAGATAGATAGATAGATAGATAGATAGATAGATAGATAGATAGATAGATAGATAGATAGATAGATGTAAAAGGCACTATATAATAGATAGATAGATAGATAGATAGATAGATAGATAGATAGATAGATAGATAGATAGATAGATAGATAGATAGATAGATAGATAGATAGATAGATAGATAGATAGATTAGCGTAGTTGGCAGGATTACATAGATAGATAGATAGATAGATAGATAGATAGATAGATAGATAGATAGATAGATAGATAGATAGATAGATAGATAGATAGATAGATAGATGTAAAAGGCACTATATAATAGATACATAGATAGATAGATAGATAGATAGATAGATAGATAGATAGATAGATAGATGTAAAAGGCACTATATAATAGATAGATAGATAGATAGATAGATAGATAGATAGATAGATAGATAGATAGATAGATAGATAGATAGATAGATAGATAGATAGATAGATAGATAGATAGATAGATTAGCGTAGTTGGCAGGATTACATAGATAGATAGATAGATAGATAGATAGATAGATAGATAGATAGATAGATAGATAGATAGATAGATAGATAGATAGATAGATAGATAGATAGATAGATAGATAGATGTAAAAGGCACTATATAATAGATAGATAGATAGATAGATAGATAGATAGATAGATAGATAGATAGATAGATAGATAGATAGATAGATAGATAGATAGATAGATAGATGTAAAAGGCACTATATAATAGATAGATAGATAGATAGATAGATAGATAGATAGATAGATAGATAGATAGATAGATAGATAGATAGATAGATAGATAGATAGATGTAAAAGGCACTATATAATAGATAGATAGATAGATAGATAGATAGATAGATAGATAGATAGATAGATAGATAGATAGATAGATAGATAGATAGATAGATAGATTAGCATAGTTGGCAGGATTACATAGATAGATAGATAGATAGATAGATAGATAGATAGATAGATAGATAGATAGATAGATAGATAGATAGATAGATAGATGTAAAAGGCACTATATAATAGATAGATAGATAGATAGATAGATAGATAGATAGATAGATAGATAGATAGATAGATAGATAGATAGATGTAAAAGGCACTATATAATAGATAGATAGATAGATAGATAGATAGATAGATAGATAGATAGATAGATAGATAGATAGATAGATAGATAGATAGATAGATAGATAGATAGATGTAAAAGGCACTATATAATAGATAGATAGATAGATAGATAGATAGATAGATAGATAGATAGATAGATAGATAGATAGATAGATAGATAGATAGATAAACAACTTTTAAATAGTAATTATAGAATTCTTGATTAGTAAGGGAAGTCACGTTTGCAACAGCCCCCTTATTAACCCTAATGATGGCATTGCTGGGGAGTAAAGAAAAATCAACAATGCCATGTCAATGCTAACCCAGCGATGACAGACGCAGTCACTGAGCACAAAGTAATCTTCAGCCAAACAAGACAAGAAGAACAGGACACTCCAAGCAAGCTGCATGTCCAGGATGGAGGCTAACAGGACAGAATCTAAAAGAGATTTCTTTCTTTCATCATGAAAATGTGAATGGGTGAGTATTTTGTGTTTAATTAGTATCCTCACAAAACTGTCACTTTTTGAAACAGGCCACGAGAACAAAGAATTGAAAATCAAAGGCTCATCAAGCATCCAACCTGCTGCATTAAAACCTCATTTGAAAATAAAGTGCCAAGTTGGAAAAAAGCAGCCCAGTAGAATTTTGGTAACATAGAAAAACTGGTTTTAGAAATGTCTATACGAGCAGCAGCTTGTTGAACCCAAATCCTCCCACACTGAGAAAAACCAAGTGCATCTAACAAGGTGAATGAGAAACACCTGAGACTTCAGAGAAAATTTCAATAAGCCCAGGGCATCCATCATCTACAGGTAATAAGGTGGTCACTGAGTGCACATTGAAGGATAGGAAAGGCACTAATATTAGATAGATAGATAGATAGATAGATAGATAGATAGATAGATAGATAGATAGATAGATAGATAGATAGATAGATAGATAGATAGATAGATAGATAGATAGATAGATAGATAGATATGAAAGGCACTATATAATAGACAGATAATGGATGTGAGATGTACCACGTACATATGTATAAATATATATATAGATGCCAGCCAGAATTCAGACCATGCCCTTCTGACTGCTTAGAGCACTGGCACAGCCTCGATGTTTCCGGGTTTTTCCATGGTTGCCGATGTCCAGACTGTGGTCACTGAGTGTCTCTTTCCTCACAACTGTGAAGTCCATTTCAGCCTCTTAGTGTGGTGTGGTTCTCTGCCAGATCATTTTTGATTTTTATGTCCCAATGTCTTTGCTGTGTTTCATTTCAGTGACTCAGTGAGTCAAATGTCAAGCTTCTATTTTGGCTGCTAGTTTTTGTTTCCCAGAAGGAGCTGCAGTACATTCCAGAAGTACTGTGATGGAGTGGCAGAGTTGTCACCTATCTTGCTCCAACAGAGACGCAGAATCGGATTTTGACGGACTGAAAATGGTTCCATTGGCGATTCCATTGGCACCGTTGATCATGCTCAGGAGTGCTCTCTGGAGGCCCGTCCGGTACATTAGTGCTGCTCACCACTTTCCTGCGTCACTCCAGGGGGTCCCATTGTTCATTGCCGTTAAACAGCAGAGCCCATATTTCATTGCCGTGTAAGAGGAGGATGCCGTCATGGGTCTGAGTCAGGACTTTTCATTTTGCTGAC
The DNA here is from genome assembly GCF_900747795.2 of Erpetoichthys calabaricus. Taxonomy (NCBI): domain Eukaryota; kingdom Metazoa; phylum Chordata; class Cladistia; order Polypteriformes; family Polypteridae; genus Erpetoichthys; species Erpetoichthys calabaricus. The sequence continues at coordinate 14,771,417 of NC_041407.2, forward strand.
ATGTTTTTATTGAGTAAAGAGCCCCGTGTGCTTTGCTTTTCAGTTCATTAGTTGCGTGATTAAAAATTTGCCGTTGCACTTTGCTTAACTTGAGGTAAGTGGAGTTTTTTCAGAGCCTCATTAGCTGTGGTATTTCTGGTTGTTTTGTTCTGTAAAACCCCAGCCCTCATTCCTGCTCTGACTCTTGGGGGCTCATTCATAACACTGATGTGCCCCTCTTATGTTTGGGCAACAGAGTTTGGACTTCTGCTTCAGGAAAGCTCAGGCCATGATAGGCATCAGATGCCTCCAGAGCCACAGCAAGTCGATGTTAAAGACAGAGGAGCTCAAAGATTTGCTTTGCTTTGATCTTCACACTCTGCTTGTTTTTGGTTCAAATCAATTTAAAGATGTCATTGAGTTTGAAGAAGTAACCCAGCATGGCCAGTCGACTCCAAGATGACAAATCTCCCCGACATTCATGGCGTGTGGCATGAAAATCAAGGCAGTCTCCTCAGGACTCCACCTAAGTGGAGACAGTTCGACAGATGACCTCACGCAGACCCCTCGAAAACTACGCTTATCAGCCTTCAGCTCTCTGGCTTATGCTTTATTTTCTATTATTTATTGTATCATTTTTCCAATGTTGGTTATATTTATGTATTTTTTATTACAATTATTCTTTTTATTCAGTGATTTATTTGCTGTCTATGTGTTACTTGAGCTCCTGTGTTTTTTGTGTTTTGTAGGTGGAACCTTCCGAGGGGGCGTGGCCACGCTGACATCACAGCTGAAGCACCGCCCTCTGCCTTTTATATTGTGAGCCTGAGGAGCCGATCCTTCAGTGGATCATTAAGGTTTGTTAAGGGTGCATCCATTGTGAGTCTTGACTTTCGGGACTATTTGGGTTCTGTTTCTGGTTATTAAATATTGGGTTTCAGCTTGGATCTTCTTCACAAATGTAACATTTTCACTTTCCAATGACCCATAGCTTCTTTTTGGATTCCTGTTCTGCCTGCCAGCTGTTATTTAATATTAACGTTTTATATAAAACTATTTCCCCCCAATCCTTGCATTGCTCAATCCCCTTCTAAACAATCCCAGGAGAAGTCCTCCTCTCTTTCTTACAGGAAAAAGCCCAAATTATTAGTTTACCGTACTGACCTGGAAAGGAAGTCAGTCAAAAATCTTATGAGTAATGACCAGGAGATAAAGACATAGTCGATAGCAGGCAGGGATCGATGCCGGAGGTCAGAAAGAAAGGCTACAAGGCCAAACCGCTAACCATAACTCAAAATCAAAAGTATGATGGTAGTTTCTATTGCTGGGAGTGAGGAAAAAAAAATAATTAAGCCAATCTCAGAGAAGCTGGGAGCGGGGCCGCAGAAATAATTTGTTTTTGCTAAGGGGTGCTGCCGTCTAGAAAGACTACACGGTATATGTTCATGGTACACACAGGCCTCCATGACCGACATCCAGTACACGTGTGGTGAGAAACGAGTTTTCGTGTCTTGCCGGTTTGCAAGACTCTTCTGTCAATCCTCCGGTAAACGTTTCCCGATTGTTCGGTAGACGTTGTGCCAGTTCAGCAACTGCACAAAGTTCATATCGCTTCATTGCCAAAATGACCTTTCCAAACCGTAAATGATTTGCTAACAATCTGGAGCATGGACTTCAGTAAATCTCTTTATCAGTGCAACAAAGGACCGTTTTGTGTTCAAAAGAGATCTCTCGTTACCGAGTGACCTCACAGGTAACAAAATGCAAATGGAGAAAATTTCAGTCAGGGTCTGCTGTCCATTAGACCTTTCAAATGATGGTTGTGTAGGCCGGTGGATCTCAACCTCAGCATTCTGAATTATGAACACTGTGTGTAAAGAAAGCCAGCAGCTTGTCGTGACAACAGAGCTCATGAGCAGCCTGGATTTTGCTGTCAGTGTGTTGGCGCTCACATATACGCAAACCCCATGTGCCAATAAACACAAACATCTCCAGTAAACCCCACCGGAAACCAGCCAGTGCACTTGATACTTATTAGGTTACTGGTGTGGTGGACAGCCGGTGCCCTTGCCCAGCCAGGATGCCGCCACAGTGCTCAGGACATAACCTCTCCTGGATTGTTAGGTGGCACCCCCACTGGGTTGGTACAGCTTCACGGATTTCCAGGGGGCATCTTGGGAATTGGAGTTTGGTGGCTCAGCCCTGTTGGGTTCTGGGGGGTGCTGCAGGGACTCCTGAGCCCCACGTCATCAGGATCGGAAGTGCTTCTGGACCAACCCTACTCCCGGGGATTACATAAAAGGAGCCAGCTGCTCCAGGAGCCAGAGTTGGGAGGGAGAAGACAACACTTTCTGGAGGAGGAGTGGAAATGGACAGAGGGAGAAGAAGAGAAAGAGAGAGAGAAGGCAAAGGCAGAGAGTGCTTTGTGCTTACCTTATTTGTGCTTTGTACTATGGCTGAATTGTGGGAAATGCCTAAGGAAGAGTTTCCCACAAAATAATAAAACCTGTGTGCTGTGCATGACTTGCGCCTTGTGTCTGTTTGGATTGCTGGATCGCAACCGTGAGGTTACCCAAGTTATATAAAAACAAAAAAATGGGCTTACCTTACAAGTTTAATCTTCCAAAAAAATTATTGTGTTTATACCTGCAATGGACTAACCACGGTTTAGAGGCCACCAGTTCAGACAGTTCAAACTTTGTGGCGTCACAGCGTGCATTCATCACCTTCGTAAGCTTTGAAACCGCTCAAAATGGAATCGACTATATAATGGAGTCAGCAACCATTTCTGAAGGATGGTTACTAACGTGACAAATCACTTCCCAATCTGACAGCCTGGATTGTTCCCCTCCTGCTGCTGTGTGCACACGACTAGTGGTGAACGAGTGACATCGTGGATAATACAGAGGAAACAATCAGCAAGTGCAGACGCAGGAATATTTCTCCTGAAAAACAAAAAACAAATGTTTTCTCATGCAAGTTAAAAAATTTTGAGTCCCCTGTATAGTCCATGGAGTTATCTCCAAGTCCGGCCATGCTAATACGCCATTATGATCCCAATATAAAGGGGTGCTGCAGCACCCTCAGCCAATAGATTTGCTGCAGACCTCCAGGATTCCATTCCATTGAGGCGGTTGTCACTTTACTGTATGTTATACATCAGTGACAACACCTGGTTACACTATGGTTAAGATTAGGCTTGGGGGAGGACTCATCTGACTCAAGTCAAGTAAACCAGGTGACAAAAATCTTCATTCCGATTGTTTGGCCAGCGGAGCTACTGAAACGCAGAGCTGCAGAATGACTTATTTCCCTTCAGCACCCCCACCACCTGCATTCTTGCCCAGGAATGTATGCATTGATGATGTCACCCACTGTTGCACTCCCAGTATATCATGGGAAACAGCCACAGCTATCCCCAAAATAGCTGCAAAAAATGGAAGTAAATAATAATAAACGTTTCCAAAAAACTTCTGGATGATGGGGAGAAACCCAAGCTCCATCTTTGAGCTATTATTGCACACCAAAGGAGTGGCCAGGGGAGGAGCTCAAAACCCATTCTGACCTATTAACGCATACTGGAGGAGAGGCCGGGGAGGAGCCCAAAATCAATTCTGACCTATTAACGCATACTGGAGGAGGGGCCAGGGAGGAGCCCAAAACCAATTCTGACTTATTAATGGATACTGGAGGAGAGGCCGGGGAGGAGCCCAAAACAAATTCTGACCTATTAATACATACTGGAAGAGGGGCCGGGGAGGAGCCCAAAACCAATTCTGACCTATTAACGCATACTGGAGGAAGGGGCTGGGGAGGAGTCCAAAACCAATTCTGACTTATTAATGGATACTGGAGGAGGGGCCATGGGAGGAGCCCAAAACTACTGACCTATTAACGCATACTGGAGGAGGGGCTGGGGAGGAGTCCAAAACCAATTCTGACTTATTAATGGATACTGGAGGAGAGGCCGAGGAGGAGCCCAAAACCAATTCTGACCTATTAATACATACTGGAAGAGGGGCCGGGGAGGAGCCCAAAACCAATTCTGACCTATTAACGCATACTGGAGGAAGGGCCGGGGAGGAGCCCAAAACCAATTCTGACCTATTAACGCATACTGGAGGAGGGGCTGGGGAGGAGTCCAAAACCAATTCTGACTTATTAATGGATACTGGAGGAGAGGCCGGGGAGGAGCCCAAAACTACTGACCTATTAACGCATACTGGAGGAGGGGCTGGGGAGGAGTCCAAAACCAATTCTGACTTATTAATGGATACTGGAGGAGAAGCCGGGGAGGAGCCCAAAACTACTGACCTATTAACGCATACTGGAGGAGGGGCTGGGGAGGAGTCCAAAACCAATTCTGACTTATTAATGGATACTGGAGGAGAGGCCGAGGAGGAGCCCAAAACCAATTCTGACCTATTAATACATACTGGAAGAGGGGCCGGGGAGGAGCCCAAAACCAATTCTGACCTATTAACGCATACTGGAGGACGGGGCTGGGGAGGAGTCCAAAACCAATTCTGACTTATTAATGGATACTGGAGGAGGGGCCATGGGAGGAGCCCAAAACTGCTGACCTATTAATGCATACTGGAGGAGGGGCCAGGGGAGGAGCCCAAAACCAATTCTGACCTATTAATGCATACTGGAGGAGGGGCCGGGGAGGAGCCCAAAACCAATTCTGACTTATTAATGGATACTGGAGGAGGGGCCATGGGAGGAGCCCAAAACTACTGACCTATTAATGCATACTGGAGGAGGGGTCAGGGGAGGAGCCCAATACCAATTCTGAACTATTAACACATACTGGAGGAGGGGCCAGGGGAGGAGTCCAAAACCCATTCTGACCTAGTAATGCATACTGTAGGAGGGGCCAGGGGAGGACTTAATGCATACTGGAGGAGGGGCCAGGGGAGGAGCCCAAAACCAATTCTGACCTATTACTGCATACTGGCGGATGGCTCAGGGGAGGAGTCCAAAACCCATTCTGACCTAGTAATACATACTATAGGAGGGGCCAGGGGTGGTCTTAATGCATACTGGAGGAGGGGCCTAGGGAGGAGTCCAAAACCCATTTTGACCTATTACTGCATACTGGAGGAGGGCCCAGGGGAGGAGTCCAAAACCCATTCTGACCTAGTAATGCATACTGTAGGAGGGGCCAGGGGAGGACTTAATGCATACTGGAGGAGGGGCCAGGGGAGGAGCCCAAAACCAATTCTGACCTATTACTGTATACTGGAGGAGGGCCCAGGGGAGGAGTCCAAAACCCATTCTGACCTAGTAATGCATACTGTAGGAGGGGCCAGGGGCGAACCCCAACACCAATTCTGACCTGTTAACACATACTGGAGGAGGGGGAAGGGGAGAATTCCAAAACTCATTCTGACCTAGTAATGCATACTGTAGGAGGGGCCAGGGGAGGAGCCCAAAACCAATTCTAACTTATTATTGCACACCAGGGAAGGGACTGGGGAGGAGCCCAAGCCCCATCTTGACCTATAATTTTATACTGGTGCGGGGGGGGGGGGGGGGTCAGGAATGAGCATATGTCTTCATCCTATTTTTTTTAAGACTGTGAATTGCATTGTTTTGACATCCCCTGCAATGAGGTGGCCTAATTCCTGCCTTGTTCCCACTGCTGCTGTAATTGGCCCCGGTGCCCCTTTAACAGAAAATGAAAGGAGACCACTGTAAGAGTCCACTAAAGAAAACTGCAACCAAAGCTCAAACAAAACATCTTTTATGAGCCCTGGTAGAAAGTATCATTTTTTTTTTGCTCACCTCCATGTGTGAGAGGATTTTTTTTCTGCTCCCTTTCCTACAAATTCTATCTCTTTCTGTGGGCTGTCTGGTGTGAGAGCTGAGATTAATCGACACCTTCTCACAATGGTGCCTGAGGAAATGAGGCCAGTCGCCGATGTTACAGAATTGTAGTAAAATGATGCGGCCGAAGAGCTGATTACTAACAGCGGACACACGGCCTCATGAAATCAAACTGCAGCCTTATCCTGAGACCCGGCCAAGAGGGGAGACAGACAGGATTAAAGGAAATAATATGAAAAAAGAAACAAAAAGCAGACTTTTAATTCTGAATGGATGGCCCAGACCAGCAGGCTGCGTGTCCTCCCCACAGGGGAAGGCAGATCTGACACAGATTAGGAAGGGAAGACTCCATTTTTAGCAGAGACTTTGATGAAGGCTGAGCGGCGTCACCATGAGCGTAGGGGTTGAATTGAGGTCCCCGCTGGGCTCCAGTCCTGATCGGTAACAGCAGGACAGACGGCCAACCTGCAGCTCAAGCAACCTCAAAAAAAAAAAACAAAAAAAAAAAGCAAAAGAAGAAACGAATTGTGACATTTACAGACTTAATGAGTCCAGTGCCTATCTGCCGATGCAGGAATTGAAAACTTGGCACGCTGCGCTCCAGTTTCTCTCCGTGGCCGCGGAGCGGGGATGGTAATCGCTAACCTATTTTCTCAGCTGGGTTATCAGGGGGGAATAGCCGTCTTATTTTCTTCCAGCAAGTGCAGAGACAGCGCCTTATTTGGCCTGAAAAAAAAAAAAAGAAAGAAAGAAAGGAAGAAAAAAACCAAGAAAACGAGTTCCAGTTTCCTTCCTGAATAAATCAAACTGTGTGACAGCCAGGGAACGGATCACAAACTTTCAGCATATGTTGATCCACTTAATGGACCCTGGTGTATTGATTTATGGCTCGGAGAACTGAATGCTGCCATGTTTTAATTGATCGCTTTGTTTTATCTATCTGATGGAGGTCATGTCGCCTTCTCCTTCGCCCTCTCTTCTGGCTCAGAAGCAAAATGCGAGCTGCTTGTTGATCACCACGTCAAAGAGGAGCCTCAGAGCATCAAACACAAACACCCCAAGCTGAAAGGAATGTTAATGGACGTAATTCACAATGAAATAATTTTAAAAAATAATGACATGCAGGTCCATTATTATAAAGGAGGGCCTTTAATAAGTGATGAACTTAGCCATGTTTTAGCCAGGACTTGTTCTCTGGTTGCAGTATCTTCAGAAGGGGTCTTCAGACCCCTTCACTTTGCGTGTCTTGCTATGTTGCAGCCTTGCACTAAAATCCATTTAATGCCCAAGAATGACAAAGCAGAAATAAGATTTGCAAGTTTATTTAAAAAATAAATACCTGAAATATCACCTCCATGCAAGTATTCAACTTGGAGTCTTTTGGGGGTTGACACGACAAGCTCCACACCCCCAGATCTGGGGGCTTTCTGCCCTTCTTCTTGGCAGATCTTCTCAGACTCTATCAATTTGAACGTAGACCGTCAGTGATCAAGTGTTGTCAGGTCTCTCCAGAGATGTTCCATTTCAGTTCAAGTCCAGGCTCTGCTTGGGCCACTCAGGGACGTTCCCAAAGTTCAACCTGAGCCCCTTCTGTGTTGTCCTTTTTCATGCTTGGGGTCATTGTCCCCATTGATCCTTCAGCAATGTCTGCGGTGCAGAGTACTCTGGAGCAGGTCTTCATTAAGGATATCTCTGTACTTTGGTCCACTCAGCTTTCCCTCACCTTTGACTGGTCTCCCAGTCCCCAAACCCCACATCATCGGCATCCGCATCTCTGTGATGGCCAGCGTGGTGTGCTGGGCCGGTAACATCACTTCAAGAGCGGCCCACCGAATCAAAAAGCAGATTCAGGAATGGGATGCCCACTGGACCCACTGGAGGTAGTAGTGGAGTAGAGAGTGAAGACAAAACTGTCAGCCATTATGAACAGTGCTGCACATCCTCTCTGTGACACATCAGCACTGGGGGCATTCAGACAACAAGACATTCAGCAAAAGTGTATGAAGAAACACAACTGGGACTCAGCAATGCACCTGGATAGCGACTCTGTGGGACGGGGCAGGTCTTTGAATCTTCAGCCAAGTCAGAAGTTTTTCTTACTTTTAGTAATTCTCATGTGAATCTGAGGGGGGGGTTTACAGTATGTAATCCTGCCAACTACAATAAATTATCTATCTATCTATCTATCTATCTATCTATCTATCTATCTATCTATCTATCTATCTATCTATCTATCTATCTATCTATCTATCTATCTATCTAGGCATTTGGTTTGTTTTTTTTGGACCTGTTACTTATTACATTTAACCAATTGATGTGGTGGGCTACACACACTCCATTAAAGCTGTCGTCTGACCATCCATCCATCCTTCTCTCCATCCATTTTTTGACCTGCTCACTTCAGTTTGGGACTGCGGGGCCCGGGGCCCCTGTGCATTTAATGAATAACAGAACAAGGACTCAAGCAGGTGGGTCACCACACAATTGGTAAAGAAGCCAACGTGGTCCACCTGGAGTAGACGAGTTCAGGCCAGTGGTGTCATGTCAGCCCAGGGCTGGGAGCACAATTAGGTCATGTCACATCAAGATCCAGAATGCGGGCTTTCGTGAAGGACAATGGCCTGCCTGCTCGTCTTGCCGAGGACAGATGCTCCATATCTCATAACGTCCCCCTCTCATCCCGGGACAATTCACAAGCACTGAGCAATTGTTTCCATTAGAGTCTAGTTAAAGTGTCTGCAAGTGGTGACTTGCTCAGGGTCACACCATGAATCAGTGGTGTAAATTAAACAAGCAGCCTTCTGTTTCACACCCGGCCACCTTCATGACTCGGCCATCATGACTACAGCGCGACTGAGCTGTATGTATACGAAAGAAAGAAGGAAGCCATGCTTTAAATAACTGTTATGTAATGGCAGATTCGTCACACAATGAGCAGCGCAATTTACTTCTAAATAGTGAGCAGCACTGCAGCCAATTGAGCACTTGTCGGCCATAGTCTTCAATTAGATCTTGGCGAACAGGTAGTGGGGATTGAACCAGCTGCATTCATCTTTACAAGCCAAGATCGAGGTGACCAGAACATAGTGTGACTGAGAAGTAACAAATATGGCCGGGCTGCATTGACGTGATGATCACATAAGGAGAGGCCAACATAAGTTAAGACTGCAGGCCACTCCAGAACATCCACCTTGTTGTTTTGAAGCCATTCCTGTCTTGCTGGAAGGTGCAGGTTTCTTGAAGATGACACCAGGGTTTTCTTCCTTCCAAAGCCAAGCACAGTGAGACAAGGGTGAGGAGTGAAATGGCAGCCTTGGCCTTCAAATCCCAAGGTTTAGAAAGTGGACCACAAAGCCCACAATGTGCCGGAAACATTGGTGCTCCAAAGAAGACCATGCAGGTCGACAATCGTCTAAGGGAGGACTTGTCACATTCAGCGCCTGTGAGAAGTATTCACGCCTTGGAAGATACGCATTACACGGCATTGAATCCCGGTGGATTTCATTTGGCCGTTTTGATACTGAGCAACAGAAAAAGACCCTTTAATGTCAACGTGAAAACAGATCTCCGCAAAGTGGTCTAAATTAACGACAAATATAAAATACAGAAAAACGTATCTCATGAGTATTCACCGCCTTTAAGAGATCGAGAGCCATGACAGCCTTGAGTCTGTGTGTTCGTGTCTCGCTCTATCAGCTTTGCACATCTGCTCTCTGCCATTGTTCAAACCTGTCATATGTCATGGAGATCACAAGCCAACAGCCTTTGTCAAGGCCAGCCACTAATTCTCAGTTGGATTGAGCTCTGGACGCTCACTTGGCCACTGCAGGACACTCCCATTGTTGTCTTGAAGCCCTTCCTGAGTAGCTTTGCCTTTATGCTTGGGGTCTGTTGGGGAGCGTAAAAGCATCCCATTTTGAAATCTGCAGACTGCTTATGTTAGGTTTGAATCCAACGATCCAGAATGAATTGCAGGAGCAACTGACATTAAAAATATCGCACCAGTAATTTCTAACGTTAATGCATCTGTTTCAGTCAGTTCATAACTTGATGGCAGAGGGAACGGAAAACAGTGTGGATGTCACAGGATCAAAAGCTTTTTTATTGCGTTTATAACGTGGTAATGGAATAACAATGCAGAGGTCTGAACAGGCTTAACGACTGAGTAGATTCATCCATCACAACAGAGGCAAGCCAATCAAACGTATGCAGTGTCACACATCTCAGAGTCCCCACATGGGCTTTCAATAGAAGTAATACCCCACCCGAAGAGCCGGAGAGAAAGAGCAGAACAACACAGGAAGCAACATCAGAGAGAGAAAAAGAGAGACTTTTGCTATTTGTTTTATTTTCTATTTTACTTTTCTTTTATTGGAATAAGCGGGACTGGTCCGGTAAGTCAGAAGAACAACATAAGGAAGGGCAAAGCAGACTGCGGTATAGGCATCTGCAACTCTGTGATGGCCAGTGTGGTGTGCTGGGCCGGTAACATCACTTCAAGAGCGGCCCACCGAATCAACAAGCTGCTTAAGAAGGCAGATTCAGGAATGGGACGCCCACTGGACCCGCTGGAGGTAGTGGTGGAGTGGAGAGTGAAAACAAAATTGGCAGCCATTATGAACTGTGCTGCACATCCTCTCTGTGACACACCAGCACTGGGGGCATTCAGACAACTAATGATTCAGCAGAAGGGTGTCAAGAAACACAACTGGGTCTCAGCAATGCGCCTGCATAGCACCTCAGTGGGATGGGGTGGGTCTTTGCATCTTCAGCCAAGTCAGAAGTTTTTTTTCATTTTGGTAATTCTCATGTTCATCTGAGGGGGTGGTGGGGGGTTACGTAATCCTACCAACTACACTAAATTATCTATCTATCTATCTATCTATCTATCTATCTATCTATCTAGCTAGCTAGCTAGCTAGCTAGCTAGCTAGCTAGCTAGCTAGCTATCATATAGTGCCTTTCATATCTATCTATCTATCTATCTATCTATCTATCTATCTATCTATCTATCTGTCTGTCTGTCTGTCTGTCTGTCTGTCTGTCTGTCTGTCTGTCTGTCTATCTATCTATCTATCTATCTATCTATCTATCTATCTATCTATCATTATATAGTGCCTTTCATCTCTATGTAGTTATCAGGACTTTGTTCAGGTTCATCTACCTACCAGCCCACAGCTTGTGTGAGTGTTGCACCTTCTCATCATCTTTTAATGACTCTTTCTGGTGTCTCAGTTTTCCACTCACATCTCAAAGCTTTCTCTATGTCCGCCTAACCATCAGTTTCCAACTACGAGTCTCAGTTTGTCAGTTATGAAGGCTGAACTGCCATCCACCTTCTTGTTTCATCGGCATTTGGAGCCGCCTTGCCTCCACACTGAAGCATTCTCAGCCCTGAACCTTGACACATCTCAATAGCTGACTTACATTTCCTGATATAACCTGAAATTCTTCTATTGGTTGTGCTCCATTAGTGTAATGAAGCGGCCCTCCTTGATCTTCCTGACCATCCTCTCACCACTCTGGAGCCATCAGAAGTGTTTGCGAGGTGTGGATTTAGGACAGTCACCAGGGCCGAGTTCTCTTGGAGCTCCACCCAAAGTTGTGGCAAACGAATCACAGCCCACCCCAGCAACAACTGCTGACTGCCCACCCGTCATGAAGGTAAAAGTTGTAAATAGAGGGATTTAATGAGAGAGCACGACGCTTGGTGCCTTAGCACATTTTCATCTGAGCTTGGCAACATGTCATTACAAGCTAATCAGATAGCGGTTTGCAAACAAACGATAATAAACATTTAATGAGCTTTCATCAAGAAAACCCGTTTATCAGGGCGTTGAAGTTCTCCGCTTGATGCCTCGATGTAGCACTTCTCCTACTTCGGCGTCCTCCAGGCCCCTCCCCCGCCGCAGTCCCATGACCTTGTTATCTTCTAATTAAATACCTCGGCATCACATAAGGTAAATAGCAGAGCGCCGCATACCTTAATTAAATGGATGTTAATTAGCTTCCGCTTCCCGGCCCTGGGGCTCTCAGCCACGCAGTCTTATCTCTCTTTATGTGGAAGATGAATTAGTGGCCATTACTCGGATTCTATCGCAGCTAAGTGTAAAACATATATAGAATTCTGCACTACGCCATGATTTACCTGACTGAGAAGCACGATACAAAGTGGAGCCAATTTGATAAATAGTGTCCCGGTGCCCACTTTCATGTACCACCATCTTTTCTGAATCATTAAACAAAGCCCATTTCTTTATTCTGTTCTTCTTATAAAATTTTGGAAGAGAACAGATGCGGAGTGAACAACAAAACAAAACAAAACAAGCCTCTCAGTTCCTTAAGAAATTAACTGAAAGAAACCGCACCCTGGCCATCAGCCGAATTTAAGCTTCACGGATGTGAAGAAATTTCAAGAGCAGGGCTACAGCTGAAGATCTCAGCAAGAAGGTGGCCATGCTGTGCTGAGACTTAACTTTTACAAAGACATGTTTGTGGCATCAGGTTAATTTCATGTCGGTGCAGCTACGTAAAGAGTTTTATTTTTGTTTAAGCAGTTGTATGTGCTTACCTTGAGGAGTTTGAAGGTGATGCAGATGAGAGCTCCAGTGATGAAAATGGCAGGGCAGCTGTGAAGATTTGTGCACTTCCGAGACAGGAAGTTGTGGAGGTACTACATAACTTGTCCGAGCCTCCGGACAGAATAACGTGTCCCAAAGCAAGGTATTAAGCTGCCTAAGAAAATGGTGGAAATAGCAAATCCATTTCCAGTGTGAGTAAAGAGAAGAAAGAGAAAAAGAGACATCACTTACTGGAGAGTAATTGAAGTTGGTGTGTCAGTGGCCATATACATGTGAGTGCGATACTGTAGGTTGTGGATATAAAGAGTTAATAATAATAATAATAATTCATTACATTTATATAGTGCTTTTCTCAGTACTCAAAGCGCTATCCACACAGGGAGGAACCGGAAAGAGAACCCACAATCTTCCACAGTCTCCTTACTGCAAAGCAGCAGCACTACCACTGCGCCACCTGTGAGGATCCTTCTAGAAGAGATTAAACTACATGACAGTGCTTAAGGTAATTGGAGGTGAGCTTGGTGAGGCGTCCATCAGACTTGGAGGATAAAATCCTGAAGACAATATTAAACATGGAGATGGACATCAGAGATGGTCTTTCGTCTTCGTTTGTCAGTATCGAGTCCGTCTTTAGCGTAGTGTGCAGAGGGGTCCTCCTGAGCAGCTTGAGAAAGGTCATGAGGGGGTGCACATAACTTTTTGCTATCCGCTAGAACTTAATAAGTGGGGATAATGTGGTGAATTGGATATTTGGTTTAATTCTTCTTTTTGGAGGAAGTCCTTGGTTCCTTTCTGCAACCCAAAAAAAGGGTTTTGGGGACAGGATTGGGATCATTGAATTGTTTTGGTCTGATTTGTCATCATTTTGATTCAAACACAGTGGCGACAATGATCTGTTGGACTTGTTTGTGGAATAATTCACTGAACTAACTTCAACTTCAAATACATTTTTGATTTTATCTGTGGTCTATTTTTACCATCCTGTCTCTATCTCTCGCTCTCCCTGGTTTATCCTCAGTATGACTACTAGACACTCCATGGTTTGACTGCGCTAAGTGGGCATGGGGCATCACAGATAGGAACTTTTTGTCCATCAGTTAGCAGAGTGGGCCAGGCTTGAAGCCTTCTTGGACTGGATGGGATAAGTACCTTTATGACTCTGTGACAGAAGTAGATTAGAGAAGGCAGTTTACAACTTAATTACCTGTATATCTTTAACTTCTTGTTTGTCTGCAACGTGCATCCTATGAAACTTGAGAAAATGAATGACAGAAACAAAGCAGAGGCAAAACTAGGGGTGTCATATCTTTCACTCTGCCTGGGATTCAAATGCTTGTTTTGTGTCTTTGTTGTACATATTTTTTTTGTGTGTTAATATTTCGTTTGTTTATGATTTGCAGTATTCTTTATGTTTTGTTGTATCTGTATCTAGTTTAACTTGGGGTTATTTTTATGGACATTTTATAGAAGGTAAAAGGCTCCGTAATCAATACTAAGATTTGAATGTGTTACCCGTAAAAAGTTACTGACATGAACAATTCGAAAGGGTCTAAAATTACAGAGGTCCTCTAAAAATTACTTATAATTACTAATAATTATTTCACCATACCTAACCCCATCTGAATAGGACTTTAGAAAGGGAGCTGAACACAAAGGACACAAAGGAAGCAACAGGGCAACAGTCTCTGAAGATTTTGATAAAGGTGCCAGGAACATTAAGAGAGCACAAGGTTCTAGGAGCAAAGTTAAGATGTTTGGGGGATAAAGTATAAATGATGTAGAGTCCAAAATTAAATGTGCCCGCTATTGGAGTAGTTAAGAATTTTGGAATTTAACCTGGAGATGAAATAAAAGTCAAAAGCCAGAATTGAGTCTTTAATCAGAAAGCCAAAAATGCTAACGAAAAATCAAAGTCAGAAGGAATCGCTAAAACTTCAGCACCACAAATCACAATAACTTCTCACACAAAGCACTTTGGTTTATCCACAGTATTAACATTTATTTATACATTATGTTTTTGTCCATGTTGGAGTTTTTACTCATGAGGATCCCATTTCTGATATTAGTTGTGTAATATCTCTCCCCTGGCTGGAGGTTCAAATGCTTGTTTTGTGTCTTTGTTTTGCATATTTTCCATTTTCTTTTTGCATGTGTTACTATTTTGTTTTGTTTATTGTACAGTATCTGTATCTAAGCCTGTGTTATGTTCCATGTGTTTTGTGGGTGGTCCCCCTAGAGGTGGGGCCACCTGCCCATCACTACAAGGAACTGTCCTCAGTCCTATAAATTTGGAGGGTCTCCCACAGTTCCTGGTGGTTCAGTGTGAATGCACCAGAGAGTCATTGACATCACTTGTGTTTATTATCATTCTGTGACCTTTCGGATTTCTGGATTATTCAACCTTCTGCTCTGTTTTTCTCCTCATATCGTAGTAGCAACTCCTTTATGCTTTTTTTTGCCCTTCCAAGCTTCACACTATAACAGAGCATTTTGTTTTGTGAAAAATAAGTCTCATTATTTTATAAAGATTCTGATTTTTGCAGGGTTTGATAATTTGAAGTTTTCTAGCAACTGTTTCTGCAAAATCACAATTAGGGGAGAATGAACTGGTAAAAGCTCCTCAACGGCAGGATAGCACAGCAGTCCCGTTTGAATCACCAATTAGCTCAAACATGCGCAACCCAACACGTGAGAAGAAGAGATGCTTCTAGAAGGTATTGTGCAATCTCTCCGCCGACATACAAGATGGACGACTTAAACAAATGGGGATGCAATGATGTGTTAATGTAGCAGCAATATCCAGAACATTAGGAAAGTGTTCCATAACAATTAAAATTCAATTACCTGCAGATGCAAAGAAATTACTCTGCCTCCGACATACGTTTCAGAGATCTATTTTCTGTTTGCAGCTGTAAAACACTTTCTGGTCTGCATTAATGAGGGAAAAGATTGAAACGAAGTTGAAGGAAAAAAAAACAAATCACATTGAAGACAGATGGGAAATATATCTGCTTGACTAACGGGGGAAAAAGGGAGAGTCAGAGGAGTTCTCAAACGCCGTGAGGATGTAGGCGTCTAACTAAACCCAAAAGTAGGAGTGCACTTGAAGGGGGCACCTATCCCATCATCACAGGCTCAGACTGTACAGTTTTTTTGGTATTTTCTGAAACCATTTTATCCAGTGCAGGCTGTTCGGTGTGGACACCATTTACCAAAACTAGGTGGGATGCCTGCCAGGCTATCATAGCACACACACATACTTAGGAAACACTGTCGCGATGTATTAGAGATTTTTACTTCTATGAGATAAAAAAGCAATGAAATAATGACATCAAAAATCATTAAAAGAAATCCCACCCCACACAATGCCCCCCCATCCAAAAGCCCCACATAGCTCTGTGGATTATTGAAAGGAAAAAAATGAGAGGGTAAGGGGAGAGAAGAAAGGTGACCGGAAAGACCCAAGAAGACCTAACCACGCAAGACAACAAATACATTAACGTGACAAACAGAAACTAAAAGGAAAAGTCAAAGGTCCACCGCCATCAGCTAAGTCGCATCTGACCATTCATCCTCAACGCCGCTGGATGACCTGCTTATCTGAGATTTAGAAAGTTCCCAAAGGACTACAATTTTTTAAATAAGGATTTCCAGATTTTATGGTGAAGATAATCAGATCTCTTTCACCGGGCACTGAAAGCCATTTTCGCTTGTATGGCTCTCAATGAGAAGAGTCTACGCTGTATGAATGAACGCGATAAAGCAGAGACATCCATGAGTAGAATGTAGAAAGAGGGATAATTGAAGAAGGAACCTTAAGCCCTGTTTGGACAGAATTAGTTTTACTCCAGGAGGTGGGGTAAGGAAATTATTACCTGAAGACCTCTGTCATTTTTAAGCCCTGTTTGGTCGGGATTAGATTTATACCAGGAGGCAGAGTAAAGTTAAAACCAGTCTTGCCTTATGGGTACCGTCAGTTCGGACCACATTAGCAGCTCTTATTTATAAGAACAATATGTCTGTTCACACCTTTAAGGCCACATGCCCTGACATACACTGTGCATATCAGAGCATCTTCAGACTTCCGTGAGGACCCCACATACAGCATTATTTTTCCACATTAGGCAATGGGTACAGTAATTATAACAGAGATCCTCTATAATTTTAGTCCCATTCGAAATGACGAAATTTTACTGACATGTCGATTCGCATGGGACTAATTTAATCTGGAGCTATTTTTTAATCAAAGGTAAAAGGGCTCCGTAATCAATGCTGAGACGTGAATGCACTGTCTGTAAAACCTGAGCGATTCAGAAGGGTCTAAAATTACAGAGGTCCTCTGACAATTACTTATAATTACTAATAATTACTTTACCACACGTCCTGGTGTAAACCTAATTCTATCTGAATAGGACTTTAGAAAGAGAAACTGAACACAAAGAACATGAAGGAAGCAACAGAGCAACATTCCCTGAAGATTTTAATAAAGGTGCCAGGAACATTAAGAGAGCACAAGGTTCTAGGACCAAAGTTAAGATTTTTGGGGGATAAAGTATAAATGATGTAAAAACCTAAACTGAATGTGTTGGTGTACTGCCCGAAATCAGCATAGTTAAAAATTTTGAAATATTCCTGGAGATGAAATCAAAAGCCAGAAGTGAGTCTTTAATCAGAAAGCCAAAAATGTTAACAAAAAAATTGAAGTCAAGAGGAATCGTTAAAGTTTCAGGACCACAAATCACAATAACGTCTCACACAAAGTACCTCAGCTGTGTAGTATTAACATTTGTTTATACTTTATGTTTTCGTCTACGTTGGAGTTTTTAATCATGAGGAATTCATTTCTGATATTGCTTTCACGTTTTGCCCTGATTTTCAGCAACATTCTTTACACAACAGCATTTTAAATATGACGTGACCATGCTCTCCACGACAATGACAGAACAGAAGTTACATGACAAATATAGCAGCAATCGCACCGTGCGCTATCCCTCAGTAGATGATCTTCACAGCAATAGTTATCGTTATTTCCAAGTAAGCCCAAACATTAGGATTTTGTGTTGTGGTGGTGACCCTTTTTTCGAATCTGACTTTTGATTTTGGCTCCTCCTTGCTTATCTTTTGACCACAATTTCTCATTCTTGTTTATCTCCTGGTTGTTTTGGAGCTCACAATAATCTTCGGTACTCTGCATATCACAGCGGGATGCTAATGTATCAATGGCTTGGTGACACGTGGGATGTTACGCCTTCAGGGATGGCGCCCCCTGTACTTCTGCAGCTTCCTGAATCTCATAAAGGTAACCTTTTCCTGCAGACTCTCTAGGCCCACAACTCACTCTGAACTTCTCTCTTTCTCTGCCGGCAACTCACTTTCTCTTTCTTCCAGCGGCTACACAGCAACTCTGTGGCGATGGCCCAGACTGCCCTCATAAATACACGAAGCCCATCAGGCGCTCTTATTTCTACATGACTGCACGTGCAACATCGGGCAGGCACCCTGCCACCCCTCACAGGAGTCCTACCCTGCAAAACGCTTCAAACAACTACAGTTGGTGAGTCAATAGAAACTGTCCAAACCAGGCAAGGGAAAGCCTTGAGACATGACCTTGTCGCAGCCCACTTTTCTGGGATGCCTGCGGTTGTTACAAAGGGGCAACAAGTTTGTCTCCGATCAGCCTCAGTGCAGATCTAAGGGAATGCAGAAAACGGGCCGAGGGTCTGGGCTCTCACAAACTCACTCCCCGCAGCTTTTTTTTTTCATTCAGACCGAGTAGGGTCTCTCAGTTCCAGCTCGCATGCAGGCAATCTTATTAAAACATTTCAAATTACTTCATTTAGCCACATTATGCGCAATGGCAATTCTATAGTGTAATGAGTCTTTGAATGAAAGTTGGAGATATGAAATTAATCATCCATACCGAAAGCTCTTTTTCAGTTCATTAGAAAGGCTATTGATTCAATAGTTTTGGACAGCGGAGAGCGCATTAGTATTGCTTACAGTAAAGAGCGCCGTGCTGCCGGCAATCCTCCCGTCTCCTCCTGCGGGCGGGCAGACCTCCCTGATTGGCACATTCCAGTAAAGAAGCTTTAGCAGACCGGGAGTCTCCAGTTTCAATGTCAAGAGGGTGAGACGGTGCATTAGCCACGCGATCCTGTGGGGAGATGAGGGAACAAGAGAAAGGAGACACCCGGGCGGAGTGGGCATAGTGGCTGGGATATAACAGTGAGCCCCCTACCAGCAGGCGAATTTGTCCATCTTACCCAAGTAATGAAGTCTCCTTCACGGACTGAAGCACCCTGAACAATGCTGACAAGGAGTGACACTATGGAAGAAGAATTCAATAAAGTCTAAATATTCTAGATTGTAATAGAAATTTTGTCATTCTCCTCTATAGAGGTCAATGGGTGGTGGGGGGTTACATCCCTAGCGAAGGGTCAAAAATCAAAAATAATATATTCATAATCAATCACCTTGAAATAGTCTAAAATGATACCCCACGTGCTTATGTTTGACATTTGTTATTTTTAACCTTCTGGTAGTGGCTCTTAGAGGTCTAGGACCACCGGTAAAGTAAATATATTATCATATTTGTGATCAACAGCCTCAAAGTGACATTAAATGACACACCACATGCTTTTATTACTGAGTCTTATTTTTTCAAAGGAGAAACTTTGACCCCATGTATCCCATTAGGACTGGGGTCGGTTGATGCGCCTATTGTTTTACTCTTTGTCAGAAGGGGTTCATTTCCTGCACAAAATATGGTCCAAAAATGACCTCGAAAAGGAGAGTTTTACTGGTCTAGAGGGCCACAAATAGAGAAGAACCCCAAAAAAGCTCAAGGACTCGCAGAACTAGACATCAAGACAAGTCAAATGGTATATCATATGTGGGGGTTTCCTCGTACTAGTGAGTCAGGGGGGATGGGTGTAATAAGAGTATAAGTTTAATATGTCACTGTACTCTGTACTCACATGCACAGCTGACACAGAGCCAGATTTAGCACAGGGGTTCACCCTATAGAACTGCTAGGCAAGCATTATAAGACAAGACAGATAGACAGAACTGAGCAGCGGGCAGTCAGACTGATGACCATTGTATACTATTTTTGTCTGTCAAAGTCAGCATGAAACTGTATCCTCTTTTGCCTTGTTTGGAGTTGCATGATTCACGTAAGTGGGGGCCTGCACATGAAGAGAGGGTATAAAGCCTTGGAACATTGCCCGGCACACCTTTGAAGCCGACAGACGAATGGGAGATAACGTCTTCCGATCCTGAAAATCCTTCCACTGCAATGGCGAAAGTTGCCGACTCTACACATCGGGCCCCCACTCCCAAACTGGGGTCTTGCCAATGGCTTCCTTTGTCTGTTATGCCGCGTAAGCCGTCATTAAACAAAGCTAAGTTATTTTCTGCTATGTGATTGCTTACCGCCGTATCACTAAGGGAGGGGTATCGCCTTTTTTATATTATATCTATTGTAAGTGGGTGGATGCTAGGTGGCACTGTTGCCCACCTTTTTCCCAACAGACAGACGCAGGATAAAAAGCACTAAGAAGACCTTTAATCATTTCTTCTTCTGAAATAGTGCCTCCAAAGCACCACAGTCACAATAAACACAACAATAAAGTAATACTAATTCCTAATTTCTCCTCCACACCTCCCAGCAAGCGCTGTCCTACTACCTCCCAACCCCGGCTCGCCTGCTGGATCTCCAACAGTCCTTTATATAGTCCTTGACCCGGAAGTGCTTCGGTCCTTCCGCCCACATGACTTGCTCGCACTTCCGGGTCAGATGAAGAATTGATTTCAGGGCTCCTGTCCACGTGACTTGGTAGTACTTCCGGGCTATGGATGAGGCATGGCTCCTCCGGTCCTCTCACCACTCCTCCTGGCGGCACCCACGGTACCCAAGAGGGCTGAGAAACCGCACTCCAAGTCTCAGGATGCCCTGCAGGAATCCGGGGTGCCGTTACACTCCAGGGAAGCTGCCATCTAGCGTTTTGGGGGAAAAGCTGCCTTCTCCCATCCTTCCATCTCTGGAGCATCCTGGCCAGCCACACTATATAGATTCGGGATTTGTAACATGCCGCAATCACAAAAGAACTCATTCCCAGGGAGCCAGTGGATACAACGGGACAAAAACAACTGAAGTGATTTCAGAGCCTTCAGAAGTCATTCTTATGAACACAATAACCCAAGGTAGTGTTAGGACTTTTGGCTTTGGTTTTTGACTTGGAGTCTGGTTTTGTGCTCTTGTTCTGGAATATTGGGTTTTGGGTGGTCTCTTCTGATTTCTATGAACTACTTGTTTGTTTGTTTGTTTGTCATTTAATGACATCTGTGTCACTGGTTCAGACTCTGGCTCATCAGTCATTACAGCTGCAGTTACCTGAGAGGATCATCAAAGACTCCAGCTTGACGCAGTTCTCTGTTGTGATGCCATTAACTTACCCACCAGCCCCTCTGATTCTTTCCATTCACTCTTTTTTGACGTTTTTGTCTTTTTAAACACAGCTGGGATTGTGCTGGCACTGCTGGTGACTCTTCAAGTCTTGTTGGTTCTTGGATTCTAGCTTGCTGGTGTGAACAAATTACTGTCTCTCTTTCTTAATAATTTTCCTCTGTTTCCCTTTAGCTGTTTTTTCCTGTTTTTACTTCTGTAAATGTTTTTTTTTCCTTTATATCTCCTTTTGTTAATTATTTGTTTGATGGTTAATCTCAGTATTTAGAGGAAGATCAGTGGGTGTGACACGCACAGCTTCAAGTCTTTCTGATCATTTTTCGCAGATGATGCCTATTGATTGACTCTTTACCATAAAGGTTTAACTTCCCGCTCAAAATATGGTCCAACAATGGCCTAAAAATGAGGGATTATGGGGACAAAATGGGTGGGGGACCCCAAGAAGCGTACGATCTTGCATAACTAGACATCAAGATGCCTCAAATGGTGTATCATACATGGGGGGTTTTCTCGTAATGGTGAGTCAGGAGCATGGGAAAGGGGCTATATGAATAAAATGTATTATTATTATTATAATTATTAACAAAAACTGAAGTGATTTCAAAGTGTGGGGAAGTCATTCTCATGAACACAACACGCTGTGGTCAGGCGCAGGAATGGCAACTCCACGACGTGAGAAAATTTGGCGCGTCAACTAGGCTCATGGTCCACAGACGGAACTGAAACAAAACAAAAGAAAATGCTTTTCAGCGTGCATCTCACTATGCAAAAGGGTTGTTGAACTGGATAGCCGAGGTCAGGTCGCTAGCAGAGCTTGATGCTAATGTACCCGTAACTTTGGTTTATAAAGTGTTGAGGTTCTATGACACAACTTCCAGGATGGCACCCCCCTTGCGTCGAGGCGCCTTCGAGCCAGTCATGACATCTCCTTCCCAGACACCCGTGTTTTTATGGTGGCTCAACCGGAAGGGACAGAGTCAGTTGCCCTCACTTGGTGGCTTGACTGTGGACAGTGTTAGCGATTGAGCCCCCTCTCGTCCCAGTCGGTTATTACATACCATGATTGAGCCTGTGAGGTGGTCTTCCGACACCTTCAGAAGGAAAACCAGTGGAGGTGGAGATGGTATGTGCCTGTGCCAATCCCACTTCTACCACCAGTGCATCCTTCTGCTCAGGCTGCATCTACCTGTCAACTTCCTTCTATAGCTCATTCAAGGACATCTGGGCTAGTAAAGTAAATAACATAAAATGGAGTTTGATTTGATGAAGTTCAGACAACTAAACCATCAAAACAAACACAGAGATAAGACCACCAGTGGTCATAACAGCCCAGAAACAGCCATCATTTGCCCTACCCTGTACTGTGCTACTCCTGCCTGTTTTCTTCACCCCAGGTCCACCTATCACGTCGCAGCCACGGGTCTGTGTGTGCATGTGTGCGCCCGTGCGCCTTCCTCAAATAATAGCTCTGTTCCCAATTTCTAAACTGGTTTTGAATTACCTGAGAGACTCATTAGGGGAATAGATTTTTAATCACCACTGGCCCCGGGGAAGGACTGGGACCTCTTTAATTTTTTTCAAAGAAATTCTTTTTCGTTAGCTGAACAAACCCCTCTCTTTGTTCTTAATGACGAGCGCAAAGCATCTCTCATCATCTCCGTGTCCACAGAGAGAAAGAGAAAAGAGTGGCTCAGCTATTTGTGCGACTTCAAAGCTGATGGATATTGAAGAGAGCCCGGCGTTGTCGCGCAGTTCTGCCACTCAAGCTCGGGTCAGTGGGACATGGCAACCGCCTGGGGCTGTGATGCTGAGCTCAGGGGGCCCCACGGTTAGTGCGCCCTGACAAAGACCACGTGAGGACATTGCCCAGCCGGGATTTCATAACAACGCTGTCTCTTGCTTCTGATTTCTATTCTAAATTTGACTTTCATGTGTTTATCTTTTCCCCTCGGTATGGGAGGAAGGGACAAGAGTCCCCAAGGCTGAAATTAAAAACCCACTCTGCAAATGATGTGCAATGAAAAGAATTTTCGGGCTTCTGAAGTTTTCCCAGTTCTTTTGTTTTAATCTTTTATTTACGCATGTTTTTTTTTTTTTTGCTTGACTTCCCAATGCCCCATTGGAGCTTTAGATGGGCACCTCCTTTACTGGCATTTGCTGGCCTTACAGTGTCTTTGTTTTTTTTTTTTTTTTTTGGTTTGATCTGTCTGTGGCACTAAATTGTCAACATTCTCTATTAATTTTATAAAGCATCTTCATCAATTACACCATCACTTTATATGGAGGCCCTAAAGGAACCTGATCAAAAAAAAAATTGCCTTATTTCTCTTACACACAAGAAAATATCACACTAACAAAACAGATAGATAGATAGATAGATAGATAGATAGATAGATAGATAGATAGATAGATAGATAGATAGATAGATAGATAGATAGATAGATAGATAGAGTTAGGTCCATAAATATTTGGACAGAGACCACTTTTTTCTAATTTTGGTTCTGTACATTACCACAATGAATTTTAAATGAAACAACTCCGATGCAGTTGAAGTGCAGACTTAATTCAGTGGGGTGAACAAAACGATTGCATAAAAATGTGAGGTGACTAAAGCAGTTTTTGAACACAATCCCTTCATTTCAGGGGCTCAAAAGTAATTGGACAATTGACTCTTTGGCTATTTCATGGGCAGGTGTGGTCAAGTCCGTCGTTATGTCCTTATCAATGAAGCAGGTAAAAGGCCTGGAGTTAATTTGAGGTGTGGTGCTTGCATGTGGAAGATTTTGCTGTGAACAGACAACATGCGGTCAAAGGAGCTCTCCATGCAGGTGAAAGAAGCCATCCTTAAGCTGCGAAAACAGAAAAAACCCATCGGAGAAATTACTACAATATTACGAGTGGCAAAATCTACAGTTTGGTACATCCTGAGAAAGAAAGCAAGCACTGGTGAACTCAGCAACGCAAAAAGACCTGGACGTCCACGGAAGACAACAGTGGTGGATGATCGCAGAATCATTTCCATGGTGAAGAGAAACCCCTTCACAACAGCCAACCAAGTGAACAACACTCTCCAGGGGGTCGGCGTATCGATATCCAAGTCTACCATAAAGAGAAGACTGCATGAAAGTAAATACAGAGAGTGCACTGCAAGGTGCAAGCCACTCATAAGCCTCAAGAATAGAAAGGCTAGATTGGAGTTTGCTAAAGAACATCTAAAAAAGCCAGCACAGTTCTGGAAAAACATTCTTTGGACAGATGAAACCAAGATCAACCTCTACCAGAATGATGGCAAGAAAAAAGTATGGAGAAGACGTGGAACAGCTCATTATCCAAAGCATAGCACATCATCTGTAAAACACGGTGGAGGCAGTGTGATGGCTTGGAGGTGCATGGCTGCCAGTGGCACTGGGACACTAGTGTTTATTGATGATGTGACAGAGGACAGAAGCAGCCAAATGAATTCTGAGATGTTCAGAGACATCCTGTCTGCTCAAATCCAGCTAAATACAGCAGTCAAATTGATTCATGATACAGATGGACAATGACCCAAAACATACAGCAAAAGCAACCCAGGAGTTTATTAAAGCAAAGAAGTGGAAAATTCTTGAATGGCCAAGTCAGTCACCTGATCTTAACCCAATTGAGCAGGCATTTCACTTGTTGAAGACTAAACTTCAGACAGAAAGGCCCACAAACAAACAGCAACTGAAAGCCGCTGCAGTAAAGGCCTGGCAGAGCATTAAAAAGGAGGAAACCCAGCATCTGGTGATGTCCATGAGTTCAAGACTTCAGGCTGTCATTGCCAGCAACGGGTTTTCAACCAAGTATTAGAAATGAACATTTGATTTCCAGTTATTTAATTTGTCCAATTACTTCTGAGCCCCTGAAATGAAGAGATTGTGTTAAAAAAATGCTTTAGTTGCCTCACATTTTTATGCAATCGTTTTGTTCACCCCACTGAATTAAAGCTGAAAGTCTGCACTTCAACTGCATCTGAGTTGTTTCATTTAAAATTCATTGTGGTGATGTACAGAACCAAAATGAGAAAAAAGTTGTCTCTGTCCAAATATTTATGGACCTAACTGTAGATAGATAGATAGATAGATAGATAGATAGATAGATAGATAGATAGATAGATAGATAGATAGATAGATAGATAGATAGATAGATAGAGTATCTATCTATCTATGTGAGGAAGCATATGATAGATCAGCGGTTCTCAAACTGTGGGGCGCAAATGTTGCCATATGTGGCATAATTTCGCTATTCGTAGGGAAATTTTAAACTTGTAGCGGTGTATTGGCAGCAAAAAATATAGGAATAAATTTTATTAGGGTTTCAAAAAAACAATAGGGGGGAGCGATTAAAACTGTTATGAAAACTCGGGTCACAAATTCTTAAAGGTTGAGAAATGCTGTGATAGATCAATATGAAAGGCACTATAAAAGAGATAGATACTGTATTGATCCCAGAAGGGAAATGTATTCACTTTATCCTTTCTCCACCATCTTTTGTTCAATACTGTACAGTGTAAAACAGTAGAAAAACAAAGCCTAAACTGTTACATAAGTGTGAAAGTCAGATTGTTAAATACAATTTAGTCATAGCTGCAAAATTAACATAAGCACATGTTGCTCCATACCCAGCCCAGCCACTCACAATTACTCCTGATGTTGGGGGGGGGGGGGGGGGGCCTGTCACGATCCTGAAGATCTTAGCCAAGTGTGGGTGGACTGAAGTGGCTGGCGGCATCATACGGAGACTGACAAGCAGAGACCAACCCAAGCAAAGGTCAAGAAAATCAGATAAAACAGCAACATGTAAGCAAAGATGAGGATGCTGATCAAAAGGCAAAAGGTCAGAAAATAAGACAAATCTGTAACTAGAAATGTGCAAAGTAACCTCAGCTTGAGAGAGCCAGTGATGGAGTAGAAACTGATTGTCAGACGTCTGCCTACACACACCAGTATGGCTTAGTTGCTGAGGCGCTGGACTTTATCAGTTTTGATTGAATTCTTCTGACCATCAGCACAGCCCCAAGTGTGTAAACATACACCATCTGAAAACAATTTTCTATAGTCAGGTGCTATATAAATAGCAGAAAATAAGCTGAGGTCACCAGTACTAGCATAAAATGAATGCAAACTAAACAGTAAAAGAGTACAGGAGGTGTGGCTAATGCTAAACATCATGTAAAGGGTGTGGCTTGTGAGGAGCACAGTGTTGGGGGGGGGGGGGTGTCTCATGAGTAAGAGCATGTGGAGGGCCTGGCTAAAAATTTACTGAATAAAGAAGGCATGGCTTATGAATAACAATATGATGGGGGGGGGGGGGGGGGGGGGGGATGTCTAATGAATAATAGGAAGAGAAAGAGAGAGAGAGAGAGAACCTGAAAGAGAGAGACAGGAATGCTTATTGTGGTATCAGCACAGGAGTGACAGCATGTAGGAGGTGTGGCTAATAAACAACAGAATTGTGGGGTGTGGCTAAGGATTAACAGCATATAGATTATGCAGCTTATTATAGAAATGCTTATTATGGTATTGGCATATGGATTGCAGCATGTAGGTGGTGTGGCTTATGAGTAACAGCATGTAGGAGGCATTGCTAATTAATGAGAGCACACAGGAAAAGGCTAATGATTCACAGTTTATAGAAGGTTCAGCTTATTAGTAGCAGCATGGAGGAGGTGTGGCTAACAATTACAGAATATAGAAAGTGTGTCTTATAAGTAATAGCGGCTAATGATTAATGACACATAGAGGGTGTGGCATATGAGTGACAGCATGAAGGAGGTGTGACTAATAATTACAGAATACAGAAGGTGTGACTATTAAGTAAGAATTTAGGAGGCATGGATGACGAATAACAGCATGTAGGGGGTGTGGCTAATGAATGATGGCTCATAGAAGATGTTGCATATGAGTAACGGCATGCAGGAGGCGTGGCTAATAATTACATAATATCGAAGGTGTGACTTATAAGATACAGCTTGCAAGGGGTGTGGCTAATGATTAACGATGTATAGAAGCTGTGACAGCTTGCAGAATTCCTTGCAGGTGGAAGTTGTTTCCAAAGGTGCAGCTTCATGTATCAAACAGCACGGTTTTTTAATCTGAAGAGGTCCTTGCAACAGAGCAGAACTTCCAAGGATAGAGTTTGTTCAGATCCAATTCCCCATTCTTAATGCATTGCTGAACTATTTGATGTGAAGGAGAATCACCTTTAAATGTATTATGTGTTATGTACAAAATACTGAATTAGCGAAAAGTACAAGGTGGTATCTCATTACACATGACATTTTCTTCCTTGTTCAGCTTAGGGCTTCCATACAAAGTATGTAACTAAAAAAAGAAAAAAAAAAACCTCCGAGTCCGCCATTGTTACTGAGTATGTGGGGCCGACCCTCAGCTTTCTTTCATTTTAACGCTTGTATTGTTTGCCATATTATTTTTTCATGTTATGTTAACTCCGTTTTTTGACTTGGTTTTGTTTCATTTGAAATAATGGATCTTTATGATGTCTGTTCGTATTTTCTCTAGTAATTCATTATTATTGTATTGTGTCCCTAAGTTTCTTTATATTCCTTGTGTTCTGTAAGTTCTGTGGGATGCCCATGAGGCAAATTCACCTTGACACATCACCAGTGAAGTGCCGCCTTCAGTCTTCATGTACAAAGAATCTGAGTGTTCAAAGAATTGAAAAAAGACCACAAGAAAGGCACGGCAGCACAAATGAAAAGCAAAACAAAGGTAAAAAACTAAAGCAAGCAAATCCAGTATTTCTCAAACCAAAAAAACAAATCGTAAACACAGCATGTGTCAGATTCAGGAAATCCATAAACCAAAAGACAGGCAGCAAAAGAGAAAACACATTGTGGACACTGCGGCGTCTGGAGCCACCCACCGGCAGCTACATCATGAGGTCCCGTCCCCTCGGCCTCCACATACTGGAGACAGGGCAGACAAAAACTAAAACTACAATTAGCATAATACACAATTACACAAAATTACCAGGCATCACCATGTGTTGTTCCAGGTATGAAATAACAGCACAAGATGAGAAAAAAGGATCAGGGGAAGTGATGTAGTCAAGGAGGCCAGCGAGGATCAATACAGATAATTCAAAAAATACATGTGACTAAAGTTTTAAACGAGAATCAACAATAGTTATTAAAAAGCAAAGCAAAATTTCTTTACCGTAAAGAGTCGATGGTGTTTATCCGCAACCTTGGATAGAGATGCGACCGGAACAACAACTGTTAATCCTATTAGCACAGTGATACAAGCCATGCACATCCAGGGAAACGTACCAAAATGACGGCCATAGGTAAACAAAAAGAAGTGACAAAATGGTAAAACATAAATACAAAAATGCCATAAAAGAGTCAAAACCAAAAAGCAACTTAAATCAAATCATTATTCTCAAAAATCCAGCTAGGGAAAGAATAAAAAAAGCTAAGAAATCTGTGCAGAATATGCTAGAATAAATTAAATAGAAAGAAAGGCACATAACTTATGAATTCAATCTCTTGTCTAACAGTAGATAGTGTTGTAATTTGGTATGATTTTGGGATTTTGGGTCTGTCGTTAGGTCTGTTTCTGGTGTCTGAGGTCAGGGCCGATGCGTAATCAACACGGCTACAGGTGCAAATCCTTATCCGATCTGCGGATACCAAACCTCTGAAGTATTCAAAGTTTACCTTTGTACTCCTTTCTTACGTGTACTTTAGGTTCTGACCCTCTTGTTCTCTCCACCACGATTACTGTCTCTCGTATTGGGGCTCAGTTTCATTTCACTTTATATTTTTTTCATTTTGTTTTGCTTTTTACACGTATCTACTAGTTTTTGCTCAAAAGTTTATCTGCCAGTTCGCTGACAGAGCAGATCTGTTTCTCTGTTATAGAGAAAGGCACCTAACTTATGAATTCTGATCTTTCAGTTCATGTGGTTAAGATGGATAAGTCCTTCAGCTAGTTACGATGCTTGCTGTGGACTGCACCGTGACGTTCATTTACTCACAGCTCATCAGAGATGCTGCTCTGCACTTTCTTACAGGATTCTTACAGGGTGTAACAAAGATAGTCAAGAGACATCAAAGGTTTGGGGCAGCCACCCATAAAATATGCCCTGGCTGCAAATGGGTATTTTTTGAGTTGTGTTCAGGTTGAAATCCAAAACAGAACTGACTTTTAGTTTGAGAACATGGCGGCTTTAAAGGCCGTGACAGGAAGTGATGTCGTCTGGACCGGAACTGGAAGTTATGTGTTCTCCCCCCTCACAAACCACAAACCACCCCCCAGACCCTGGCTGCCCCTTGTTGAATTATAGCTCTTTGATGAAACTTGGGTGTCCAGCTGGTTCCCCTAAGCGACGCTTCAGTGACGTTACTTGGTCTTATCAGATAAAGTGCAGAGGCTGCATTCCAACGAGGGCACACCGGTACTTTTTAGGTGGCATTAAGAGTGTCTGCCCCAGGGACTTGTGTTCCATGCAAGTCAAGAAAGGACAATGCCAATCTAACCTACAAAGCCCACTCCTGGAGATTACAGATGCCCGTAGCCTGAGTGTGTGAAGCACAGAAGCAAAAAGGCCTTGGGAAATGAACATGGCATTGGCCTCGCACACACAGTGAGGAGGCGCGTGGTCAGACACTGGGCCTGACAATTTTTTTCTCGGCTGGACACACATCTCTCATTTTTGCATTCAAGGCCGGGCCCCGTAATGAGCTAAACTGATTGTTTCTGTCCATTTCGCAATCAAGTGATTTGTGTGAAGGTAGGTTGAGCAGTACAGTGATGGATTCATCTGTGATTAGCAGCACCCTGACCTAAAGACCCCCCCGTACCGACAGTGTGATCGCCTCGCGGCGAGATTGTTGGAATTGCCGCCAGCGCTCCCGCAGCATGTCCCGCTCTCTTCGGTTTGTTGTCTGGAGCCATAAGCGGCCGCTTTTGTTAATATACCTTTAAAAGGCAGATTGCCTCATTGGCAGCCTTAATAGACTGGCGGTGGAGACAGATTGTATGCACCTCATTACTGTAACCGCTTCGTGGTTGGTGCTTGCCTACAGCCATTAAGCTCCTCATTAGCACAGAACGGGTTTATTTTAAAAGAGAAAAGAAAGAAAGAAATGGGAAAAAATCAATCATCATAAGCATCAGCGAAAGGCAGTGGAATGGATTCGAGTCGCAGCTGACAGATCTGCCACCCTGACTTCAGGCTGCCAGTTTTGGGCATCCCTTGGTATTCAGTATTCCTGTGTGCCTCATGAAAGGTGCCCAGTAAACTTTGATATTCCAGAGTGGCACAATAGGGCAGCCTTGACCAGTTTCAGGACCCAGTTTGGACCATTCAGCCTTCAAGATTTTAGATTATTTCAAATTAGGTAACAAGGATATACATTATTACCTTGCATTAAAAATGTAACAATAGAAAGTTAAAGACACAAAACACAAGTAATAATAATAAATAAACAGAATAATGGATAAAAAAATACATAAATATAACAAACACAGTGACCACAAGGTGGCGCCACTGAGTCTCAAACCCCAGACACAACCTCACAGATATAAGTCACAATTTATATAAAGGGTTAATTTGCACAAACTTCCTTCCCAAAAGGCTTCAAGAGTGACATAAACACGGTTCTTCTCGCCTCTCTTTCTTCTCCTCCACTCCCAACTCCAACTCGCCCAGATGAGGTCGAGCAGCTTCTTTATATCTACTTCCTGCGCTAGGACTTGGCTCGTTGGAAGCACTTCCGGTTCAAAAGCAAGCTCCACCAAGTAGAGATCATTAATCCCGGCAGCTCCCCTCTGGCCAGTAGGACATCGGTGGGATATCAACCAGGAAAAGCTTGGGCTGCTACTGGAAGAGGTGTTGGTGAGGCCAGCAGGGGGCGCTTACCCTGTGGTCTGAATATGAATCCTAATGCCCCAGTGCAGTGACGGGGACACTGTGGTGTAAATATGGCACCGTCCTTTGGATGAGGGTAGGGTGTATCCTGATGTCCAGGCTAAATTTCCCACCTCAGCCTAGACATTCTATTCAGGCCCTGTCTCTAATTGGCTATCTGTCTCTCTCACCCCTTCACCACCTAACAGCTCATGTGTGGTGAACGTACTGGCGCCAAAATGGCTGCTGTCGCATCATCCATTTGGGTGCTACACATTAGTGGTGGTTAAAGTGGCTCCCCACTCACTATGTAAAGCGCATTGAGTAGTGAGATAAGTGCTATATAATTGGAAAAAAATTATTATTATTATTATTATTACTGGTCCCAGCATGCCCTGCAGGTCTCCATATGGTAATCCTAACACAGGGATGCTGCCACCTAGTGTATTGGAGGAGCATGTACCCCTGACAGGCTGCCTTCCCGTGTCCTTGCATCACACTAGCCTCCCTGCCAGGTAAGGAATCTGAACCTGTCCCGGCAAGGATGCCAGCATACCCACTTTCATATTGATAGATAGATAGATAGATAGATAGATAGATAGATAGATAGATAGATAGATAGATAGATAGATAGATAGATAGATAGATAGATAGATAGATAGATAGATAGATAGATAGATAGATAGATACTTTATTAATCCCAAAGGGAAATTCACATACTCCAGCAGCACCTTACTGATACAAAAAACAATATTAAATTAAAGATTGATAACAATGCAGGAAAAAACAGACAATAACTTTATATAATGTTAACGTTTACCCCCCCGGTAACACATTGGGACATTGGCATCTCATGCTTATTTCCTGGCTGAGGCGGGACGATCCTCTCTTTCCTTTTCTTCCTTCTGAAGGGCTGGCCTCCCATCTGGGTAAGGAACCTTGCCCCATCGTGGCCGGGATGCCCGTCCTCACATGTGATGTCCATGACAAACATATAAAAAACGCTAGAAGAAAACATAGAAGAAAACACTAAAAAAATAAGGAAATATAAACATAAGCTAGGGAAGACAGCCATAGAGTGACAACACATTAAAGGCAGGCGCTCGCAGTGCTGGGTGCGTCAGTCCAATTCCTGACCTCTACAGTATCTTATTGTTTCAATGAGACGTCAAGCAGAATGCCACCTTTCATTGGCTAACTAAAAGGATCACAATATGTAAGCTTTTGTGGCCTGGAAAGCTTGCACGTTGTAATCTGTGCTGTTAGCCAATAAGAGGTGTCACTCTGCTTGACGTCTCATCTTATGAGCCATGATGTGAAACCAAAAGCAAGCCCCACTCACACGCCACACGTATGTGA
Source organism: Erpetoichthys calabaricus (assembly GCF_900747795.2). Classification (NCBI taxonomy): domain Eukaryota; kingdom Metazoa; phylum Chordata; class Cladistia; order Polypteriformes; family Polypteridae; genus Erpetoichthys; species Erpetoichthys calabaricus. The sequence continues at coordinate 14,803,532 of NC_041407.2, forward strand.
CCGACTTAAGGTAAACCATTTAACCCAACATGTCTGCCTTCAGGGTGAGGGGGAGCACCTGCAGAACCCCCAAAATGGAGACCAGCCATCTGAAACCATCCAAGTCTCCGAAACGGCGAAATCAGCTCGCTAATCTGAACGCTCAGTGTTCCTTCCTGATTTCTGCCGCCTCACCGGATTACACAGAGAGGAGAATTGTGAAGTGGTGCCGAAGCCGGCCTGACTGCCATCTGAGTTACAACGCGCTATTAATACCAAATAAAAAAAAGCCAAGCGACTTTATAGTTATAATAACAGATGTGACGCATATTAAAATTGATGTCCCCATATAAATAATGATCCTCTCTGAGCAGCCAACAGAGACACTTGTTTCGTCTTTTTTTTTTTTTTTTTTCCTTTCTTCTGCCTTCTACTTGCCAGCTTTTACATTTTTTTTTTTTTTTGGTTTTGATTTTCAGTCCACTTGGAGAAATTTTCAAAAATTAATGAGGCGCTTTAAAGAAAAATAACAGAAAAGGGGACATAACCGAGGATGCTCGGCTTTTGGAGGCTATTAAATCAGCTCATGAAACATAAAGGAGAATCGAAGACAATGAAGTGAGAGAGCTGACACCATTACGCCTGAGCTGCATCTCAAAAAAAAAAAAGCGCCGAAAAACTGAATGTGCTAAATCGTCATCGGTGTGATTAGTGTCACCCGTGTAAAGAGACAATGAAGAAAGGAAAGGTCCCGCCGGTCCCACTTTATTATAGTGTTGTATAACAAGACGCTGTGCCCCATGATTGTAAATACAGGATGTAGAGATGGGTGACACTCAGATGGGTGAGAAAAAATACACTGGCACTCGCTGACAATTTACAGACACCCGCTGACGTCACGTGAGGCCACACTGACACGAGGAGAGGACTCGAGAGCATGGACCTTACCACACACAGAGCAATGGCTCAGTTTACATTTGTACGTTGTAAGAAAAACAAAGACGAAGATGAAGTGTTGGGGAACCTCGATGGCAAACCAATTGTGAGAACGGTGGAAAGTAAAAATTTAAAAAAAACATTGGAGGTCTTTCCAGACAGGAGATGGCCAGGGTGCCCCTTAAAAGGAAGACAAGGGGCGGGGCCAGGAGGGTCATTATGCGGGAGGGAAAGGAGGAGGCGCCTTAGGCAACAGTGCCAATCCTTGGCTCGGGGTGGAATTACCATGAGATGAGCCTTCAGGTTGTCTCCCAACAACATGTAGCGCCCTTCATTGAGTGACAACAGTCCCAGGTAGAACAGTTATAAACTTTACCAGTTACTAATTCTATAATGCATGAAGATAAAGACAGGGTTTGTTTAAGGCACTTCCAGACTGCTTCACGTGAATGGAGCCTCACAACTTTGTGTCCATTAACATTATCACTGAACTTTGGGCAGTTGACGACAGAAGAGAGAAAAATTAAAAACCCAATTAGAAGAAAATAAAATTCTACAATGGGGTCCATGATCCATTAGAAAACTCACAGTCAGATACAGTCATGGACCCGGAGACCTCGGCCAGGTGGGCTTCCATCCTAACATGAGTTGTCGGGCATTGAGAGGGCCGTTCCACCAAGATGGCTCAACTGACTTCATGTCATTTGTCTTCATGTGTCTTGAGCATCTCTTCGCCTTAGATACCCAACCGTACCTGTCATTCGCTCCAAAGGACCACACGGTCCTAACTAGAATCTCACCATGAAGGAGTGCCACCTCCAGCTCAACGTTTCCTACGCGGAGCGCCTTGTTATCCCGGTCTGCCTGTCTGTTTAACACCACATGTCTGTGAAACTCAGCTCATCATCTCTAACACCATGGGGTGGTGATCAATGACCTGCCGCTGTAGCTCCTACCTGGTGGAACGAGCTGCTGACCTCCATCCATGCTGACTCCCTCAGTGTGCGTCTGAAGACTCTCTTGTTCGGTTGCAGTCAGTTCATCTATGGAGTATCCTGACTCGGGGATCCCAAAAGCACCGAAGACCCAAAATACTATCAAAAAATTGGCCTCTAGGGTCAGGCATTACCATCCAAACCCCGACTAGGTACAACAGGGGTGTGGCCTGCAGAGGGCGCTCCTGCCGCCCAAACCCGATGCAGACAGATGCAGGACACAAGTTCAGCGCACACTTTTATTTTTTATTCCTTTTTCCTCGTGGGAAACGCCTTCCCCCGTTTCCCACCTGTACAGCACAGTTGCAAAGCACCAATGCACAGCACTTTCCTCTTCTTTCTTTTCCTTTCTCTTCTCTCTCTCTCTTCTCCTCTATCTGCTTCCACTCCACCTGGCAAGCTTTGTCCTCCACCTCTCGACTCTGACTCCTGGAGTAGTGACAGCTGGCTTCCATTATAGGGCACCCAGAAGTGCTGCGGGTGCTTGATGACCTTCTTCCAGCAACAAAAGGGCTAAGCAATTCTCCAGGCAGGCCCCCTGGCGGTGGCCACGGGTTCACAGGAGGGTTGAGCTTCCATGCTCCAAACCCGTGGCACTACTGCAAGCCAAGGGGGATGCCCTCTAGAGTTCCGGGGGAGGTAATACCCTGGTTAAGCTCTTTCCCCAGGTCCTTCCAGGATAGAGGTGTCCCGGCCGTCCACCACAGGGGCCTTTATAAAATAAAAGATTTACTTAAACAAAAGGCTAAGAGTGCAAAAGTTATTGCCTGAGGTTCAAGGCAGTCCACAGCAAACCCAGTCCTAACACAGAATGCCAAGGCAAAAACAGAGCAGAGGTTGAAAAATGTAGGAAATCATGAAAAGCAACCAGGCGCAGCAAAACACCAGTAAACGCTCGACTCCCTAGCGCACTCAAAATCAGCCGCCAGAAACTGTGGAGGGCCGTCCAATAGAAAGGGAGGAGGGCGATTCCTGACAGTGATTGGCAGGTGGCCCCACCCCTTGGGGGGATCCACCCACAAAACACATGGGATATTACCAAGGCATTTTTCCGTTACAAATAAACACAAAGAAACGTGCACATAATTGACGAAAGAAAACCAAAGTTTAAATCCAGGTGGCTACGCTGGCTCCTTGGAGCAGCACCCATTAAGTTTACATCCCTGATGTTTGCCTACAGAGTAGTCAGTGGGTCACCGGTGGGGTGCTATACCCCTTCTGGCCCACTCAGGTCTGCCAGTGAACAGCGCCTGGTGATGCCACCTCTGTGGGATATGAGGTCTCACTCCAGACTGTGTAGACCCCAGTTGGTGGAACGAGCTGCCCACTTCCATCTATATTGCTGACACCCTCGTTATATTCAAGAAGCACCTTCTCTGTGAATACAAGTAAGCCCGCGATTCGTTAGCGAATCGGAAATCCAAGAATGGCAATCAGTTTCTGTTCCGTCCGATATCTGGATGGATGACATATCATGGAGGGTGGGTGCGTCTGGGAAAATGTCATTTAATTACATAAGCATATCTGTAGTAAAGCGGTCTCGTTTTGTGGAGACGTGATTCCGTTGCCTTTGCTGACACCGACTGCTGGCAGAGTGGAGCACAGCAGGTTTAGTTTACAGGTTGTGGTGTTCGTGTGCCAGCCACTGAGTCTGGGAAGCCGCTGGGCTTGAGTCTGTGACCGTCATGTGATCTATATTACTGGCACAGTGGATTAGAGCAAGTGTAGCCCACAGGTTGTGTTGTGTGGGCGCCACCTACTGACTCTGGGAAGCCGCTGTGTTTGACTGTGGGGCGGGCGCCACGGCGCATCACGTTGTGTTATTTGGGCGTCACCTACTGACTCTGGGAAGCCGGCATGTTTTGGGAAGTCGCTGCGTTTGACTCTGGGGCGGGCGCCACCGCATTTTGGGACGCCGCTGCGCAAGTTCAGTTTACAGGTTGTGGTGTTCGTGTGCCAGGCACTGAGTCTGGGAAGCCACTGGGTTAGAGTCTGTGACCGTCATGTGATCTATACGTTAGCTATGGGCGGGCTCGTTGCAGTGCAGCAGTGCGCGTGCGCCTCGATGCGCCCTGCGCCCAGCGCCCAGTGCCCTGCTTCCATATCCAGTTTACAGCCTTCAGTTAGTAATATGGATCTGTCAAATTGATTGGAAACAACTTGTGCCCTGTGTTGGCTGGGATTGGCTCCAGCAGACCCCCGTGACCCTGTGTTCGGATTCAGCGGGTTGGAAAATGGATGGATGGATGGCTCTTTATTATTTTATATTGTTGCTAGATTAAGTTTAGTTGCTTTATCAATTGTAACCTTATGAGTTATGACATCTTTTCACATCGTGGCAGTCAACTTTTGCTACCCAGTCCTACTACATGCTGAACAAACAGGCCCAAGCCCAACATTACTCGATTACGTTTACCACTTGGATAAAAGCATCTGCCAAGCAAATAAATGTAAGTGGGACGAAACAGACAAGAAACAGGACTTTGAACCCCAGCCAGGGCAGAAATGCTGGCTGAATCATGACATCGGAGCGCCCAGCTCTTTCTAATGTCCCATTTGTGGTACTTGGCCTACCAGAGCTGCACTCCTAGCTTTTAGATCGCCACCGATGTTCTAGTTGCAGTTGTTGTTACTGTGTGCCGTATACTTAAAAACGTGAGATGAAATCACAACCATGGGTGACTGCAATATAAAAGTATATCATAGGAAAATTTAAATTTTTGATTAGCAGGGCAAAATCCATGAGATACACCAAAAAGTGATCAGGTAGCAAAATCGTCCATGTCCGCTATTATTGAGATGTGCTTCCTTCGCAATTTTTTGCAAAACAGCACCATCTGCTGGAGAGTGAGGGGATATTGCTGAACCTGCCCTTACTGTGGAGACCCCCACGGCTCGGTTGCCGGGCACTCTGCCTAATTCACTCTGTGACCCCGAGTAAGACGCTTAGCCTGCCGATGCTCCAAGCGTTGAAAGTGCCCATCCTGCTCATGCAAGTCAGCTCGGGTACACATAAGAACAGAGAAATGTTCAGAATACTAATGCTAATTCTGATCTCCCTGCTAATATGGCGGCTTTACGGTGTTTTGATGTCTTATCGTTTTTAACCATAATGCCAAATGTGTTCTGAGATATTTCAGATAACGATGATGGAAGGTTTCTCTGCTCACTAATCCTGGAGCTGAAGAGTGCAGACATATGGCCTGCTGATTAGCACAAGCATGAAGAGTTTTCATGTGGCAATGACGAGCCTATAAAAGCGATATGAATATTCTGTATATTTCTATACATAGTGACCAGCATGGGGTGGTTGCAGCACCTCAAACCCCAAGCACAACCACAACAACACAAGTCCCGGGCTTATTAACCAAAACACCTTACAAAAAGTCTCCATACATGTTGTGGAACCTCAACATCTCTCGCTGTCTTTCATTCCTCCGTTCCTCCCAGGCCAGTGTTGTCCCGCTCCTCTCACGACTCCGACTTGCCTGGATGAGGACTGCTTCTGTCTTAGAGTAATTCTGGTTTAGGGCTGAGTGGAAGTCCCTCGAAAGCAGGAATCAAAAATCCCCCATAGCACCCTTCTACCAGTACCCCCGGAATCCAAAAAGGCTTCCTCATGAGACTACAATTCCCAGCATGCCTTGTGGGTGTCCATACTGGTAGCGCCACTCAGGGATGCTGCCTCCTAACGTGTCAGGGGATCACATAGCCCTGACTGGTTGTCTCCCACCGGTCCTCCAGGAATGGCACACAATTAACAAACTTTCTTTTTGTGCCACTGGAGGGCTGGCCTCCCATCCAGGTAGGGAACTTTGCCCCATCTTTGCCAGGTCATCCTCCTAGGCATGTTGTCCTTTGCAACATGCCCACATACAGCCGCCTTAGAGTAAGTGGGTGCCAAGGTCTAAATAAAGCATGGACAGACAGACAGATGGCCTTAGAAATCCAGAGAGGGGGCGAACACGACAGACAAGGAGCAACCAAAATTGAATTGCATCTAAAATGTCGAACCAATGGATTGGCTAATAATTGCATTAAAAGACCAAAAGACAGATGTTATTAAAAAGACCAGAAAACAAATGAGCAAGGCTCAAGAATCCCAAGAGAGTGACAAATGAGAGTCAGGAGCGTGTTTAAACAGTGAAGCAGATTAAGGAAAAACAAGCCTAAGGTGACAGCCAAGTGATCGCCATTACCATGAGGGGCTCTGATGGGTGTGATTAATGTGAGCCGTGTCAGAGCACCCCAAACGGCATCAGTCCCAGACACAGGTGACAAATAACTGGTAGTTGAAGTGCTATAGACAAGGAGGGTACAAGGGAAAAAATTCAGACCTGTGAAAAAATAAATGCCCCCCTTGAAATGCATGGACATATGATATTTACTTAAACAGCATCCATAGATAAAGATGATGTAACATAACAAACATCTTGTGGCATTCACATTTTGTAGTCCATTGTACAATTTAAATAAATATAAATGTAAATTTCATATGTAGAAATCATAAGACTACCCTTACATTTATCAAATAATTCAAATTAGAATCAGGTGCTAATGATCTGAACATCAATCGAGAGGATCTTGTCTGAACCCGTCATTTTGTAAAACTCAGCCCTTTAGTTCGTTTTGCTCCTTGTGGTTGAAGTGTGTGTGATCACCATGCCGAGATCAAAAGATATCCCTGAGGCCTTCAGAGAGAAGGGTACAGATGCCTAAGAGTCTGAAAAAGGATTTTAAAAAAAGATCTCAGATTATTGGAAATCAACCATTCCACCGTCCAGAAGATCATCTACAAATCGAGAAGGTTTGCCTTGGGGTAAGAGAGCATTCCAATGATGAGTGTGTTTACCCTGAGCTAAAGATGTACAATGGGGAGTTGATGAGGCATGGGATCATTGAACAAGGAGAAGCTGGTGATGTACAGTAAATGATGATTGCATTCTCTGCCATGTCGACTGGTTGCTGAAAAGGACTGGTGTAATGGAAGCAGCAGCATGAGAAGGATTTCCAGCTGCTACAGTAACGCATTCAAAAGCCAATGTCCCAAAGAGCTACAGCATACCATTATGTAGCGTAAGGAGATTAGATAGACCACGATAAAGAGATGGGACACCACCCAACAAGCAATAACTGCAAAGAATGTCTTTTCAGGCGGGAGTTCCACAGTGAACTGATTTCAAAATGGACGATCTGACAGTCATATGTCTGTCCGGCAGAAGGTGGTGGGGCCAGGAAGTGAAGTCAAAGATGTTACAACTGTCAATCATCCGGCCTGCAGAAGGAGGAAGAGAACAGGCAGTAGAACACAGTGCCAGACCCTGGAGCGGCAGGGAATTACAATCACCTGAACCCTTATGTGCACACACGTGACAGTAGAGCATCAATCCGGGCGTCTGTACACTGAAACTCCAGCAGATGACTGTACCGGCTACTGTTAATTTTGACTTATTGGTCAGGACTATCAGAAGAAGAAAGGAGCAGTATGGTGTAAGACAAGCATAACACATTATTTAGACATCTTAACATAAGAGTAAACCTTTTCAGCGAGACCTAAAACTTACTTGTCAACCATTTCGGTTAATCACCCCACACAGGACACCACCCAACAAGCAATAATTGCAAAGAATGTCTTTTCAGACGAGAGTTCCACGGTGAACTGATTTCAAAATGGCCGAACTGCCACTGCGGGGTCAGGAAGTGACGTCAGAGATGTTACAACTGTCAATCATCCGGCCTGCAGAGGGAGGAAGAGAACAGGCAGTAGAACACAGCGCCAGACCCTGGAGCAGCAGGGATTTACAATCACCAGAGCCTTTATGTGCACACACGTGACAGCAAAGATACCGGCTACTCTTAATTTTGACTTATTCGTCAGGACTATCAGAAGAAGCGAGGAGCAATATGGTGTAAGGCAAGCATAACATATTATTTAAACATCTTAACATAAGTATAAACCTTTTCAGCAAGACCTAAAACTTACTTCTGACCATTTCGGTTAATCACTCCACGCTGAACAAAGTAGAGAAATGTTTAGAAGTGGAACGTCTCCTACCCCAACTGTTGACACCCCTTGTCGCACCTCTTGATGCTGATTGGTCATTTACTTGCATTCAGTTCCAGCCTGATTAACGCATCATTTTGAATCAAAATGAAATTTAATTCATCTGTTTTACTTTTAGTTATGAGACGTGATCTATGCACATGAATTAGAAGAATTGCTTTCATGTTGCATTTTAAACTAACATGAAAATTGTGAAAAACAATCGATGATTTGGTTGATAAGTTTATAATTATGTCACACACTTGGGAGACAACGTGAGGGCTTATCTAATGGTATTTCCACCCCAAGTCCAGGGTTGGCACTGTTGCCAAATGCTTCTCCTCCTCTCTCTATTGCCGATCAGAGTTCAAGGGTCACAGTTCACAGGACCCGCCCCTTCCGGTCTAGCTTTCTGTTAAGGGATTCCCATGACTCGTGTCTTTATAGACCCTGCACTTAACTTTTTGTAATTTTTCTTTTGTTTTACCAGAAATACATGGGATTCCTGCCTGGATCTCATGTGACCAGAAGGTCGGCCATGTTTGTGTCAGTTCTACACCGGTCTCCCGTCTGAAAAGACGTAATCTTTGTAAAAGGCTGACTTCTTTCCTTCAAGGTGCCCCAACTCTTTATCTCTCTCTCCTGTGTTTTATCTTACACCGTGTAAAAATTAAATGCACTAAGTGGATACGCAACGCAGTTAATACATTGGATCGCATTTCATTAATCTTCATTAGAGTAAGACGAATAAAAAACGTTCGGGAGATGCTTGAGTCCAAAGTCAAAGGTCACGATGTTTCTTTCCGTCAAAGCCTAAATAAGTCAGGAATAAGAGCGAGGATTCTTTAACCAGGAAATTCAAAATGGAATCGCAACTGAAGGGTTGTTATCCGAAAACTTGGACACTCTTGAACTGCTCAATTTTAGCCCGGGCCTTCAGTCCATCAATTGGTTTCTAGGATGTGAAATTTCTGTTTATCGTCATGTGATGACTAGAGGGTAGACGAGTATTATTACCTCAGTCACCAAGTAGATATTCCAATTTGCCAGACAGAAGGTCACTTTTGTGATCCTGGTGCTCTTGTTAAGCATTCTGACACATTACATCAATGGATCAGCTTTTGTGTTCAACCAGGACTTTTGAACAACTCGAGGCTTTCCACACACCACAGAATGCCATGGCTGCTCACGCTCCGCTCTTCTCCTGCATATCTTGGCTTTTCTGAATCAATGACGTCATTCCTGGAATGGAGTTATCAAACTTCTGTGTGGAGCAGTGAAATTAAAAACCAAAATCAATATTCTCAAGACATTTGCATCTACAGGCTCTTTCCTGTTGTGGCTTGTCTAAAAATAACTGTTCATTTCACAATTAGAGGACAAAATGTTTGTTTTCATGGCGTGTTCAATATGAATATGGAGGACTGCAGCGCACCCCCTCCAAACGTAGACACCACATGTACGCCGTCTGCACGACTGGTATAGTGCCACACGAGCCGTCACCCTGACAAGACACAAGTGATGCCTTTGCTTCTTGAGGCTGGTAAGGCTGAACTCCTTCATTTGACTTAACGTTGGACTTTCTTATATGAGCTCCTTATCCACTCTGTGGACTGAGGACCCCATCACCCCCTCTGAGATGTCCATCTGAACCTCAAACCCTCAACTCAAGATGGATTCTAAAAGAGGGCGCTCACCAGGACTGGCCAAGAGGTTCATGAAAGGTTCAAAATGGAACACATTAGTCTACGCCATGAGGGAAGGCAGAACTCTTTATTAACTGCATAAAGCTGTGAGGGTCTTGGCAGACGAGGACACCCATTGACAACGTAGGATTTCTGTGATGATGGAGTTCAGACTTTTAAAAATGTATAAGGACAGTGGGTCATGGAACAAAAACTCCACGTTTGTGCATGCAGTGTGGGGATGTATTGTGACGGAGCGCCATCCCCTCAAAGAGTATGGCACAGCTTGAAACCTGCTAGAGCTGGCAGGCCACAAAAGCCCACGTGATTGTCACAAGAAGCCACCAGAAGGAGAACTCTGAGGGAGTCGCAAGCTACAGCGGATGACATTGGGGAGACTGTGCCAGTCTTTATGGAAGAGTGGCAAAAGAGAAGAACACACAGGACATCTGGGCAGACTCTGAAGTCAGCTGGAAGAATGGCGCCATCATCTGACAAGACCAAAACTGAGTTGTTTGACCATCAGACTAAATGCCCAAAATGCTGCACATTATGAAATCCATCTATTTTCCCTTCCTGCTCGTCCTGGGCAGGGTTATGGAGAAGCTGGAGCCTATCCCAGAATGCACAGCACCCAAGGCAGGAACAACACCTGCAAGGGTGCCAGTTTATCGCACAATCTACTTATGGACACATACATAAGGGACAATTTATCAACACCCGTTGTATGTTTTTGATCTGTGGAAGGAAACCAGAGCACCCAGCGAAGACCCCTGTGGACCTGGGGTGAACCTGGAGATGACCACTGCACCACTGCATAAAACACACAATAATCTGTCTCATAATAATCATAAACACCCCTAAATCATCACTTGTGTGGCCAATTGACTTTAGAAGTCCCACAATTAGCTCAATGGAGGTCACCCGTCTGGGTGGAATGGTCAGCTTGTGGTGAAGTCAGTATGGTGGGCTAACCTACACAATGAAGACACAAGAACACAACAAGCAGCTCCATGAAGAGTACATATCAGAGGAGGGAGACAAGAAAACATCCAAGGGTTTCAAACATTGACGAAGCTGACCAGTTCAAAAAGGTCCAAGGCGGGTCTTCAGTTTGAACACCCCTTCTGTCAACCTTTTTGAAGAATTGATTGGGGTGGGATGATGTGCTGAGCTACAGCAAGACTCTTCGGGTGTCATCTACTAGAGCAACTGGGGACATGTATACTTTATATATCAGTTCACAATGCAGTCCACCTCCTACACTCTTAAATAGGAAGGTGCCAGTGGGGTTCTTCAGAGCGATGACATTGGGGAACCATTTTTGGATCCATCTGAAGGTTCCAGGAAATCCTTTATTTGTTTAGATCCATAACAGGTTCCATAAGTAGATGGCAGTAGATTGGTGAAAGACCAGTGGGTTCCTGAAGCTCTTGGCGTCATACGATAACACAGACTTCTTCTTCTTCTTCCATAGCTATTCCGATTTTTGTATGGGGTTGCTATTTTTTTGACTACATTTCTCCAGTAGAGGTTTCGGCAGGAGTTTTGCTTCCAGATGCCTTTCCTGATGCCAACCCTCCCCATTCGTTCTAATTTTCATGACCTCTTAGTATCCTGCCAGCCAGGTTGGAGACCAAGAGACTTAGAGACCAAGATAATTAGGAACCTTCTCAAAGCGCAAAGAACCAACTTCATATGCAAAGCATTCTTCTCAGCATGAAATGCTTCTTTGCCAAGCAGTGGACCCACACAACCCAGTAAAGTGCCATCACAGAACCAGTATTGACCAAGATGAATGATGACAAGGGGCACAGACACAGAGAAGGATTCAACTGGCCAATTCTGGTTCATCCTTAAATTGAAGCTTCTGAGGAGGATATTTTTTTTTTCTTGTTTAAGTTTAATCAGCTGCTGATATCAGCTAAACTGTGACATCTCAACATTACACAAGGCAGAGAGGTCCATAAGACACACGTCTGGCCGGCGCCTGGCGCCTTCTATGCACCCGGCAGCCGCTGATGTCACTGCCATCCTTGTGTGGCCTTTCGGAGGACTTCGACTTGATAAGCCTGACAGGAGAGCAGATCTGCTTAGTTAGCCTCATTCATTGAGACACAGTGACCCCTGCTGGATGTTTACTCAATGTGCAGGCTGTTTTTTTTTATTTTTATTTATTTATTTTTTTTAATAGCTGTACTTTAAAAAAAAAAAACAATGGGGTAATAGCATCATCAGTATGCACTGTAGCATCTGAAAGAATCTGTCAGCGGCCGAGGGCCTTGGGGTCTACACAGGCTATTTCATTCAAAAACTGACAGACAGATTTTTCTCCTAGAGCCTACGCTCCAGTTACAATCACACTGATTTGAACTTTTATGTCTCTGTTTGTCACAGTAATGGCCTCGGTGACTCTCCAGTGAACAGCTTGTGGCCTTACTGGGGATGTGAAACTCTTAAAAAAAATGGCACAAATATTATTACTATTATTATAATTATTGTTATTGTGATGCCTATTATTATTATTCTCGCTGGATGGGACTGAATTATGAAGGCTTAGTAATGGGTGCGTGAACGGAAAGAGAGGTCCAATAATAAAATGGCTGCTGTCTCAGAGATCCATCTTCCTGGGTTTAAATTCCAAGCCGCTGCACGTTCTCCTCATGCCAGTGGGGGTTTTATATTAAAGCTTAAGAAATTTGACAAACGAGAGGAGACCATTCAGTCTGTCGAGGTCATTTGTTTAGCTAATAGTTAAACTGTCCTAAAATCTCATCCAGATAGTCCTTAAAGGTTGCCAAGGTTGTCTGCCTTAACTCCATGTCTCGGTAGTTTTTGTCCCAGATTTCCACAAATCTTGGCGTTGTCACACTGCGAGCGCCTGGAAAACAGCTTAAGGTGATGGTAATTACCCACCGGGCCAGGGGTTGGCACTGTGCTCTGATGCCCTCCCTCTGCAGAAAAAGGAAGATTGGCTGCCGTTCCCCCACTGACATCACTTCCGTTATCCACCCTCCTGGACCCGCCCCTTCCTGCTTAAAACCCATATGACTGGAAGTTCGGACATTTTGCATTGAATTTTGAGCTCCTATGTCAAACGATGTCATCCACTACTCGTTGCATATTTTTTCACTGTTGCCTTATTTTACCAGGGTGGTACCCCAACACTTGGACATTGTTTTGTCTCCTCTTCACAGGATAAAGAAGTTCTTCCCAGCTTAATCAACACCCACTCGCATGTGGGATTCAGTCGAATGAATTGCCTTTGAGGATTTTGAAGACCTGGATAAGGTCCACATGGAGTCTCCTCTGCTCGAGACTAAACAGATTTTAATGCTTTTAAAGAATACACAAACTCCACAAAAAAGGTTCGGTTTTGGCCGTATAATATCAGCTGGTTCAAAAAGAAAGGCTATGACATATCGTGGACACTGAGTTCAAGACAGAACTGATTTGTATGAAACAAAATGGCGGTTTTATGGTCAGGCAGAGGAAGTGAGGTCAGCCGAGTCGGAACCAGAAATGATGTCATCAGGGCTGGAGCCTGAAGTGATGTCATTGGGCCCAGGACTGGAAAGTGACGTCATCGGGGTCAGGCGGAATTTCCTCTGGTCTGCAGAGGAAAGAGAGAAAAGATTAGTGCACTCCGCCACCCCCTGGTCTGGCGTAGATTTACCCTCATTTGAGCCCTTTAGCCGCCTCCCGTGCATACGTGTGTGACAATGCTCTGAGCCTGTCAGAGTAGCACACGACCCTAAGTCCCATAATACACCTGGCTGCTCTCCTCACATTCTACTATCTCTATTTTTGTAGTTTGGTGACTAGAACATCACAACAACACTCCAGATGTGGTCTCACTGGTGAGGTCACCTCCATGATGATGGCACCTCCTTGTGGACAGTCGTCATTTTGAAGCTCCAGGACCGGCAGGGGCACGGTACGTTATCTTAATCACTGGGAAGTTTCTCGAGACTGGGGAGGAAGAAAATGACAAGACTGTTAGTGGCAGCGCCCCCTCTCGACATGGAGGTGGTATCACATCCCTGGGAAGAGCTTGGATGGCATTCCTCAGGCACACATGTGTGAAATTGTGAGAGGTGGAGTTTGAAAGTCTTTAGCCGAGGTGGGTGGAAGTTCTATTTATGTATGCTCTATGTGTGTGTTGGTGTTGTACTGTCATCTCTACTTTAAGAACGCATGCAAATAAAAGAGTTTCATTGGGCAGACATGACATGACAATAAACTTGAATTTGCTCATCTCTGATTCCATCCTTGGAGTCATCGTCATCGGGGACTAAAAATGTTATATGCGAATATCAGCCACCCTACCTTAACATCAGAGGCACTCTTGATGGCATCACCAGTTACCAGCTGTGATGCTCCTTGGATGCCCCTGGTAGTTTTCCAAGTCCAGGCTGAAGATCTGCTTGTTTCAGTCAAATGCGCACATTCTTCAAGCTCTGACACTTCATCATTTTTCTCCTCTTGTCTTGTCATTGCCTTTTCTGACGTGCTGTCCCATCGACTTTGAGGTGTAATCTATATCTTGTCCTGTCTTCTGTCATTTGTCATCCTGCTCATCAGAAATGACAAACTTTGAGATATTCATGTCCAGACAGCGTCACAGTGAGTTACATGTCTGACACCATGGCATGGATTGCACCTGTGAGGATACCTTAGAGGACACTTTACTCTTCCAGTATCCAATTAATCCAAACCTTTTCAGGACATGGCAGCTAAATAAGAATAAAGAGACAAATAGAAATGTGTGCACTTTTGTTTGTTTTTTTCTTTTTTGCCCTTGCCAAATTGTCATTTTGTCCTAGTTAACATCTTTGTCTCCACTATCACACATGTGCTCCCCTTTTTTTTCCTAAGCTGAGGACAGGAAACCAATGAGAATTGGCCACACCCAGTGATGGTCAGCAATAGACACGCCCAATGAGGTCAAAAGCAAGTACCGCCTCCTTCCAGTCACATGACCCAAAGACAGCATACAAAAGGGGGAACTGTCCCAATATCTTATCCAGATACTTCCTCCATGCTGTCAAAGGTTCTGCTTCAACTCTATGATGCTGTACTTTCTTCCAGACTCCCAGAATTCTTTGCTTCCTGACATCAGTCCCCTTAATGCCCACTGGTGTCCTCAAAGATTTGATTCACTGCTTAGTTGTCTGGATCTACCTTATCAAGGCCTTTAAGAATTTTCAAGATCTGGATGTGGTCTCCACGCAGTCTCCTGTGCTCTGACTAAGTAGGTTTAACTCTCTGAGTCTGCCCCAGTAGGATGTGTCCTTAATTTCCCATAACTGGTCTGCAGAGGAAAGACAGAATGGGTTAGTGCACTCCGCCACCCCTTGGTCTGGCGTGGAATTACCCTCATTTGAGCCCATTAGCCGTCTCCCATGCACACGTGTGTGACAATGCTCTGAGCCTGTCAGAGTAGCACACGTCCTTAAGTCCCATGATGCACCTGGTTGCCTTCCTCTGCACAGCTTCAAGTGCTACTTTATCTTCCTTGTAGCATGGAGACCAGAACTGCACACAGCACTCCAGCTGGGGTCTCATGAGTGCCTCATATAGTCCAAGCATGACATCCCCCGATTTATTTACAACGGTTTTATGTTATAACTTGACATTTCACTTGCCTTTTTAATCATTTCTGCACATTGCTCAGATGATTTAAACATTGTGCGAATATAAACCCTGAAATTCTTTTCAGAGGTTGCTTCCTACAGGACAGTGTCTGCCATCTTGTATTTATAGTATTAGTTATAGTGTCGCACCTTTCTCCAAGTTTACTCAATTCTGAACTCTTTTTGAATTGCAGTGACTCCAATGTTCACTTTACCATCCCTGCCTAGATTTCTCATTTTAGCTTATGGCATACAGAGCTGGTGCATTTCCATCAGCCCTTTAAATAACCCAGTGCCCGCTCACTCTGATCCTTCCTGCTCCTCACGTCTCCTGGGAGATGAATCCATTTTCAGTTTTTGTTTGACGTGACACGTGAGAACACAGGCTGACACACTATCTGTACATATCACACTGCGAGATCATCAAAGCCAACTGGAGAGAAGTAAACATGGAGCACTTGAGTGGCAGATTCCAAGCACAAGCTTAAAGCGGCTAAGTGTAAGTAATTGTGGAGCGCTCCACGCGCACACGGAAAAGAACATTTATTAGAAAAACACGATGAGCAGCGCTGACCTGTACAAGCAGAAAACAAACTCAAGAAAGGGACAATGAAATGTTAGGTCATGTAGAGCACAAGGCGTTAGGCTGAAACTCAACAACGTGCCAGTGAGGCTGCAAGTCAGGCCACCACTCCATACAAATGACACAGTGGCTGTCAAAGCTGTGGGTCACCATTCTGGATTGGGGGGGGGGTTGACAGAGAAAGCGAAAGAGAGGACGCCTGAGTCAAAAACACCTTGAAACGAGACCACCAAAACCAAAAAAATTATCAAAGCACAATCCAACTCTGGCTGTTCTATTATGATGACAGATTTCCCCTGGGGACAAATAAAGTTTGTTCTATCTATCTATCTATCTATCTATCTATCTATCTATCTATCTATCTATCTATCTATCTATCTATCTATCTATCTATCTATCTATCTATTGTGGGGAACAGCCCAGACACAGACAGGTAGACATGTTGGTTTCACCACACACACGTTTATTATACATATTTACAGTTATTTAAGTGCACAATCCCAGTGCTGCAGCACCAATCACCCCTTAAGTCCTTGGCCACACAACACAATGCCTTCAGTCTCTGGTCCACCTCCATTCCTCTCCTCTGAGCTCCGTCCTACTTCCACCCAACTCTTGCCAATGACTGGAGGGAGGCGGCCCCTTTTATACACCCCAGATGGACTCCAGGTGCTTCCCGAGGAGCCTCCGTTGACACACCCTGTGTGGCGGAAGCTCTGGTTGTGTACCCGGAAGTCCTCCGGGTGTCCCCAATCCTCTTCCCCCCAGCACTTCCAGGTGTGGCGGAAGTGCTGAGGTCCAGGGCTCCCAAGGCATCAGGGCGCCCCCTGGCGGTGACCACGGGCCCCTACAGGGCTGAGCTTCCAAGCTCTGTACCTGTGGCCCCCAAACCAACCAGGGCGGTCGCCCCCTCGTGTTCTGGAGGAAGCACAAGCCCTCCTCCGGTCCTTCTGGGCATCTATCTATCTATCTATCTATCTATCTATCTATCTATCTATCTATCTATCTATCTATCTATCTATCTATCTATCTATCTATCTTATCCTGCCTACTATGCTAAAATTAAAATCTATCTATCTATCTATCTATCTATTTATCTATCTATCTATCTATCTATCTATCTATCTATCTATCTATCTATCTATCTATCTATCTATCTATCTATCTATCTATCTTATCTTGCCTACTATGCTAAAATTAAAATCTATCTATCTATCTATCTATCTATCTATCTATCTATCTATCTATCTATCTATCTATCTATCCTGCCTACTACGCTAAAATTGAAATCTATCTATCTATCTATCTATCTATCTATCTATCTATCTATCTATCTATCTATCTATCTATCTATCTATCTATCTATCTATCTATCTTATCCTGCCTACTATGCTAAAATTAAAATCTATCTATCTATCTTATTCTGCCTACTATTCTAAAATTAAAATCTATCTATCTATCTATCTATCTATCTATCTATCTATCTATCTATCTATCTATCTATCTATCTATCTATCTATCTATCTATCTATCTATCTTATCTTGCCTACTATGCTAAAATTAAAATCTATCTATCTATCTATCTATCTATCTATCTATCTATCTATCTATCTATCTATCTATCTATCTATCTATCCTGCCTACTACGCTAAAATTGAAATCTATCTATCTATCTATCTATCTATCTATCTATCTATCTATCTATCTATCTATCTATCTATCTATCTATCTATCTATCCTGCCTATTATGCTAAAATTAAAATCTATCTATCTATCTATCTATCTATCTATCTATCTATCTATCTATCTATCTATCTATCTATCTATCTATCTATTGATTATATAGTGCCTTTCACATACAAGGCAAAAGTCAAGACTGAGCCACTTTTTGCAGCAGTGTGAACAAAGCCTTATAAGATTCTCACTTCTTTAAACAATGGCTGTTTAATGTTCAATAGCAGCAACCAAAACATGTTAGTTAGATAAATAGATATGAAAGGCATTATATAATAGATAGCTAGATACACACACACAGACACACATACACTATAGTCTGAACACACCAGAACAACTTAAAAGAAAGAATTTTTTAAAAGAAAGAAAAACTTCAGATTTGGTTGTCCCAGTTCCAGTGAGGCGTTATGCAGATGTATTGCTGTTGGTATGAAGGACCCTCCAGTCGTGTTTCTTGACACACTTCTGCTGAATGATTGGTTGCCAGAATGTCCTCAGTGTTTTTATGTCACAGAGAGGATGTGCAGAGTTGTTTGTAATGGCACTCAGTTTTCTTTTCATTCTCTCCTCCACCACCATCTCCAGCAGGTCCAGTGGGTGTCCCATTACTGAGCCTCCCTTCTTAATCAACTTTTTGATTCGGTGGGCATCTCTTGAAGTGATGTTACCAGCCCAACATGCCACACTGGCCATTACAGAGTTGTAGAAGATGTGAAGGATCTTACCACCCACATTAAATGAACGCAGGTGGTCTCCTGTAACTCTTTGAGCACCATTCGACATTGTGCTAATACTAAACTTAGCTTCATTAATGGCATCTTTTCCATCACAAAACTCACTTTTATTTCATATTGTGCATTTCAGGACAATTTCACGAAGGCTTGTTGTAATAAGACAAATTAACTGTTCACTGCCCGCCAAAGCCCCGCCATACAAATATTCAAGGAGGACTGAAGTGAAAGACAGGCCAGCCCACCTACAAAGCAAAGCCGATGCACACGCAGACTTACTCTCCATGTCCCATTCCCTCATTTTATCTGCCACATAGAAGCTGCTAACAGTTGGGAAGGATGAGAAGAAAATTTGTAAAGGCTGAAAGGAAGGGAAATCCTGAGAGGACATCAGTGCAGGATCCTGCCCTCCATTACTAATGATATAATACTGGGTGGTGTCGGCTGCTGAGGCCGATCTAACCGCCTCATACAGGTGTAGACTGAGAGATGGTGGCGCAGGGGACAGGCGGTCTCGGGAAGCGTTAATTAATGGCCTGTCCTGCCTGTCTATATTAATTAATAGGAGCCCAGAGGGCAGGCCGCAGAGGGACCCTGGTGAGCTGCCGCTCAGCAGTGAAGTCTGATGACTAACCTCCAGCGCTTGCCATAAATAATTGACCAGCTCCTGTCTGTCTCTCTCATTCTCACTGCATTGCCGTGACCGGGTTGAACAAGTTTTACCCAAGCAATCTCGTGCCATCAGACGTGGGGGCTGGGGAAGGATGAAATTGAATGAAATTGAATTTTAAGAGGCGGACGTTTCTTTAAATGGAGTTGGTGTGTTTGAGGTCAGTGTGTGCCCTCCTTCAGCAAGGCCACATTCTGACCCACTGGAGCAAATTGCTTTAGAAGAGCCAAGTAACGACTCACTCAGTCTCCTTCCTAAAACTCCGGGGTCCGGCCATGATTGTTGAACGTATCCCCTTGAGTCAAAGGTCAGTCACTTATGCAGTGGTATCCCCTTCCATGACACCTCGTGAGCACTTGAGAAATGTGACTTTGTGATCATAGAAAACAACATTGGATGAAAGTCCAGTCCCCCATAATCCTCATAATCCCCCATAATCCTCTGGGATTACATATTACAGATCAGAATTCGCTAGAATGAACTCTGATCTCACACAATCCTCGTTTTTTAGCAATTTTTTTTTGGCTCTGGTCAATTTCCTATACAACTTCATTACAGCAAAGTCTGCTTCATCTGTAAAATTCATACAGCAATTTGGCAGATTCTGGAACTGAGTGCTATGAGCGACAAAGAGATATTGAAGGAGTTGAACCTTTTAAGGTTCCTTTCCAGAGCCTTTTTGTAATCATGTGAGAAATACAACATTTCATGTTATCCCTTGTATAATTGTACAATTAAATAAATCACTAATTGGATTCAGAAGACACTTTCAATGTGATGTCTTGCTTTACCTAGAAAATTCATTAATTTTATTTTATTTCATTTTTCTAAAGAAAAAAGTTACACAGACTTTTATATATATATATATATATATATACACAGTCATCCCTCACTTATTGCGGGGTTTACGTTCCAGAGCCCCACGTGATAGGTGAAAATCCGCGAAGTAGCGACCTTATATTTATTTTATTATTTATATACAGCTTTATAAACCCTTCCCACACTCTTATAAACCTTACCGCCTTATTACGTCCACTTACAACTGGTTAAAGGACACTGCGGCCGTAGATCTTATATTTTTTTCCTCCTTTTAAAATAAAACATATCCAAACCTTTTACCTTTTCGGCAATCGTTAGCATCTTACATTGGCGCTTGGGCACGGCCCTTGAAGCAGTAGCAGAAGCAGATTGTTTTGGAGCCATAATGACTTGACTATGCACAAAGATAAACACACAAGTTAACTCTTTACACAGCGAAACACGTTGATGCTGAATGAGCGACACGAGACTTTCTGGTTAACGCAGCGGAATCGAATTCGGCGCACCGTCACTGAGCCAATCAGCACACAGGAACTTAACTGTGTGCCCTGATTGGGTAGCTTCTCAGCCATCCACCAATAGCGCCCCTTGTATGAAATTAACTGGGCAAACCAACTGAAGAAGCATGTACCAGAAGTAAAAAGACCCATTGTCCGCAGAAACCCGCGTTATATAATTAGATATGCTTACATATAAAATCCGCGATAGAGTGAAGCCGCGAAAGTCGAAGTGCGATACAGCGAGGGATTACTGTATATATATATATATATATATATATATATATATATATATATATATATATACAGTGCATCCGGAAAGTATTCACAGCGCATCACTTTTTCCACATTTTCTTATGTTACAGCCTTATTCCAAAATGGATTCAATTCATTTTTTTCCTCAGAATTCTACACACAACACCCCATAATGACAACGTGAAAAAAGTTTATTTGAGGTTTCTGCAAATTTATTAAAAAAAAAAAACTGAGAAATCCCATGTACATAACTTTGAGTACTGAGAAAAGCGCTATATAAATGTAATGAATTATTATTATTATTATTATTATTAAGTATTCACAGCCTTTGCTCAATACTTTGTCGATGAACCTTTGGCAGCAATTCCAGCCTCAAGTCTTGTTGAATATGATGCCACAAGCTTGGCACACCTATCCTTGGCCAGTTTTTCCCATTCCTCTTTGCAGCACCTCTCAAGCTCCATCAGGTTGGATGGGAAGCGTCGGTGCACAGCCATTTTAAGATCTCTCCAGAGATGTTCAATCAGATTCAAGTCTGGGCTCTGGATGGGCCACTCAAGGACATTCACAGAGTTGTCCTGAAGCCACTCCTTTGATATCTTGGCTGTGTGCTTAGGGTCGTTGTCCTGCTGAAAGATGAACCGTCGCCCCAGTCTGAGGTCAAGAGCGCTCTGGAGAAGGTTTTCATCCAGGATGTCTCTGTACATTGCTGCAGTCATCTTTCCCTTTATCCTGACTAGTCTCCCAGTTCCTGCCGCTGAAAAACATCCCCACAGCATGATGCTGCCGCCACCATGCTTCACTGTAGGGATGGTATTGGCCTGGTGATGAGCGGTGCCTGGTTTCCTCCAAACGTGACGCCTGGCATTCACACCAAAGAGTTCAATCTTTGTCTCATCAGACCAGAGAATTTTCATTCTCATGGTCTGAGAGTCCTTCAGGTGCCTTTTGGCAAACTCCAGGCGGGCTGCCATGTGCCCTTTACTAAGGAGTGGCTTCCGTCTGGCCACTCTACCATACAGGCCTGATTGATGGATTGCTGCAGAGATGGTTGTCCTTCTGGAAGGTTCTCCTCTCTCCACAGAGGACCTCTGAAGCTCTGACAGAGTGACCATCGGGTTCTTGGTCACCTCCCTGACTAAGGCCCTTCTCCCCCGATCGCTCAGTTTAGATGGCTGGCCAGCTCTAGGAAGAGTCCTGGTGGTTTCGAACTTCTTCCACTTACGGATGATGGAGCCCACTGTGCTCATTGGGACATTCAAAGCAGCAGAAATTTTTCTGTAACCTTCCCCAGATTTGTGCCTCGAGACAATCCTGTCTCGGAGGTCTACAGACAATTCCTTTGACTTCATGCCTGGTTTGTGCTCTGACATGAACTATCACCTGTGGGACCTTATATAGACAGGTGTGTGCCTTTCCAAATCATGTCCAGTCAACTGAATTTACCACAGGTGGACTCCAGTTAAGCTGCAGAAACATCTCAAGGATGATCAGGGGAAACAGGATGCACCTGAGCTCAATTTGGAGCTTCATGGCAAAGGCTGTGAATACTTATGTACATGTGCTTTCTCATTTTTTTTATTTTTAATTAATTTGCAAAAACCTCAAGCAAACTTTTTTCACATTGTCATTATGGGGTGTTGTGTTTAGAATTCTGAGGAAAAAAATGAATTTAATCCATTTTGGAATAAGGCTGTAACATAACAAAATGTGGAAAAAGTGATGCGCTGTGAATACTTTCTGGATGCAATGTATGTGTGTTGTGTTTCAGGCTACGAATGCTATGAATGTATATATATATATATATATATATATATCCTCCCCTCTCTGGGAATCGAAACTCGGACGTCAGCGTCGGAGCAGTAAAGTGTGTACGCCTGATGAGCCCAAATTAGGGCTAAACACGTGTTGTGTACTCTTTGCTTTATTTGACAGTAAACTATGCAACATTCCATGATCTGCTTCTCGCAACTGAAAGAGGGCACCGTGGCAGGTGTTTGCCGAATGGCAGACCAACCACAAGCGTTACCTGGTAGGTAACCACCCACACAATTCAAGTCATCGAGACTCAGACTATGAATGCAATCAATATACACACACACACACACACACACACATATATATATATATATATATATATATATATATATATATATATATATATATATATACAGTAATCCCTCGCTGTATCGCACTTCGACTTTCGCGGCTTCACTCTATCGCGGATTTTATATGTAAGCATATCTAAATATATAACGCGGGTTTCTGCGGACAATGGGTCTTTTTACTTCTGGTACATGCTTCTTCAGTTGGTTTGCCCAGTTAATTTCATACAAGGGGCGCTATTGGTGGATGGCTGAGAAGCTACCCAATCAGGGCACACAGTTAAGTTCCTGTGTGCTGATTGGCTCAGTGACGGTGTGGCGAATTCGATTCCGCTGCGTTAACCAGAAATATATATATATTGGGAGACAGCTGAAAGGCCTTGAGAATAGCAATACCATGCCAGACCAGGGGGTGGCGAGCTGCACTAACTCTCTTTCTCAATCTTCGTCTAGGCCCCAACGCCATAGATGACGTCATTTTACGGTCCCGGTGCTAGTGATGACATCACTTCCAGTCCAGAAGACGTCACTTCCATTTCCGGTCCTGATGACGTCATTTCCTTGGGCTTTAAAGTCGCCATCTTTTCATTTTACAATCAGTTCTGTTTTGGATTCAAACCTGTGAACATCACAACCAAATCAACCCATTTTCAGCCAAGGCACAATATATGGGTGGCTGGCTGCCCCAGACTTTGGAAAGGTTTGGGGCAGCCGCCCGTATATTTAATCCCTGGCTACAAAAGGGCAAATATAAACAGAGTTGTGAACAGTTTTGAGTCCAAAACAGAACTGAGTACATGTGGAGGTAATCTGGCTTTTATAGTAGGTCAGTGGAAGTGAT
The DNA here is from genome assembly GCF_900747795.2 of Erpetoichthys calabaricus. Lineage (NCBI taxonomy): Eukaryota > Metazoa > Chordata > Cladistia > Polypteriformes > Polypteridae > Erpetoichthys > Erpetoichthys calabaricus. The sequence goes on from NC_041407.2 coordinate 14,827,041, forward strand.
GTCATCTGGGGGCTGGAAGTGGAAGTGACTACACTGTCTTCAGGGCTGGACTGATTAGGAAAGATTACTGCAACCTGCCAACCCTTGGTCTGGCATGGAATTACTTTTGATTGGTCTCTCTAGCTGCCTCCCATGCGCATGTGTGTGACAATATACACATTTTTCTATTATAATAAAAAAAACTTGGGTCCAGATGTGGTCTTCTCATGAGAGACACTTTAACATCCCACGAGACAAAGCAGTGAGACAAAAGGACAGCAGCTGCAGTACAGGCTTTTAAATGATCGACACGCAGCACAACAAGCAGAACACGCAACTCGGCAGCAGCAAGCCAGCAAGCCAGCAGCTGATCCGTCCACATCTCCTTAGCATGCATTCAGCCCCCCCCTTCACAACACAAGCAGCAGGAACACAAAGTGGCTAGTGCAAAGCACGCCCTGGGAGGGTGCAGGGGGTGGTCGAGCAAAGCGAGCAAGGGGGCTTTGCCCCCTAGTACATATATATATTTATGTGTTTTATATATATACTAGTCATTTAGCCCGTTACAATAACGGGTGCTAGAACAGTCTATATTAAATGGCAAGGGACTTTGACCTCATTCTTTTTGTTGGTCGTATTTTTCTTTCTTTCAGCCTTTCTGTTGTTGATGTTTACTTGCTGAGCTGACCGTTCTTTGTGGGTTGCCACCGTGTATTGTGTGTCTTTAATTTTCTGTGACAGTAATACTGTCTTGTACATCCACTGGCTTGTACGTCCGTAATATACCTTTAATTTTCTCTGGCGGTAATACATGCGTGCGCGTCGGTAATATGCCTTTAATCTCCTCTGACAGTAATACTGGCTTGTATGTGGCTGTAATATGCGTCACTGTATTGTGTACCTTTAATTTCCTCTCGCAGTAATACTGGTTTGTATTTCCGTAAAACGCCTCTAACTTTCTCTGACAGTAATATCGCGCATCACACTTCACCAGAAGCCCCGCGTATGCGCACTTCACCAGAAGACACACACATGGACGCACAAAGGGATTTTATTAAAGAGGATACAGTATGTATATGTGTATATATATATATATATATATATATATATATATATATATATATATATATATATATATATATGTGTGTGTGTGTGTGTGTTTATATATATATTCATGGCATTCGTAGTCTGAATCACAATCTGATTGTATGGGTGGTTACCTACCAGGTAACGCTTGGTCAACAAGTCGGATAACATCCGCCACGGTGCCCTCTTTCAATAGAATGGTTGAAATAGTTTACCATAAAATAATACAAAGAGTACGCGACACGTATTTCGCCCTAATTCTGGGCTCATCAGGCGTACACACTCACTGCACCCACCTCTCGGGGAATCGAACCTCGGATGTCAGCGCTAGAAGCGAAGCCTCTAACATTGTACCACAGCGTGTGGTTCGTTCATTTGACAGCATGTAGATCGAGGTAATTACATTCATGGCACTCGTAGTCTGAATCACAATCTGATTGTATGGGTGGTTACCTACCACGTAACTCTTGTGGTTGGTCAACATATTTATAAAAAAAAAAAAATATATATATATATATATATATATATATATATATATATATATATCCACCCATCCATCCATCCATCCATTTTCCAACCCGCTGAATCCGAACACAGGGTCACGGGGGTCTGCTGGAGCCAATCCCAGCCAACACAGGGCACAAGGCAGGAACCAATCCCGGGAAGGGTGCCAACCCACCGCAGGACACATACAAACACACCCACACACCAAGCACACACTAGGGCCAATTTAGAATCGCCAATCCACCTAACCTGCATGTCTTTGGACTGTGGGAGGAAACCCACGCAGACACGGGGAGAACATGCAAACTCCACGCAGGGAGGACCCGGGAATATATATATATATATATATATATATATATATATATATACAGTATATAAAAACAATAATAAAAGACACATCCATTCTGTGGCTTTGTTTCAGATGCAGAACTGACAGACCTCTATATTATAGAAGTTTAATAAATTGCTGAATACGCAGTATACGAGTCCACTGGTTTGAGAGCAGGAACTAAAGGGAATTGAAATCAGTACACCAGAGAAACAGGGGCGTGGTTCCTGCAAAGTAGGCGGAGTCAAAAGCGATGTGGCTGAAAGGGGCGTCACCTTCAGAATGTCTCAGGTCTCGGAATCTGTCCGAGGCTACAGAATGTCTCATCTGCAGCTGGACTCTGTTGTCAAATCCAGAGCAGTGGTCAAAGCTAACGCAGTGCACGGATGCCACCACACGAGGAGCTGCGCACCTCTTCTTCCTCCTCCTCTCTTTTTTTTATTTTTTTTTCTTCACAGGAGCAGGTGCTCTCCCCTACCTCAGCCCCTAAAAGTAAGAAATCAGCATTAAAAGGCTTGCAAGCCGGCTGTCTGGGAGAATGATTAATGACGCTTTTAGCATCAGTGCATGAGGAGATTGATATGTTCTAGAAAGGCAGCTTTGTTACCGGCGAATAGGAATGATACGAGAGATTAAAGAGCCGCTTGAAAGAGGAGACGGAATGAGAAGTTTGCTTCACATAGATGCAGACAAAAGAAATCTTTTGAGCTCCTTTTCTGCCCACTACAATTAAAAATATATATAAAAAAATATATAAAAATAAAAAATAATAAGACTCCATCTTCAATGCATTTCCCTTCCTCCACAGGAATATTGCCAGGGAGGAGCTGGTGGTGGCAGGGGTGTTTGTGAATTCTGACAAGCACGAGGGACTTTCATTTTGCACTCTGATACTATCTCTCACAATTCGATCGCGCTTCTCTCTTACAGAACCCCACCGAGCCGCTCTGCCCTTCATGTCACCCTCTAGCCGGCGACGACTCAGATGTTATATGTGAGATCTACGGAGGTCAGCGGGTGTGCTACAAGGAAAGAGACTTCGTTCCGAACCAAGGACTCCGGGACAACGTTCTCAAAATCAGTGGTCAACACTACTAGTTTGGCACATGAGGTTGGGACAGGGTCCACTCCTGTTTGGAGTTTTGAGCTCACTCATTCATGTCTAAGGAGATGGACCCCCAGTTTAATAATAATAATAATAATAATAATAATAATAATAATAATAATAATAATAATAAATATTTACATTTATATAGCGCTTTTCTCACAACTAAAAGCACTCCACCAAGTGGGGAGCCACTTTCAATCACCACTAATGTGCAGCATCCACCTGGATGATGAGACGGCAGCCATCTTGTGAATTTCCCCTTGGGATTAATAAAGTATCTATCTATCTATCTATCTATCTATCTATCTATCTATCTATCTATCTATCTATCTATCTATCTATCTATCTATCTATCTATCACCAGTATGCTCACCACATATGAGCTATTAGCTGGTGAAGTGGTGAGGGACAGATAGCCAATTTGAGGCAGAGGATGATTATCAGGCCAGAATGACCAGGCTGTGGTAAATAATTTAGCCAGGACATCGGGGTACACCCTGCTCTTTATGAAGGACACCCAGGGATCTTTTATGACCAGAGAGAGTCTCCTCCAAAGGATGGCACCACTTTTACAGGAAAGGTCTTTTAACTTGCCGGGTTAATGACATCACGCCCGGTGACCTCCGAGGCCAGGCCCTGATGGCTCCCGAGACTTTAAAGAGATTCTCATGTATGTTTCATTGAACTTTGTCACAGATGTTTCTCCTAAAGTTCCTTAGGAGGAATAACTTGAGATATAAAGGAAAAATAAGACACAACTGAGGTTAAAGGATTCAAAATTGAGAATTTGGTTGGAAACACACATTACATTTTGGGAGATCTCTTTGAAGACTTCATGTTTTTTTTTTTTTGGAAGGTGACTTACAACAGTTACAGTCAATAGGTTACATTTCTTTTGTTTGCAAACAGGCTGATGAAACGACTTTCTTGTAGTCATACAGGTGTCAGAAGTGGGATTTGAACTCTCAGCGTCAAGGTTTGAAGCAATTGGATTTGGAACGAAAACTTGCAGCTACTGCAGCTCTCCAGGACCGACATTGCCCACCCCTGGTCTAGTTGAAGCCAAGGTCAGAAGAAAATGGATGCTCCGCTGCGGGATCGCACAATTGTTGAGCATCGCCTGACATTTCTTTGAGCACAAGGAGAGAAACCTGCTGAACATAGAGAAGGTCAGAAAGCTGTCTGGGTACCCACCTTGCACAAGTCATCCTGCACTACGGCATGTCAGATCCATAATTGATATGCGAATGGGCAGCAACAGTGGACAACGTAATCCGTCAGCCTTCTCTGACGAAGGTGTTTGCTATGTCGATGAAGGCTTGTGTGCACGATGTTGATGGTCGACCAGCTCGAGCTTCGTCGGTTACACGTGTTCTTCTCACTTTAAACCTTTCTACCCATCCATGAACTTTTCATGGAGTCAGGCAGCCTTCACTTCTGTACTGAGCCAACCTCCTTCGGTGAATTTCAGCAGGTTTTACTCCCTCATTAATGATGTGATGCTCAACACCATGGAGCACCCATCTTCATCTGACCTCGGCTTCAATGGGACTAACCTCAGAGAGCTGCACTGTGCAGGCTTGGACTACCCATAAGCCACTGGGAAGGCGTGTATTCCTGTCCAGGGCTGCTTACTGCCTCCTTAATTTGGAATAAGTGGGTTAAGCATATAAATGGAATGAATGGGAAGATGGAGTGAAATTTAATTTCAGTTCACTGAGTTTTCAAGGAGATAAAGAAATAAATGGGACAAGATGAGGAGAATGCGTTTGCCAAAAAGAAAAAAGAAAATGAATTTGGTCACCGCATTTCATGGCAAGTTTCATCAAGTTCTCTAACCAAATGGAGCTTTAAATAACAGGAGATGGGACTGGCTCAGTGGTGATGCAGCGTTTTTGGTATTACAGCCCCCCCCCCCCCCCCCCACCATCCTTCACTTGATCTGACCTCAGCCTTGGCTGTCTGGAGACCCCCGTGCACCACGAGCCACCAGTGGCCAGTCCTCCTCTCAAGCAGTCCTCCTGATAGAGGTGTGATTTATTACAACCGGGCCTCTGTCAGCACCCAACCGGCAGCACTAAATTACCACACTACATGGCAAAAAAATATATCCATAAGGCTTTTATCTGCAGTGCCTCCCTGGAGCCTTCTGCGCCTTGATAATTGGTTTTTGAAAATACTGCCACCGTTTTAATTGACAGAGCTTGTCTCAGCTGCTGTAATACAGCGCCGCGATCTACCAGGGTGCCATTAATTCTCCTTGGCAGTGAGAAATAGGACTTGTGCGGTGTGTGCGGGGGCTTAGCAGTCAGGGTGTGCATGTGTGTGTGTGCGAGAAAAGAAAGAAAGAAAGAAAGAAAGAAAGAAAGAAAGAAAGAAAGAAAGAAAGAAAGAAAGAAAGAAAGAAAGAAAGAAAGAAAGCTTACATTGCATATTTAATGAGACATTTGACTGCAAGTTACAGTTGTAAAGAAAGGTTTAGACAGTGCCTGTAGTGAGCTATTAGTAGTAAATTACACTTTGAAAGAAAGAAGATGTATATAAACTATTTAGAAAGAAAGAAAGAAAGAAAGAAAGAAAGAAAGAAAGAAAGAAAGAAAGCTTACATTGCATATTTAATGAGACATTTGACTGCAAGTTACAGTTTTAAAGAGAGGTTTACACAGTACCTGTAGTGAGCTATTAGTAGTAAATTACACTTTGAAAGAAAGAAGATGTATATAAACTATTTAGAAAGAAAGAAAGAAAGAAAGAAAGAAAGAAAGAAAGAAAGAAAGAAAGTTTACATTGCATATTTAATGAGACATTCAATGGCAAGTTACAGTTTTAAAGAAAGGTTTACACAGTGACTGCAGTGAGCTATTAATAGTAAATTACACTTTGAAAGAAAGAAGATGTATATAAACTATTTAGAAAGAAAGAAAGAAAGAAAGAAAGAAAGAAAGAAAGAAAGAAAGAAAGAAAGAAAGAAAGAAAGAAAGAAAGAAAGAGCATAAGTCATTCAATCAAAATTTAGAAAGAATTAGCAAATTACACTTTAAAAGAAAACATGCCTTTGACAGTGAATTATAATCTAATATATAAAAAGGTTTATATAGAAATTTTAATAAGGCTTTCAATAGTAAATCACAGTTCAAAAGAAAAAAGAGACAAGGAACAAAAAAGTTATATAGTGCCTTTAGTTAGATTAATATTCATTTACTGAAGAAAGAAAGAAAGAAAGAAAGAAAGAAAGAAAGAAAGAAAGAAAGAAAGAAAGAAAGAAAGAAAGAAGTTATATAGCACCACCTATAGCGCTGATGCCGCGCAGTTAGGGGTCCCGGATTTGCTTCCCGGGTCCTCCCTGTGTGGAGTTTGCATGTTCTCCCCGTGTCTGCGTTGGTTTCCTCCCACAGTCCAAAGACATGCAGGTCAGGTGCATTGGCAATCCGAAAGTGTCCCTAGTGTGTGCTTGGTGTGTGGGTGTGTGTGTGTGTGTGTGTCCTGTGGCAGGCTGGCGCCCTGCCCAGGGGTTTGTTCCTGCCTTGCGCCCTGTGTTAGCTGGGATTGGCTCCAGCAGACCCCCGTGACCCTGTAGTTAGGATATAGCGGGTTGGAAAGTGACTGACTGACTTTCATATGGTGCACATTGCAGTTTACAAGAAAAAAGAAAGAATAAGAATGAAAGGCTTAATTAACATAGTGCCTTTAATAAGCCATGCAATAGTAAATTACAGAAAGAAGCAGAAAATGTTTATTTAGCACCTTTGATAACATAATTAAAATTAAATTACTGTTTGGCCTCCAGGTGTATAAATTGCCTTAAATTAAATTAATAATAAATTACAGTTGAAAAGAAAGAAGGAATGCTTATACAGCACCGTGCATAAGGCATTCAAAAGCACATTAAAGTTCAAAAGAAGGAACAAATGATATAGGGCCTTTAACAAGGCATTCAATGATAAATTATAGTTCAAAAGAAAGAAAGGGTTAAAAATACCCATTTTAATAAGGGAGAGAATAAAAAATGGCTGTTCACAAAGCAGGAAAGAAACAAAGTTTTATATAGTGTCTTTAATAAGGCATTCAATAGCAAATTACAGAAAGACACAAAGGTTGATGCCCCCTTGCCCCACCTCTTGATGCTGATTGGTCATTTGCTTACGTTCAGGTTTGGCCTGATTAACAGGTGGCCTTGAATTGAAACACAATACGCAGCCGCTAAGTGAGATAAGACCCGTCTGCTTTGCTTTTAGTTACGACACGCGGCCTATGGACATGAACTACAATGCAATGTGCCTTTGTATTGCATTTTAAACTCACAAGAAAATTATGCGCTGTGGTGAAAAGAAGTCAATCATTTGGTTGATATGTTTTTAATTATGACACAATAAAACTGTGCCATAATTAAAAGCACTGCAGGCATATGCATTGGATTCGATGTAATTAACACATTGTATTGTGTTTAATTTTGGCACAAATAATTTTCCATATTCTTTCATTGCCCCAGTGATGTCACATGTTGCGCACATTTTCAGCTGTCCTAGCATGGCTAAGACACTGTAATCAGCGCACACTCCCAACCTCTCTAGCATGGAAATGCCATACCAACTGCTGTTATGATTTGCTTGTATTATAATTTTTTTACAGCTTTATTTTCTATTTTTTCTAAGACTTGTTACAAGTGCATTTTTGTTTTTGTTGCTGGTTAAGACCGTGTGCTTTGATTCTTTTGGCTTTCATCTTTGGTTTAACAACACGTTGACTCTGATTATTGGTTAACAAACTTTGTGTGAGTTTGTACGACTTTTCACAACACTTCTTCTTCTGACCCTTGTTCACAGAAATCTGCTTTAATTATTTTGTTGGCAAGGTGCTAACTATCACTTACTGAAAAATAGCAGAGCCCACGGAAATCCAAGACAACAGAAAACATCAAAACAGTACAAACTGATGCAAGAATCGAATTCAATGCTGTAAAAACCCCTCATAGTTTTGTGATTTTAGTCACACAGAAAGAGCAAAGATGGGTGGAGGTTTCCAGATCCCCAGCCAAACCAGCACTTCACTTGACTCCACAAAGTAGCCTTCAACCCCCAGGCAGCCTAGCCCCAAACAGAACTAAACAGACCCGAAATGGGGCTAAGGCTTTTAAGAAACAAAATATTGTAGCGGGGCCACATAAGTATTGTTGTTTATAGTGTTTGCACCCAGTCGTGTCTCGTCACAGCACCCCGTTTAAACTAATATGTGTTTGTTTAAATATCGTCCCTGTAATGAGAAATGGGGAAGGATGTTGCAGGGAGGCAGCGACCCCTGGAAACGTCAGTACCGGAGTTTTGCCAGTTACATCCGGCTCATTATTATTTAAACGGTAAGGAGAGACAGAAGAAGAGATGGAGATTTCACCTAATAACAACCGATCGTCATTTTTCTGCCTTTATTTACATCGCGCCTTTTTCCCAGTTTGCTTCTCATTCAGCCGGAATCACTACAACACATTCATCACCAGAAACCCCAGGGTTGGACATCATTTTCCACCATCGCCGAGGAAGCATGGTGACATTGTTCTGTTTTTATTCGGGAGAATCAAACACAATCATTTTGAACAGCCTTCATTATTTTGGACAGTTATTTACCCGGACTCAATTTCACGTTCATTAACATTTCAGTAATCATCCATTGGCATTATTTGTATTGTGTGTTTGTTATACGTGGACAGGAGCAAGGGAGGTTTTGTTATTGTATATGTGGGGTTTTCATTTTGCTGGTAATGTGGAGGAATATATATATATATATATATATATATATATATATATATATATATATATATATATATATATATATATATATATATATATATATATATGAAATAGTTTACTGTCAAATAAATGCAAAGAGTACACGACACGTGTTTCGCCCTGTGTGTACACCTGATGAGCCCAGAATGAGGGCGAAACACGTGTCGTGTACTCTTTGCATTTATTTGACAGTAAACTATTTCAACCATTCTATGATCTGCTCTTCACAAACTGAGGGCACCGTGGCGGATGTTAGCAGATTGCTGGTCAACCACAAAGCGTTACCTGGTAGGTAACCACCCACACTATCAGATTGTGACACAGACTTCGAATGCCGTGAATGTAATTACCCCGATCTACATGCTGTCAAATAAACGAACCACACGCCGTGGCGCAACGTTAGGGGCATCGCCGCTGACGTCCGAGGTTCGATTCCCGAGAGGGAGTGCAGTGGAGTGTGTACACCTGATGAGCCCAGAATGAGGGCGAAACACGTGTCGTGTACTCTTTGCATTTATTTGACAGTAAACTATTTCAACCATTCTATGATCTGCTCTTCACAAACTGAGGGCACCGTGGCGGATGTTAGCAGATTGCTGGCCAACCACAAAGCGTTACCTGGTAGGTAACCACCCACACTATCAGATTGTGACACAGACTTTGAATGCCGTGAATATATATATATATATATATATATATATATATATATATATATATATATATATATTTTATGTTGGGGATTTGTATTATTGTCTTTTATTCAATATATTTCTTCACTTGTTTAATCCATATTACTAAACGGGATTGGTAAACCGGATATGGACGCAGGGACCTGCCCGTGGACGCAAAAGACGTAGTGCACAGGCGCCACACAAAGCCCCCCCCCCCCCCGCACCATAGCAAAATGGGAGAGACTACGAACCGTCAGAGTAGGAAACAAAGTAAAACGTCATAAAGAGGTTAAAGAACAGGGACAAACACATGCAGAGCAGGTTACAGAACAAAGCCCCCCTGCCCAGAGTAAAATGAGAAAGACTACGAACCGTCTGACATGCCGCAAACAGGATAAAGCGAGGTCAGAAATAAAACACAGAGTAGGAAACAAAGTAAAACTTTATAAAGGGATTAAAGAACGGGGACGAACACATGGAGAGCGGGTTACAGATGATGAAATCTGGAATGCAACAGCTTCAAAAAAACCTAGGCATGAAACACATGCACACCGAGATACAGAATATAAAGGCAGAAACAACGACAGTTAAACGTCCACACCACACAGCGGAGACGGACCCGGAAGGTGCAGGCGCCTACATCGTGTGTCAGGAGGCGCCTACACAGCAAGGTAAAAACCGACATAATACGGAAGGCGCAGGCATCGCCGCCATATTGTGAGTGGCACTAATGCGTGGTGAAGGCGCAGGAGGAGACATAGTAAAACAAGAGGAGTCAACGCCCCGCCCCAGAGTGAAACGGGACACACTACGGAGTCCACAAAGGTTCATACATCAAACCCAAGATGGTACGGACACGCGTCTGAAACCGCGGAAGCAAAACTGTCTCGGCTCCAAAACCAAACAGCTCAACAACTAACACAGCTTCGACACCGAGCCCGCGTGGACAGATCTAATGAACGTGGACGCCTACAACGCGCGTCTCAAACTGCGTAGGCAAAGCAGGCACGGATTCAACACGACACAGCTCGAGTGACCGAGATACAAACACGCGCCTGCCTGGATATAATTAATGAACGCAGGCGCCTACAACGTGTGTCTGAAATGCCGCAGACCAGGCGGGCACTGCTCCAAAAAGAAAGAGCTCGACTAAACGAGATTCGAAGTGAAACGGGAAACACTACAGAGTCTGCAATGCTCCACAATGCACCGCATAATAGTTCGGAAAGAGCTTCGTAGTAACAGTGGGGAGACCCAGAGTGACACGGGCGAACGCTCCGTATTAAACATACGTCATCCTCACACGTCCAAACTATACAGCATACGTGAATCACATTACAGTGATGCATTATTAACAGTACGATAAACATCACAGTATAGCAAACAAATGAAAATTATTACTCGAAAAAGGGAAAATATATTCACCACGGACCAGGTGTCACTGAAACAAAAGCAGAATAAAGCGAGATCAGAAATGAAAGACAGAGTAGAAAGCAAAGTAAAACGTCATAAACAGGTTAAACGAAGGGGCCAGACACATGGACAGCAAGTTACTGATAATGAAAAGCTTCAAAAACAAAAGCTCGACTGACCGAGATACAAACTGAAACGGGAAACACTACGGGGTCTGCAGTAGTCCACAATGCACCGCATAATAGTACGGACGGAGCTCCGTATTAACAGTGGGGGGCCCCAGAGTGACACGGGCGAACGCTCCGTATTAAACGTGCGTCATCCTCACACGTGGCTGCCCAGCGGGCGCGGGTTCAAAACGCCGGGGGTAGGCGAGCCCCCTTGTATATCTGATTTTGTTTGCTTGTGTTTAACCGTCGATTGGCGGGGGAAATATTATTTGTCAGAGGTACGGCTTGGTATAAGTAGGTTCTCCTCAGCAATTTATCCAGGCCACGGGTCCTGGTAATGTGGCTGCCGGCTGGGTAAGGGGTCGGCAGTTACAATATTATAATGTATAAGAATGGAGGAGAGCAAACCAGGATAAACAACACTGTGATGGATGGCCGGCTAAATATTCCGGCCCACACCTCCAGGCCGCCAGGTGGAGCCCTCCCAACAGCATGGAGGTTCCCCGATTTTCCAGCAGGGCCTTATGGACCTTGTAGTTTGTATACACAGCCCTGCTGGATACCATGGGGACCACCAGGAGCCGCTGTAGGGAGGCTTGGGGAGTGCTATGTGCCCTATAACCTGGAAGTACATCCTGGTCACGTGAACAGGAGAAACGACGTGCTTCCGGGTTGAAGAAAGGAGCTTTTATCCGGCCCAGAAGTGTTCACGGTCACATGGACAGAAGAGAGAAACGACTCTGGGAGATCAGAACACTGAGCTGAGCTGGGAGAAAGGGTGGCTAAGTGTCTGGGAGAGGAGGAGTGTGTATTGTTGTTAATTAATTAGAGAATTGGTATTTGTATGAGTAGTGCGGAGTGGAGGGTGCTTAGTGCACATATTTATAATAAAAATAATAATAATTGTACTTTTACCTGGTGTTTAGCGTGGTACCTGAGGGTTCAAGAGGTCGATAACAACCTCTACTGCTTCAAACACAAAGTTCCTTTATTTAAGGAATTCAAGGAGAATTAGTAAAAAGAGTAGAGGAACAGCAAGACCAGACAAAAGGAGCCAAAAATAAGGACAACTCTAAAGCCAACAAATTACTAATCAAGAACGATATCTTGTTATGGTTCTAACCAAGCTATATAAAGTGAGGGAAAATGGCAAGTATATGAGTGGGTGTGGAGGTAGCCAAGTTAAAGATGCTAAGATTTGCATTGGGTGTGATGAGGATGGGTAGGATTAGAAATGAGGACATTAGAGGGTCAGCTCAAGTTGGACGGTTGGGAGACAAAGTCAGAGAGGCGAGATTGCGTTGGTTTGGACATGTGCAGAGGAGAGATGCTGAGTATATTGGAAGAAGGATAGAGCTGCCAGGGAAGAGGAAAAGAGGAAGGCCTAAGAGGAGGTTTATGGATGTGGTGAGAGAGGACATGCAGGTGATGGGTGTGACAGAACAAGATGCAGAGGACAGGAAGATATGGAAGAAGATGATCTGCTGTGGCAACCCCTAACGGGAGCAGCCTAAAGAAGAAGAAGAAGATGAGTGGGTGTGAATATGTGTGTGTTGTAAATAAGGAGACAACAAAGATCATAAAGAGTTGGGGCACGTAGGTGAGCTCTGTGTAATTGAAAAACCAAAGAAAACTTTGTCTTGTTCAGATGCGAGTCTCTCTTAGACTGAATTCAAGATGGTGGCAGTTTTCAGGAAGACGAGGTGGAAGGGGTGGGTTCAGGAGGCAGGAAGACAGAAGTGACTGTCAATCATCTGTTCTGCAGAGGGAGGAAAAGAAAAGGCATTAAGTGACAGCGCCACCCCTGGCTTGGAGTGTAATTACCAGTAGATGAACTCTGAAGCTGTCTCCCATCTTCACATGTGTGACAGTGTATATTCTGTATATATTGTAGTTTTTGTTATATAATCCCTTTTCTTATCATTGTCTGTGCTCTCTTGTATTCATTGTGGACACTGCAACAGAAAGTGCAGGCCCTTACGGAGGAGACCCCTTACTTTCGACGGAGCAGATCACCTTAGAGAGGTTGAAGAGACTTCTGGAATGTTTGAAGATCAACCTGAGAAAAAAAGGACAAAAGAAGGAGGAGATGCGATCGAGTGGCCATCCTGAGGGATTTCATGGCCTCAGCCAAGGAGCAGGCGAAGGGAAGGAAAAGTGGAAGAGCAAAATCCCAGAGGGAATAAAAGAAGAAGAGGGTCGCAACTGGAAAGCGCATTGCAACATCTGATCAGCGGGGGAGATATATGCCATTTGCGTGATCACGGAGGAGAGTCTTAGAAAGCAACTGACCTCAGGTGAGCCATCTCTACCATTGGTAGGTCACATAAGAACTTTTTTACTGCGAGTGTGATCTTGGAATGTGAGCCAGCTGGCACTCACGACACTAATAACATTTATTGGGACAGGACAAGTGACAAACGAATTTAAAGACTATTTAATGTATTGGTCAAGGTGACACTTTTTATGCTATGTTATAAGTGTTGTACAGTATATGTTTGTTTTTTTGTTTATTTAGTCAATATAACTGATCAGGCACAATCTTATGAGTGTCGTGATTAATAAGAAAAAATCCGACCAAGTACATTAGGAAGGGCTTTTGAAACAATAAGTGTTTCAGTGTGTATATAGTTAGGTCATTCAAGACAGTTAGGAAATGCTTATTTGGAGTGGAAAGAAAAACGAGAAAGAGATCACAACGTGATGGGACACCATAAGGTAAACTCGGTACATCTGATGAAAAAACAACAAACAGTAAATTAAAGATATCTTTTCAGACGAGAGGCAAAGGTTAGATGGTTCCAAGATGGATGGAGGAGAAACCTCTTAAGCGGAGGCCATGGGGAAAGAGGAAAGCTTGGGGGGTCAGAACCTGGAAGTGATGTCATCATCAGATCTGTTGAGGAGAAAGGAAGAGAAGCGTTGGGCAATAAGGGTTTAGGTTGTCCAGCTAAGTGAGGGCGTCAAACTCCAACCAATTTCACTCCAACCAGCTGCTTAATGAGGTGTCAAGTCTTGTCATTAATTAAACCCGTTCTTTAATTCCGTGGCTTGTTGCTGCTCTCATGGTGCAACAGCAGACATTTCCGAAATTGTTGAATTTCTCTTTTTAAGAGTACTGGTAAAATGTTTTGGGAACCTGAGAAGATCAACATTCCTGAGACCTTTGTAGCGGGGCTACATAGTTAGTGTAGTCAAATGTCAGTACTGTGTGCGTCTCGTTTCCATTGTCCCGTTTGCTGTTTGTGTGTGTATCAGTAAATGCCGTCCCCGTAAAGGGGGACGGATGATGGAAGAAGACCACAGCCTCAAACCTGGAAAACACCTGTTCACTATTAATCAATTACAGCCGTCACAGGACTATTTAAGCCATCAGGGAGGAGAGAGAAGAGAAGAGAGAGAAGAGAAGAGAAGGAGACTTTTTCATTTTCACGACCACGAGCCATCTTTACCTGCTGTATTCCACATCGCGCATTTTCATCTAGTTTGTTTTTCAATTCACCGGACTTACTTCAATATCCTCATCACGAGAGACCCCGGGGTCGGACTTCATTATCCACCACGCACCGAGGATTCACGGTGAGGCTGTTCCATTTTGTTCCGGGAAAATCAAACGACTCATTTATCATTAGTTCAGTCAACCGTATTCAGGACAGTTTTTATAACCGGACTCAAGCTCACGATCATTTGCGTATCTCATTAATTTTTTGTTATTCGTGTTGTGTGTTATATGTTACAGGGGCAAGGGAGGGTTTTGTTGTATTTATATATGGTGGTGTCTCGTTGTTGATGTGGTGGAGGGATATTTATATTTATGTTTATTTCTATTTTTGCATTTGTCTCGTTTAATCAGTATAATTTTACATATCTGCTTTTGTGAGTTTATATTTACACCGTCGATTGTGGGGAAACGTGTACTTTGTTAGAGGTACGGCTTGATAGTTAGATTCATTCTCAATAAATTATCCAGGCCACAGGTCTTGGAGGTGTAGCTGCCGGCTGGGTAAGGGGTCGGCCGTTACACCTTCACCTTTCTTATTTTCAGATATTGTGTGACGGACACCAGTTGTTTTGGCTCATTTTGTATCTCATTATTGTTTGGCTGTTAATTAAGGAAAAGGAAAGAATAAAGGGGTCTGAGTCTTCAAGAGCAAGTCAAATAAAATTAGTTCAAAAGAAGTTAATTAGTAGCAAAAAACAGGTCACTCATTTATAAAAGGTTTAGAATGAAAACCTCCAGGACCGGAGTTGGTGACCCCTGCCCTAGGACTACAGACATTATTTTGTTTATAAGTATTGAACTTTAAGTGGTTACATTTTCCTTAACTAATACCTGGGTGATTTTGCATTTAGCATACTTGCAGTACATTTATTAGAAATTATCATAGTATTAATTAATGATAATAATCCAAGTTAACGTAGCATATCTTTGTTTTTGTTGATTAATCTGCGGAAAGCACCTTGAGTTGAATGTAAATGTATGATAAGGTGCTATATAAATCAAGTTATTATTATTATTGTGCTTTAGGCTCTCTAATGTTTCTGGCTGTTTGTGGGTGGAGCTGCCAGGAGGTGTGGCCATCATGACATCACAGCTGAAGTTCCGCCCTTCTCCTATGTACTGAGAGGCAGAGGAGCGAGTCCATTGATTGTTGTTCTTGAGTGCATGCGTTGCACGTATTGATTGATTTTTCTGGTTTTTGAATTCTGCTTCGGTTTGAATTTACATTTTGGAACTTCTCTACTCTTAGGCAAAATCGTTTTTGTTTTCTTTCTTTTCTTTAACATAAATATCCTTATTTATAAAGGTCCTGCTTTGGCCTTGTCCTGCCAAGCCAGAGGTTTTTTGTTTTTTTTTACAGTTCCACTGCCTTGAAGGGTATTTTGAATTTATTTGGGATATTGAAGTTGTTTTTGAAGTTTAAAGGCCTTGTCCCAATTTGTTGGGGCCAACGTGACTTGTCAGTTTTTTATTTTCAATAAATGTGAAAAAAATTCCTAAAATCCTGTTTTCTCATTTGTTCCTGATTCTCATTCTAGGGTGTTGAGTGTTGTTTCATATGTAAGGGAGAAAATTATTTTTTTTTACAAGCCTGCAACATAACATAATGTGTAAAAGTGAAGGGGTCTGAAGACTTTCTAAAGGCGCTGTATGAGGCCTGTACTATTCCAGCCCAGCGGGTTCTCTTTGGTCTGTTTTACTTTGTGACTTTATACCTTCTTGTGTTGTTTTGTTTTATTTTATGGCTGACAATGCCATTTCTGAGAACTTTGGCCTCCTTGCCATTCATTCTGGGTTTGGGGGGGATGGCTCAAGTGCACCACCTGTATTCCACAGGGTGTCATTGCACATCAAATGATTGAGATTGATTGTTTTGTAAATTGCAATAACAGAGTGATCAGTATGGAATGCAATACATAAGATAAATATTGATTGATTTGTTAAGAGCTTTGTAATGGGGCTTGCTTTGAAAGGTGCTACTTAAACTCAGATTGTTTTCAATTCTTTATCAAAGCACTGGATAATAATGGTAGCAACTGCAGCAGTAGCAGCAGCATATGAAAGATTGATTGACTGTGTTAAGCACTTTGTGATGGTGGTCCCTATAAAAGGTACAGCATAAGCTAGAGCCTGCCTGATTGATTGATTTCATTATAAAACACATTGCAACAGTGGTCATGGGGTAGGCACTATTAACAATAAATATTGATTGCTTTGGAAAGCACTTTGTACCACAGCAGAATTCTCCATCCATCAATTTTCATAACTCACTGGCACTCTGAGATCCTCAGCTAGATAAGCAGTCAGAAAATGGAGGGATAGATCTCTTTAATTACAGGCAGGAACCCACCCTGGATGGGATGCCAGTCCATTGCCCACAACCGTAGACAGATAGGACCAGGTGGGAGGCAATCCAGTCTGTTTGTCTCAAGGAGGACCCAAAAGAAATCCACACAGTCATGGAAAGAACATCCAAACTCCACACAGACGTTGTCCCCAGAACTGTGAGGACCTGAAGACTGGACCAGCATATGTTGAATGGAAAGAAATTGTATGAAGTTAAGATTTATTCATTCTAAAAGTGGCCCGTGAAAGTCACTCTATAAAATAAACGATGGTGGAGCTATTAGTCTGTGTCGGCTGATACCCAGCTTGAAGGGTGCTGCATAAAATTAAGCTGATTTAATTGCTTTGTGGGTATCCCATGACTGTTGCCAAAATCACTATGGTGGACTCAGGACTCTGTGGTGGTAAGGCTACTAGGATGGATGAAAGGTCATCACCTGTGCAACACTATGTCAATGGTGAATCATGATGGTGGCAGTATCAAGGACTGGGAGACTAGACAGAGATGAATGACAGCGTAATGGAGGGAGGCACAGAGAACCTTAATGAAAACCTGCTCCAGATTACCCAGGACCTCTGACTTGGCTTTGATCTTCCATCAGGACCCTAAGCACAAAGCAGACATCACGCAGGTGTGGCTTAGGGACAACTGTGGAAATGTTGTAGAGCAACCCAACCAATGTCCAGACTTGAACCTAACAGAATCACTGGAGGGACCTGAAAATAGCTGTCCACTGACGTTCTCCATCAAACCTGACAGAGCTTGAAAGGTTCTGCAGAGAGGAATGGAAGAAAATGGACAATGTTGTTAGCATTGTTAATGCATCCATTTAATTTGACATGGAAGGTAGGTAAAGTACCCTTAGGTGGGCAGACCTCCTCATATTTAAGTGGGATCACCAGCAGGTCTGCTCCAACTACAGAGAGATCACACTCCTCAGCCTGGAGTGTGCTGGAAGGAAGACTGTCTGATGGTTGAGCATAAGATACAGGAGGAACGATATGGATTCCATCCTGGCCATAGAGCAGTAGACCAACTCTTCTTCCTGGCACAGTTGCTGGTGGGTGCATATGAGTATGATAACCCAGTCTATATGTGTTTGTTTGATTTGGAAAAAGCAAACGACCATCTCCCTCAGCTTGAGTTGTGGGAGGTGAGGTTCTTGATGTTCTGGACATTGATGCCACCCTAGAAATATGGGGGTAACAGGGCAGGTCTTGCAAGCTATACATTCCCTACATGAATGCAGAGAGAGCTGTGTCCAAATACCTGGCGTTAAGTCAAATTTGTTCACTCTGGTTGTTGGATTCCATCAAGGTTTTGTCACCACTCTGTGGATTTCAGGAACAGAATATCAATGGATATGTGAGGATGTCCACCAAGGAGGCAAGGGGTGGCAGATGATGTTGTCTTTTTTACCTCATCTGACTTTGGCACGCACTTGAGCGATTCACTGCTGAGTGTGAGGCGGTCAGGATGAGGGTCAGCATCTCCAAGTTGTAGTTCGTGGTCCTTGAAAAAGAGTAGTTAGAGGGGAACACCTGCCCTTAATGGAGGAATTCAATGGTCACACAGTCTTGTTCGCTAATGATGAAAAAAGGAAATGCAAGATTATTGAGTGGTGTGGCACCTGGACGGGGCTCATGCCCGGCCGGGACACCCAGGAAGACAGGAGGAGGGCTCATTCCTCCTCCAGACCACGAGGGGGCGTCCGCCCTGGTTGTGTTGGGGGCCACGGGTACAGGACTTGGGAGCCC
Organism: Erpetoichthys calabaricus; assembly: GCF_900747795.2. Taxonomy (NCBI): domain Eukaryota; kingdom Metazoa; phylum Chordata; class Cladistia; order Polypteriformes; family Polypteridae; genus Erpetoichthys; species Erpetoichthys calabaricus. Next base: position 14,845,686 of record NC_041407.2, read on the forward strand.
AACCCTGTAGGGGCCCATGGTCACCGCCAGGGGGCGTCCCCCTGCCTGAAGGACCCTGGACCCCAGTACTTCCGCCACACCAGGAAGTGCTGGGGGGAAGAAGAGAGGGAACACCCGGAGTGCTTCCGGGAGGACAGCCGGCATTTCCGCCACACTGGGGCGTGTCCGCGGGATTGCAGGTGTACACCTGGAACACATCCGGGTACGGATAAAAGGGGCCGCCTCCCTTCATTCGAGGCTGGAGTCGGGTGGAAGCAGGAAAAGGTGCAAGAAAGAGAGAAGGAGGCGGTCCAAAGAGGCAGAGTGGTTGGCCTGGACTTTGGGGAAGATTGGGGTTTGTGGCACTTATGGACATTTGTAAATAATAGGTATTATAAATAAACGTGTGTTGGGTGACATGAGCGTGTCTGCTGTCTGTGTCCGAGCCAGTCTCTACAGCGGATTGAAGTGATGTCACTCTACCAGTCTGTAGTGGTGAACGATAAGTTGAGACTAAAGTTAAGATCCTCAGCTCACCGGTCAATCTACAGTACGTCTCTGTCCTCTCCTGTAGGCGCGAGCAGTGGGTCATGACCAAAAGAATGAGATGAGAATGAGGTTTGTTCACAGGGCAGCTGGACTGACTCTCCAGGACAGGATAAGAAGCACAGCAGTTTGGGAGAGCCTCAGAATAGAGTCGCGGCTCCTCCAGATCGAGAGGAGCCAATTGAGCCTCATTTGGGCATATGTCGTAAGGATGCCCCCAGAAGTCTCTTCCTAGAGATGCTCGTCCCACTGGCAAACCCAAGATACACTGAAGGGATTTCATCTCTTGGCTTGCATGGGAAAGTCCGAGAAACTCCTCGGAAGGAGCTGGAATCTGTAGTCTGGGCTGACCTGCTTCTTCAGAAAATGAGATAATGAGAATATTGAGAAAACACAAATAATGACTTTGCCAAATGCGGTGTAATAGACTTAGTAATAAAAGGAGCTATAAAGGATATCGATTGACAGAGAATATGACAACAATGAATGTTCCCGGTGCAAAGAAGTCCTCAGAGGGCCCTCATTTTATATTCTCATAGAGAGGAATTAAAGAACAAAAGAGTGAGATTGTGTAAGAGAAAGAGGGGGCGCGAGAGACAGAGCGAGCGCCAGAGATTAATTTGCTTCCCATCCAGATTCAAGGGCAGTAGGCAGGAAGGTAGAGAAAGGAATCAATAAATAATATCTGAAGCAAAAGTGACGCCAGCCTTTCAATGGCACAGCACAGAGGACGTGAGTGTAAAGCCACACACAGAGATCAGTGCCTGCTCCTTTATGTGTGTGTGTGGATGGGGGCCGGTGACCACTTTACTGTGTTGGTGTGCTGGAGTGTGAGGATCTTTGAGTGTGGAGCTGGGAGGCTTGTTCTGATTGGGGATTAGGACAAAGGAAACAGGAGACCTTGGGAGAACACAACATGAAACTGGCTTGTCTGATCAAGATAATGGAAGAGAGAACAGGAGACCTTGAGATGAACTCAGAATCGGGTTCGGTGGTTTGAGGTGGGTAAGCGGGCATGCCAACCCATTAGTTGGTCAGCCTGTGCTTGACAGGTCTGCCAAGGTAGTATGGTTTGTTTAATGTTAAATTGGCTCTAGTTTGTGTGTGCGTGTGCGTGTGTTTGCCCTACAATGAGCTGTCACTGAGTCCATGGATTTTTCCTGACTTGTGCCCACTGCTGCCTGAGATACCTCTAGATTTCCTCACAACCTGCCCAGGAAAAGCAGGTTTCAAAATGAAAGGATGGACGGATAGATGGATTTCCAACTGTGCTCACCAGGTGGCACTCTTGGGCATACCCTGAACCCAGAAGAACACCAAGGGACCCCAGGCAGGGGAAAGAGGAAGGATTTATTAAACACAAAAAGAACTCAAAGAGGAAGGCAGTTAGATAGCTAGAACAATAAAACAAGAGGAACATATGGAAAGCTGCATTCTTTCTGGGCCGATCTCATACGTTAAAGGACCCCCACCAGACGTGTGTCCTGTTTGATCCACTCACTCATGCACTGAGCTCTCCTTCCTTACTTTCCATAAATTCTCTTCAGCCCTGCCAGGTGAGCCACCTTCCAACAGCTGACCAGAATGGGCCTCCAGGATTCCCTCTGGGATCCCATCTAGGCCTAAGGACCGAACTACCCGGAATGCCTTAGTGAACTCTACCACAGCACCCCCTGGTGGCTCCAAGTGTCCCTGCAGTAGAAAGCCTCGAGGTAATATTAATAAATAATTTATAAAGTGGGTGGCACAGTGGCACAGTGGTAATGCTGCTGCCTCGCAGTTAGGAGACCCGGGTTCGCTTCCCGGGTCCTCCCTGCGTGGAGTCTGCATGTTCTCTCCGTGTCTGCGTGGGTTTCCTCCCACAGTCCAAAGACATGCAGGTTAGGTGCATTGGTAATCCTAAATTGTCCCTAGTGTGTGCTTGGTCTGTGTGAGTGTGTGTGTGCCCTGCGGTGGGCTGGCACCCTGCCCAGGGTTTGTTTCCTGCCTTGCGCCCTGTGTTGGCTGGGATTGGCTCCAGTAGAACCCTGTGACCTTGTGTTAGGATATAGCGGGTTAGACTATGACTGACTGACTGACTAATTGACATCACTTCTCAAAGAGACAGGGTAGGGGGCTTCTTCAAGCACCGCCAATGTGTAGCCTCCAATTGGAAGATGTGATGGCAGCCATTTTTGCACCAGTACACTCACCACGACCCCCCAAAGTGAAGAATCCCAAAGCACACAAGTCCCGACAGTTCCAGACTATGACACCAAAACACTTTCCTCTGAACTGAAACAAGAGTTCAGGTGAGTCTACCGATCTGTCTGAACACATGAACGCCACATCTCATGTAGACTGCATGTCTCTTCAGTGAGCTGTAGCATCAGAGCCTAGGTGGTGCCAGTAGGCCCCTGCCTGCATCCCCCCAGGATTTTAAGCATGCCCAAAGCTTTAGGATGAATTAGCCACTTGAGGACAGTCCATCCTGCCGTTGTCAACAGCATTAATGACTTATTTGGCAGATACGGCCGACGTGATGCCCGTTTAAAGCAGCAAACCGAATGAAAGATGTGGCTTGAGCTGGTGCGCCCTCTGGAGGAAAAAAGAATGTATAACATACAGTGCCATTCTGTTTATAGAAACAATTTCTTGGTGTATGGCCTCGTGGAAGTAGCGTCTGAGTTTGGGATGGCATGCTAGGGGCTTCACTAGTTATTAATTATTGGTGACATATGAGTTCAGGACATGTCACCCCCATTTGCAGATATCTTCCTACAGTTGGAGCTCAAGCATGTTAAATGTTAAAGCAAGATGCCCTTTACAGACTGCTTTAAAAGATACTGCTTTTACCAACCACAAGAGAACAAGGGCGGCTAATTCAGACACAAAGACAGCCAGCTGGGGACGTGTATGCAGCTTTCCACCAAGAAAGCCCTCACTTCATCGGCGGGCTGCCATCCCGCATCAGAGAACATCTCAGCAAGCGCACACAGCGGCTGGATTAAGTGCCACAGTGACATTTTGACGGAGCTGGTTTCGGCTCCCTGACCTTTCGATGACATTTAGAATAATGTTGGGTGGCTTTCTTTCCCAGTTTAGGGACCATTCATTTTTGTTCGTGTTTCATAAATTCCCCTTTAGCATCCATTTCCTCCTAACGGTTGTTTTTCAAAGAGAGAGAAAGCACACAAAGCAAGAGGCCATTTTCTTTGGACGTGAATGGGACTCAAGAAAGATTGTCTAGCTGTGGAAATTGTGCCGGAAGAAAACTTGTTTTTTGGATTTCTTCATATGGCAGCAGTGGCTGAGCCGGTGCCAGTCCTCATGCCGGCTAAGACAGGTTTGCCTATCATGTGGGTGTTATAGAAATTGTCAGAAAAAAACCATCCACTCATTATGGAACCCAGTTAGTCCACTTGAGGATCAACATAGGAGTCAATTCTGGATGGGGTACCACAATTAGGGGTGAAAACTCAACTGATGTCTATGAGATGTGGTGGGGGGAAACGAAATCCTCAAAGAAAAAGAAGACAGACAAAGGGACTCCACACAGAGAGTGTGCCCAGGCTGGGATTTGAACTCTGAAGCCATGACGCTGGTGTGATGACCAATGGGCTACCCTTGGTGCCTTCAGTGTAAAGCTCTATACTGTATAGAAATTAAAAATTGACTAATAATTTCAAGGTGGAGCAGGCCAGCTTTTAAATCCCGTCTACTGCCTAAAACTGTGGGATCAGCTTGTTTCGGCAAAAGTTGCTCACTAACTTCATGAAGAAATGGTTTGCTTTCTCCTAAAGTTTCCAAAATGGTGATTCCACGTTTCCACAGAGGCTTGTCTGTTCATTTCTGTTTGTTTTTGGCTCTATATACAGTATGGTCGCTCATCCAGCCGCCTGTTCACCCTGGACTGACTTTTGCCCACAGTTCGTTCTGAGTTGCCCACATGTTGCACTCCCCAACCAGCCCACTGTTGCCTTTTTGCTGATCTTTACCACTCAGTGCCCTACACCATGTTGGACTCAGCAAGGTGGGCCACAGCCTAACGCCTTCTGTATTAAAGTCTAGAAATACTGACCAGATTTACAGGACGAAAGTGCCTGGCCAGAGTTTGTACAAACGCTTGTTGGGATGGAGTCACCTGCTTCCATATGCTTTGTATCCCTCATATTTTTGGTTGTTTTTGAGGCTTCAGAACATACGAACCATTCAGTCCATCAAACTCGTTTCTTTAGCTAATAGCTCAGCTGTCCCAGTGTCTCATCTCGATCCTTCTTAAACGTTGTTGAGGTTTCTGCTTCAACTAATGCCTCGGTAGTTTGTTAAAGAGTCCCACAACTCTTGCATAAAGAAGTGCTTCCTGGCTTCAGTCCTAAATGGATTACCTCCAATGTCCTCGACTATGTGATTCACTGTTAAGTTGAAAGAATTCTGCAGGGTCTGATTTGAGGATTGTGAAGACCTGGATTGGGTCGCCACACTGTGACCCTGTTTTGGGTCTGTTGTTGCTTTGATATTTGAGTGGTGGTGTGTGTGTGTGTCATTCTAAATTGATGTGTGTTATTATTATTATTTTTTCTTGCTTTGACTTATTATGTGTCATATTTCTCTTTATGTTCTAGTATGTCTATTATTACACTACTGAGCTTCCTTTATAGCAACAGTGAGACACCCGTATAACACCTCCCTGGGACCACCAAGTCAGAAGTTTTCTTTTCTTTCTTTTTCTGTTCTGCTGTGTGTTCAGGAAATTGTGTGTGTGTGCGTGTGTTTGTGTGTGTGTATGTGTATTAATTTATCTTTCTATGTATGTATTTATTTAAAGAGCTTCTGTAAAAAGCCAAATTACCACCTGGGGACAAATAAAGATCTATCTATCTATCTATCTATCTATCTATCTATCTATCTATCTATCTATCTATCTATCCTGCCTACTACACTAAAATTAAAATCTATCTATCTATCCTGCCTACTACACTAAAATTAAAATCTATCTATCTATCCTGCCTACTACACTAAAATTAAAATCTATCTATCTATCTATCTATCTATCTATCTATCTATCTATCTATCTATCTATCTATCTATCTATCTATCTATCTATCTATCTATCTATCTATCCTGCCTACTACACTAAAATTAAAATCTATCTATTATAAGTACCACATGGGATGGATGGGCATCCCAATTAGGATAGGGGATGGTTCCTTACACAGACAGGAGGCCCCTAGAGAACAGACAGACATCCCAGCCAAGGGAGAGAAAGGTGACAGACTGGAAAAGGACTTCTCGGGAGAATGGATGGACATCCCAACCAGGAAAAAAGATTCCTTACCCAGGTGGGAAGCCCCAGGCAGATGCACAGGTGTTTTGACCAGACATATTTCTAGGACTTTCTTTGGCCAGGAAGAAAGGGAAGGATAGAGGAGAAATGTTGCTAGGGGTTGTTTATTTCCCCAAGTCGCTAGATGGCAGCAGCCCTGCAGCCGTTTGGGAAACACCATGGAATGCTGGGAATTGAAATCTATCTATCTATCTATCTGTGATGTACTGTCCTTTGTGCCTAAAACACCTTGTGTTTTGTTGTCGGAGCCCCAGGAGGCGGGGCCACCCTGACATCACCACTCCTGAGCCCGCCCACAGGCTATTTAAGGTCAGAGCAGAGTAGGACTAACCCTTATGATGGCTTTCACCTCCTCCATCAAAGCAGCTTGGAGTCGGACAAGGAGATTAGAGAATAATTCATCTGGTGGGGAGAAGAGGAGGAGGCCAGTGTTTTATTAAAGAAGAGGAAGGCCGCCAGGCAGTAAGGAGCATTTCTGGTTATGTACTCAGCCAGAGAGCCCAGAGTGGAATTGCAAGGCCCTAAAGGGGTGCAGTCCTACCCTTGTATTTTTGAGTTCACATTCATCGCCATCGTATGGAGTGTTTTAATATGTGTGAGATCTGCTCCAGAGTGCCCTGCCTTGTCACGTCTGCTATCTTCTCCTTTCAGTTCTGCACTTTTCCTTTGCCGTGATCTTTCATCCTTTTGACCTTTTGTTCCAGCGTTTCAATTTTTGCCCTTGGCTGTTATTTTTTTGTACTCACGCGCACACTCGCTCTTGCCAGTTATAATCTCTTGTTTTATTTATTCCTTAGTTCCTTACGTCTCGGTTTTGTATCCCTGTATAAACAAGAGCAACAATCGGGGGCTATCATTTATTTGCACCCAAATCACACCAGTGAGTGGCCCAAGGCTCGGGAGAAGGTTGACATGTGCAAGACGTGCTCTGAGGCGGCGTTAGTTTGTATTGTCGTGACTCAAATGTAATCTCACCAGTGCATTATGGAGTCTGAGGAGAAACTCCCATGATTTATATTCCAGACTTTTAGCGACATAGCAAAACATTTTATTAGCCGTTTTAATTGCCTTGGCACATTGCCTCAAGGATGACAACATTGTACCAGTGTAAACTCATAAATCCTCTTCAGAATTTGCTTCTTGTTGTTCAGTGTTGCCCATCTTGTATTTGCAATTTATGCTCTTGTCACTTGCATGTGGCACTTTGCACTTATCAACATTGAATTACATTTTCCAAGTGCTTGCAGGGTTTTGAATACGGTGCAGGTGCCTTTGAATTATTTATCCGCCTTTGTTAACTTTGATATTTGGGTGTTGCTGGTAAATTTCACAAGTTTGCTCCCTTTATCTCAATCAGTACCGTGAACAGAAGAGCGGCGCGGATCCCCGAGGGGCTCCAGTAGTGACCTTACCTGAGGTGGACCACTTGTCTCTTATCTGGATGTTCTTGTTTCCCCACTTATGAGGCATCTCACATTCCAATTACGGATTATCACACATGCCGGCTGCTCTTATCGCGAGGATTAATCTTCTCTGAGTACCTGCATCAAAGTCGTTTCAGAAGTCGAAGTGAACTCAGGTGCCGTGTTCTCTGTTGTGGACGCCAGCCCTTGTCACCTGTGTAAATATGTTGGCAAAGATTAACGTGAATGGGTCGAGAAGAGCTGGGGGGCACCCCAGGCAAATATAACACACATCGGTGGGCCTGCCTCAGCATTGGTCCATTAAAGCGGGGCCCACAGACCACCAAACATCACTTGACCTCTAAGTGTGGGTCAAGTGGCCCACAAGCTGGCAGTCATCAAGGCAAATTGACTTTTAAATCACTCTGATCTGTTAGTCTGTGATGTGCTTAATTAAGCTTTTATTTGTAATAATCATGGCTGCTAGCTGACATCAGTAGATTTATATACATGAGAAGCAGCTCGGAGACTATCACCATGGAGCTCACTGTCTAATTGTATTGCAGACGGTAGCAACTTTTGCTCCACTTCTATTTGCTTGTGTGATGCCCGCAGCTGCTGTTGGCGATGCCTTATAATCCTGGGCCGAGATGGTCCAGGGTGAATGAGGAGACTCTCAGTTCAAGCTTATTCAGAACAAATAGTGATAAAGTGAATCAGTGCTTCAGCAAATACGCATCCTTACAACAAACCACCGCCATGAAAAGCAGTGTCTTTGGGGGCTCCTTAGATAAATACATCAAGAAATACTTTAAAAATTCCTAAACGATTCTCTTGAGGTATTCCATGACATTTCTGTTCACAGGACTTCATAATGGATCTCACCTCATGTAGCCCACCACATCCTGGTCTGTTACCTCTGTTGGTAACCCAGAGAAAAAAAAAACTGCCACCTCACCGTGGCACTTTTGCCTTCAACATGGATCCTCCCATCTGCTTCCTTCTGCAGCGGCAATGCATTCTTCTCTGCTCTCTTTCCTAAAATCAGCAGGTTTGAAGATGAAGATGGAAGATTTCTGACTCTGTGACTCAGAACGGGACAACCTGACACACCAAAACAGACCATGGAGTAATGTGACATAACGAAACATAAGGTAGAACGATACGGGATTACATAACATAACATGACATGGCATAACACAACAAAGCATAACATCACAAATTATGAGATAACATAACATGACAAAAAAAACTAATATGACGTAACATAATGTAAACTGGGATAACATGATATAACATAACACAACAAAACACAACTTAACATAATATAATATGATATAATATTACATGAAATAATATGGGACAACATAACACGTTATGGCATAACACAATATAACATAATGTAACATGTGTGGAGACTGGCCCGGACACAGACAGGCGGACATTGTTAATACACCCAACACACGTTTATTTACAATACTATTATTTACAATATGACACACAACCCCAAAACACCCCCAAAGTTCAGGCCTCACAATGCCTCTTCCTCTCTTCAGGCCGCCTTCTTTCCTCTCCTCCCGAGCTCCGTCCTTTTCCACTCCCGACTCAAGCCATCGAATGGAGGGAGGCGGCCCCTTTTATAAAATCACCCGGATGTGCTCCAGGTGCCTCCCGATAATCTTCCGCCGGTACTCCCCAGTGTGGCAGAAGTACCGGCTGCGCACCCGGAAGCACTCCGGGTGTCCCTGCTCGTCTTCCCCTTAGCACTTCCGGGTGTGGCGGAAGTGCTGAGGACCAGGGCTCTCCAGGCATTGGGGCGCCCCCTGGCGGTGACCACGGGCCCCTATAGGGTTCCCGTGGTCTTCAAGGCCACCATGGTGGTTGCCCCCTAGTGGTCTGGAGGAGGCGTAATCCCTCCTCTGGTCCTTCTGGGCATCCCGGCTGGGTGCCACCCCCAGCCGCTTGCCACACATGGCATAACATAACAAAACTTAATATCACAAATTACTCTGGTCAACAAAAAAATATTTTTTCTTCGCAATTGGGAACTTCAGAGCAGCTCTTTGTTTTTTACACTGATTTCATATATTGTTTTGATGTGTTGATTCTAAAAAACAAACCAGAAGACGATACCAGCCATGATACCAGAGACACATTAAAGTATATTTATGTCAATTTACCTCAATATAAAAGTGAGGTCAGCGTACCCAAAAATGTTGGAGGCACTCGCTTTTGCACTTGTACTGCACATCCGTTTCGCTTCGCAAGAACCAACAATAGTCACCCATCATGCTCAATATCAGTTTTCCATCACCCTTATATCTTGATGAAATCTTTCCCCATACTCATCGCTGACGTCGCCTAGATTTGGTGGAAAAAAGTTGAGATGAGAATGTAAAAAATAGATACTTGTAGATAACTTTATTAATCCCAAATTCACATACTCCAGCAGCAGCATACTGATACAAAAAACAATATTAAATTAAAGAGTGATAACAATGCAGGAAAAAACAGACAATAACTTTGTATAATTTTAACGTTTACCCCCCCCCTCCCCCCCCGGGTGGAATTGAAGAGTCGCATAGTGTGGGGGAGGAACGATCTCCTCAGTCTGTCAGTGCAGCAGGACGGTGACAGCAGTCTGTCACTGAAGCTGCTCCTCTGTCTGGAGATGATCCTGTTCAGTGGATGCAGTGGATTCTCCATGATTGACAGGAGCCTGCTCAGTGCCCATCGCTCTGCCACAGATGTTAAACTGTCCAGCTCCATGCCAACAATAGAGCCTGCCTTCCTCACCAGTTTGTCCAGGCGTGAGGTGTCCTTCTTCTTAATGCTGCCTCCCCAGCACACCACCACGTAGAAGTGGGTGCTTGCCACAACCGTCTGATAGAATATCTGCAGCATCTTATTGCAGATGTTGGAGGACGCCAGCCTTCTAAGGTAGTATAACCGGCTCTGTCCTTTCTTACACAGAGCATCAGTATTGGCAGTCCAGTCTAATTTATCATCCAGCTGCACTCCCAGGTATTTATAGGTCTGCACCATCTGCACACAGTCACCTCTGATGATCACGGGGTCCATGAGGGGTCTGGGCCTCCTAAAATCCACCACTAGCTCCTTGGTTTTGCTGGTGTTCAGGTGTAGGTGGTTTGAGTCGCACCATTTAACAAACTCATTGATTAGGTTCCTATACTCTTCCTTCTGCCCACTCCTGATGCAACCCACGATAGCAGTGTCATCAGCAAACTTTTGCACGTGGCAGGACTCCGAGTTGTATTAGAAGTCCGATGTATATAGGCTGAACAGGACCGGAGAAAGTACAGTCCCCTGCGGTGCTCCTGTGTTGCTGACCACAATGTCAGACGTGCAGTTCCCGAGACGCACATACTGAGGTCTGTCTTTAAGATAGTCTACGATCCATGCCACCAGGTATGAATCTACTCCCATCTCTGTCAGCTTGTCCCTAAGGAGCAGAGGTTGGATTGTGTTGAAGGCGCTAGAGAAGTCTAGAAACATAATTCTTACAGCACCACTGCCTCTGTCCAAGTGGGAGAGGGATCGGTGTAACATATAGATGATGGCATCCTCCTCTTCCCACCTTCTCCTGATATGCAAACTGCAGTGGGTCGAGGGCGTGTTGAACCTGTGGCCTCAGGTGGTGAAGCAGCAGCCTCTCCATGGTCTTCATAACATGTAATGTCAGAGCAACAGGCCGGAAGTCATTCAACTCAATAGGACGTGATACCTTTGGGACTGGGGTGATGCAAGATGTTTTCCAAAGCCTCTCCTCTGTTCCAGGCTCAGGTTGAAGATGTGCTGTAGAGGACCCCCCAGCTCCAATGCACAGACCTTCAGCAGTCGTGGCGATACTCCATCTGGACCCACTGCTTTGCTGGCATGAAGTCTCCTCAGCTCTCTGCTCACCTGCGCTGTTGTGATTATGTGTGGGGATATCTCTCCTATGCTGGTATCAGCAGAAGGATGTGTGGAGGGTGCAGTACACCGAGGTGAGAGTGAGAGTGGGTTAGGGTGGTCAAACCTGTTAAAGAAGTTGTTCATTTGGTTTGCTCTCTTCACGTCTCTCTCGATGGTGGCACCCCGCTTCGAGCTGCAGCCAGTGATGATCTTCATCCCATCCCACACTTCCTTCATGCTGTTATTCTGCAACTTCTGCTCCAGCTTTCTCCTGTACTGCTCCTTCGCCGTCCCTGAGCTGGACTCTAAGTTCCTTCTGCACACGCTTGAGCTCTTCAGTGTCAAAATGTCAGTGTCTAAATGCGTCTTCAGCGACATTCTGGCTCCCGTAAGCTAATATACTTTCAGCATATTCTCCACAAGCTCAGCATAATTCTCTGCTCTGTGACTGTCAAGAAAATTCTGGACAAACTGCACGAATGAGGGCGCTGATTCAGTTGGCTTCAGTTTCATTTTGAACTCATTGTCAAGCATCAGTTCACGGATTTCAGGAACAACAAAAAAACCTCCCTTAATTTTGGCTTCACTTTTCTCGAGACCAAACTTATTTCTTAAATGCTGAAACGCATCGCTGTTTCTCTCCATCGCCTTGACAAAATGTTCAAAGTAATGGTGGATCTAATGAAAAAATGTCCTGAAATGCAATGTTATGTTTAACAGTAACAGTACAACCTCGACCTACTGCACCGTCCATGTCTGAGTTGTGTCATTATGCTTTAGAGTCATATAAGACCTGGTAATCAGTAACAAATATTTTTTCTGCTAATTAAAAATTAATAATTTTTAAATAAAATTAATAATGACAAGGTAAACAATTCACAGCTGTTAGTAATGTGTGGCGAAATCATTTACTGTATCTCAATGGCATCCCTAGTGAAATTACCAGTATTTATCAAAATGGTTATCTGCCTTTACTGTCCAGTCACCCGAGTTGTCCAAGACCTGGAACATCATAACTAAAAAACGGGACGTGCTGCTGGACGAAAGCGGTTTTCAGATTTGGAGTCAGCAAGTGAAACCTGTTAATGGAAAGGAGAAAGACTCCCAGTAGCAAAATGCATGTTGACCAGTGTTATGAGATAACATGACATAACATAACAAAAAATAACACAACACCATATGAGATAACCTAATGTGTTTAAAAGAAGTCGTCTCAACACACGAAAAAGGTTTGGGGCAGCCACCCGTATATTGTCCCTGGCTGCAAAAGGGTATAGAAAACAAGAATGATGTGCTTAGGTTGAGTTCCAAGACTGAACCGATGAGGTTTTGGAAGATGGTGGTTTTATAAGCCGTAAATCTGAAGTGGTGTTATCTGACCGGAACCGGAAGTGACGTCTGTCTGGCAGTCAGAACTGGAAGTGACGTCTGTCTGGGCACCAGAAGTGATGTTAAATCAGGCAGGGTTTCCCATATTTGGCCTGTAGAGATAACAGAGGTAGGTTTAGTGTACCCCGTCACCCCCTTGTCTGGCAGGTCATTACCTCCACTTGATCCACTCAGCTCCTTCCTAGTCGCACGTGTGTGACACATGATATGACTTTAAAAATATAACATAACATAAGACTACATAATGTGACATGACATAACATCACAAAATTTTGAAGTAATATAACATGACATAACATAACAAAACATAATATAACCAGATATTAATAATAATTCATTACATTTATATAGCGCTTTCTCAGTACTCAAAGCGCTATCCATACAGGGAGGAACTGGGAAGCGAACCCACAATCTTCCACAGTCTCCTTACTGCAAAGCAGCAGCACTACCACTGCGCCACCTAGATAGCATAACATGATATGATAAAAACATAACATAACATGACATGACAGAACATAATGTAAAATGACATAACATGATATAACATAACACAAGTTAACATAAAATAATTTGACATGACATAATGCAATACAACAAAATATGAGATAACATAACATGATATGGCATAACACAATATAATGTAATGTAACATGGCATAACATGATATAACACAACAAAAAATAACACCACAAATTATGAGATAATAAAACATGTGTCGTACACGTGTGACTAGGAAGGAGCTGAGTGGACCAAGTGGAGGTAATGACCCGCCAGCCCAGGAGGTGATGGGGTACACTAAACCTACCTCTGTTATCTTTGCAGGCTGAATACGGGAAAACCCATAGACATAGAATTACTAGACGCCGCATGACCAGCAGCATCATATGTCAACGTTGCCGCCATATTGCGAGTGGCACTGCTGTGGAGTGAAGTAATGAATAATGTGCTGCTTGGGATTGTACAAACCGCTATACGCTCCAAACCAGATCCTGGGGGATTACATTTCATAGATAAGGCTGAACAATTGTTTTGGTTATATTTGGCCATTAGAAAATCCAGCTTTATAATCTTAGTACTCAAGGTCACCTTACAATTAAATTAAACAACATTAGTAAAATTAAAACAAGAGAATGATAAATCAAAAAGCAATAATTAGCAAACAAAGATAACTGGAAGTAACAGTGCAAAATTCACAATTGGTATGCCAGTTTGAAAAGATAAGTTTTGAGGGCAGTTTTAAAATGTGTTATTGAATTGAGATGACATATATGAGAGGGAAGAGAATTCCCGAGTTGAGGAGCACTATGAGACATGCTCGAGCTCCTAGAGCACTGAGTCTGATGTGCGGTACAGAAAGTCGAGCTGCAGATGAGGATCTGAGTGAGCGAGAGGAGTGTAAGTCTGGAGGAGATCAGTGAGGTTGTGGAGAGCTTTAAATGTTAAGAGCGGTATTTAGTATTGTAATCGGTAGTTAACAGGGAGCCAGTGAAGTTGAGAGAAAATCGGTGTGATATGTTCAGTGGATTTAGAACAGCAGGTTATTATCCTGGCAGCAGAATTTTGAAGAAGTTGTAAGCGATGGATAAGTTTTTGTGGGATGCCAGATAGAATAGCATTACAGTACTCTACTGTATATGTGAGGTGACTCTGGCATTAACCAACAACAACATTTATTTCTATAGCACATTTTCATACAAAAAGTAGCTCAAAGTGCTTTACATAATGAAGAAAAGAAAAATAAAAGACAAAATAAGAAATTAAAATAAGACAACTTTAGTTAACATAGAAAGGAGTAAGGTCCGATGGCCAGGGTGGACAGAAAAAACAAAAAAAAAACTCCAGAAGGCTGGAGAAAAAGATAAAATCTGTAGGGGTTCCAGGCCACGAGACCACCCAGTCCCCTCTGGGCATTCTACCTAACATAAATGAAACAGTCCTCTTTGTAGTTCGGGTTTTCACGGAGTCACTTGATGCTGATGGTCATACAGACTTCTGGCTTTTAATCCATCCATCATTGTTGGATCATCATGGTGCTTTGGGTAGATGGTGGTGGCGCAAGTACTTCAGTACTGTGTTGCATAAGAACAGGACAAAGTCTAGAAATGTTTCGGAGATGGAAGAAGGTGGTCAGAGAAATGTTACTTATATGGGAGGAATTATTTAATAATTTGTTATTGTTATTATTGTTTTTATTATTATTATTTAATAATTGCCATTATTAGTGTATAAATGAATATAAATAATTGCATGTAAACAATTTGCCAAAATCTGTTGTATGTAAACGATACTGTTTTAAACGTTATTGTTTTTTCATCAGAAAACCCGGTTTCCATGTCTACCTGTATTAGTTTAAATGGCACTTTTGCCACTCGCAATATAGCGTATGCGCTGACGTATCGTGTCGACTGGGCAACACAGTGAATGCGGAGTCTATCTATATATGTCTATGGGAAAACCTGCCTGATTTAATACCACTTCCGGTTCCGGCGCCCAGACTGACATCACTTCCAGTTCTGACCAAATGACATCACTTCCGCTTTTCAGCTTATAAAGGTGCCATCTTTTCTTAATACCATCAGTTCATCTTTGGAGCTCATCAAGAGCACATCTTGAATATTTTCTGTACCCTTTTTGCAGCCAGGGACAATAAACGAGTGGCTGCCCCAAACCATTTTTGTGTGTTGAGACTACTTCTTTTACACATGACATAACAAAACATAATCTAACGTGATATGCGAAAACATAACATAAAATGACAAAAAACATATCATGACAAGACATAATGTAACATGGCATAACGTGACATAACATAATACAACAAAACATAACATAAGAAGATATGAGATGACATAACATAACAAAATGTGATATAAGATAACATAACATTACGTGACATAACATGACATAACATGAGGATGCCCGTAAACCCCAGGCTTGGGCACAAAAGGACTAACAAAATATCTTTATAAATAAAAGATTTATTCTGAAAAATAGAAACATAATAGAAAAAGTTCAGAAGAGCAAATGTATATGAAAAGGAATTGCCAAAAAGGCAATCTGAGTGCAAATCAAGTCCAAATCCACATTCTGCAAAATCCAATGACAGAGGGAAAACCAGAAAAGCCATCAAAATTGTGAACACTTAGAAGAATCCTCCACAAGTGCAATGATCTGCTAATGTGAGCTTGCAGGAACAGCCAGAGGGAGGGCTCAGGAGGACAGATGGCAGGGTGGCCCCGCCTCCTGAGGCTCCACCCACAAAACGCACAAAATAAAACCACCTTTAATAAGACAGATCCCAGATAATATATGCAAATATGAGAAATAGTAATTCAACAGTGAACAGAAATATAAACTGATACCTCACACTTATGTTCTTGTAGTGTTGTCAAACTGTTTCAGTTAACATGACATGACTTGGCCTAGAATGACATGAAATTAACATACCATAACACTCGCTCTCAAGTACAATTAATGGGCCTGAGTCCAGTCCAGAAGCATCGCACTCAAGGCAGGATACAAGTCTCAGAGTTTCACAGCTTTAACTGCTCAGCTATTTTCAATCATATTATCTTTTCCTGTTTCATTTTTCTTGAAGAAGAAAATGTCACCACTACAATAAGGTTTGCTATACCCACAAGGCTATCTTGTGCTCCTTCAATAGTTATAGGGTGTGTGAATAGTTGATTACGCATGCCAGGAGTCTGGTGGGGTTTTATTTTATTGCATGTGGGTGTGACTAAAGATGTCAGAAGTTCTGAAAGGAAGAAATAAAGAAAAAACAAATTTCTGTAAAGCTTTCTTTCAAATGCAGTCGTCCAGGTCATGCTACTCCTCAACATAAGAGTCTGCAGTTTGGCTATCTGTCTTGACATACTGTACAGCCCAAGCTGGGGTGTTTCACACAGAGCTGCACAGAAGTGTGGCTCCCTTTGTCAAAGTTTTCAACAATTACCTTTCATTTCAATTCACCTGATTTCTGTGGAGTTTGTACCTTACATTTACCAAAATACTGACAATCAGTGATGAGCAGTGCAGACAAATGACAAATGACACTGAATGTTAAAGCAGAATCCCTACATCAATGGTGCATGTGCCAATCCACCTTAATAAAAGGACAGGAGTCTGTGTGTCTGAGTTGCTATGTCTCTGTCATTTCAACAGATGGCGCATCACAAAGATCTGTAATAATAAAATGTGTTAAATTTGTTATTCCAACAGGTGGCACATCATACCATTAACACTGCTTCTAGGAATCCCATACCCAGTGGCATACAGCATACATATTTGTCATTCCAGCCGATGGTGCACAAACATTTGTAGCAAGAAATGCATTGCATGTGTCATTCCAACAGGTGGTGGTGCATCACAAACATTAACACTCCTTTTAAAAATCCCAAACCAAATGGCATATAACAGAGACATGTGTTTTGCAGTTGTCATTCTATCAAGTAGGTGCATCATTAACATTAACACTGCTTCTAAGAATCACATAGCCACTGTCATATGTATAACAGATATGCATAGCATTTGTCATTCTAACAGATGGAGCATCAAAGACATTAGCACTGCCTTTAAAAATCCCATATCAAATGGCATATAACGGAGACATTTGCTTTGAGCTTGTCAGTCCGATAGGTGGTGTATCACAAACATAAACATTGCTTCTAAGAATCCCATAGTCGGTGTCATATAACAGACATATTTGTCATTCCAGGAGATGGTGCACAAACATTTGTAGTAATAAAATGCACTGCATTTGTCATGTGTCACTGGAGGCACATCAAGAACATTAACACACCATTTAAATATCACATACTAAATGGTGCTTCACAAATATTTGCATTGCTTTCAAGAACCCCCATACCAAATGTCATACAACAGAGACATATGCATTGCATTTGTCAATCCAACAAATGGTGCTTTACAAACATTTACACTGCTTTTAAGAACCCTATACCAAATGGCATATAACTGAGACATATCCATCCATCCATTTTCCAACCCGCTGAATCCGAACACAGGGTCACGGGGGTCTGCTGGAGCCAATCCCAGCCAACACAGGGCACAAGGCAGGGAACTAATCCCGGGCAGGGTGCCAACCCACCGCAGGACACACACCCACACACCAAACACACACTAGGGCCAATTTAGAATCACCAATCCACCTAACCTGCATGTCTTTGGACTGTGGGAGGAAACCGGAGCGCCCGGAGGAAACCCACACAGACACGGGGAGAACATGCAAACTCCACGCAGGGAGGACCCGGGAAGCGAACCCAGGTCCCCAGGTCTCCTAACTGCGAGGCAGCAGCGCTACCACTGCGCCACCGAACTGAGACATATGCTTAGCATTTGTCATTCCAACATATGGAGCATTACAAACATTTGTAAAATGTTTCTATTTTATTACTACAAATGTTGGTGATGTGCCATCTGTTGGAATGTCAAATGAAAACATATGTCTCTGTTATATGCCATTTGGTATAGGGTTTCTTAAAAGCAATGTTGATTTTTTTCATGCACTGTTTAGTATGGGATGTTTAAAAGCACAGTGTATTCTTATTTACCAGTATTTTATTACTAGGGGCATCAAAAATAAATTTAAACTGAAAACGTTAATACTGAGCTCTGCGTACATTACTTTATTGTTAACCCATCTTAGATGGGTAGCACAGCTAGCATGGAATAATAAAAGGCTTAACTAAGTGGTCCTCCAGTTCAGTCTTGCAGACCACCCTAAATGCAGCTCTGCATCCCACCTACCTTCTTCATTTGAGTGGACTTCTTCTGTCTTGATTGAAGAAGCTATTATTTCCCAGTGTGGAAGATCAGCCTGACCCAGATAGACACACAGACTCAGAAGTCCAAAAAGCACACACGTTTATGATTCTTTCTTCTTTAAACACACACACACACACACACAGTGCCCAAATCCCCAACAATGCTCACTGTCCTTTTCTTTTCTTTATTTTCTGCCACTTCCACCCCTCTCCTCACAAGCTCCATCCTCTGCCTCCTGGCTCCCCGAGTGGAGTGAGGCGGCCTCTTTTATACTGCACCCGGCAGTGCTCCAGGTGCTCCCCGATCAACTTCCGGCAGCTTGCTAAGGCTCCAGAGTTGTCCAGGTGCTCCCTTTTGGTGGCTATGGGCCCCAACAGAGTTGAGCTTGTAAGCTCCAAACCCGTGGCCCCAAATCAACCCGGGGGGGGGCTGCCCTCTCGTGTTCCACGGGAGGTACTGCTGTTGACATGTCCCCTCCCCAGGTCCTCTCCTCAAAAGGGCATCCCTGGCCATCTGTTACACCAGTTACTGCCTTATTTGCGCCAATTGTATCTGAGACATTAAGGGTCGTTCCTTTTTCTTCCTTTTTAAGATTTTGCTCTTTTTTATGTTCTGGTGAGATTTTTATTTAGTAGCTGCTTCCCTTGAATATTCAGTGTGATTTGCACCCGTGTCTGTGCTGCTCATCACTAATCATCAGTACTAATCATCGAACTAAAACGAATATGGCAAAGGAAATGTGATATTTTAAGGATTTGGAAAAACGTGCAGCATTCTGAATTTTACTTACATGTCTGTAGCTCTATCCTAGCAAATATTTCTGAAAGTAAAATAAGAGAAGAGAAGGACTAATTAAGCAGTTGGGTCATTTAGACGTAAGACGGACTCATTTATTTGGAATGAAAACCTGCAGCCACAGTGCCCCCAATAACCAGGGACTGAACTTGGGAACCCATGATTGAAAAATAAAAATCAGAAAGGTCATCCATTCATTTTATTAAACTGAGGGCTGCAGGGTGCAGAAGCCCTGGGACCCTAGCAGCACTGAACCCCACCCAGGTTCGTAAACGGTCGAGCTCCTGAACAGCCATTTCCCTCCCTCATGAGCGGTGACAGTGCATTAGCGGCGAGAGCCGAGGCGTATCACTCATTCATTCAGAGCCACGCGCCACATCGGCCCTCCGCCATGCCAGTCATTCCTCTTCATGCTCTGGCCTAATTCAAGGTATTAGAGGATGAGAGGGTTTGTGCACATGACAGGTGATACTTAAGTGCTGAAAAATGGTTTCAATTTTAAATACAATAAATATTTAATATGGCCGAATATATAATGAGATGTCTGTGAAAGCAACCAGTGCTGAAGGCTGCTAGCGCCCCCTAGTGGCACCTTGATGCACATTAGCAGACATGGGGCTTAATCTGCAATGGCAATGAGGGTGTCATCCTTTTTTTTTTTTTTGATCTAGTAATTATTAAAAAGCATTGGCAACTCAGAAGCTCCGCAAAACTTGAGAGTGAGTTAAGAGACAGGCCGGCCATCATGATGGCTTCTCACTAAAACACTTGTGTTGCACTGTCTAAGAGGCAAAAATGCACTCAGTTGCCCCTTCATTGGGTCCATCCGGCCGGTCTCTGAATTATTTAAGGCATGGATTCAGCAAGTTTGGAAATGCATACGTGATGTCGCATCCAAGGGGATTTGGGGAGCTGGACAATTCAAACTGGAGCTGGCAAGCAGGTGGACCAAAATAAAGTGGCCACTGGGTTTATCTAACATGGAGATTGAATGCAATGGAAAAAAAAACGGATTCATCAAATTAGCTTGACAGCTTTGAAAAAGCATCTGGATGAGACGTTAGAGCACCGTAGCTATTAGCTAATGAAATGGCTCTGATGGACTAAATGGTGGCTTCTCTTTCTATTGTCCTGAATTTGATGGATTGAACTGCAGTGCCAGGGATGACCACACCAGCCCTGCTAAAAGCAATGGCTCACTGGCTCAAAGTGTGGACCTCGGTCCTGTGGAAAGGGAAATCCACTCCGTGAGGTGTTTCTTCTTGTTTCCCATATGTGGACATTTCAAGATTTGATGTTCATTTAAATGGAATCAATAGGTAAAGGGGATGCAATGCACCAAACATCGGGCCACGTTTAAACATAAATGCAAATTTCACTTGTGGAAAAAGTACGTTGACCCCTACACTGATCCCTCAGATTCCTCAAATTAGAATCAGGTGCAGATGATCCACATATCATTACAGTAGACAAGATCTTGTGTGAACCTGTCCTATTTAAACGTTGGACTTTTAGTCCAGTTGGATCAAATGTGTGTGTTATCACCATGCCTAAACTGAAAGAGCTCTCTGACGCCATCAGAAAGAAGGTTATAGATGTTGTTTGATGAGGTGGGGGGTTTTGCCACCCCGTATACTTCAAGATTTGGTAGAGCAAACAGAAGAAAAACAACAATGTCTCTTCAAAGAGCTGAACTGATTTGAAAACACGCAAAATGACGTTTATAAAGCTGGTTATGAGGAAGTGACATCAACAGGGCCAGGCACCGGCAGTGACGTCATCGGGACCATGAACTATCTCAATGGCGCCGGGAACCGGAAGTGATGTCATTGGGCCCTGGTGACCGGAAAGTGATGTAATTGGGCCCAGGAACCGGAAATGATCTCAATGTGGTGTGGAACCAGAAGTGATGTCATCGGGCCCGGGAACTGGAAGTGATGTCAATAAGAGTGGGAACCAGAAATGATGTCATCAGGCCCAGGAACTGGAAATGATCTCAATGGGGCCAGGAACTGGACGTGATGTCATCGTGCCCAGGGGACCGGAAAAGTGATGTCATCAGACTTAGAAATGGAAGTGACATCAACGGGGTCGGAGCTGGAAGTGATGTCAATGGGAACGGGAACCAGAAGTGCTGTCATCAGGCCCAGGAACTGGAAATAATCTCAATGGGGCCGGGAACTGGACGTGATGTCATCGGGCCCAGGGGACCAGAAAAGTGTTGTCATCAGACTCAGAAATGGAAGTGACATCAACGGGGTCGGAGCTGGAAGTGATGTCAATGGGAACGGGAACCAGAAGTGCTGTCATCAGGCCCAGGAACTGGAAATGATCTCAATGGGGCCGGGAACTGGACGTGATGTCATTGTGTCCAGGGGACCAGAAAAGTGATGTCATCAGACTCAGAAATGGAAGTGACATCAACGGGGTCGGAGCTGGAAGTGATGTCAATGGGAACGGGAACCAGAAGTGCTGTCATCAGGCCCAGGAACTGGAAATAATCTCAATGGGGCTGGGAACTGGACATGATGTCATCTGGCCCAGGGGACCGGAAAAGTGATGTCATCAGACTCAGAAATGGAAGTGACATCAACGGGGTCGGAGCTGGAAGTGATGTCAATGGGAACGGGAACCAGAAGTGCTGTCATCAGGCCCAGGAACTGGAAATGATCTCAATGGGGCCGGGAACTGGACGTGATGTCATCTGGCCCAGGGGACCGGAAAAGTGATGTCATCAGACTCAGAAATGGAAGTGACGTCAACAGGCCCGGGAACTGGAAGTGATGTCATCAGGCCCAGGAACTGGAAATGATCTCAATGGGGCCGGGAACTGGATGTGATGTCATTGTGCCCAGGGGACCGGAAAAGTGATGCCACTGGAGCCCAGCAATATAGAGTAAATTAGTGAATACTGATAAGATTATTCAGAAGTAATGACTACAGTTTTGTAAACACAGTAAAGTGTTTTACTGTCACAAACTACTCTCCATACTGTTCACCGTATATTACAGAGCACACAATGCAAATACTTTCAGTTTGCAAAGAAACTATGTGGAAAATCTGAGCCCGCTGTGTGAGTTTGCCAAGATCTCTGCTGAAACTCAAGACGAGACCCTTGTGAGGATCCCGAGAAGCATTAGACAAAACAAAATGTCTCCATTTCATTATGTTGTCTAGGAGAAACCAATAAATACATTAGTGAGCTCTCTTTTTTATGATTTTTCACCCTGTAGATACCACGTGGGCTGGAACGGCATTGCAGTCAGAAGAGAGGATGGTTCCTTACCAGGACGGGAGGCTCCTAGAAGGCAGACAGGCATCCTGACCAGGGAAGAGAGAGGAACCAAACCCAGGAGAGATGACCAGAACAGATGGGTGGATAACCCACCGGAAGTGGAAGAGGTCGCTGGGGACTTTCTATTCCCCCCAGACGCTAGACGGCAGCAGTCCTCCATGAAGGGAATGCTGGGAGATGTAGTCCGGCAATACAGTCCTACTGGGGACCATGGGTGCCACAATGAGGCGCTGAGGGGAGATACGGTCCCCAATTTATGGGACTTCCATGTGACCCTGGCGCTAGAAGTACCCCCGGGTCTGTAATAAAACGGACCGCACTCCTGTATCCAGGTAAGTCAGAGTTGGGAGGACGTGGAGCAACACTCGACTATAAGAGGGTAGTGTGGTGGTAAGAAGAAGAAAGAGTGTTGTGGAGAGAGGGGAACTGGAAAGAAAACCTGCGCGTGTGCTACTGCTGGAGGTATTTGGCGAATAAAACCTTCCATTATTTGAACTTCTATGTTTGTGTTTTGGGGCTCACTGACGCCTCCCGGTTCTATCACAGCACCTATGGGATGGCTCAATGAGGGAAGGATGGAGGTCACTTTTCCATTTTTCCCGATTTTCCGATACGCACATCCATGATTGGATATTGCAAGGTCTGACATTTTGAACTTTAACCTTTCTTGCCACACTGGATCCATTTATGATGAAGTGAATTGCCTCGCTGATTCCTGGCTTGCATGCCAGCAAAATGACAAACACAACCTTCCCCTGCCAGCTCGCTCTGCCATTGCTTCTTCTACTGGGCGGTCGCCATAATTAGATAAAAGGATTAGGCCACATTGTTTATTGTGCCGCTCATGTAAGCATACTGAGATTTAATGTGGTAGGCGAGATTAATTAAACAAACACTATTAAAATGAAGGCTTCGAGAGATGGACTGATAGTCCAGACCCCTGGGCTTGGGTAGTCACGCTGCGATTCTCTCACCCCAGCGCAATACTGTAAGGTGGAAGACCACGGCCCGCAGGATTTGAGCATCACTGGGTAGTGCAAGCATGGCAGGCGGCGCGGCAGCAGAGAATCCTGCCAGACTTGACACCAACGCCGTCAGAAGCTAAAACATCTTGGGGAGGTGAACAGCAGCAGATTTGGGGTGCACCTGAGTAAATCTGCAAAATTAAACCGGTGATGACGACGATGATGATGATGAAGATGATGACGCAGGTGACAGTAAAGGCCTAACTTAACTGTGCCACATAAGCAGGCTTATGGCAGCCCCACTAACTCAGTGGGAATACATTTACAGACAGGACATTTGGGGGGGTAAGTGAGTATGTTAAGAAATTGTAGGAATCTGCGGTGAAGGTGAAGGCCGCCGTAACAAAAATGGAGGTAACACTTCAGAGCAGAAGCTTCACGAGTCTCTCTGCTCTCACCCGCGTTTTGATCTGGCATCTGCAATTTTGACTCAGTAAAATGGTGGCAAAATTAGCAAAATCTAGGCACGTCTTCCTTTAACATGTTGAGTAATTTGTGCTTTATCTTGTGTTTTATGCATTGCCTATAGTGTTTGTAACATGCAATCTGTGAAAGGGGCTGCCAAACTACATGCCGGCCTCCCGCCACCCAGAATAAGCAATGAATAACAATGCCTGCTGTCACACACGTGCCAACTGGAGGAAGCTGAGTGGACTGAAAGAACATAATTCCATGCCAGGCCAGGGGGCGGTGGGGTGCACTAAACCTTTCTCTATTTTCTCTACAGACCAAACACGGGAAAGCCTGCCTGATTTCTCATACAAAATGTCACTTCCGGCCCCCCCCAGAGTGACATCACTTCCGCTTCCGACATAGATGACATCACTTCTTTTGATGGCCTTTAAAGCTGCCATCTTTGCCACTACTCATCAGTTCATGTTGAGAACTCGTCCTGAGCACATCTGTGCAATTTCAGTTAGCCCTTGCAGCTAGGTACAACATATGGGTGGCTGCCCCAAATCTTTTTGTGTGTCCGAGGGTGACTTTTTTCACACTGTCAAGCTCACATAAATACCATTGCCGTGTTAGCCGAAGTGGCCATGCTTGCTCTCCTGCTGTTTCTGTGAAGTAACTTGTGCTGTACTGTCCATGAAAGGCGCTATATACAAATAGGTTGACAGGTTCTGATAATACAGCCTGGATTAGAATATAATGGGCACTGAGCAGAGAATCACAAAGCCTCCACTGGCACATTTAAAACAATTTTCTCTTAAACTTTTATGGGATTCATTAAAAAAATGTTGATGCCTTTTCTAGGATGACCACAAATAGCTCTTTTTATGAAAAACACATATTGTGCAGATGTAAAAAAAAAAGAGTTTGTGGTTGGCATTTGGTTATGACAAGCAGTGCTGGCACCTAATAGAGTTTATACCCCTTGTTGAAATCTCAGACTGCTTGGTGGTGTTTCCATATTCCCCGTGAAGGCAGTGGGGTTAGAATTGTTGTGTGTTGCATTTGTATGTATGACATAACACTTCTAGTCCCGCTTGATCCGTTTCCAGATCTCAATTTCCTAACTCAAATCTGAATGACGGACATCTTGAGCCTGTCCCAGTAATAAGGCCGCAAGAGCCAGTCAAGAACATTGTGCACTGCTGCCATCTAGTGGCCATAAATTCTCTCGCGTAATGTTGAAACAAAAACTCCGCACATCTGTTTAATTTCTTGAAACCAGGGCCGTTTCTGAGCATAGGCGGCCTAAGCAAGTGTTGGTCAAGGTGCATTAATGCATCCCCATGTAAAGATTCCTATCTTTATATTGTTTAGAAAAATTTGTCTGGACCAGACCGGAACACAAAGAAAGGTTTCTGTTGCGCGCCTCAGCAGCGCCTGCACGATCTGCACTCTGCACAGCACGATCTGTTGCCCTGGGCGAGGCGACATGTTTTTTAAACAATACAGACCTACGAACAACTCGAACTCAAAGCCAATGTCGGATTATATTGTTTTTATATTATTTTCTCATGCTAGCGATGTTCGGTCTTAACGTCTGACGACCTACACAATCCAACAATAGCACGCGCAGCAACAACAATAATAATGATGCCAATAATAATAATCCTCAAACTGCAGCTAGAAGATGCAGACGTGGCGAAATAACATTAAACGATCTAAACGACAACATGACATTAACTCTTGAGTTAACTGCTATAAGCGGATTTAAACCAAACTATGATCGTCTCTCAAATAGATCCATCCATTATCCAACCCGCTATATACTAACTACAGGGTCACGGGGTCTGCTGGAGCCAATCCCAGCCAACACAGGGCGCAAGGCAGGAAACAAACCCCGGGCAGGGTGCCAGCCCACCGCAGGGTGCGCACACACACACACACACAAACACTAAGGACAATTTAGAATCGCCAATGCACCTAACCTGCATGTCTTTGGACATGCAAACTCCACGCAGGGAGGACCCGGGAAGCGAGGCAGCAGCGTTACCCACTGCGCCACCGTGCCGCCCCTCCCAAACAGACATACATCCTCATCTGTTGCTCACCTCTATTTGTTTATTTGGAGAGGTAGATTGCATTATTTGCATACACGAGCATACAGTAAATAGGAATTGTGGGTAAAGATTCATATTTAAAGAGAATCATACTCTTAATTTCACTAAATGTTGTCATTATGCTAAGTTTTCAATTTATTTTATTAATTTGAACGACATGTATATGTTACGTTAATGTCTCAGTTAAAAAATGTAGAATGTCACCATCATCAAAAGGCATAAGTTTAATTAGTAGTTTAAATAGGTAACTATAGAAGTAATTACTTTTGTAGTTGTGGTAAGTTAAGCTCGGGTTTTATATACAAACACCTTGAAGGTTATAAATAAAGATTATTTAATCAGCATGATTTGTGTTCATTTTCTGAAATAGCACCTCTCAAGAGTGTGTTTTTCCGAGACAAGCATTGCTATAATTCGAAATTTTCAAATTATGAATTCGAGCTCCTAAATACTTTGCTTACCCCAATCCTGTCTCCAGGTCTCAATGTACAGGGCTACCAGTGATGGTTCCTCTCAAAGCAAATGGGGTAACAGGGCGCCATTTACAACTTCACCAAGGGCAGCAAGGATCTTAGAACCGGCTCTGCTTGATCCAATACAGGGAATGAGGTGGAAAGAAAGAATTAAACCAGGATAGGCTCAGGCACCCCCTCAACCCTGAAATTGACTTGAGAAGCTTTACAGGAAAAACAACTGAACAAAACGGTCAATGGTCAAAAATGCCAGCCTGTCATGTGGCAGCTAAGACGATTTTGCAGACAATGCAGACATAGCGGATTTTGTTCCTGTGACTGTAGACTGGAAATGAAAGAGCTGAAAATTGAATTAATGGATGATGCGATTTTGGGGCAGAGGTTAGCATTGCTTCTTCAGAGCTGCAGCCCAGGTTGGTTGCTTCCTGTGTGGAGTTTTCCTCTTCTCCATTTGTCAGTACATGAATCTCCGTGTATTGTGTGTTCTTTAGATTCTCTCTCTCAAACTCCAAAGACATGCATTGTTAGTTTAACTGGCTAGATGCTAATGTGGAGCTACCCGGGTTTAGCACCGTTAGAGCGGACAGAGACGCAAGTACCTGTGGGAAGCACAAAGGAGGAGGACTCGCTCTCTATGTTAATACACGGTGGTGTAACTCTGGACATGTTAAAGTCAAAATCTCCACTTGCTGCAGGGACATCGAACTGTTGGCCGTAAGTCTGCGTCCCTATTACTTGCCCAGAGAGTTTGGACACGTCATTGTTGTCATCGTGTACATACCTCCTCGGGCGGACGTGGAGATAGCGAGTGACATCATCCATTCTGCTGTTGCTAAGTTACAAACGCAGCACCCCGAGGCACTTGTGCTAATCGCTGGAGACTTTAACCATGTGACGCTGGACAAAACATTACCTGCATTCTCCCAGTATGTGGACTGTAACACCCGGGGAAATAAGACTATTGATTTACTGTATGCAAACGTTAAAGACGCATACAGTGCCACCCCGCTGCCTGCGCTTGGGAAAGGAGATCATAACCTGGTTCTGCTTCAGCCTCACTACAAACCAAAAGTGAGAGTCCTACCTGTAACCAAACGATCATTCAGGAAGTGGACCCCGGAGGCTGAGAATACTCTGAGACAATGTTTCGGAACTACAGACTGGGATATCCTGCAGGGATCACATAGTGAGAACATTGAGGAGGTTGTTGACTGCACTACTGACTACATCAACTTCTGTATGGACACTTTAGTTCCAGTAAGAACAGTACGCTGCTATGCTAACAACAAGCCATGGATTACAAGTGACATCAAGGGCCTTTTGAACCAGAAGAAAAGGGCCTTTAAAGACGGTGATCAGCATGAGCTCAAGCGCGTGCAGAAGGAACTCCGAGTCCAGCTCAGGGCGGCGAAGGAGCAGTACAGGAGAAAGCTGGAGCAGAAGTTGCAGAACAACAGCATGAAGGAAGTGTGGGATGGGATGAAGATCATCACTGGCTGCAGCTCGAAGCAGGGTGCCACCATCGAGAGAGACGTGAAGAGAGCAAACGAAATGAACATCTTCTTTAACAGGTTTGACCACCCTAACCCACTCTCACCTCGGATTACTGCACTCTCTACACATCCTTCTGCTGATACCAACATAGGAGAGACATCCCCACCCACAATTACAGCAGCGCAAGTGAGCAGAGAGCTGAGGAAACTTCGTGCCAGCAAAGCAGCAGGTCCAGATGGAGTATCGCCACGACTGCTGAAGGTCTGTGCATCAGAGCTGGGGGGTCCTCTACAGCGCATCTTCAACCTGAGCCTGGAACAGGGGAAAGTCCCGAGGCTTTGGAAAACATCTTGCATCACCCCAGTCCCAAAGGTATCACATCCTGGTGAGCTGAATGACTTCTGGCCTGTCGCTCTAACATCACATGTGATGAAGACCATGGAGCGGCTGCTGCTTCACCACCTGAGGCCACAGGTCCAACACGCCCTCGACCCTCTGCAGTTCACATACCAGGAGAAGGTGGGAGCGGAAGATGCCATCATCTATATGCTACATCGATCCCTCTCCCACTTGGACAGAGGCAGTGGTGCTGTAAGAATTATGTTTCTAGACTTCTCTAGCGCCTTCAACATCATCCAACCTCTGCTCCTTAGGGACAAGCTGACAGAGATGGGAGTAGAGTCATACCTGGTGGCATGGATCGTGGACTATCTTACAAACAGACCTCAGTATGTGTGTCTCGGGAATTGCAGATCTGACATTGTGGTCAGCAACACAGGAGTGCCGCAGGGGACTGTACTTTCTCCGGTCCTATTCAGCCTATATACATCGGACTTCCAATATAACTCAGAGTCCTGCCATGTGCAAAAGTTTGCTGACGACACTGCTATCGTGGGCTGCATCAGGAGTGGACAGGAGGAGGAGTATAGGAACCTCATCAAAGACTTTGTTAAATGGTGCGACTTAAACCACCTACAACTGAACACCAGCAAAACCAAGGAACTGGTGGTGGATTTTAGGAGACCCAGGCCCCTCATGGACCCCATGATCATCAGAGGTGACTGTGTGCAGAGGGTGCAGACCTATAAATACCTAGGAGTGCAGCTGGACGATAAATTAGACTGGACTGCCAATACTGATTCTCTGTGCAAGAAAGGACAGAGCCGCCTGTACTTCCTTAGAAGACTGGCATCCTTCAACATCTGCAGTAAGATGCTGCAGATGTTCTATCAGATGGTTGTGGCGAGTGCCCTCTTCTACGCAGTGGTGTGCTGGGGAGGCAGCATTAAGAAGAAGGATGCCTCACGCCTGGACAAACTGGTGAGGATGGCAGGCTCTATTGTTGGCATAGAGCTGGACGGTCTGACATCCGTAGCAGAGCAACGGGCACTCAGCAGGCTCCTATCAATTATGGAGAATCCACTACATCCATTAAACAGTGTCATCTCCAGACAGAGGAGCAGTTTCAGTGACAGACTGCTGTCACTGTCCTGCTCCACTGACAGACTGAGAAGATCATTCCTCCCCCAAACTATGCGACTCTTCAATTCCACCAGAGGGGGTAAACGTTGAACATTATTCAAGTTATTGTCTGTTTTTTTATCTGCAATTTTTTTTTTTTTTTTATTACTCTTTAATTTAATATTTTTGCTGCTGGAATATGTGAATTTCCCCCTGGGATTAATAAAGTATCTATCTATCTATCTATCTATCTATCTATCTATCTATCTATCTATCTATCTATCTATCTAGTCTGAGTCGGCTCAGTGCACGTGAGCAAGTGAGTGTGAGCGACTGTGTCTAGCACCTGAACTGGCACACCATCTGTCTATGCAAACATGGATGAGATGTGACCGATGCTGCCGAAACAGGCTCTGGACTTTAATTAACTTGTAGTGGAAAAAAAAGGCTCAGAGAATGAATGGATTAAACAAAGCCCTATACACTAATGGAGCAAATTATTAGGAATACCTGTACATGTGCTTATCTATTCAATTATCTAATCAGCCAATCATGTGGCAGCAGCACCCTGCATACAATCGTGAAGATACAGGTCAGGACCTTCACTTAATGTTCACATCAAAAATGATTTCAGAGATTTTGGGAGTGGCATGATTGTTGGTGCCAGGAGGGCTGCTTTGAGTATTTCTGTAGCTGCTGATCTCCTGGGATTTTCACACACATCAGTCCCTAGGGTTTACTCATAATGGTGTGAAAAAGAAAAAAATAAACACCTGGTGAGTGTTAGTTTTGTGGTTGGAAACACCTGGTTGGTAACAGAGGTCAGAGGAGAATGGCCAGACTGGGTTAAGCAGACAAAAAGGCTAAATTAACTCCAATGTCAACTGTGCATAACTGTGAGAAGCAGAAAAGTCCCTCAGGACCCACAGCCAGGGCCGGTGCCACCATTAAGGCAATTTTAGACATTTGCCTAGGGTGCAGATCATAACCCTGCTGCACGGGTTAGCTACCGAACAGTCAGTTGGCACACTAATAAGCTTGGCCTAGGGTGCAAAATAACTTAGAGCACTGGCACTGCCCACAACACATTGAACCTTAAGGCGAATTGGCTAAAACAGCAGAAGGCCACATTGAGTTCCACTCCTGTCAGCCGAGAACAGAAAGCTGAAGCGGCAGTGGGCACAGGCTCACCAAAACTGGACAGCTGAACACAGGAAAATGATAGCCTGGTCTGATAAATCTCCATTTCTGCTGAGGCACACAGGTGGTTAGGGCCAACAGCATGAATCCAAGCACCCAACTGTCTTGTGATGACAGTCCAGACTGCTGCTGGTGTAATGGTGTGGGGAATGTTTTCTTGGCACACATTGGGACCATTAATATCAATCAATCACTGCTTGAGTGTCCAGTCGCAGTATTGTTTTTGACCATATGTATCCCTTCATGTCCACAATTTTCCTATCTTCTAATGGATACTTCAATCATGATAATTTATTATGCCACAAAACAAAGGTCATCTCAAACTGGTTTCATGAACATGACAATGCGTTCAGTTTTCTTCAGTGGTCTTCCCAGTCAACGGATCTAAATCCAATAGATAGATAGATAGATAGATAGATAGATAGATAGATAGATAGATAGATAGATAGATAGATAGATACTTTATTAATTCCAAGGGGAAATTCATATACTTTCTGCGGTGGGTTGGCACCCTGCCCAGGATTGGTTCCTGCCTTGTGCCCTGTGTTGGCTGGGATTGGCTCCAGCAGACCCCCGTGACCCTGTGCTCGGATTCAGCGGGATGGAAAATGGATGGATGGAAATTCACATACTCCAGCAGCAGCATACTGATACAAAACACAATATTAAATTAGAGAGTAATAAAAATGCAGGTTAAAACAGACAAGAACTTTGAATAATGTTAACGTTTACCCCCCCGGGTGGAATTGAAGAGTCGCATAGTTTGGGGGAGGAACGATCTTCTCAGTCTGTCAGTGGAGCAGGAACATCTTTGTAATGAGGTAGAACGGGAGATTTGTAGAACAAATGTGCAGCTGACAAATTTGCAGAAATTGCAGAATGCAATCATGTCGACATGAATCAGAATCTCAAAGGAAGGTTTCCAACATCTTGTGGAATCCACGACATGAAGAACTGAGGCTGTTTGGAGATAAAAAAAATAAGACTTACCAGGTATTAGTGTAGTGCTCCCTTGAATTTGCCCAGTGAGTGTACATTAATAATTTGTAGACAAAATATGAACATATTTTTCTATGATAAGGTTATTATCAGATATTTACAGGATATGAATTACTTTAAGAGAGGTCTTCTTTTCCAACAACTGTATTACGATTCCGTGCTTACCCGCACTGTTTGTCCCTCGCCGGCTGCCATGCGCTTTTTAAGAGAACCCGCGGCGGAAGTTCCGCCCTTTTTCTCTCGCTGCTGGAATACTGAACGTGAGTGCTGTTTGGTTTCTTGCCTTTGGATTAATCTTGTTTTATAATCCACGTCCATCCGAGTCAGAACCGCGTTGGTGTTACAAGGTTGGACCGCATAAGTGGTGGTTTATGTGTTTTTATCATGTTTGGTTGCCTATTGTTGTGAGAGCATTGCTTTTTAGCCTGTAGCTTGTACAAAATGACGAGGCCTTAAATGTTCTTACTGTTTGTTTTACAGGACCCAGTCAGTAAACGCAGCAGCATCAGAATGGTAAGAGAGTCTATTTTCACTGTCTCATCCGTAATCTTTAGTAGCCTTTGCAGCTTATTATTTTAGTCCGCTGTCTTGAGGCCTGCTGTTATTCAGTGTGTCGTCTTCTCAATGTGAAAACCTGCTAGGAACGGTGGTTGGACTAAACCGAGGCTGCCAAAAAATAAGTTATTTAATGTATCTATTAAATGAAGGATGAATAGGACGATTTGGGGCATTGTCTATGGTTCTACCTGGGAAGTGTGGTTGCCTTGTTTTAAATGTTCAGTTCTCCTTTCATTCTTCAATATTGCGCACGTTATTCATGTAAATGCATACATTACTGAGCGCCACCAGAATGTTTAGATTATTTCATGACCCTCCGTGGTGCAACACGTTTGCAGAGAGACCTAGTTTCGACTGTCGATCCAGTCAGCGATTTACATGGACTTCTCGGTTTCTCATCGTATACTTCCATTGCGGAGTCTGATCTAAATGTACTTCTTTTTATCTCTTTGAAGACAAAATTAGGATTTTGCACCCTAAGTCTGTCATTCCTTTTGATTTATTAGTTTTTAAAAATTACTGTATCTCATACTTCAAAATAAAACAAATATATATTTTGTTTTAGCCTCGCAAAATTGAAGAAATAAAGGATTTCCTGCTCACTGCCAGGAGGAAAGATGCCAAATGTAAGTGTGGTTTTCAAGATAATGTGTGTTTATTGTGTTATCAGATCATCTAACAACTTGCTTTGTAAGTTGCCTTGAATAAAGGTGTCCACTAAAGAAATACATAACACCTTGATGTCAAATTCGGCTAATACGCCTGTAACCTCTTAGCTGTCTTGCACTGCCCTAATTGTACCCTGCATATTCAATCCTATGGACCCCGTAGGGGGGCAGACTTCTTGCTGTCTGACACTGCCTTATTTCCAAACCTTTACTTTTGCTGCGTTTCATTCATCATGGATGTCAGAGCTGGGAATGATATCCCACCTGAGTGGACAATTTACAGTAAAACATTCGGACAAACCATACGGACGCCTCCAGGAAAACCTTTGTTGTGTTTGACCTTTTGTGAATTCATATCTCTACCAAACAACACATTATGCAGTATTTTGCAGATACAAACACCATAGCAGCATGTCCACAGATGGAGGTTGTACAGTGTTTGTGTGTAGGGTAGATTTTAATTAGAAGTGGGGCAGGCCTTCAGTGTCTGCTCTGCCCTTCCCACACCCAAGCAGGGCACACACACACATAGCATGTTGGTGTTATCTTTTGCAGTTTCTTACAGCACATGAAAATTTGTAGATGATAAGAAATGCTGGTACTTTTCTGTTATTGTGATGCAAATCGTATTATCATAACGCAAATCAGTGGGGCCTCCTAACCCGGTGTGTCGGACAGACTCGTAGATTTTGATGCCTCCAATTTGTGTCCTCTAGGTACGACTGATGTCCCATGCGCAAATTTCCCGCATATAGTTGTTCCAGTCATTTATTGTTCCCTTCACCATGTCTAACTGGTTTTCACACCATTTCACTGATGTTGGCTCCTCACACTACGAATAAATGAACCGAACCACAGTCGCGAATGGTAATTGGAAATTCTCCAGCCAGTTCCCTTGTCGGATGGTGACACTTGTGGGGCAAGTTTTCCTGGAGCACCTCCACTTTACTTGGTTGGAGAAATATAATTTCTTGGGGTGGTTTTGGGAACACTGCATTTCTATAGGAAGAATACCGGTGTCCTGAGGAAAGGACACGGATGTCTCCTTGCTTGTTGGTAGTTACCAAATTTTCATTGTTCCGGGGTGCACCACACTATCAAAGAGAACGCAAAAAGATCAGTGGCAAGGAATTAAGTGTCAGCACGGCGTGCTGAGCATTTGTGATTCGCAGTGGAAGACCCCCACCGATTGGTACTTTTCTATTATCATGACACAAAAGTGTTTTGTGGAAAGTAAATATAGCTGACCCATGCCTACCTAAACCGTGTAAACTGATGGGTCAATTATAGTTCCGGGATAGTAATTGCTGCCTATCAAGTCCTGATAGGACACACTATGATCAGAGCAGTGCTTCTGTATATTTTAATACTTACTGCATAGTAGAAACTTGGTAATGACAGCATCGGTCGTAATGATTTTGGAAAACCAGAAACAACCACAGAAGCAGTTGCCTGTTGTCTTTCCAGCTGAAAAGAAGCTGCATTGAATTCTGTTGATCACTGTTTGAGACTTTACTGGTAGTAGACTGCTGGTAGAGTACATTAAATTCTGCACTTGATGATCGGAAAGCAAAACCTCCAGGTTACCTCTTGTATGTCAGTATTCTCCTTTCAGTTGATTTAACAATTTAATTCTGTTGTGACGTTAACTGTCCATCAAATATTAGACACATTTCTTATTCATCATTTGCATCTTTTCAATTTAAAGTATCTAACCAAATATCTGATAGCATGCAACTGTTTTTATTTGAAGTGTAGTGCAAACCAGTGATGTTTGTGTTATTAAAAAAAAATGAAAAGGTTAGATTCTTTTCTGAAAAGTTGTCTTCTGCACCTCACGAATTCTGCTGTTAACTAAATATGATAGTTCACTCCCAAATATCTAAACATTGGTGTGACTATTAATAAACATACTTAATATGTCATAATTTGCCCACCTCAAGAGCTGAATGTGACCGCATGGTTCAACCTTTATTGAAAGTGTATGTTACAGCAGAAACTAGCAGTCTCTTTGTGAGATTGACAGCAGTTTAAATCTTTTTCTAACGTTTGTCTTGATAGCTGTTAAGATCAAGAAGAACAAAGACAATGTGAAATTTAAGGTGCGCTGCAGCAAATACTTGTACACATTGGTCATCACCGACAAAGAGAAGGCAGAGAAACTCAAGCAGTCCTTGCCCCCAGGTAAGTCAGGTGGTGATCTGTAGATATTCCTATTGTAGCAGACTGTTCCTGCTGTTGGGTTATCTATATTTGATATATATGTCATATGTATATATATATATAATTGATATCTATAATCTATCTATATATCTATATCTATTTGTTTTTCCTGCCTCATCCAAAGCATGCATTTGTTTAATTGGCTTCAAATGGCACACTGATCTAGTTGGGTTCTGTGAGTGTCTTCAGTGTAGGATTGGTTTTCTGTCCAGGATGTGACAGCCTTTCCTTGGTGTTCCCAGACTTAGGTATTTATTACCTGAAACCACTTACAGTAATTTTCCCTCTTCTGTACAATAAAAGGTCATCTTCCTAGCCTAAATAAATTCCTGGTTCTTTTTGAAGGAATAAGAGAGGGAAAAAAAATACTGATTGGGAGAAACGTTGCAGAAAATACTTGATTTAGGGTGGACTCTGCTTTGTCTAACATTAAGAACAAGGAAGACTTCAATTTTTCAGCTCACAAGATACAATATTCTGAGCATGAAAATGTGCCATAAAACAAATGTAACATTTCTTTAAATCCTTTTTTTCACTAAACCAAGTGTTTGCAAAAATGCCTCCTTGTAGAGAAATTCCAATTTCAGAAATTGATTCAGCACACGTACAGTAAATCTATAAAGTATTCAACATTTTTTAAGCAGGATGATTTTGGTGCAGACTAGTATAAATTTTCACTAGTACAGCCAGTGCTCATAACTACTAAAATAGCATCTTGCAAATCCTTGAAACAAGTAACTAGTTCAGTTATAATTGAATTTAGATTTAAAGATATAAAGTGTAATGTAACTTTTTTTTGTATTGCTTAATAATTGTTTACATTTATATAGCGCTTTTCTCACTACTGTACTCCCAAAGTGCTCTCCACTCGGGGAGGACCCAGGAAGCAAACCCACAATCTCCTTACTACCACTGCGCGCCACCTGCTGGCTTTCTATGTAGAAACAAGTTGTTCTTCGTTAAAATTGTACTTTAAATATTTAATCTCAGAAGCTTCTAAGATAAAATAGTAAAGTATTGGCAAACACAATTATAAATACGAGGAGTTTAGTATCATTTAGTTTGCAAACATTGCTGAAATACTTTTTGTTTTAATTCTGTAACTCAGTCTTTCCCACCCTCTGTCCTGGGGGCCCACTGTGGCTGCAGGTTTTTATTCCAAGCAGCTTCTGTTTTTAATTGGACTGTTGGGCTAATTGAGTGATGTGTCATTTCCCAAGTTCTGTGTTTTGGGAACAATATAGAAAGTAGAAAACTAAGTTCGGTAAAATATATATATTCATTCAAATGTACCAAGCAGTTAAATGGGAATAATGTATTTTTTTCTTTTTAACAATATTTTCATCTTGATTTTCATTCTACTTTTCTAGGTCTTCTAATTGTTTAATTAATCACTAATTAGTGGGTCTGATGCTAAAGTAGTTGCAGTCTTTGATTATTCCGTGTTTGCCAGCGTGTCTGCTCTGCTCATTTTTAATTGTCATTAATAAGACACAACGAAGGGGAAAAACTGCACAGAGAGGGCAAAATATTTAATGAAATCAACAAGAGTTAAGCATTTAAATCTATAGCAAAAGCACAAATATTTCTAAATATCTTATAAATGTAAAAATCATGCTGCTGTGCTTTTCTGAATGTAGAATAAAATAAAAATAATCCCAGCTAATTAAATGAGATCAGAGTTATCAGGTGTTGTCACTGATTAGGAGGCTGGTTGGAACAAAAACCTGCAGCCACAGTGTGCCCCCAGGACCGAAGTTGGAAAACACTGCTGTAACTCATGTATCATAACTTATTGGAACCCATCTTTTAAATATGCCTATTTTAGAAATTAGCAGGCTATCAAACATGCATGCAGGTACTAGAAAGAATAAGTATCCTCATACAGATGTATTTTTATATTTGCAGTTAAGTGGTTCCAAGACTTTTTTTAGCGGTCAGAATTAGATATTACCTAACTGACAAGTGACATCATCTGGGACAGCAGTAAATGTGGTAGAATGTGTTAAATTTGAATGTTACATGTTAAACTAGATTGAGCCCTGTAAAATGTTATGTAGGCTGTCAACACATAAATAAAAATGTTGCCACCCTTTGTTTTACCAAGAATAAAGTGGGCAGGTCTTCCTTTCCTTTGATCACAGAGTCAAGCTTCTGGAGCAAATACATTTTTCAGTTTTGAGGTTGATCATATCAACTGTTGGTAAATGTACACTAGAATTTGAAGCATGCTTCTATTCATTCTGTTAAGACAAGGTAGTGTGCATGTAGCCCCCTGTAACTGCTGTTTATGGCTATGCAGTATCTGCTTCATTCTTAGAGTTGCAGAAATTTGTTTATTCTATAAAGAATCCTAATTTGATCATCTCTAAATGAAGGAAAAAGCTTCCTTGAAGAGTAAAGAGCAAGTAAAATGGAAGACTTGACAGTGGAATATGTTTTGTCAGACTGAATTTGCAACCATGATGAGAAATGTCTTAATAAAGTGTCTAATGGGCTGTTGAGGCTGCATTAATAGTGGATGTTAGAAGCAGGGGGGACTACGATTCTGGTGGACCTGTGGTTGAGTTCTTGAAGATGGGAGTATGAATGTTTTACAATTGAGTTAGTGTATGTTGTAAACTTGTGGTAGAGCTTTATGCCAAGGGACATTGGCATACAGCAGGAAACAGCCTTGGACAAAGTACCAGTCCATTGCAGGACTAATTTGAGTTACCCTGGCACACACAACTTTAGGGACCTGGAAGAAAACCTGGGCACATGGAGAGAACTTAGACTCTACACAGTGTGTGGCTGGACATGGGATTTGTGTAAATGCAGGTGATAATGGCAGTACCACATCCTTAGACTGCAGAATATGGGTACCAGATACTATACTTTACCCATTACATTACCATTACTGTTGCAAAATCATTTTGCTGTTTATTGCATGGCTATCAACGTCATACATTTATCTTTAAAGTTTTAATATTCTCAAGGCAAATTACTTCAGAGTGTCACTGCACATTGCCAGCTTGGGAGTGGCTGCATGGAGATGGGAATTTTCTTGCAAGTCCTTTGAGGAACTTGACTTGGAACTGCTTATGCTTGTTTAGCACAGCATGTTATTTCATTATCAGCCATCTGTGCAATATCAAGCTTAACAATCCCATTCCCCCAAGCGGTTTATCACAGTAAAGTGTGTGCCACAGGGAAATTAAAAAAAAAATTGTCACTTGGCTTACATTGTTTTTATTGTCGACTTCTTCAAACTGTACACACTTTTCCATAACTTAAATATAGTGCATTTGTGTATTGCACATTTGGTTTAACGTATATTAATATCTACATGCTGAAGACCTGTTTGGCATACACCTCATCTACTGTATTTTGCTCAGCAGGTAGTGACTGTTACAAGTGACTTGTAAAACATTTGGATATATTACTAGCTGCTGCTGTTTTTCTCCTGAGAAATATGTGATTGTTGATACAAAGCAAATGCTCTTCCCTGACAGACGTTTGGACAGAAAATTTACATTGTTTGTTCATGCAGCAGTTGATTTCTCTGCATAATAATTCTTGTAATAAGAAGTTGACTTTGGGTGTAAAATGACCGATTAGAACCTACATGCATACTTCATGTATTTAACACTGAAATTTTTAAGTGGGTTTGAAGTAGACTTCTCTAACCTTCTGATTTAAGAACCAATGATTCAGCTAGTGCCAAAGCTCAAATACCGTATGAGTGTTGGTCATTCAGTGACCTTTAGCTAAACAATACAAAATAAAAGATCCTGTATTTGACAGTGGTTTATGGAGTTCTGTATTTTTTTTGTCTCCATTGGGTGGCAGTATTGTTCCAGAAATTAAAGCTGATGGTGTACTTGCCTTTATAACTTGGACCTAAATGTTTTTTTCTTCTTTTTTTTTTAGGTCTTGCTGTGAAGGAGTTGAAATAAGAAATGTGTACATAATTTGAGTTTATTCTAATAAAATGTCTAAAATACAGTTTTCTGTGTTGTGTTAAAACAGATATTTTGAGATTAACATTTTTTTAGCATATTTTAAATAATGTGACCATGACAAAACAATGCCATTAGCCAACTATATAGACATCAATTTCTCCAATTCCTCCTTTATTTAGAATTATACTGTCTAAATTTCCTTTTTTCTAGTGGGGGGAAAAAAGGAGTCGAGTCTATAATTTGTGAAAACGTGAGGGCTATAAATGCAGATCTGTTAAAGGATAAGCCATCAACAAGTGATGGTGCTGTGGGATGTTTGGAACACATTATGGGTATTTCCATTATTTCATTGAGTTTGTAAGTCAAGGGTCCACTGTATACTCTGATTTATTTTTTTTTTTATTGTCTGTTTTTAAGTATGTGAAGACCAATATGTGCATTTCACTTGCCTATAAGGAGACACTGAATTGGAACACATGCCCAACCCTCAATCCAAAAAATAAATAAATAAAACGGGCTGCATCAGGGGCTTAGCAAATTATTTAATTTTTTGGTTTATTTCCCTTAATGTTGTCTGTGGATCACAAAACAATCAACAGAAAGCTGCTATAATATTTGAAGAGTGAAACCCATAAAATTTCATGTTTATATCCATAAACCAGAACAGCTTTAGTATAATTGGTGGGTGGGTTTGGACAGTTAAACATTAAACTGTTTGTAGAATAGGAAAATTTATACATCTTGGGGGAATGGGCATTGATTTTTCTTCAGCACTCCCACTTAATTGGACTAAATAGGGTTGGAAAATAAAGGAATCTTGGAAAAATGTGTTTTAATAATTAATAGGTAATATTTTAGCCAGTGATAACCTCCTTATTTAAAGTGATTGATTCTGATCCTGTCAATTCTAGAAGGTGGCTCTAAAGAAACATGGCCTGACCTGTCAGCATTGGGTCACACGGCAGTGAACCCCCTCTGATCAACATCCTATTCCATTGCTGGCTTGCCTGTCTAATATATATATATATATATATATATATATATATATATATATATATATATATATATACACACACACACACACAATGTCAAAGTATCCCATCAGCCCAAGCTGTAATTCTGAGATGTGGGAGAAATGGAGGAGAGCTCCATGTGGATTTACAGACTTCGGAGTATCTTGGAGGCCTTAGTCAGAGGCTTTGCAGAAGTTGCATTAACTACACCAAGCCTACATTATGTCCTTTGAGGAATGTGGGGGTGTGATTCCTTATGCATGTTTAAATCTGAAATTTGGTAAGTTCAGTTTTGAGACTTTTTTAACACTGATTTTTGTATACAAAAGATCTGTGTCTGATTCAAAACATCAGTTGATGTGCAGGTATTAAAAGACCAACATGATACAAGAAATAAGAAAAATATCCATCAGTACATTTTCAAACCTGTTAATCCCAAGAAGTATCACAGGGAAGCTGGAGCCTCTCTAAGCAAACATCGGGTACAAGGCTTAAACGCCACCTGTACACACGAAACACAAACCCAGGCCAATTTAGCAATAACAATCAACGTAACCTTTGTGTGTTTGGACTGTGTGAGGGAAGTAAGAAGAAGCAATTGCTTTAAAATGACCTCACACCATTCAGCTGCTTACAAGAGAAGGGTACATTTAAAGCAGCCAAGAATTGTACCTCGTAACTGTGCAGGATATACGGTTTGTTTCTGCAGAAGGAACTCTTGAAATTTTAGGATGGTGCTGGAGGACATATGAATGGCAAAGCTTGATTCTAGAGAGTGCTGAAGAGCTAACAAGTTGGGCCCCATTAAGAGGGTGTTCCTAATTGTTAGTGTAAATCTTTACATTAGTCATCCGTTTTGTTAATGGCTAATTTAAGATGGTAGGTTATGTACAGTATTCACTGGGAGTCTTACAGGACTGTTACTGTAAAAGTTTGGAAGGAAATGGCAGTAGAAATTAAACTCCCAGTCTTCACACCAAATGTTACGTTTTACTGATGTGCCCTAGAAGACAAAATCAACACCACTCCGTAATTTATTTACAAAAATTGTTTTGATGCAGCCTCCACAAATAGTGCCTGGATTGGATTATTTACCTTTTTACTTTTTTTTAAAACATGAAACAATGCCTTATAAACAGATCTTGATTTTGAATGCTTTGAAATAAAAGCCACAGAAAATAAAACTGCATATAAATAATTGGTTAAGTGTCTTATTTAACATGCAGTACACTGTATGATTTATCAAATAGTTTTTTTTTTTTATGGATTCACCAGAGGTGTTACTGTTAACAATATTAGGAATAAAGTTTTGCAAAGTAAGCAAATACTTTTCTGAGGATTTCCAGTCTTAAAAGGTTTGAGTTTCTTTGTGTCATTCTGTGGTTTCAAGTTCTTCTTTTCTGTTTTCTATGGGTCTAGAAGCTGATCTAACACAATAGTGTTGTTCATATGATACATAATATGGGCACAAAGAAAATGTGCAACAGTAATAAATTGTGGCCAACCCTCACTATGCAACAAATGTGCGCAGAGCCCGTTTGCCATGTGAGAGAGGGAGAGG
The DNA here is from genome assembly GCF_900747795.2 of Erpetoichthys calabaricus. Taxonomy (NCBI): domain Eukaryota; kingdom Metazoa; phylum Chordata; class Cladistia; order Polypteriformes; family Polypteridae; genus Erpetoichthys; species Erpetoichthys calabaricus. Next base: position 14,887,250 of record NC_041407.2, read on the forward strand.
TTGGGGAGCACACGCTGAATCAGCGCATTGCTGCTTCCACCACTTGACGAACCAACTCATGATCCCAGGTTAGGGCCTGAGTGCAGCCATGTTGCGGGTGACGCCAGTTCAGATGCAATGGAACCAGTGTGATTTTTTTGTTTGTTTGTTTTAATGGTGGCCGGAGTGCCAATTCTGCCACCAACCCCCAGGGGGCTTCTTCAAAACCTTCTCTGAATGTATTTTGGTCCATTTGGAGCACACCCTTAGACTGGACCCAACACTGAAGTTTCGGTTCTGTCTGTCAAACAGATAATGTGGTTTCTTTCCAGTTGGCACCGCCATCAGTTACCCGGAGAGTGGCAGCCAAGCTGTGACTCGGCAATGCATTTCTTGAAAAAACTTGATGGGGTTCGCTGATGTACATGTAAATCATGTTTTTTTTTACTTTAAATGGTTTTCAGCATAGTCCCTTTTCGTTTACAGAGCTTAAAAGTGAGAACTATGATAAAGTGGAAGGTGGCAATGACGCTCCCGTGATCAGGCTTGTTCAGACACGTCGATTCCTCCGTGAACTGGTTGTTCTGAAACAATGCGTACCCACACACTGACACATACACTCCTTTCGTAATCCCGCGGGGCTTTTTGCTTCCTTAGAAATTGACTGTGGTTGCCAAAACTGAGCTCTTCCCCATTTCTTTAAGCGTCATCCTCCTTTAGATCTCAGAGCGCGTGAGTTCAGCCCAAGTGTGTCCACGTTCTGTTCTGCTCTCCGTTATTACGTTTTATTTTGCCCAGAAATACATGTGTAATACTGTTATGAACCCCATTTCTTAGATAGATGATTTTACTGCTAAACCGTGGTCTTTGTATGCGAGATTACTGTAATCCCCTCGCCTGCCTGTCTGGGCAGACGCGACCCGGGGCTGTGCGCGTGCGCGGGAGTCCCTCCTTATTGCCTTGCGCGCCCTTTCTCTGATTTGCTCGCGTTCACTCCCCAGCTTGTACCGCGGCGCTCGAGATGTCCGCTTTCAGTCTGGGATGGACGCGCTAGTTCGAGCGTTTCCTGGAGCTGTCGGCGACGAACAATGAAGCGCTACTGAGCCACTCGCGAGTGTTCCTTGCTTTCGGACTCCTCGGAACAACTGGATGCAGTTCTTCATATTCAAGTGTGCTGTGCTTTGAGTCTCGGACACTGGGACTCTCGTTTCGTCTCGGTACTCGACGCGTCTCTCCCGCTTTCTGTTAGCCCTGAAGCCCGGCTCAGGGACAGCATGACTTCGGCACGGGTGGAATACATCGCGCCATGGTGGACTTACTGGCTGCACAACTTCCCGCACATTAACCTGCGCTTTCAGCCGGTGGAGGACACCTTCAACCCGGAGGACGAGGACTACCAGCAGGTCAGTGGTGTGTCCGTAAGCAGTGGCCAGTGCTGTCTGGAGTAGGGGCTTTGCCCGAGTCACAATATATGCATATAGCTGCTAATTTGGGGACCAGCGACTTAGAACTTTGGTGGGGTGGTTTAGTACGTTTTTACAGGGCAGCTCGTATAGCTAATGTCTGTAAACTTCATAGGTTAGAGACAATGTCCTCTTCTTCTTTCGGCTGCTCCCGTTTTGCCTCAGCGGATCATCTTCTTCCATAGGTTAGAGACAACGTCCACATGCCTCTTATTAATGTAGTAGAGCGGCAGAGCGTTTATGTATTCATTGTAAGTGATGTCGCCACTTAAAGAGATAGCTGAGATTATCTAATGGATAAAGGTGAGTGTGTGTTTTGCCCGTTGTTCAAATTCCCACCGCTGAACCGCATTTCATTATTATTTGGCTGAAGCAGAAAACGTAGCCGTCCTCTGCCTCATACAATACAATTGGTTTCATTTCTTTGGTTTTTCGAGTTGGCCAATTAGGTATCACTGCAGCCAGGTGCCGAATGTCGAGTGGGAGGGGAAATACTTAACGGGTGGGTTAAGTTTTATCAAAATAAGTCTGTCACGCATGAAGTCTAAATGAAAGTTTCATAAATACTCTGAAGTTTTCACGGCTTATGCTACTTATAATAGGGAAAATATACAATTTACATATACAGTTTAAACAGAATTGACACTGCAAGAAGAGTTGAGCCGTGTTCCCAAAATAATGATCTAGACCAAAAACAGCCAGCCTAAGGGCATGTTGATTTCAGGATTTTTTTTTATATATATATTTTCAGTCTCTATTGCTTGCTGTATTAAACTTTTTTTTTTTATTTCGATTTCAAATGCACACTCAAGTGTCAAGTTCACGCGTTCAGATTTTATTCTTAAATTCATGCCGTCAACACCCCCAATAGCGGCTGCCTGATACACAGCGATCGCAGCGCCTGCCTTTCAAGAACACTGGGTTCGCTTCCCAGGCCATCACTTTTCAGTTTTCATTTCACTTTCTGGATTTTTAATGTGAATTATTCACTTCATATTCTGCATTTTTAATGTCACTTTCAGACCGTCACATTTTCATCGTTCTACTCTCTTAACTTTTGTGACCATTTCATGCCTTCGTTTTCTCATCAGTTTGCATTTCTCATTTTGTTTTTCGTTTCACTCTCGGCATTTTTACTCTTCATTTCAGTTCGTCACCGATCTCGCCTTTAATGAATGCCGTGGCCTTTGCCTTCCTGTTCTTATGGCTTGCTCACCTACGCATTGATAGTATTCGTGTATGTCTCCCAATACGTCGTGTTACTGGAATATCGAGTAGTCCCGATACTTGCAAGCAAGCAAAATCCCAGTAAACTACTGCTTTGGTTTTCGGCGTGAAGATATAATACACTTCGCAGCAGTTCTTGGGATTCATAAACTGATAGTTGAAATGCAGGCCATCCTTCCCATTAAAGGAGAACAACATTTGAATTACTTGGAACGCTTTGCATCATCAGCCAGAAAACATTTAATGTGTTGTTCACCTTTTTACACTTGACTTAATGGATCATACAAGAATAAAGACAAGAAAAACTAGATAAGTGTGTTTACTTATTTTAGCATACTCTTCGCAGGCAAATCCTGGACTAGGATTTCAAGCCAGCAGTTGCAGTGTCCGCAAAGACAAGATATCTCTTATTCTCTTTTAAGTTCTGATCAGTAAGATGTTAGCAGGCCATAAACCCCTCCTACTTGATATTCTGCTTGAGGCTGCATGGATACCCTTCTCCATTTGGGGCACGGGCAGGTGAAGACATTTGCCCATGGTCATTCATTTTCAAAAGCGAGACTAAATCCCACAACTTCAGGTTGTCAAGTCCAAAGTCTTGACCACTATTCCACATTGCTCTATTTTACAAAGATTCTCCATCTGTACATGGAAAGTCTGTATGTAGACAATGTTCCATGGCTAAATTCAGGTTGGTGCCCCTACTCCAGGTAGTACCCTATACAGGACATGTGGCATTGCATAATTAAACTTTACCAGTAGTAAAGTTGCCTAATAAGTGTTTTGCATTCTTGGTAGGTTTTGGGGTGATAAGCAAATTAAGTATCACTTCATGGAGCAGGCGTTGTAAGGGGATATTACATCATCTGTATGGTAGGAGTGGGGTGGGAGCAAACAGCAATCACAGTAATGAGACACTCACAATGGGGTTAACAATTATTTGAATGGGAGACCATTTAGGAAAGGCTTTGGTTGCTGCTGGAAGAGGTGTTAGTGAGGCCATTGGGGAGCTGTTACTCTGTGGTCTGTGTGTGGATCCCAGTGCCTCCGTTCAGTGACAAAGAAACACTGCTGTAAAAATTGATGTCGACCTTTAGGTCAAATGTAAAACCGAGGGCCTGACTCTGTGGCTATAAAGGAACCCTGGGCATCTTTCAAAAAAAAAAAAAAAAAGGGAGGACGGTGTTTCCTGATGATATGGCTGTACTGTATTGCCCACCATGGCCTTGTCTATTCTTGCCTCTAATAATGCCCTGTCACTTACTGGCTGGCGGTCTGTCTCACCCTTTCATCACCTAATAGCCAATGTATAGTGAGCATACTTGTGCCAAGGATGGTTGCAGTCGCATCATCCAGGTGGACGCTACACATTGGTTGTGGTTGAAGTGTTTCCCTACTGTCTATGTAAAGCACTTTAAGTAGGTTAGTAAGCACTATAAATTTAATTAAGTAATAAATTACTGTACTGTTATTCTGAGTCAGAATGTTAATACAGCTACTGTATTATTGCATGCACAATATGAGGATTACTGGTGAACTGTTCATGAGGAGTCAGTCATTACACCCACTACTGAAGGTATACAGGGTGGTCCAGATCTAACTATGCAACCTTTAATGCAATGCAATAATTACATAGTTAGATCTGAACCACCCTATAGTGTAGGACAGGGGTAGGCAACGTCGGTCCTGGAGTGCCACAGTATGTGCAGGTTTTTGTTCCAACCCAGTTCCTTAACGAGAACTCAATTATTGCTGATGAAGCACATATTGCTTAAGTGACATTTTAATGCTTCATTTTAGTGGTCTCGCTTGTTAAGGTTCTCCAACCTTAATTGCTTATTTCAATCTTAAACTGCTGCATTCAGTGTTTTAATTGCTCCTTATTAGCAATAAGATGTAAAAGGCAAAGCAGCCAGCAGTTCTCCAGCTAGCTTTTTTCCAATTACATCTGTGTGTGTTCATCATGCACAGTTTGATTTAATAAAACACTTAATAGAAAAATGTGACAGACTGAAAATGATCTGTTTTAGGCTTCAAATCATTTGGATGATATCCTTGGAAAGGAAAAAAATCTACGATATAAAAGCCTTACATTGCACAGACTAACAAGCCATAAAATTAAATAAGGTCTGAGATTGGCAATGATTGGTTTCTAATTAAGCAATTGGGTTGGAATGAAAACCTGTAGCCACTGCGGCTCACCAGGACCGACATTGCCTACCCCTGTTTTACATCTTATTGCTAATAAGGAGCAATTAAAACACTGAATGCAGCAGTTTAAGATTGAAATAAGCAATTAAGGTTGGAGAACCTTAACAAGCGAGACCACTAAAATGAAGCATTAAAATGTCACTTAAGCAATATGTGCTTCATCAGCAATAATTGAGTTCTCGTTAAGGAACTGGGTTGGAACAAAAACCTGCACATACTGTGGCACTCCAGGACCGACGTTGCCTACCCCTGGTGTAGGAGACCACATGCTGCTATTGTATATTTGGGTGCGACTTTGAATCAAGACCACTAGGAAGATCAGGTTACTCTATAATTGTAGTTGACCATGGGTTGTTTGAAGGGATTTGCCTTTGACACACAGTGAGCTGGAACTGTTTGACATGTGGTTTAAAGTCCAAAGCCTTAACAAATAAAGCACTGCCCTATTGCACCTCCTGTGGGGCTGGGGACAGTCCACATTGTAACTGATTTTACTAGTTGGTTGGCTGATTTGTGTAGGTAGGCAAATACCACTTTATTAGGGTGGCAGTTTAAGGGCTATTTACACAGATTAGGTAGTAGTTTCACTTGCTATAAATTGTCCCTTTCTGGATTTGATTTGGGAGGTGCCATTTTGTCATCTGATTCATATGTGCACCAGCAGCAGGTTTTTGTTTTCCACTTCTTTATTAACCTCACTTGGGTTTATAAAAAGTCTGCTAACCTGCAGTACCATATCTGAGGCCAGTCCATTTAAAAATAGTAAATTAACATTTCTGTTAATAAACACAATGCAGGTGAGCCTTAATTTTTTTTTTTAAACTTGTGTAGTAATCTGCTAGTGTAGAAGTTTGCCCAGGTTTAAAAAAAAAAAAAAAAAACAATATTACAGAATGTGCTTAATCCAGTTTGCATCACTACTGTGCCATAGCCAATCCTGGCAGCATTGGGTCCGAGGCTGAAGTCAGCCCTGAATGGAACACCAGTTCATTGGGACCTACTCTCTCATACACAGTCACACTGGAAAAATCTTAGAATTGACAATTAGCCTAACATGCCCAATTGGCATGCAAGAGTAATAAAGCATTATATTCTTAACTGTATGTTTAGTTGTGTGTGTATTTAATGTTTATCTTTCTACACTGCAATAATCCTCTTCACCCAGACACTATGCACATATACACCTTCTTAATATTTGGTTCACTTTTAATTTTGTTGGAGCCCTGTGCAAGCCAGCTAAAGTGATAAACTAACATGGTCATTAGTGATGATGGGTCAAATCATACTACGTTGGAGTTTATTGAAGTAGGGGTGCTACATGAAAGAGAATGAGACTTTGGACAGATCCAGTTCCTGCCATTATTCAATCAACTGTACTGGACCAGCTTCTGATAGTGGCATATCTGTGGTTTGGGCATATTGACACAAGATGGCAGTGCAATGGTGGGTAGGATGAGGGTGATTGTGTAGAATTAGATGTCAAAATGAAGGGAGCATTTTGAAATTTAATGGAACGTTTGTACTATTCTTGCTTTATCAAAAACATTTTATTTGATTAAAAACTGTACAGTAATATAATAGAATCCTGTTGATACCTTGAATTTTGTCAGTCCTGTCCTAGCTAGTCCCAGTTTTCCAGTAATAGAGTACAAAGGTGTTATTTTGTTTATCTTCATGCATTGTCCTAATGAAGAAATATGTCTGTGAGATCAGTCCTGCTGACCAATAGCTTCCTGTTTCCTCTTGATGCCTGTGAAAAATCTCTTTGGGAACAGTGCTTACTCCATATATCATGAAACAAGCATGTGAAAATTGTGAAAGTAAAAAAAAATCTTCCTAATAAATTTCCACCTAAAGTTAGATCTCTACCTTTCCCAAATTACTTTTACAAAAAACAAAAGCCTGTGGTGGTCATCTGATTTGCCCCACCCAGGGATGGCTCTGTCTTAGTTATTTCCATTTACTGTTAAGTAATAGCCTCGTCTCAGTCTTTTGGTTCTAGGGTCAGGCGCAAGGCTTGGTATAAAAGGAAGTATGTTTGGTAAATCGCATGATGTGATTAAGAAACAGCATTTTTGTCAGTTAATGCCTTAATTGTTTTAGTCCGAGGGGAATGGGAAGAAGGCCCTACTCTAGTTCTTGTGATCTGAGATTAAATTAAGTCTGAATAGAGACCTTGCTTCTTTTCAGAATGTGATGTGGATTAGTGCCGACTAGAAGACCACAGTGACTGAAGTGCCATTTTTAGGCCATGTTGCATAAGAATCTTAAGGATTTTTCTTCAACTTCATACTTCTGGTTTTTGGCTCATCCTTTTTATTTAACATTAACAAAAGGAATTGGAACTTTCTATGTGAAGTTCAGTGATACAGGGCCACATTTATTCCAGTCAAAGCAAAAAAAAAAAAAAAAAAAATGGCTATAGGATACCAAATGTTAGGAGTTGAAAATTTCCAGAGATACGCAAGACAGTCTTCAGCTGATTTGGTGTTCACGATGTTGCTGTGTTTTTAATAACTAGTTTTAATGTTTAGTTATCACTGTCAAACTTACTTAAATGTTATTGATTTTTTAAAATTTTATTGATTTTATTGTAATCATTCCATACAAATAGATCAATTTTTACAAAAAATAGGATTTAAAACAAATCAACCCCACCCCTGAGAAAGAGAGCATGGCCAACGGAGTAAAACTTAAAGCTAGTAAAAATAAATAAATTGATGAGTTTAATAAGCGGATAAAGATAAATGGAGAAGAAAAAGAAATGGGAAGAGAATCTGCTTCCTCAATGCTTTAAGAGCTTATTCTAAAATATTACTGATTAGATCCTGCCAGGTTTTGAAAACGTTTTGCCCAGATCCTGTAAGTGAGAATTAGATTTTTTCCAATTTCAAATAATATAAAACATAAGTTACACACTGACTTAAGAGGAGAGTTAGGATTCTTCCAGTTTAGCAAAATAAGTCTGTGTGCCAATAGTGTAGTAAAGGCCATTACAGTTTGTTTGACCTTCTCCACTTTAAGCCCATCTGGAAGAACACCAAACACAGTTGTTAATGGGTTAGAATGGATTGTGACACCAAGGCTGTCTGAAAGGCACTTAAAAATTTTTGTCCAGAATGATGTTAATTTGGTGCAAGCCCAAAACATGTGACCCAGTGAGGCTGGAACTTGATTGCAGCGTTCGCAGGTTGGATCTATCTTGCCCTGGAAACATTTTGGACAGTTTTAAGCGAGACAGATGTGCTCAATATATAATTTTGAGTTGAATAATTGTATGCTTTGTGCATATGGAGCGCGAGGGAATTCTCTGCATTGCTACCTTCCAGAGGTGGGTAGAGTAGCCAAAAATTGTACTCAAGTAAGAGTAGCATTACTTCAAAATAATATTACTCAAGTAGAAGTAAAAAGTAGTCCTCCAAAAAATTACTCGAATAAGAGTAAAAAAGTATTTGGTGAAAAGACTACTCAAGTACTGGGTGACTGTTTGAACATAATAAATTTATTTTTTAGAAATGTTGTAATAAGACAGACAAAAATATAAAATAATGTACAAATTCTGCTATTTCCAAATAATAAAAAATGAGTACAAATAAATAACATCTTTACAAAATAAAGATGCACAAATAACACAGTTCCAAATCTGTTTTTCACAACAAAGCTTTTGAAGCCAATACCTACAGTAGGTAACATGTATGTCTGAACAGTGCAAACTGCTTACAGTGACAAGATAACCTGTACACTGACAGTATAATACTGTATATTCACTTTGTGGTGTAGCGGGTCCGCAGCTTCAAAAAAAAAAAAGGCCAGTTTCAAATCCATAGAGCAGTGTCCTTCTTCGCAATTGCATGACCGTGGGGAGTTAATGAGGTAGTTGGAGTGAGTCACACCTGCGGGTGCAATCGTTCTCGATTGCTTCATTGACTTTCGGCGGCATGTGATTAAAGCCCATGGAGACGGGAGTGTATATATACGGGTTGGCACAAGGAAAAAAAGGGGGAATCAAAGAAAAGGAGAAAAAAGTCTGTAGGGGACTGGCATCTTCACACACTTGCCCTCCAAATAGCACAGCTGATAGAAAATAACATTAGAACAAGGCAGCTTGTGCACGTACAAGAAGTCTCACTTTACCTTGACTGTGCATGTTTGGTTAAAACGTACTTGTTTAAAACGTGCTTGTTCTTTACTCAGTGAAGTGATGGTTAAGCTTCAGCAACAGTTGGCTCTCAAGGTTATTGCAGTGAACAGGAGCCCCACATGACTAAAAAGTCTCTCACAGGCTGCAGATGCAGGAAGTTTGTGTGTGGTCATGTGACTGCATGGCTACATCTGATTGGTGAAATGGAGTCATGTGATTATTGTTGCCACGTCTGATTGGTGAAACGTCATGTGATTATTGTTGCTATGTCTGATAGGTGTAACAGTCATGCAGTAGATCCACTGGCAACTTGACTTCTCTCTGGAAAAAATGCAGCGTATCTAAAGTTTAAAAGGAAGAAAGTAACGAGTCGAGTGTTGCCCAATGTAGTGGAGTAAGAGTATCGTTTCTTCATCGTAAATGTACTCAAGTAAAAAGTATGGTGCAGTAAAACTACTCTTTGAAGTACAATTTTTTTAAAAAGTTACTCAAGTAAATGTAACGGAGTAAATGTAACTCGTTAATACCCACCTCTGCTACCTTCCACTTTTCTGATATGTTGAGTGAGAGATCCTTTTCCCATTGTCCTCTTGGATCTTTGAAAGGGAGGGACTGTAAAATAATTTTATATATTGCAGAAATGTTGACTGAGTCCTTGAACCTGAGCAATATTTTTTCCAGCATACAGGAAGGTGGGAGATGAGTAAAATCGGGCAGGTTCTGTTTAACAAAGTTTCTAATTTGAAGATAGTGAAAGAAATGTGTTGCTGGAAAGTTAAATTTGGAATGTAATTGTTCATAGGATGCAAATATGTTGTCTATATAAAGATCTCTAAGTAATTTAATCCCAAATGTTTTTCAGATATTAAATGTTATTAATTTAAGTAGAAGGCTTTGTTCATTTCTTTGTTACTGCATGATGTAAATTACATTATCAAATTTTCCAGTGCTTAATAATATATTTTAAAAAATGGAAATGGTACAGAGGTTAGGGCTCTTTGCAGCCTCAGAGACCAGCACCTGGGTCCACATCTTGAACCGGATAAGTTTTGGGGGGTATGGTGTTCTTTCCTCTGTGTACTCCAGTTATTCTCTTTTGTCCAAAATACATGCAGCTTTGTTTAGTTGGCAACTATATACTGACCAAAGAGTGTACATGTGGGCAGATGTATTGCTGGTATGGCCCTGTCTTGTACCTGTAGGTGCTCGGATAGACACTGGCTCTTTGTGACTCGGGACTGGATAAAGTGGATTCAAAGACCGATGAATGGAGAAGACACTTGTCTTGTGTTCCTCTGTGTTGTGTATTCAAAAAATCAGATTTTGCACCATTCTTTTGTGTGCTATGGGCAAAGTGAGCAATTGCTTAATCAATTGGCTGAGAGAAGTTCTTAATGATGATGGGTAACTTGTTTGGCAGCATAGTAGTAATCCTTTCAAGATAGTTGGAAGACTGAAGCAGGACTGGGAGGTTCCATGAAGGGTCATTCAGAGAGATGAGAGACTGGAGCTGCTAAGGAACTCTGTATACAGGAGTTAGTTGTAGGTCAGTTAAGTTGGTTTGTGGTGCCAGCTGAGAGAGAATTAAATGTAGTATGAGGTGGGAATACACTGGACAGGCAGCAGCAATCCTGGATGATGTGAATGATCAATGGAAGTAATTTAATAGTAGGTAAATAGATATGAATATAAAAAGTTTGCTGCATGGTAATTGTACCTCCCCTTTTATACAATATGTATTTCACATTAGCCATTAATGAAATAAGAGTTCAGAGCAATTAATATGTCACATTGAAAGATTATTTTCCCTACCTGTTCTGCACTTGTGTATATTGCGATTCATGCTTTTAAAATGGTTGAAAAAAGTTTTTGGCTTGAAATGTTCACTATAAGCTGATTATTATTAAATTTACCTGACTTTACCCAGTGTTGATCATTTTCTGGGCCCTATCTCACCTGTTTAACTTCAGCTTATTTTAGCACAGGATTCCGGTACACCTTCCTGCCTAGAAGGGCTGCTGGGTTTCCTGTATGATCTGCCAAAGTCTATTCTGGGCTTTTTGTGAAGTGACTTGCTCTTTAGATGTATGAACTCCCTGCTGTTGTTCTAGGAGTCACTGGGCTTTCATTTTCTGTCAAAAGATTTGATTAGCTGTGATGAGGCATCTGTAGTCTGCAATTGTAAAGTGTCATGGGACGGTGTTCCACTTAGAAAAGCACTTTATGAAGTAAAGCTTTTTTTTGTTCATGATGCAGGCACTAGACCTTTAAACCTTCCCTTAAAACCTTCACTTCCCATCTCCTTTTCCCATGTGACCTTGAGCAAGTCACCTAATGCTTTTGATTGTGACAAATGTAGTTAACACCAAGGAGGGTAAGATATAGAATTTTTTTTAACATTTTTTCCCCAAAAAAACATGTAAAAAGCGTTGCATTTTGTTGGCTTGAAAAATGTAATTTTTATTAAATCTCATCTTTCTACTGTTAAACATTCAACACTTCTCACTTTGTACCTTTAGTGTTTTGCAAGTATAATAATGATGATGAATAATAATATGAACAGCACACTGCACATGTGTAAGTGTCACTTTTGGATTCCCAGAATCACATTCGATTACACTGACCGTTTCAGTTTCACTGCCTGAAGACCTATTCACTTCATCACTGCTTATGAAAGGCATTTCTTATGAGCCGCCATCATAAGGCTAGGAGAAGACAAGTCTACACCTTTTCCCAGGTAACGATCAGGTCTGATGCTTACGCAAGATACACCTATACTGTTGCCTGAGTGCACTGTTGGCACTTTTAACAGCCCGATTTAAACCTCGGGTCTTATGTGAGACATATCTATATACCATTGGCAGAGTGAGACTCGGGACTAACGCTTTTAGCACTGTTTTTACAGCCTGAGTGACTTTTGGGTCCAACGCTAAGGAGGTTAAACTTGTAAGTCACATTGAATAAAGACAACAGCATATATCATACTATTTGGAAAACTGTAGCTGTGGGATTTCCACCTAGGTAATACTGAATACTAGAGATGGAGACATTGGTGATGTGTCAGACTTTACTGACACTGAGTCATTTTGTTCACATATCCAGTTGTTGAGGAAGCAGTTTAGGATGGTCCTTTTTAGAAGGGAAGTGAAAATGTGAAGACAATGGTGTAACATACCTATGCCATTGAACAGTAAACCAAAAGGTTGCAGATCTGATCCCCCTGCAATGTGGCCTTGAGCCGACAATTTACCTTTCAGAGCATCAGTTTTACGAAATGAAAAACATTTGTTCGATACAGTGCAAATCAATCACCATGAGAAGGTCTCTGCCAGCTGTACAATGATGATGATAATGGCAAAACAGTTAAGTCTTGTATACTGTACACTCGGAGAACTCCGCTGCAAGAATTTTGTTGGATGATCCCTGTTTGGGGCATTTGTTGCATTGGGACTTAGGTTATCAGGGGTCTATTTTTTAAGCCCAGGAAATAAGCTATTTTTATTAACTTTGGGGTTGCAGAGGTTTAAAAAGTGATTCATACAATTCTGACTATATTTATCCTTCCTAACAAAGAGCACAATCTTTAGATTTTGCTTTTTAGATAGTTTTTTGAGGCCTGCTAAACTCAGCTAAGAATAAGGAAAAGAATCATGCTCAGTAGGTTAAAAAAGATGCAGCAACTATGTTTAAATTGTTTTTGATTTCAAATATTAGAGACGCGAAGGTTGTAGTATTTGCCTAGATGTTTGAGTCCTTTAATCAGAATTAAAAATTAGACCATAAGGAAAACATTCTACATTTTACTATAACATTCATTCTACGGGTATAACTTTCATTGAAACATGGAGCAAAGGTGGAGTGGTGTCTCTGAGGCTAAGGATCTGTGCTGGTATCCCAAAGGTTGCCGGTTCGAATCCCCGTCACTGCCAAAAGAGATCCTACTCTGCTGGGCCCCTGAGCAAGGCCCTTAACCTTCAATTTCTCCAGGGGCGCTGTACAATGGCTAACCCTGCGCTCTGACCCCAAGGTGTATGCGAAAACTAACAAATTCCTAATATGAGAAATTGTATAAGGCGAAATAAAGAACAAAGGCATCCTTAGTTGATTACAAAATGTAAGACTGAAAAAAAATTGCAGTAAAAATAAAATATATATATGTATATATTTTATTTTTAATAATACAGGGTAAACTTTTCTCCCTGTATTTTGCCATTAGGAGATGAGGAGGAAAGCTTAAATGTATAAGATGTCCAAATAAATTGCAAGTAAGATTAGTGATATTCTTTTCCACGAGAGAGCACCGATATACTGTGCATATAAGGCATCTGCTTGGGTTCTGCAGCAGGGTATAATTTAGATTTTACATTTACACTGAGTGATACTGTGTGTATCAGAATGCTCTGCAATGGCCTGGCATCCCATCCAGTGTTGCCAGGGTAAACCCAGCCTCATTCAGTTAAGCAGGTGTACAAAAATTTGGATAGATGAAAACATTTTATGTAGTTATTTGATATATCTAATACTACTTACAGATCTAAAGTGTATAAAAATTCATTTCTATGCTACAGTCAAGAGTAATGTGCTAAGTAACGTGGTCATAGTCAAATAATGAGTCAATTGTAGGGCCAAACCAACAGCTATGTGATTTACAGCCTGATACCTCAGCCATTAGGCCACACTGCCAGCTGTATTGAATTCTTATTTCCTGTTGAATGCACATAAATAGTGGAAAAACTACTTTCTTCTGCTTTATGTGCGTTACTTTTACATGCACCATTTATGTACATTTTGAGTTGTACTGTGTTGGATCAATCCACCTTTTGTTGCAAAATCGGCATCATATAAGGTTTTGATTTAAAGCTCTCTAAAATGTCATAGAAGTCTGAAAATGCTCAGCCTGGTACTGCCCATGGCTTGGTAAGGACCGAACTAAACATCAGACTGGGAACATTCATCCATTATCCAACCCGCTATATCCTAACTACAGGGCTATGGGGGTCTGCTGGAGCCAATCCCAGCCAACATAGGGCGCAAGGCTCATCCCACCACAGGGCGCACACACCCACATACCAAGCACACACTAGGGACAATTTAGGATCGCCAGTGCACCTAACCTGCATGTCTGTGGACTGTGGGAGGAAACCAGAGCACCCAGAGGCAACCCACGCAGACACGGGGAGAACATGCAAACTCCACGCAGGGAGGACCCGGGAAGCGAACCCAGGTCTCCTTACTGCGAGGCAGCAGCGCTACCTAGATAAGAACATTTTGAGAGAAAATGTAATAACACATTTTTCCATTGTACAGTCCTATACTGTGTGCATTCCCCAAAATACCCACACATGTGAAGGTTCCATTATTTAATCTTATTTTTATATTTTTATTTTTTCTTCATCTTGTAAAACACTTGAAGCTATATCATTTGTATGAAAGTGCTATATAAATGTTGTTTATTTAGATCCGTAACACGCTCCATACAGTAAATAATCATAGTAGATGTTAACAGATTTGTGAACTACAAAAGTGTCATGGTTTTAAAAGGACTCTAACTGCATACAATTACACAGGCTAAATTCAGGTTTTCTTTAATCTGTTAGTGCCCTGCTAGGTAGCCTACCATACATGAAAGATTTCAGTTTTTGACTACATATTCTGAAGTTTTTCAAAGCACAAAGAACCAACTTTATATGTAAAGAATCCTTCCCAGAATGAAATGGTGCTTTGTCAAGCAAAGGTTCAATGAGGAACCACAGAACCCCATAAAGAACCATACAGTGCCATTAAAGAACCAGTATTTTGAAGAATGTAGAGAGCAAAAAAAAATCTTCATATTTGTCCTTGGTGTATCAATAATATGACCATGATGATTGCTGCAGGTATCTGGTCTGTTTCCCCACCCCACCAAACACCGCCACGTGTGTCCTTTGAGGAAAAGAAGGTATTTAATCTGCGATTGCTGCAAATTTGTAAATATTGAAAAAGCGGTGTTCATACATTTATGAATTGTGAATTTCTTTAATTGAGAGCATCAGCATAAGAAATGTATTTAAAATATGTCAATGCTTCTGCCTCACAGGGTGTATACCCAGTGTTTGCTCTCTTACTTTGCACACATGAATAATTTAATTTTATCAATACCAGTTGATCCAGTTTAGAGCCATGAGAATTGGCAGTCTGTTCAGGTTGCATTCGGTGCAAGGTAGATGGGTACCAACCCCATAGGGTCGATGCAGGGTCCATATATGCAAGCAGAAATACACACCTACACGGGACCAGGTGAGAATTATCAGTAAACCTAAAACACATGTCTTTGGGATGTGGGAGGAAAATAGGAGTAACATCACACAGACAGCAACTGAACACAGCTGTTGAACCCAGGATGCTGTAACTGTGAGACAGCATCACTAATCACTATGCCGCTCTACACAGATGAGAAAATTTTTGCATCACTAATCACTATGCCGCTCAACACAGATGAGAAAATTTTTTTTTTTTTTGCCAGAATGTGTTTGTTAAATCTTTACTTTGTTCAATAAATTTAATATTTCAGTGCTCAATATTAAAGCTTGCTCTTAAGCTAGCAGGTAAGCAACAGTAGAGCAATTGTTGAAAACGGAAATTGGTGATATTTTTTTAAAGTGTAACAATGAATTTGTATTTATTTGCCAAAAAATGTATATTGAAAATGATTTAATTTTATAATCCAGTATCCGAGTCCATTTCAAGCATTTGCAAATGTTTTTCACCTGGCACTCCATTTTTACAAAAAACATGTTACTAGACTTCTCCTTTTTGGAAATTTGGTGTGATCCACACTGATCACATCTTTCTTCCTCAGTTCATATAATAATGGTGGAAGTGGGAAGGGGGTAGTGAGACAAATGAATTTAGTTCTTTCTCTATGACTGCCATGGCTGCCAGACTGCTTCTCCAGATATGTTTTTCCACCTCAGTGCTTCCCAAAGCTCTCCCTCTTCCCTGCTTGTACGCTTGCCCTTGACAGGCTGTCGCAGTGATTTAAAAAGGTTTTGTTAAAAACAGACACTATAGACTGCCAAATTTGTTATGAAAGTGTGAATTACTTCCTTTGAGTGAATCATGGAGCGAGAGAGATGGAGGAGGATAGGGTGTTTTTTGTCAGTAGATTGAGGATGAGAGTGTACCTCACTTCGTTCTAAACCAGAGTCTGGGTCACATTGGAATAATACCCCTTTGTCCTTTGGGTACTTTTTCAGTGTATTACTATTAGGAGTGCGCAGCCAGACTGTTGTACATTGTCACAGTTTAGAAAAAAAAATGTGCCTACAGAGGGATAAAAGGCATCCTAGTTTCCCAGTCAAGATAGTTTGGTGTTGTGCAGCGGAGAGAAATCATGAAGTATTATGTTGCTGTAAAATAGAGGTCACTGGATCTAATGGGATGCTTTGCCGCACTCTTGATTTTTTCAATGATAAGCATATTCTCATCCTTCTGCATTTATAGTTCATGTTACTCTGTGCTATATTTGGCAAGCTAACATTTGACACTTCTCGTAATCATTTTGGTAGACATGCTTCACAAAAGCTGTTTTATTCCTAACATAAAAGCACTCTGATTGGAGAAAAGCAAACAAGAATGATATTGGCTAAGATTATAATCCTGCATAAAGCTCTGTAGTGTCACATTTAGAAAAAGCATGGACCCATTTGAGATGTGGTGGGATTAGGTTTCTGTGTTTTGGAATGTCATCAGTTTGGGTTTTGTTTTTTGTTAAAGGTAGGATATCTAAAGACCTAAGTGGCTTTGAAGCTGTGTGAGTCAAGGATGTAAAGCAAGCACTGCCCGAACAGTTGTCTCCATCATTCATGTTACTCCCTGAAGAGTGAACTCATATTGAAGGACAGGGAAGCTTTTTTTTCTGATGGTAAAATAATGGCAAGCACTTTTACTCTAATGGCACACCTCCCCTACAACACCCATAAATCTGTGTAGAGTATGTGTGACCATATAGCAGCCCTTTCTGAAGCTGAATACAGGTCACGCACCTATATGCATGCTTATGGCACTATTGACCACTACACTAATTTGTTTCTAAATGAAGGATAAACTTCTCACAAATTGCATTTTTTCGCCATTGCTTCATTTTCCTGTGATTGTGGTAGTCCTCTGTATTGTATGGTTAGTGTAAAGTTACATTATCACTCCTCCTTTTTCATTCTTGCATTTTCTGAACATCCTTTTTCCAGTCATAATCTTGGGCCTATTGTGCAAACATTTGTTGTAAGGTTGAAACCAGCCCCGCATGGGATATCTTTTCAAATCATATGGTCTATGAACACTAGTTCATGTTGGCCCATCGTAAAGTCACCAGTTACCCTAATATGCCCATCTTTGGTATGTAGGAGGAAACTGTAGCACTTCGAGAAGCTCATGTGAAAGAATCTCCACAGTGGAAAACTAAAACCAGATCCTTGTGTTAAACTAAATGACCTCCTTTTGTTAGGCAGGTTTTGGAAAAAGATTTGTTTACATTATATTTTTCTTAACCAAAATTTACTGGATTTTGGATTCTGTGAATTTGATTCCTTTGTGTGCTGATTCCACATTGCATGTGGTTTGTGTTTTTTACTTTGTCTGGTCGAACAACTACTGCTACAATATACAGTCGGTTATGCTACAACAAACATGCTACAATAAACAGTTTTTATCAATGAAATTAGGATGCTGCAGTGAACACGGAGGGATACTTCCTGTCCTGATTACAGTGTCAGTCATAATCTTTATCGTTTGTAAGGTTCAGCTATCTGTTATCTGTCTTATTTGCACCTTTTAGCAGTGAAAATATTATTTTTATTTATTCTATTATATTTTGCCGGCTCCTGGCTAAAATTATATGAGAAAGTTAATTAACCTTTTCCACTTTCTCGCTGGGAAATTATTACTAAGTGCTAAATATGGTTTGCTAAATAAACAATCAATACAATTTTCACTAGGGAAATATTGTGTATGCTTTTCATGTGTATTAGATTATTTATGCTTCATATAGTGGGGTATGTTAGCCATGAAGTCCAGATCACCTCAAAGCATGTAGTTTTGTTTCTTGAAGTTTATGAAATGGACATTTTTACTCAATTACAATAGTGAGTGTTGAGGATATTGGGTGGAGGTGGCAGTGGGGTGTCTGGGGGATATAGAGAAAAGCTGCTGTTTACTTCTGGTACCAAAAATGGCAAAATGCGGATACCATACCTTTTTAAATTTTTTTTTATACTATTCCAGTACCAGTATACTGTGCAACCCTAAGGGCTCATTTATACTTCACACCCAGAACGCGTACGCACACGCATCATGGCTGCCATGCGTTCCTAGCGTTCATTTGACGTGTCCTCTGAGCAGGTCCTCAGAAATTAAAGCAATGCGTGCGCGAGTTCCAGTACCAGCAAAAAGTCAGGGGGCACAGTGTTATAAAAGTTGGAATGTGACGTTAGGGTCTCTGCTTACTATCTACATGTGACAGAAAGCCGCTTTGCAGATCCTACCGGATCGATGTGTGCTTCGATGTTTGATGAATGGTTCGATGTGGTGAAGCAAAATGCCAACATACAGATGTATTCGTAGTGCTTTTATATTCTAGCGATCGTAATGACACGATACATTTTAAGTCTCACATACCATCTTTTGTGCCGTCCTTTTTTTTTCTGGGGCTTCCTCCTGACCTGACAGCAGCAGAAAACAGCAATAGATCACCACACAGAACACATTAAATGTATGACATTCCAACTCTCTACACATTTAGAATCCTTAGATTTATACTTGATATCACTTTCATGATGAAATGCATTAAAGTATGTATGTTACATTTTACAGATAAATCGTTAACAGTACTCATTATTTAAATTGAAATTAATAATTGCACACATGGGGGTGACACTGTGATGGAGCGGTAGCACTGCTGTCTTGCTGGGAGTCACGTCCCTGGTGTTCCCTGCCTGGAGTTTACATGTTTTCCTGCTGGGTTTCCACAGTGTGCTCCGGTTTGGTGACACTAAAATGATGCCAGTGTATGTGAGTGTTTGTATTTACCTTGCGATGAACTGATGCACTGTCTAGGGATTGTTTCTGCCTCGTGCCCAGTGCTAGCTGGAATGGGCACATTCCTGGATTGATGGAGTTAATCATTAAACATCCTTTTCAGAAATATTGCAGTAAGATGTCATCGGAATTTAATGGGTGTTCCAGGCAATTCACAACACAGCAAAGCCGAACCTTTTCTCACTGTGATGATATCTCACTGCCACCTGGTGGATTCTAACAGATTTACGTAAAGTGTGCGCACAAGTATAAATAGTAAAACGCTTGCGTAGCAGGAGCATCCGCTGGAGCATGCGTCGCATGAAGTATAAACCTGGCCTAACATGCAAGCTACCCCACCCCTCACTCACACTGAAACCAGTTTAGAATCTCCAACCAGCCTCAACTGCTTGTCTTTGGGGGTGTAGAAGGAAAACCCACACCAACATGGGCAGAGACAATGACTATTGCCTAGTCAAACCTTTTTCATTGGATACATGGGCAGCAGCACTAGCTTCTGCACCATTGTGCTGCTCTACTTTAAAATAATAAAACATTTGTACGTATTTGCCTTAAAAGCAGTAACTGCATTTCTAGTGTATGAAGTAGTAATGAAAGTGGCATATCTTTCTGTGGATTTATACCTAAACACAACTATGCAGATGGATCCCAAAAACCTTCTGGACAAAAGTGAACCATGAAAAAGATATTTGAAGAGTTGGAATTGCATTGAGACTGTTAGGACCATAATGCATCCAAATTAGACAGTTGCATCCTCATTCCAAATCTCCAAAAGCTCCAAACCCTTGTATAGCCATATGCTGTATTGTTGTTAAATGAAATGCATGATTATAAGTGACAGCTCAGGTGCAATTGGCATGAACATAATTAAGGGAAGACATACAATTGTGCCCTGTTAGCTGAAGCATTCTACTTTAATCCCCGTGGCTGCCAATTCATTTCTTGCCTCTGGCTCACTGTGTAACCCTGAATAATATACCTGCTCAGATGGGTATACTGTATGTGGACGCTTGCAGTGCACCTTGGGATGGTGCTTCGCTGTAGGCAGGTGCTATACACAATAAAGAGATTTATCAGTACTAGTTAATATACACTACCTGTATATGTCCTTTAAACCAGTTTTTTTTGTTCCTGCCTTCAATATGTTGAATGGCTGTATTTAACCTCCCTTCACTGTGCCAAAATGGAAACAGTTCTATTTTAGTTCTTTACTTGCAAACTTTTTGATGGTATTTAGTTTAGAAACAAGTTTTTTGTCACAAAGACAGGTAATCTCAGTTGACATTTGTAATTTTAAGCAAGCCCAAGGAACAATCATCAAGAATATCTGTCATGCTCAAAAAGCAGAAGTGAGTGCAGCATCAACAGTCTGAGTACTTGTGACTAAGTATGAAGCTGATGGAATGCATGGTGTATTATGGGTTATATTGGAAACATTGAGTCTGATTTAACTGCTGTAAAATAGAAAAATATGTAACAGGGACTGTGTTGGCCTTTACAGCCAAACAGGGCATAATACTTAATCAATATTAACACAGAAAGGAAAAGTGTCTATTATTAGGAAAGAGAGACTGGCGTTGTGTAATCTATAGTGGACTGATTAAATGTCTAAGTTATGGTTTTGAATTTCTAAATTGCATAATGGCATTAGGGCGGCACGGTGGCGCAGTGGTAGCGCTGCTGCCTTGCAGTTAGGAGACCCGGGTTCGCTTCCCGGGTCCACCCTGCGTGGAGTTTGCATGTTCTCCCCGTGTCTGCGTGGGTTTCCTCTGGGCGCTCCGGTTTCCTTCCACAGTCCAAAGACATGCAGGTTAGGTGGATTGGTGATTCTAAATTGGCCTTAGTGTGTGCTTGGTGTGTGGGTGTGTTTGTGTGTGTCCTGCGGTGGGTTGGCACCCTGCCCGGGATTGGTTCCCTGCCTTGTGCCCTGTGTTGGCTGGGATTGGCTCCAGCAGACCCCCGTGACCCTGTGTTCGGATTCAGCGGGTTGGAAAATGGATGCATGGATAATGGCATTAGTCACATTTTTATAAAAAAAAAAATTGAATTGCCCAGTTTGGTAGAAAATGACTTGTGTATGAAATTCACTCTTCAAACACTTAAAACAATTATGTACTGTATTAGGTAGCCACATGTGTAATGTGAAACACAGCAAGTGAAATTATGTATAACAACCTACTTCTGAATTACTAGAATATACATTTAAAGGCAAACCTATTATTAAGCATTTAGCTGCTGAATACAAAGCTGCAGCTTCTGTCACTGGTGGGGTGCCCTGGCCAGTGAATGACTAATGGCATGATAGAACTGGCCAGACACGTCATTGTCATTTAAATGGACATACTGTATCTATGTATGGGCACTGTGGAATAATTTGTATTTTATATTATTAGCACCTTTACGAGTTTGGCAGTGCTGTTATTCACACACACATGAATTCTGTTACTATGATCTTTGGGGTGCTTTAAGAATATCTGTTGTCATTGATAAAATGTATCAATACAAGGTGTGATAAATGTATTTTATATTGTTTGAATTGCCTGGAAAAAAATGCTTTAATGCAAGGAATACTCTGTGAAGGGCGGCACGGTGGCGCAGTGGGTAGCGCTGCTGCCTCGCAGTTGGGATACCTGGGGACCCGGGTTCGCTTCCCGGGTCCTCCCTGCGTGGAGTTTGCATGTTCTCCCCGTGTCTGCGTGGGTTTCCTCCGGGCGCTCCGGTTTCCTCCCACAGTCCAAAGACATGCAGGTTAGGTGGATTGGCGGTTCTAAATTGGCCCTAGTGTGTGCTTGGTGTGTGGGTGTGTTTGTGTGTGTCCTGCGGTGGGTTGGCGCCCTGCCCAGGATTGGTTCCCTGCCTTGTGCCCTGTGTTGGCTGGGATTGGCTCCAGCAGACCCCCGTGACCCTGTGTTCGGATTCAGCGGGTTGGAAAATGGATGGATGGATGGATACTCTGTGAACCTTGCAGCATGCCTGTGCCTTTTCAAAGTTCTCTGCATTGCCAACACTACAGGAACACTCTGGATGAAAAGAAAACCAATTGATGCAAACAGTTTGTGCAGTTCTTAGGGATTTGCTACACTGAGTTAACTTTGCAACATATTTTAACTAATTCTATATAAAGTTGTTTTTATAGATATTTGGCAATGCCAAGGCTTCTATGCTGTCCTTCAGTATATACATATAAAAAAATAGCAGGCTGCTGAATTGACAGGCAGAGCAGCAATTAGGAAACAGAACTTATTTTGCCATTTGCATGAACAGTTCTCAACCCTTATTCAATATAGGAGCCTTTAGTCAAGTGCACAGAAAAACTAACAACTTCCTAATTATTTCCAGTTCTTGAGTTAATAGGAACCTGTAGGTGTTGTCTCCAGGAGGACTCATTTATAGAGAGAAATGGGGATGGGACAGGGTGTAGGCAGTCTGGACAGGACAAGTGAGTGAACTGGCTTTAAAGACTTGTAGTAATGTCCTAAGAGTGATTAACAAGGTATGGAAGCAACCAGACTGATGTGGTATTCCGGGGCTGTTTATTTTGCATTGCAGTCCTGTATAGTTAGTGTTTAGCAGTCTCAGGGTGTGTTTCTTTTGCATTAGAATGCTGTTTAAAAGCGTGCTTTTTCCTGTTGCTGAAACTGCTTCAGCTGACAAGGTGCAGTGTGAACAGTCACAATATAAGTATGTTTGTTTTAACTGATGGTTTAAAATCCTAGGAAAAATGTGAGTTGTTTTGAATTGCAGCCAGTCATAATATCTATTGTCTTGTAGACTTAAATTTAAATATACAGTATGCGTTTGCCATTTTTGTTCATCAGTCTGCACTCTAACCCATAAGTGAAAACATGTTTTCAGAAGAATTTTCATCTTAGCTTTGAAATTTTCTCTCAGGTTTAAAGAGAGCTCAGTCCGTTGTGACTCTTCAGAAGCATCAAGACTTCATACTTTAAGGCTAGTCCATGAGCATTTTTTTTACTTAAATGTTTCTTGCTAATTTAATATTGTTCTTTATCAGTATGCTGCTGCTGGAGTATGTGAATTTCCCCTTGGGATTAATACAGTATCTATCTATCTATCAATCTAGAAATCCACAGCATGTAAAAAGCAGACCGTGAGTTCAATATTCCATATGCCTATCCCCCAATCATGTATTCCATATCCAGCCTCACCCACAAAATGACAAGCTGGAGATGCACATATCAAGGATGACTGATTCAAAGAAAACACCTTGCGGCTCATTGGCCCTGGCACCGTGACGCCAACCCTTTTTCTGTACCTCCTGGGGTGGGGTAGATGCTTAATTTACTAATTGCTGCTTTTCCAGTCAACTGAGACACTTGCCTCTAAGCTGCAAGTGAAAGCAACTCTTATTTCAGTCTCCTACTTTGAGTCAAAGCCCAAAGGAGTTCAGTAAGAGATCACTGGGGCCCAGCTGGGGTGTGTGTGTGTGAATGAGTGTGCATTTGTGAATCCGTAGATGCTTCATGAATCATCTCTGCTTCCTCTGCTGTTATGTGATCTTTATTTTGCCCACTTTTGTTATAATTTTATTTTCCTAATGAAACATGGGCTTTATTTTAATGTTACATTTAAAATCACTATTTCTGGGGACAAGTTGCACTATTTTCAAAGATAAGAACAGTGAAATAGGCGATCTTTCCCACTATTTATGTGATGCTTCTTTGGTATCCTTGCTTTCCTTATCATCCCTGGCTATTAGCTATGGGCTATGCCCTGTTTGTGGGTTTGTAACCATTTCTAAGATGGTGTTTAACTCTCTGAATGCCTAAGTGATCAAAGTAATTAAACTAAGAAAAATCTATGGAATAGTAATGGTAAACTGGCGCTTCAGACAGGGTGGTGCAGTGGCTAAGGCTTTTGACTCAAAATAACAAACTTACTGCTTCAGTTCCATCTTTGAGTCATTATAGGCCTCCAGGCAAGTTGTTTCATCTTCCTGTACACTAATCAAAAAGAAAAAAAAATAATGTAAATAATCATTTTGTATCGTGATTTTTCTATCTTGTCTTTGGTAAAGGGTATCTAGCAAATATACTTAACCTGGAACTGTGTGGTTTCCCCAGCAGAAAAGGAACACTGCACCCCAGCAGAGGTGACTTTGATCGTTTGTTTGAATCATTTTTGTTCACATACGTGTCACAAACCAGTAGATTTTTTGGTTGGGGTGGCATTCTAATTAGAATGTATCTGGTAGAAGAGTGATGAGTGTTCAGGAGCAGTGTGGTACAATGGACAATAACCAACTGAACTAGACCCCTCCATTGATTGAGTTCAGTCTGTGACACTATAGACTAGACAGTTGTACTGCACTGTACCTGGAAAGCACCTTTTACAGGCGTTTATACCCTGGTCTGTTTTTTTTTTTCTCTCCTCCTGGCCATCAGACCTTACTTTATTCTTTATTACTTAGTATTGCCTAATCTTTTTATATTTTTCTTTTTTCATCATGTAAAGCACTTTGATCTACATAATTTGTATGAAAACGTGCTATAGAAATAAATGTTGTTGTTGGTTCGTGACACTGTATGGTTTCAGTTTTTTGTTTGCCTTTACATATTGATCTCCTAGATATTTCCATTTCTGCCTGCACAAACATATTTTTTTGCCCAGGGTCAGGGTGATTTTTTGCCATGAATTTGTGCACATTTGGCTCTCTGTGTGTGCTTTTAATGCTGGACTGTATAGGTGCAGTTAGTGACAAATTGCTTCATGTAGCTGTTCCTTAAATGAGCCCCTGTTTTGTCTAGTGCATGTGTAATTGACATGCACAGTACCATGTGGTCACAGAATTCGGTGCTATGACTGCTGATGAAATTTACATTACACACATACAACCCCTCAGTGGACACTCTCAGCAATTCGGACGCACTAAGTGTAAACTGGCCTTAAGATGGTGTTCACCATAGATTGTGTTATGCGGTAATAAAGTTTGGTAGGCAAAAGTGTGGCTTGTTGGCTCAAGTTTTGGATTGTAAGATAGGAATTTTATTGTTTAACGCCTCACGCAAAACTCAATTAACTTGTCTGGATTAATAGTACAGACACAGAAAAACAGTTGCATCTTGTGTCTTGTAAGTCATTTTGAATTAAAGGAATACTCCATCTAAAAATGTATATCTCATGTCAATTTCTAAACTGCTTAATCACGACCAGGGTTGTGGGAGGATGCTGCCAAAAAAAAAGATATAGATATACTACTTCCTCTGTGTTTTGTAGTAATAACTAAGAAATATTTTAATGACACTTTTTCTTGGAGGATGAAGATAAAAAATGTATGCCATAATACAAGCCAATTTAGACCAATGCTATACAACAGCAATCAATATGAAAAATGTCTGCATGTTTACTTGTAATCTACATGTCAGTTATTCAGTCATATGCTCTAAACCCATGCACTTTTTTTGTAAAAAATCTTATTAAATGTATACTTCAGGAAAAATCAGTATGCCACAGATGCCAAATGGGAAGTACGTCATGTGGAACTGACTTTTTGATCTGAAGAGTGATCTTCAATGAACTGAGGTAGGGGCAGATTTTCAATTCAAAAACTCAGTCCCATTTGGTGATGGATCGCTATTAAAATTTTAGTATATCAAGGATGGGTTGAGGGAGGGATTGACGTGCCCCTCTTGAAGCTTTGAGTGTACTGATATATGTATATATGTAATGGGGGGGGGGGGGTAAACGGTACAAAGGTTCTCTTTGCCATTTCAAGCCCACAAATACTTACGGTGAGCCTGTATGCAATATGCAACCATTAAGTTCTGGTATCGAATTTCACTTAATGCTGGTACAGTACTATTTTAAAATCTGGAAAGTTGTGTACTTTTTTTTTTTTTTTTTTTGGGTACTGGTATCGCTCAACACTAGGCCCATGTGACTTTTATTTTCTGTTTATGATATGCACTTTTTTTTTTTTTTTTAAACATATCATTAACAGCATTTTAACAAAACATACATGTGTTTTTCATTTTGTGAGCAAAAAACTGGAAAACTGACATGTAGATTGTGCAACACAATTAACTCCTAAAAGTGTAATTTTTAGGTGGAGTATTCCTTTAATTGTTTAGCTAAAACATTTTTCAAATAAAACTTTTTAATGTGTTCTTTCAATTTGTCTCTCATCGCATTGCAGCATGGCTTCCATGATATAAACCGGAGTAGTTTGTGTCAGGGTTCTGTGCCCCTGTGCTGATAGGTTAAGCCAATGTGGTGGTAATGTTCACATTACTCGAACAGGACAACGTCTTTTCATCCTGTGACTGAGATACCTTAAGATTTGTCAGTATTGTCAGCAGGGATTGAAGCGGGACAGTACACGCCAGTATGAAGAAGAGGCAATTTCTAGTCGTTGTCAACAGGCTGTGTTTTTGAGTGTAAAGGCATGCATAATGCATGTGCTTCCTGTTTTCAATGTTAAATGCATTTTCCTTTAACACCCAAGCAGGTGTGCCTTCAGGAGCAAAGCAACATTGTGCATTTGAGGATGAGATGCCGTACTTACTATCACCCACCGAGTATACTATCGGGTTTTGCCAAATGGTCATTGAAAAAAATGGATATAAATAACATCATTGGCTGACAAAAGAATTGTTTAGACCAATTGTATAGAAGTTTGAAGTGTTTTATGTATACTGTATATAAACTGAGGAAAAGCACTGGTGTTACACATATAATGTAGATAACAGACCTGGGACCACTTGTCCTATCCCCACATAGCAACAAAATAAAAAACGATGAGGCATTTCATCCACAGCCCCCTTGTATCTTGATTTACTAATAAAGGCCGGACTGAATATCCAAAAGTCAAAGATATAATGGCTGTGGGTGAGTTGCATACCTAGTCTTGTATGACTTTTACTTGGGATATTAAACTATTAAATATGAACACACAGCTTTAAGAGGTTTTTGCAATTGTTTTTTTTTGGTTTTGCCCTCTTCCTCCACTGCTCTTGTCCTCTACTTTCCTGATCTGTCACAAGATCATAGCGGTCTGCTACAGACTGGTCACATGCTGCACTGTTCTGAATTGCAGTTGATAATTCCTCCTTTGAGCAAGTAAAGCTCCTCACCCAAGAGCCTCAAATCTCCATGACAACGCGGGAGCCATTGTTCCCAAAATGAGAGTTGCTCCCATACAAAGTTCAGAATAACCATATAACACTGCCCCCACCCCCTTAACCACATCCTCCACCTGCTCCCATGAAGCCATTCACATGAGCATAATGTTGTCATGGGAAGCAGGGCAGCCATTCACCTCAGTGTTCCCTAGTGTTTGGGGTTCAAGTACAGTTTACATAAAAATGAGAAGAAACACATTGAACCTTTTCCCAAACTCTGTCCCCCTGTAGCTACTGCTTTTCATTTTATCTTTTTTGCTTATAGCCTAGAATACAACAGCGCAGAGCATAAGTTGGGACCCATTCTCATTTAGGTTGGTTCATTCTGCTTAACACTTAATGATAGATAGATAGATAAATAGATAGATACTTTATTAATCCCAATGGGAAATTCACATTCTTCAGCAGCAGCATACTGATACAATAAATAATATTAAATTAAAGAATGATAATAATACAGGTGAAAAAAAGACAATAACTATGTATAATGTTAAATATTAACGTTTACCCCCCCCGGTGGAATTAAAGAGTCGCATAGTTTGGGGGAGGAACGATCTCCTCAATCTGTCTGTGGAGCAGGACAGTGACAGCAGTCTGTCGCTGAAGCTGCTCTTCTGTCTGGAGATGACATTATTTAGTGGATGCAGTGGATTCTCCATAATTGATAGGAGCCTGCTGAGCGCCCTTCGCTCTGCCACAGATGTTAAACTGTCCAGCTCCATGCCAACAATAGAGCCTGCCTTCCTCACCAGTTTGTCCAGTCGTGAGGCGTCTTTCCTCTTAATGCTGCCTCCCCAGCACACCACTGCGTAGAAAAAATATAAAGTGCAATATAAATAAAATTTATTATTATTATTAAGAGGGCGCTCGCCACAACTGTTTGATAGAACATCTGCAGCATCTTATTGCAGATGTTGAAGGAAGCCAGCCTTCTAAGGAAGTATAACCGGCTTTGTCCTTTCTTGCACAGCGCATCAGTATTGGCAGTCCAGTCTAATTTATCATCCAGCTGCACTCCCAGATATTTATAGGTCTGCACTATCTGCACACAGTCACCTTTGATGATCACTGGGTCTATGAGGGGTCTGGGCCTCCTAAAATCCACCACCAGCTCCTTGGTTTTGCTGGTGTTCAGGTGTAGGTGGTTTGAGTCGGACCATTTAACAAAGTCATTGATTAGGTCCCTATATTCCTCCTCCAGCCCATTCCTGATACAGCCCACGATAGCAGTGTCATCAGCGAACTTTTGCACATGGCAGGACTCCGAGTTGTATTGGAAGTCCGATGTATATAGGCTGAACAGGACTGGAGAAAGTACAGTTCCTTGTGGCGCTCCTGTGTTGCTGACCACAATGTCAGACGTGCAGTTCCCAAGACGCACATACTGAGGTCTGTCTTTAAGATAGTCCACGATCCATGCCACTAGGTATGAATCTAATCCCATCTCTGTCAGCTTGTCCCTAAGGAGCAGAGGTTGGATTGTGTTGAAGGCGCTAGAGAAGTCTAGAAACATAATTCTTACAGCACCACTGCCTCTGTCCAAGTGAGAGAGGGATCGGTGTAGCATATAGATGATGGCATCTTCCGCTCCCACCTTCTCCTGATATGCAAACTGCAGAGGGTCAAGGGCGTGTTGAACCTGTGGCCTAAGGTGGTGAAGCAGCAGCCTCTCCATGGTCTTCATCACATGTGATGTCAGAGCAACAGGCCGAAAGTCATTCAGCTCACTAGGACGCGATACCTTTGGGACTGGGGTGATACAAGATGTTTTCCAAAGCCTCGGGACTCTCCCCTGTTCCAGGCTCAGGTTGAAGATGCGCTGTAGAGGACCCCCCAGCTCCGATGCACAGACCTTCAGCAGTCGTGGCGATACTCCATCTGGACCCGCTGCTTTGCTGGCACGAAGTCTCCTCAGCTTTCTGCTCACTTGCGCTGTTGTTATTATGGGTGGGGATGTTTTTCCTATGCTGGTATCAGCAGAAGGATGTGTGGAGGGTGCAGTACTCCGAGGTGAGAGTGAGAGTGGGTTAGGGTGGTCAAACCTGTTAAAAAAGTTGTTCGTTTGGTTTGCTCTCTTCACGTCTCTCTCAATGGTGGTACCCCGCTTCGAGCTGCAGCCAGTGATGATCTTCATCCCATCCCACACTTCCTTCATGCTGTTATTCTGCAACTTCTGCTCCAGCTTTCTCCTGTACTGCTCCTTCGCCGCCCTGAGTTGGACTCGGAGTTCCTTCTGCACGCGCTTGAGCTCATGCTGATCACCGTCTTTAAAAGCCCTTTTCTTCTGATTCAAAAGGCCCTTGATGTCACTTGTAATCCATGGCTTGTTGTTAGCATAGCAGCGTACAGTTCTTACTGGAACTACAATGTCCATACAGAAGTTGATGTAGTCAGTAGTGCAGTCAACAACTTCCTCAATGTTCTCATTATGAGATCCCTGCAGGATATCCCAGTCTGTAGTTCCAAAAAGTTCTCTGAGTATTCTCAGCCTCCGGGGTCCACTTCCTGAATGAGCGTGTAGTTGTAGGTAGGACCCTCACTTTTGATTTATAGTGAGGCTGAAGCTGAACCAGGTTATGATCTCCTTTCCCAAGCGCAGGCAGCGGGGTGGCGCTGTATGCGTCTTTAACGTTTGCATACAGTAAATCAATAGTCTTATTTCCCCGGGTGTTACAGTCCACATACTGGGAGAATGCAGGCAATGTTTTGTCCAGTGTCACATGGTTAAAGTCTCCAGCGATTAGCACAAGCGCCTCAGGGTGCTGCGTTTGTAACTTAGCAACAGCGGAATGGATGATGTCACTCGCTGACTCCACGTCTGCCCGAGGAGGAATGTATACAATAACAACAATGACATGTCCAAACTCTCTGGGCAAATAGTAGGGACGTAAACTTACGGCCAACAGTTCGATATCCCTGCAGCAAGTGGAGATTTTGACGTTAACATGTCCAGAGTGACACCACCGTGTATTAACATAGAGAGCGAGTCCTCCTCCTTTGTGCTTACCACAGGTACTTGCATCTCTGTCCGCTCTAACTGTGCTAAACCCGGGTAGCTCCACGTTGGCATCTGGGATGGTGTTATTTAGCCACGTTTCGCAGAAACACAACAAACTGCATTCTCTGTAGGTCCTTACATTTTTCACCAGCGCAGCCAGTTCGTCGATCTTATTTGAGATTGAGTTTACATAATCCCCAGAATCACAGAAGGCACCGAAGGCTTGAAACGCCACTTTCTCGCAAGCCGCTTCTTTTTTAGCTTAGTGCCGGCTCTGCTGCCACGATACCGCCTTCTTACCTCGTCGGGTAAATATGGAACCACACCGGCACTGGCATTTGTTCTCAGCGCCCGAAGTTGAGTACTTGAATAGGCGAGTCTCAGCGTGTTAAAATCCATGCCCACGTTGTAAAAGTAAGTGTGTCCAGGGAAGGAATCCACATAAAATAAAGTGGTAGGAGTGATCAATAAATAAAAATAGAAAAATAAAAGTAGAAAAGTACACATACATATACAGTCATACACGGAGCTGCTGAAAAGGCTGCCACTCACGGCGGCGCCGGATGCACCTACATGATGTTATGCAGGATGAGTTTTTGAGTAAGAGTCAAAGCTTTAAAATTATATATTCATCGCACTGCGTTTTCTAAAGTTCTTGCAGAGTTTAATGACCACCTGAATTAGAGTAGAAATACATAACACATTCAGACCTGCTCAGTCCTACTTGGGGTCAAAGGGGGCTGCAGGGCATCCCAGCAGCATTGGGGATACCAGTCCATCACAGAGTATACACACACACACACACACACACACACACAATTTAGAATACCAGTTAACCTAACACAAAATGAGGCATCTAATTAAACTGAAATGTGTATTAGTAATGTTAATTAGAACTGGATTAATACATAAAATGAAAATCGGCATCACAAGTGATGTAACATTACTGAATTTGGTAGACACTGCCATTAGCGCAGAGCTGTTTTATCATGAAAGTGTCCATGAAAGACACTTTCGCTTCCTAAGGGGTTTTTTTTTTTTTTTTTTTTTTTTTTTTTCCTCCAAATTGGACAAGTTAATCCTGGAAATGCCTAAATAATGTTGTTGTACACCACTGCAAGGGCTGAATCTCTGAAAACCTTAACTATGGCTGAGATCTATATTGTTGTTTCCTCCCACTGCATCTCCAACAAACTGAAAAGTTTAACAAGGGCCAGCTGCATGGTACTGGGGTCTTTTTCACAGTTTTCTACTCCTGCAATGGCTGAACGTCTGAGTACCATAAAAATGGTTGAGTACAACCTTACTCATAGTTTCCCCTAGTGCAAGGGTTGAACCATTCCTGCCAGGTACCAGTTACCCTTAAAGGATTTTACAGTAACCTGAACAGGAGTCTCTTGATTTATATTAACCTCTTAAGACCTGGGTCAGGGTTCTACAAAACCTTGGTAGGCTTCTCAGCCACTCATCCTGTAGAACCTCCAACACTGCGGTGATTGATAGTGTCAGTAAAGAACAAGGCAGTTGCAGTGAGATGTTGCCCAAAATTTACAATGTATTTCAGTCCAAACTTGTTTGTAGAGAAACCAGCCATACGCCAAATGTTTGAATGAAGACAGACTGAACAATTCAAATCAGTCACACAGCAAGGTTTTTGTCAAGTGACTGACTGGCTTTTAGTTGCTATTATCTTCATCTTCTTAGGCCAAGCATGATATATGTGAACATTGGAACGCTTTTTTGCAGGTGGCTAGGCTGAAAAAGTTCTCAAAAACACATCCCTATGGATTTCTCTGATGTTTCTCTTCTCATTTTTGGATGTTGCTGCATATGTGTCAAAATTTTTTTTCGTTTATAAGGTGCCTTGGTGTCTGATAATAGAAGATGTAACAGTACAGTGGAACCTCTGTTCACGAACGTCTCGGTACACTCACAAATCGGTTTACGACCAAAAAGTTTGCCAAACTTTTGCCTCGGTTCACGACCACACACTCGGTATATGAACAAGCCAGTTTTCCTTTCGGTTTGTATATGTTCAGTCTCTCCCTGTGCATTTCCTGTGCAGCGAGCAAGAGTGAGAGAGCGCGACACACACACACACACACACACACACACACAGGCAGCAAGAGAGAGAGGGGGCTGGACGCATAAGGTAGGAAGGCAGTTAAAGAATGCACTGGGCTTGATTTTGTTTTCACTTCTGTTTACAGAGGTCAGTTCGTAGTGTGCATTGTTGCAATGTTACTATTCTTGGTGGTCTGTTAAATTACGGATTTTTTCATATGTTCATTTTTTTCCCTGTGCTTAAAACTCATTTTAAAAAAAAAAAAAAAAAAAAAGCGCTATAGCGTCAACTATTGCAGTGTTAGTTTTCTCTGTTGTTCAAGGTTTTCTCAGTGTTATTCAATGTTTTTACATTTAGTGTACTATTATGATGTGCATTCTATGGTTTAATTAACTATATTTGTGTTTAAAAATTAAAAACAAATAATATATTTACATACAGTTCGTATGGTCTGGAATGGATTAATTGTATTTACATACAATCCTATGGGGGAAATTGCTTCGGTTCACGACAAAATCGGTTTACGACCAGAGTTTTGGAACGAATTATGGATGTGAACCGAGGTTCTACTGTATTTGCATTAGCCTAGATGGGACAAACAATTTCTAGTCATTTTCTTACTTGTCGATGAAGCGGTTTTAAGCGGAATACAGTAACATTTTGACTATAAGGTCCCATGCACCTGTTTCATATCATCTTATAAGCATATACACACTGGTTGGTTTATCTGAAATTAAACTCCCCTGCCTTAGTCTTTGATTGTGTTTCAAGCACCACAATATGAATGTTCAAAGAGGGACCAAAGCCATCTCACCTTCACCCACTATTTATTGTGATGTTATTGGGTCGTGGTTGGCTGATATACTAAGAACAACCAAAATCCACTTGCAACTGCCCCTCCAAATGCATCCCACCACACCCATAACTGAAACCCCAGGATCAGTTGATTTAGTGTTTTGTGGCACTCCAAAAACAAAGTGGAACCAAAACCCACCCAAAACCATCGGTCAAATATTATTGCATTGCTGATGTCCGATCTTCAAAGGGGGGAGGGGCCATGCCCTTTGATTAAATAAATCAAATCTTAAAAAGAGTATCAGCACTTAGATATATCCACTTCAAGCACTGATTACCAGGCAGTGAGATTGTGATGCTAGTATTGCTAAAACAGGCCTGAAGATGAAGTGATAATGATATTAATGGTATTCAAGACTTTCTCTTTCTACTTTATGAAAATGCACATTGTTTCATAGTGAGATCTGCCAGTACTTCTTGTCCTACAGATACTTATTTTCTTTCCCTTCCCTCCTCATGCAGTCCCTGATGTTCCTTCTCTGTGTGGCTGCTGCTGGCCTGGGAGTCAACCTTCTGTTCTTGGTCATCTACCTCAGCTGTCTGTGTTGCTGTCGGAAGGAGGACAGTGAGGAGACTAAGCGTCCAAAGACTTGCTGTGTTACCTGGACAGCAGTTATCGCTGGCCTTATCTGTTGGTAAGTCTGGTCTTTACAAATTAACATTTCTTCAACAATTCATAGTTTTTTCCACTCTGCACAGGACTATGAGTATTAAAGAAATAGCATAAGGGTTTGCAACAGCTCACTGTTAACTTGTTCTGTATAAACACAAGTTCTGATTTTATTTTCTGTCTTCGCTCCAGATCATTGCCCTTTATAAAACATAAGAAGCCCCTTCTTCTTCTTAAAGCCTACTGCTCTCCAGGCAGTTTGTTCAGTGCTGCTCTGATGGAGGCTGCAGCTGCTTGTGACCTCCTCAGATAAATAGGGATTTGTACATAATCTGGGACAGAGAATCACTTTGATAAGATTTATGGCCTCTGCAGGCTTAAACACTGATTGACTCCAGTGACAGATATTTCCAGGAAGTGGGTTGTGGGGTGATATCCAAATAGCATTTTCTCACAAAGTATAGGCATTACCCCAATAATGTCTTCTGGTAGCCATCAGTTATTAAAAAAATAATAAAATAATAATAAGTTTATCAAAATTTTGTCTATTAGTCGATGGCAGTGCAGCCCTACCTCAAATGGACCCACTGGTCCTTCAAAAGAAAATGTTTCATTTTTAGTATTGACTTTTTACAACAGGTTTGTCCTTTATTCAACAAAAAACGTGTTCTCGTAATGTTGGTATTTTTAAAAATAGCTCAAAAGCTTGGGAAAACATGCTTGAAGTGCTTTTATTTTGCATGTAGTTTATGAATCTGCATTATGCTCATCTTCCATAATTCACTAGTGATACTGTGTCTGAAGTGTTGTATGCAGTTCCACTCCCATCTTTACAAACAAGACACAAGTGCTGTCCAGGAAAAAGTAACCGTGTGTGCCCTTTGGACTAAAGGGGCCTGTACTGCTCTGAGGGACTAAGAATTGAAACTCTTTAGTTGTTGGGACCTAATCCTGGTCTTAAAATTATCAAAGACTTTGAAAGAAATCTGCTGGATTAGCTTCAGGTAAATGACATAAATGAGGACACCTAATGAAGAATATGCAGGTGTGCATTTCAGACCGAAGCCAGGAAGCATACATTTGGAAAAAGTTGTGGGAGCCTGGGGGTGGGGGAACCTACCAAATATTGATGATAAGGTGAAAAAGTGGATAATTTTAAAGAAATTGTGTGGATGTGATAATAGGACAATGTAGCTATCGGGTAACCAGAGGAGCTTGGCCGACTGGTTGGTCCTCTCTCGAATATCACACTTCATGTTCTTGTTTACAACATTATTTCAAAACTGGTATGTAGTAAGACCATTAAAATGAGGAATATGTGATTTTAAGTGAAATCATTAATCCATGTTTGGCCTGCTAAACCTATTTAAAATATAACTGAAACTGGAATTTGAGTGGCCTACTCTGCATCTTTCCTACAGGGACTTTCACATTCTAGTAACACTTTATCATAATAATAAACTGTTTGTTTGAGGTTACATAAACCAATAGTACAATTTCATTTAAAAGCAAAAAAAAGATCTCGGTCCACGTTAGTGTTTTCACATAATTTTCAAGGATATCTACATCCACACTAAAACAACTGAAAACATGTTAGGATTTTTAGAAATTCATGTCTCTGAACAGCGTTTTTAAAAATCTTTTTTCAGAGATTAAAACTACTGGATGAGTGTGGATGAAAGGACAAAACTAAGACTAATATTTGAAAATGAAAATATTGTAGTGTAGATGTAACCTGAACCTGCTTGTCTAGGTTGGGCACAAGAAACTAGCATCTGTCCTGGAATGGTCAAGAAAAAAAGGTGCAACTGCTAAATCATTTGACCAGACAAAAAATCTCCTTTGGATTGTGGGAAATAACCTTTCCAAACATGTTTTCTTATACAGTGTTCTCAAATTTATCATTGTAAAGTATTGTTAAATGAATACTCCCACATTTACATGGGACTGAGTTTTTGAATTAAAGGAAAGACTTTTGACGAAAGACTTTTGACCGGTGAATGATGGGGACAGGCAGATCTTCAAATCAAAAACTGTTTCCTGTTTTTAATGTGTGCTGATTTTTCTGGAAGCACTTACAGTATTTAAAATATTTCAGCAAAAAATGCATGTGTTTTGCATGTTTTGAGCAAAGAACTCTGTCATGTGGATTATGCAACACAAGTAAAACAATTCCACCCAAGGACATTTTTCATATCATTTGCCTTTGTAGAGTATTGGTTGCCGTTGGCTTGTATTAGATCAAACTTTTTATTATCATTGTTCTCCATGAAAGCATGAGATTAGAATTTTTTCTTGATCATCACTACAAACACATGGGGTGAATCGCATTTTTTTTTATAATGTCATCTACATTTCTCCTTGGTATTTAATAAATTTATCTAGTCTAATTAAAAAAATAGAATTTTTGGGTGGAACATTCCTTTGTTATGCTGAAAATTTTTCTTTCCATTATTTACTGTAACTTATTTGTAGAAATGGAGCTCTGTTATAAATAAGACCATATTTCAGTAAATAAAGCACCTTTAAATCTGCCAACGATAAAGCAAGAACTACAACTTTTTATCCTTGTGGCCAAGTGCTGCATTAGATAAATCATATTAGACAGGATTTGATCACATTCACAAGGAACCTTATTACTTTCCACGCTCTCATGTTTTCTCCTTGTCGCTAATGAGAACTGACGGTTTTTTTGTTTTTTTTTTTTTCCTCTCCCCTCTCAGCTTAGCTCTTCTAATATAGAGCACATACCAAATCCTTAGGGAAACCCTAGCCTACCAGTTTTGACTCTTACCTAGAAAAGCACTGTCTTTTGCTTTAAGAACCTCATGCCATCAGCCTCATCATCTTTGTCTTAATTTTTCCATTACTATTTTGCACTCTTGATTATTTGCATCATCCATCTGTAGGACCACCACTCTTTTTAAAGTGAGTAATTAAATTGGAAGCTTTCTCGTTCACCTCATGACACATTAACTGAGTTAACATTTCCTTCTGAAACTTAGCCAAATGCCTTAGAAAGCAATTCCTTGTGGGAACGGAGTTTCAGGAATACCTTAACTCCTTCATAACTTCAAGAGCTTTAAAACCCCCAATACGTGCCCTCCCCACCATCACTTGGGGTTTTGTGGACAGTAGTGGAAATGTTGTTGCAAGTGCTTGGATTCTAAATTCTATTTTCTATAGAATGCCAGTTGATTGAACCAGTTATAAATATCTTGGAACTTTTTCTGCAAGCATATCCAGAGGCTTGTTCATAAAAGATGACAAAAATAATCAACCATTTGTAATTTTAATGTCTGTAGCTTACCCAAGCATTGTTGCTGACCATGTGCATCTCTGTATGACTGAAGTCTTCCCTTTTTCAAATAGAGTAGTTCTTCAAACAAAGTACGTCCATCGGGCTAATGTACCATGACGCAAAGCACACATCTCAGGCTGGTTCCATGAACATGATAACGTTGATTTCAGTTTACTCCAGGTCACAATCCAACAGAAGGCCTTTAGAATAAGAAGGGGTGGAATGTTTGCAGCATGGGTGTGTGCATGGAAAATCAAGTCAGCATGGACCAGATTCCTATGGAATGTTTCCTGAGCATTGTTGAACCCATGTCTCGAACAATTCAGTCTATTTTGGAGGGAAAATCCTCAAATAATCAAGACAGTTTTGAAGGCAAAAGGTGGTCCTAAGGTGGATCTAATAAATGGAATGTAGTCTGTGGAAAACGTTGACACAGGTTTTTTTTTTTGTTTTTTTTTATAAATAATTCCCATTAAATAGGACTTTGTAAGTGGTTAGTACTTCTCCCACCAGTTGACAACATTTTACCTGTGTTGCCCCCTCTGCTGTTTCCTCTGGTATCTATATTTATTAAATACGCCTGCCTTAGGAGTAAGAATGATGGATGCCTAGAGCCTGTAATCTTTCCTAATGTTAACAGAAGCCTATGGGAATTCCACTTAATGGATACTAAGTTGTTGACCAAAACTGAACAAAGCAGGAATGCTGAAAGCAAAAAAAACGTTTAGCTTCCTGGATGTTACTTGCTCTGAATTACTACTTCTAATGAGAAGGCTGTAAGTCTCACTTGCAAGTACAGTTCAGAGGAAAAAAAGTAGAGCAGGTGGGGTTGGGGCCTGGTCTGCTCTGGACTCCATCATTTTAATGATGTCTTGATTGTAAAATATGCTGTCATGAGGTGTACCCTTGTGCAGCCCTCACAGCAGTGGAATCTTAATTTTTTGACTGCACTTAAGCATTACGCTTTGGAAGGTGAACGATGAGAATGTTATAGTAATAAGTAACAGAGGTTCAAATGTACATATTATTGTAAAGCAAGGACAAATTCATAGATAGTACTATTCAACAAACTATCATGCCTGCATACTACCTCTTTCATGTGTAATGCATCTTTAACAAAAGGTCGTTATGAAGAGTTTGTTTCCCTTAGTTCCCCTTGCAATTTGGACAATCAGGCATTTGTAAACAATTTTAAACTACAATGTATTTCTTGAGTGTAAAAGCGGATATAGACCTTTTGAGTTGACAAAAGTGGACATGATGATTTTAAAAAAAAAAAAGAGGAAAAGTGTTACTGTAATCTTCAAAACAGGATGAATAATGGAGGTACAGTGTTACAAAATGAAACAGATGGGTGGGGGTATAGGGGCCTTGTGATGAACACTCCTGACTGATGCGGCTGGCGAGGTCTAGCCTGTGACCTTCTTATTAGCAGTAGTATGCTGACCTTTTGAATTAGAGCCTTAAAATCTAATTAGTGTGTAAATGCTAATCAGTCATGTAGTGTTCTGTAAATGAAAGGCATAGTTCCACATAAATGCTCTCCAGTGCACTTCCAACTTGTACAAACACTCTGCTACAGTCTTGGTTTTCCTAAAAAAAAAAAAATCATTAAGGATGCAATAAATATGAACATATAGAACATAAGAAATTTGACAAACTAGAGGAGACCGTTCTGTCCATCAGGCTCGTTTGTTTGGCTAATAGCTATGCTGCTCCCATGTCTCATCCAGACACTTCTTAAAGGTAAATGTCTCAAGTACATGTCTCAGTAATTTGTCCAGGTACCCACAACTCTGCATAAAGAAATTCTTCCTGGCTTCAGTTTTAAATGCTTCATTTGACATAGGCAAGGATTGT
Source organism: Erpetoichthys calabaricus (assembly GCF_900747795.2). Lineage (NCBI taxonomy): Eukaryota > Metazoa > Chordata > Cladistia > Polypteriformes > Polypteridae > Erpetoichthys > Erpetoichthys calabaricus. The sequence goes on from NC_041407.2 coordinate 14,926,172, forward strand.
TAATTATTTTGTTCAACTTCATTCGGCCGTTAAAGGGTGCAGTATTAGGTTGCATAAAAAAGGTAAAATTTGGGACTGCATAAACTTCATGTTTACCCCGGTTTAGCTGTACTTTTGTGGTGTAGTTTTATCACAACTGAACTTTCGTTCAGGTGCTATAATGGCATAAAGCACGGTTGTAAAACCCCAATCCTGGAAGGCCACTCTGCCTGTTGGTTTTCGTTTTTTAGCTGCTTTCTTAGTTGGTAAACAATTGTGAATTTTGTCTTAATTTTAATTGAATTGCTTTTTAAGATTCACAGTCCTGCTTTTTCTTTTTTTTTTTTTTTTTTTGCCTTAACTAGCAGACAACACAGTAATTAATTGCAAAGCAAGCCAACAGTCGACTAGCCACCTTGAGGGTCTCAGACTTGGTTCCTGGAGAGCTGCAATTATTGTTTCAATCATTTTCTTAATTACAAGCCAATTCTTGCTGATAATGAAACCCGTTATTTAATTATATGGCTTGTTAGTGCTCTCGCTTTGCCACACCAGACATTTCCAAAGCTGCTGTTTTTCTTTTTTCTGAGATATAGAACTGAGAAGATAGCAGGTCATCTGTTGGCTTACTTTGCATCTCTTTATTGTTTGGCTGCTGTTTCCCTTTTAAAAAAAAAAAAAAAACAATGAAGGATTGAGTATTAAAATCGAGACAAACAAAGTCTTGCAGTAACTGGTTATTTACAAAAGTAGCTGAAATAAAAACCTGCCCCACTCTGGCCATTCAGGATCTGAGCCTGGCTCGCATAGCTTAAAGGACTTGCAGCAGATCTGTGACATTTATTTTGCATAGACTTTCTGTCTGAGCAGTTGCTGAAGGTGGGCAGCTCTTGCTTTAATGATCCATTGAAAATATGCCTCTTTCCTTCATTTATTGTTCAGGAGTCTGGTTTTCAGTTCAGAAGCCCATTTGATTGTGAACACATATCCAATGTGTACACTGCTCTGATTTTTTTTTTTTTTGCAAGTAGTTTACCAATAAATGCATGTGTTTTGCCCATTGTGAGCATAGGATTGGGTGACTTGACATGAGGATTATGCAAAATGAGTAAAAACCCAGTCACTTTTGATTACTTTTCCAGGGAGGTTAAGCCGTAGTCTTCATTTAAATAATCTTAGAGTTGGAGGCATTCTCACTTCAACTAAAATCGAGCAGGTTTGCTTTTGCCTTCAGTCAAAGTGGTGGACTCTGTGCATGAGAGCTGACAACCAATGAATGCTCCTTTGGAAGTGCAATTCATAGAATGCAGTGACAAGGAATAAGGAACACAGGTGTTTTGACCCTTTCAAAATGAATAGAAGCTCATCTCTCATGTTTTACATACCACGACAGAATGGAAGAAAGAAAATAAAGGCTGAGATCGTGTCTGAACTTGGAGTACCTGTTAACCCTTTGTTATAGCACTGGTTTCATCAGGCAGCACATTATTGGCGGTCACAAAAAGGGACCAGTAGTACTGGAAGGGAAGATTGGAATGCAGTTGTGACATGAGGCAGCGAATTTCATAAGTTCCCTCCCGCCCTCGTAATCTAAATTGACATGGTCTGGTGACGAGATCATCATTTAATGTCATCAAGTTTGCTATACCCAACAGCAAGAATGGCATGAAGTGTCATAGGCGTAACATGAGGTTTTTTCACAGCCTTTTTAATATTGTTCGCTGTTATGCAGCCTTGATCTTCATAGACATAAATTCTATCAAACTTTATTGCCGTTCAGCAAGAAAACGTGAGTTTAAAAATTTTTCTCAGCCATCACTATATACTGCATTTGGTAGGAAACAAAATTTTTTTTCTCTAATTAATAAAACATTTAGTCAGTGTGTTTACAAATGACCACTCTCTTGTTTTTCATGCAATGATTTTTCCTTTATTTTTCGCCATTTTTCTGGTGGTCTTCACGTTTACCAGTTTTTCATTGTATAATAATAATACATTTTATTTATATAGCGCCTTTGCCTTTCTCAAGGTGCTTGTACATACATATATACATTCATACAATCAGAAATCTCACGACAAGCTGTCAATTGCTCAGTTTGCTTATTGTGTACCCATGATTGCTCTGAAAGTGATTGTGTAACATTTTCCAGTTTTATGTTGTCATAACAAGAAAGTTAAATGAAAATACTTCTCAAGTCGTTTTGGAAGTGCTATTTCAACTGCAGAGCTATTTAATGTTGCTAAAAGGTATTGATCGTTCATCTAGACCCGATTTCAGATACACTTAACCAAGAAGGGGTCACTTGGGGGAGTCAAGGTAGCAATATGCTCCTGCATGTATAAGCCTTTCATGCTTCCGCACTTAGCCATATGAGTTGAGAGCCCTGCACACATGGGACCGCCTGGATTTGTGGAGGATGGGTTGTCTTTAACTATCTTAGTGCTGATGTGTCCTCCTCTCCATGCTCACCTTTGACCTGTTAAGTGGATAACAAATTGTCAATACCAAACCATTAGAAAATCCTGGTATTTCCAAAGTTCACATGCAATTTCCTTCATCTATTTATTCATTTTTCTTAACTAATTTAGTCCAATAATGGGGGTCACAGAAAGCAATCCTGGATGGACACCAATCCATCTCGGGACATGTTTAGTCACACATCCATGCACACTCATAATGGGTACATAAACCTCATGCAGACATCTTTAGGATGTGGGAGGTACCCAGAGTATTCTCAGAAAACCCACAAAGATGCAGATCAAATGTGCGAAGCCTTACAAATCCTGGGATTCCAGCAGTACTACTGCACTACCGTGTCTCCCATGTTATATTTCCAACCAGCAATTTTCCAAATTGTAGTAAAGAGTTGCCTTGCAGCATTGAGAACAATGCAGAAAAGAGTCCAATACACGACACAACTTTGCACATTTCCGTTGTGTTTCAAAAGCACATAAATTCGCAAAAAGATGTGAGAGCCTACAATACCAGACCAGGACCTTCACTGGCCTGCCTAAAGATAGGCATTGCCTCCGGCAACTGGTTGGCTTCTCCAGACTGCACAGGCCTAAAATTACTTCAAATGCCCACGGTATCCAGAAAGCGGAGTTTCTGGGGGAAGAGAGAGATGTGATGACAAACTCCCTAGACATCAAAAAAAGCACTTTAATAAATTCTTTAAAAACACTCAAGTATGAAAGAGCCAATATAGGTTTTGCCTAATTTGGTTGCCATATTGGGGTCCCACCCACATCACACAAGTGACAAAGGAAAAAAAGACATAAATGTATATAACCTGTAAAGCCAAATTAATAAAAATCACATGGTATAAATACAATAACAAAACCAAACTAAAAACAATTAACATGATGTGAAACACCCACTTAAATAATAAAGATGCCAACTTGAGCCAGAGTGACAAATTTGGATGCAGCTTACCTATATGCATACACAACATACTGTGGCAATTTACATAAAGGAGGGAAGTGAAGTTGCAGGAAGAAGACCCCCACACAGACACAAGGAAAGCTTTCCACCATGACCCAGCTGAGAATCCCTGGGGCTTTAAATGCTAACCACTGCACCACCATATCGCCTGTGCACCATTTCTGAAAAGTCGATTTCCTGAAACTGCACTTTGCCTTTCTTATTAATGAAACGGAAGAGCCCTGACTTGCTTTGTCTTTCAGATGTTGATGAGACTGCTTGGCTGAGTTCAGCAAAAACAAATCACATGTAGAAAAGTACTGTTTAGAATTAAGAAATCACACGCATTCTTAAAAGTTGTAATCCAAGTGTGTTTGCTCACAAATTCTTCATTTTACGGTCCTGTAGTGCAACAACATAACATCCAGGTGGCTTGGCTTACATCTTTGTCTACCGCCTTTGTCATGTAATTACAAAATTTATGAATAATTGTTTGGAATAAACTGTGCTAATAAGTGATGTCATGGCACACAACCTGAAGTTGTCTCTTGTTCCCAGCCCTTTCTTTCTGCATTCACCCCCTACTGATGACTGCCCTCAATGCCCTTCATTTTAAACAGTTAAACAGGAAAGCAGACCTTAAAACAACGAGGAGTTTCTACCCTTCAATACTCCAATCATGCCTGCTTAATGGAAAGAGATGAACAAAATCATTTGACAGACCTGCTTCTCATTGCGTGCATACTTACTTATGGGAGGCCACAGATAATAAAATAGATAAGCATACAGCCTTCTGGCTTATTTAAAAAAAACATCAATATGTTGACTAGCGTATACAATTGTCTGTTAGCAAAGAGGCACAATTGTGGAAATTTGAATACATGATCTATTTCAGTCTCACCCTTATAATGCTGCCCTGAAGCTGCTTATACTTTCTTAATTCTAAATTGAGACCAAACAAGGGCATCTTCTTGGAAGCAAACAATTTTGTTGATTATGTAGCAGAGAGGGTGGGTAAGGGACCTTGGAATCTGTTAGGCCTCATTTTTTTTCTTTTCTTCTCCCCCCACAGTGCTGCAGTTGGAATTGGCTTCTATGGAAATAGTGAAACCAACGATGGTGTATACCAAATGACATATTCTCTCTACAATGCCAACCACACACTACAAGGAGCGGATACACTGGTCAGTGGCACCTCTTTATTCTTGACTGATATGTTGTATATCTAGCCACCTGTTGTCTTTGCCACTGTTTGCAGTTAAAACCCACAGAATCCAGAGCTCATTCTGGCATTAAATAGCATTGTCTGAGATCTCATTCTACAGCGTCATGGCTTGTCTATGTATGATTTATCAGAGGAATGTACCAACAGGGGGACTTCCATGAATTTCACTTGGTTATTTGGTGTAAATGCCTCCTTCCTTAAAATGAAAATGCTGGTCTTTTAATGGCTGATGCCATTTGGTTGTGAACTGATGAGGTTTGGTTACATTTATCAGAAGGTTTCTTCTGACTCTTTTCAGAACCACCATATCTTCATTGATGTATTCAAAAATTCAGTGCATTTGTGAACAATAATTAAATGTAGCATACAGCATGCATATATATATATATATAATACATAGTACTGTGCAAAAGTTTTAGGCAGGTGTGAAAAAATGCTGTAAACAAAGAATGCTTTCAAAAATGGAAGTGTTAATCATTTATTTTCATCAATCAACAAAATGCAGTGAATGAACAAAAGAGAAATCTAAATCAAATCAATATTTGGTGTGACCACCCTTTGCCTTCAAAACAGCATCAATTCTTCTAGGTACACTTGCACACAGTTTTTGAAGGAACTCGGCTGGTAGGTTGTTCCACACATCTTGGAGAACTAACCACAGATCTTCTGTGGATGTAGGCTTCCTCACATCCTTCTGTCTCTTCATGTAATCCCAGACACACTCGATGATGTTGAGATCAGGGCTCTGTGGGGGCCATACCATCACTTCCAGGACTTCTTGTTCTTCTTTACACTGAAGATAGTTCTTTGGCTGTATGTTTGGGGTCGTTGTGCTGTTCAAGCTCTTTTGAAGAAGCACATCTTGAAACCCCAGTCTGCTTTGAAATCTTTGTCTGGGAGAGACCTTGCTGATACAGTATAACTACCTTGTGTCTTGTTGCTGTGTTCAATCTTGCCATGACATGAAACTGTCTTCCACAACCTCACCTTGGTAGATGAGTTTGGCTGTTCCTCACCCAGTTTTCAGCTTCCTACACAGCTGTTTCTGTTTCAGTTAATGACTGTGTTTCAACCTACGTGTGACATTGATGATCATTAGCACCTGTTTGGTAGAATTGGTTGATCAGACACCTGACTAGAATCCTACAAAATCCCTGACTTTGTGCAAGTGTACCTATAAGAATTGATGCCAGTTTGAAGGCAAAAGGTAGTAACACCAAATATTGATTTGATTTAGATTTTTCTTTTGTTCGCTCACTTTGCATTTTGTAAATTGATAACAATAAACAATCATTATTTATATTTCTGAAAGCATTTTGTTTACAGCATTTTTTTCAGACCTGCCTAAAACTTTTGCACAGTACTGTATATATATATATATATATATATATATATTAGTGTGTGTGTGTGTGTGTGTGTGTATGTATATATATATATATATATATATATATATATATATATATATATATATATATATATATATATATATATATGCATGCATATGCTGCTTCACCACCTGAGGCCACAGGTACGCCTTCACCCTCTGCAGTTCGCATACCAGGAGAACGTGGGAGCAGAGGATGCCATCATCTATATGCTACACCGATCCCTCTCCCACTTGGACAGAGGCAGTGGTGTTGTAAGAATTATGTTTCTAGACTTCTCTAGCGCCTTCAACACCATCCAACCTCTGCTCCTTTGGGACACTGGCAGAAATGGGAGTAGATTCGTACCTAGTGGCATGGATTGTGGACTATCTTAGACGGACCTCAGTATGTGCGTCTCGGGAACTGCAGGTCTGACATTGTGGTCAGCAACACAGGAGCACCGCAGGGGACTGTACTTTCTCCGGTCCTGTTCAGCCTATATATATACAACTATATATACGGAGTCCTGCCACGTGCAAAAGTTCGCTGATGACACTGCTATCATGGGCTGCATCAGGAGTGGGCAGGAGGAGGAGTATAGGAACCTCATCAAGGACTTTGTTAAATGGTGTGATTCAAACCACCTACACCTGAACACCAGCAAAACCAAGGAGCTGGTGGTGGATTTTAGGAGGCAGAGGCCCCTCATGGACCCCGTGATCATCAGAGGTGACTGTGTGCAGAGGGTACAGACCTATAAATACCTGAGAGTGCAGCTGGATGATAAACTGGACTGGACTGCCAATACTGATTCTCTGTGCAAGAGAGGACAGAGCCGACTTCCTTAGAAGACTGGCATCCTTCAACATCTGCAATAAGATGCTGCAGATGTTCTATCAGATGGTTGTGGCGAGCGCCCTCTTCTACACGGTGGTGTGCTGGGGAGGCAGCATTAAGAAGGACGCCTCATGCCAGGATAAACTGGTGAGGAAGGCAAGCTCTATTGTAGGCACAGAGCTGGACAGTTTGACATCTGTGGCAGAGCGACGGGCACTGAGCAGACTCCTGTCAATCGTGGAGAATGCACTGCATTCACTAAACCGTGTCATCTCCAGACAGAGGAGCAGCTTCAGTGACAGACTGAGGAGATCGTTCCTCCCCCAAACTATGCGACTCTTCAATTCCACCCGGGGGGGTAAACGTTAACATTATTCAAAGTTATTGTCTGTTTTTACCTGCATTTTTATTACTCTTTAATATTGTTTTTTGTATCAGTATGCTGCTGCTGGAGTATGTGAATTTCCCCTTGGGATTAATAAAGTATCTATCTACTTTCAGTATGTTAACAAGTCTTCTACACCCATTTATCTTTCCATTTGTTTTGTTGATATCTTACTGAGTAGCATAGGGGTACAGTGTTTGCTGCTGCTGCCACACCGACCTAGTTTCCTGGCTTTGAATCTTACACTCCGTTGTCTGTGTGAAGTTTGCACATTCTCCCTGTGTCGCCATGTAATTTTTCTCCTGGTAGTTTGGTCTTCCTCTTGCATTCCAGACAGTGTGCATGAAGTTGATTGTTGGCTTTTAATTGTCCCTGAATGAGTGTGGGTTTGTGTGTGAGTGGACCATGTGAAGGATGGTCAACCCATCCGGAGTTGTTTCTCAAATCTGCTTTATTCAAGATCATAATCGGGCTAAAATCTTACATGTTACAACATGTTACAACAGCTTTGGGCACAAAGATGAAGCCAGCCCATGGTTGGCAAAGTAGTCCTTGGCAAAGCATTTGGGAATGCTAAAGATGTATTACTAGGCTAAAACAGAGGCCATCAAATAAAAGGTTACATTTACAAAGGTAATCTGACACCACTCCTGCTGAAACATATTTAAGAAAACCCATTCTTTGTTTCATTTTACCCAGTGTCCGCTAAACAATTTGATATCACTGGGTTTAATCAGCCCAACATCTTCCTTTCTTATTTATATTTAAAAAAAAAAAAAAAAAAAAAGTGTAAAATCTTCTAAGCTTGTATGTAAAAATGCTAACCAGGGATTCTTAATCTGTCAACAAAGGTTTTGGGTGTATGTTATGGATTTTCATCTGTTGATCACAAAAAATAATGTTAATTTTCCTATCACATTATAATTATACTGTATATTGGCTACAACTGGAAGATCTGTCTTGATCTAAAAGTAGTGACGCTGCTACTAGGAATGCAGCTTTTGTTTAATCTGTGAATGGGGACAGCTGTGCTAAAGAATCTCATGGCATTAAAAGGAAGTGGCCTTTCCATAAGCAGGGCAGAAACATGTGCCACATCAACCACTTGTCAACCCAACAAAGATATTTTTTGTCTCCACTTCATATCAAACTTGAACTAATGAAACATTTTGTGTAACTGATAAATAAGGAAAGAGGCAGATATTTCCACAAATACATGATGCTAAGATTAAGGAAAGCATTTTTGTTGCTCCACAAATTGGACACATCCTCATTGATTTATCAGCTCAATGATCTGCTCGTGTTGCCAGAGGAAGTCATGTGGAAGACATTCAAGTATGTGCGTTGTTTTTTTGTTTTTTTTTTTGCTCTCTGCTACATCCAGTGGTCAGTGCAACATGTCGCTAAAGATTTTTCTACATTTGCACTTGGATTTCTTCCCTGCTAATTTTGGTACAGTATGTGACAGAACATATTGAAAGGTTTTACCAGGACAGTGATGTGCCATGATACAGATATGGATTCTGTCAACATTGATTTGAGAAGCAATAGATGTGGAGTGCAAATGAAAATCGTCAGCAGAGCATTTATAGCTCCACAGATCCAGTGCAGTGTTTTAGCAGCACTAAGTGACTGACTAAACATGCTTAACTCAATAAAAGTTAACTTCTTGTTTCTCCAAGTTCCCATGTGACTCAGTCAATCTGAAGTTATATGTGTGTTCAGCTTGAAACTGACTTATTTTAATCACCAAACATTTTTAAGGAAATAAAACTGTAGAATGAATTTGTTGTCCCTGTAATGATGTCAAAGGCTACATTTTATGCTGATTGTTGTAAGTGAACGACGGTGTAGGAGGAACAACGGAAATCCTGGCCCAGGAGCAACAAGAAAACACTGTTAGCTACTCCATGGTGAGAGATATGGCCAGCTAAATAAAGAATCCTTGTACGCTTGAGAGAGGTGTTTTTTTTGTTTTTGTTTTTTTTTTGTTTTGTTTTTTTTTTAAACTGGTACTTTCATTGTAAGCATTATGTTACAAGGTTTATATTGAAATACAAAAAAGGCTGTGCTGGTTTGCTTATCACTTCATAAATATAATTGGTACATTCACAAGTTTTAACTAAAAATCAGCCTTCCTTTGGAGTTGTAATATATGTAGGATGCAGGGCAGTGTCCATTAAAACCCTTCTAAGGCCTGACTGAGTTACATCAGACTGACACCCTCTCTCAGGAGTTCGATGATTTTCCTGCAATTTGGTTGGCTGCCTGAAAAAAAAAAAATGTGCCCATCATAGGCTTGATACCCAGGCTTCTATTATTCATTTCTGAAGTTGCTCCTACTCTTTGTTTCAATGAGCTTTTGTCAAATGAGATTCTAGATGACAGTGACAGATGTTATGAGCTCATGGGTAAATGGGACTTGCTTCTCATGGGGACTATTCAGGGTTACAGTGGGCAAAATATTCATTATCCTACCATCACTTTCAATTTATTTTGAGTCGCTGTTCCATCTGGGCTACAGGCTTTCTCCTGTCTTTAGGAAATAGTTGAAGGGGGAGAGAGAAATTTGGGATGTAAATCACCTTCCTCACTGTCACAGAGCGTTAAATATGGCTCTGTGTTTAATGGAATCAGAAACATTTAATCTTTTTTAATACTGATAGAAAGTTAATCCCAGTGACACAGATGTGCTTGACCCTATTAAGGAATGAAGGTACAGAGCTCTGTGCTTCATGACTTTCAGTTGCTCCATGTTGTATATAAACACAGACCCCGCTTTGTGTTGGGATTCTTCTGCAGTGCTTTCTTCTTCGTCCTCATTGTCATCTTCTTCACTTGACTGTAAAAATTAACTGAGGTTTTTATTTTTAAATTTAATTTTTGTTATTAATGAATTAATTTTATTGAGCACTGAATGTGTTGTTTATCATATTATCTGTTTGGATGTGTCCCAGATACATTCGTGGGTTTTTTTACACAGTTCTTTAGGGGCTGTTGTCTGGCTTTCACTCTCATTATGATTGCATCTTCTGTTCAATGATAAATTGTAGTTATTTGCACTGCATATCATTTAAAACCAATTCACTCAACAGCTCCTAATCTTGCATTATTTTCTTAATATATGGTATATATAATGTAGTATTTATTTATTTTGATTAGTGTAATTGAAGTAAAAGCCAAGTCATGCTTGGACAGTTTGCTAGTTGGGAACAAATATCATGAGCCATAGCAAATAATGAAATGCCAGTCATGTCAGTGACAAAATGACTCTTAGCTGACCAAAGAGGCTTTTTGAGATGAATTATGTATAATTGTGAATTATTGATTTAGTCAAGTATCAATAGTATAGTTGAGCTCTGGCATGGGGTTTTATAGTGGAATTTTAAATGTACCTTTTATATAATGGTTTTATAGTGCCCCACATGTACAGCTTTAACTGCATGTGGACCTCGGCTTGAAACGGAGACTTACATAAGTAGACCAAATGATTGTCTTCAGACCTGAACTGCACTAGTGCCAATCGTGAAAGCAGGTGCCCGTTCACCATGCTGCTGCTTGTTGAAAGTGGGTCCACCCACACCCGCCACCCCCCAAAGCCAGTAACACTTATTGCTTATGGGATTATAGCAGTCACCCACCCCAGGTGCTGTTATGGAGTATGTTGTTAAGGAAGTTTCTCTGTTCATTAGCTGCAGACTGGCAGGACTGAGTCACTCTGAATGTCCGACTGCCAGTCATAGGAGCACACTGTGACTGTGTTCAACTTGCTAAGAGTATGTAAATAAAGTCTGTGATGTAAAATTTCTGGGGAAATTGTGAAATGTGACAGGGCCTTAAGATTCAAACCCAGGCCTTGGGTACTTTGTGGCACTGGCACAAATCACTGTGACACCTCAGAGAAATTGTTGACTTTTTTTCTTTAGATAAGTACTTTTTAATGAGAATAGTAATCAATATAGTTGGTTTAATGGATTTGTTTAATGGAAATTATAAGTACCTTTAAAAGCATAGGAATATCTGTTACATATGAAATATAAAAACTGTGGTGCCCTTTGTTTTTTATAACTCTAACCGTGTGGTCCAAGATGTAAAAAGTTATAGCTGTTCTAACTAACTGTGCACTAATTTGTTACCTGGACATTCTTTTAGTCCTACCCAAGGTCCAGTGCTTTTTGTTACAGAATAAAACTCACAAAGCTCACACCTAGTTAATAAGAATCCCATTTCTTTCTTTCAAATGAGTAATTTGTATTGACCCCTAATACTGTATTTATATTAATTGTCCTTGATACACAAAGATGAGTCCGGTCTTGGCACTATTATGATATCATGCTTGTGTAAGCATATTTTGATGTACCCCATATTAGGTAACTAAAATTTGATGTTATAATCTAGTGCAGTGATTTTACATTAATTTGTTAAAATTAGGCTTTTCTTCCATGTCTGCCATTTTGCTCACTGTCTAATTAGTTTAACCTGTCACCAAGTGTTTACATTTTTTTTTTTGCAACATTCATAACTTTCTCAAATCTGCCTTTTCAGTTTCTCCAACCCCATCCCAAATTACAGTTGCAAAGCACAGATACTGGAAGCTCCATGTAGTTTGGGCTGATTCCTTTCATTTTGAAACTTTCGCAAAGAATAACTTGCTCACAAAATGTCTAATGGGTTGAGAAGGGAACCATTCGGCTGGTTCAAAAACTGAGATGTGTCTATTTTCCTTCTTGACCCAGTGATCAGCATAACTGCTGGTCAGAAGTGACACTTTATGGAAATGCTGACAGGCTGAGACCATCTACATTTTACGGGTTAGAGAGTCAAGTTGGTTGGGTCTTTGGGGTTTCCTCAGAAAACCCAAATGGACACGGGAAGAATTTACAGAACACATAAATCAGCAATAAAGTTACAGCTGTGTACCTTTCATTTATGTGACAAAAGGTAACGATGTTCATGGGCACTTTCTCACTGCAGGAAATTTTTGTTTTTTAGAAACTAATTAGTTCTTGTACAATGTAGGCCACTTCTGGTCCCTGCCCACTTTCATGTGTTGTGTTCCCACCGCACTACAGGAGCTGTAATCTTTATGCAAAACGATGTGGTGTGAACTATGATGTGATAGGGAGTTCACAGGAGACGAACCCCTACCTTACTGCTTACTGACCTAGTGTTGCAGATTATTGCTTTGAAGGCCCGTATGACATGACGCACCAGGGGGACAGCTCTAAAGAGTGGTAAAATGTGGCGCTCCATCTTCACTGATAACTCTCCAAAATCTAAACTGTTAACATATTTATACGATGGCTCCAGTGCATGTGTTCAACCAATGTACACAACTCATTGCCCAAGCCCCACTAAATGATAGTTCCTGGTTGAAAGAAAAGTACATTTCCTGGAGTAGGAGCTTTAAAAAAAAAAAAAAGTACCAGGAACTACAAATGGCCTAAGTTCATACAGTGGGAATGCTTCCAGAGTTTCTAAAGTCACTGGTTCCTGTGGTGTTAGAGCGCTTTATGTGTATATCTGGGCATCACTCGAGGATGGCTCAACCAATATACAGTGATCCCTCCTCAATCGCGGGGGTTGTGTTCCAGAACCCCCCGCGAAAGGTGAAAATCCGTAAAGTAAAAACCATATGTTCATATGATTATTTTTATATATTTTAAGCCCTTATAAACTCTCCCACACTCTTATAAACATTTCCCGCACAGTTATACAGCATAAACCCTTTGTATTCTTAGATATTAGGTAAGATTTGTTGAAATTATGTAAACACCGTTTATGTACGGTAAAAACTAAATATTAAAGATAACGAGCATCTATGATCTCACGTATGTTACAGTCGTTACGATAGACAGGCCACCAGCAATAAATACATACAACGCAAGAAAAACTGTATACACTACAGTAAAATGTGTGTATAGTGACACTAAACGTACATACATGTACTAAGTACTGTACGTAGAAAATTATGGTTACTCACCAACAATGACATGACGACTTTTCCGATAACGATGAGTTTAATTTTACTGCACAACAAAGGAGAGCGTTACAGCTCTTCTAAAGGAGCTTCTTCAGGTGACTGTGTAGCACCGCCGTTGTTGTTCTGCCGGCAGTCTTAAATCCAGATCCCTAAAGCAGATTCCGTTTGGACTACCGCCTTGTTACGTCCACTTACAACTCATTTTGCGCCCTGGTGAAAGGACACTGCGGCCATAGAACTTATATTCTTTTCCTCCTTTTTAAATAAAAAGAATCGTGGACTCATTGATGCTGTAATGGCACCCTACAGTGGTGTAGCTGTTCCCTTCCTTCAACATATCCAAAACTTTTACCTTTTCGGCAATCATTAGCATCTTACGTTGGCACTTGGGCACGGCACCTGAAGCAGTAGCAGGAGCAGATCGATTTGGAGCCATAACGAAGGGCTTGACTATGCACAAAGATAAATACAAAAGACCACAAAAGTTAACTCTTTACACAGTGAAACACGTTGACGCTGAAGGAGCGAGACGAGACTTCCTGGCTAACGCAGTGGAATCGAATTCAGCGCTCCGTTGCTGAATCAATCAGCACACAGGAACTTAATTGCGTGCTCTGATTGGGTAGCTTCTCAGCCATCCGCAAATAGCGTCACTTGTGTGAAATCAACTGGGCAAACCAACTGAGGAAGCATGTACCAGAAGTAAAAAGACCCATTGTCCTCAGAAACCCGTGGAGCAGCGAAAAATCTGTGTTTATATATTTAGATATGCTTACATATAAAATCCGCGATAGAGTGAAGCCGCGAAAGTCAAAGCATGATATAGCGAGGGATTACTGTACATGAAATTTGGTATGTACAGTGGTGTGAAAAACTATTTGCCCCCTTCCTGATTTCTTATTCTTTTGCATGTTTGTCACACAAAATGTTTCTGATCATCAAACACATTTAACCATTAGTCAAATATAACACAAGTAAACACAAAATGCAGTTTGTAAATGGTGGTTTTTATTATTTAGGGAGAAAAAAAAATCCAAACCTACATGGCCCTGTGTGAAAAAGTAATTGCCCCCTGAACCTAATAACTGGTTGGGCCACCCTTAGCAGCAATAACTGCAATCAAGCGTTTGCGATAACTTGCAATGAGTCTTTTACAGCGCTCTGGAGGAATTTTGGCCCACTCATCTTTGCAAAATTGTTGTAATTCAGCTTTATTTGAGGGTTTTCTAGCATGAACCGCCTTTTTAAGGTCATGCCATAGCATCTCAATTGGATTCAGGTCAGGACTTTGACTAGGCCACTCCAAAGTCTTCATTTTGTTTTTCTTCAGCCATTCAGAGGTGGATTTGCTGGTGTGTTTTGGGTCATTGTCCTGTTGCAGCACCCAAGATCGCTTCAGCTTGAGTTGACGAACAGATGGCCGGACATTCTCCTTCAGGATTTTTTGGTAGACAGTAGAATTCATGGTTCCATCTATCACAGCAAGCCTTCCAGGTCCTGAAGCAGCAAAACAACCCCAGACCATCACACTACCACCACCAAATTTTACTGTTGGTATGATGTTCTTTTTCTGAAATGCTGTGTTCCTTTTACGCCAGATGTAACGGGACATTTGCCTTCCAAAAAGTTCAACTTTTGACTCCTCAGTCCACAAGGTATTTTCCCAAAAGTCTTGGCAATCATTGAGATGTTTCTTAGCAAAATTGAGACGAGCCCTAATGTTCTTTTTGCTTAACAGTGGTTTGCGTCTTGGAAATCTGCCATGCAGGCCGTTTTTGCCCAGTCTCTTTCTTATGGTGGAGTCGTGAACACTGACCTTAATTGAGGCAAGTGAGGTCTGCAGTTCTTTAGACGTTGTCCTGGGGTCTTTTGTGACCTCTCGGATGAGTCGTCTCTGCGCTCTTGGGGTAATTTTGGTCGGCCGGCCACTCCTGGGAAGGTTCACCACTGTTCCATGTTTTTGCCATTTGTGGATAATGGCTCTCACTGTGGTTCGCTGGAGTCCCAAAGCTTTAGAAATGGCTTTATAACCTTTACCAGACTGATAGATCTCAATTACTTCTGTTCTCATTTGTTCCTGAATTTCTTTGGATCTTGGCATGATGTCTAGCTTTTGAGGTGCTTTTGGTCTACTTCTCTGTGTCAGGCAGCTCCTATTTAAGTGATTTCTTGATTGAAACAGGTGTGGCAGTAATCAGGCCTGGGGGTGGCTACGGAAATTGAACTCAGGTGTGATACACCACAGTTAGGTTATTTTTTAACAAGGGGGCAATTACTTTTTCACACAGGGCCATGTAGGTTTGGATTTTTTTTTCTCCCTAAATAATAAAAACCACCATTTACAAACTGCATTTTGTGTTTACTTGTGTTATATTTGACTAATGGTTAAATGTGTTTGATGATCAGAAACATTTTGTGTGACAAACATGCAAAAGAATAAGAAATCAGGAAGGGGGCAAATAGTTTTTCACACCATGTATATGCGTCTTGGTCCTGGTCAGAGTATAGGTTTCTCTCTTTTGTCTGCTGTGGTTTAGCTCAGAAGGTGACTCCTTTGAAAAGTCGTCCTATATGACACAGTATTTTGTTACATTTTAAGTCCCAGATGAAGGATGCATACACATAGGATGTCATGAAATTTTAAGTATAAAATTAAAGGTTTACCTATTTAAGCAGCACGTGCATCACCACGATTATGAACGAGTACAGTTAAACATTTTCTTTGAGGTATGTCCGATTTAGCCATAGACATTCTAAAATATGTACGTTTTGCTACTTCTGTTTTTTATATCTAGTTATACAGTAAATGAGAAAACTGCGACTAGTTCTCCTTTTCACTTCTTACTGCTTACTTGCTTGTAATAAACAAGTTTAATACCCAAACATTTTACAGGCTGGTATCTGTTGTAGTAAATATTTGACATCTGTTGCTCTCCCTGCCTCTTCTGCAGAGGCATGCAGCTGTGATGACCAGGCTCACATGTGCACAGCTTCACTTCCATACATGGTCACCTTAAGTCAAACAAATCTGCTTACAGATGCATATGAAATTTTTGTAAAAATTTTTTGCCAAATTTCTTATAAGTGAATTGTAGTTTCCTATTTATTTATTTGTCAACTTGGACAATGTGTGTGTCTGGGCACCCAGCCAACAACTTCTTCAGTGGTACAAGTTCCCTTGGGGGGGATGGGGAATTCTTCTGTGGAGAGCACTCTTACAGATGGAAGTGAGGAGAAAACAATAGCATTTTAAAACAATTGAGAAACATGAGTGCAAGAAAGTGGGTTTCCTCTAGACATCCCATAGGCATGTAAATAACAAGACATAATCTGGTATGACTACCATTCTTAAATTACATTTGAGACGGGCTGTGGTCGGGGCTCCTTATGACACATCAATAGAGTGAATTGTATCGAGGTAACCGGATATCATCTGAGGCTCTGCTTTATTTGCTTATTTTTGTGGGGATAGCCGGTTAAAGACTTAATCTGAAGTTGTGATTTGTTTGGGAGCCCTTAGTCTACACTCTGGTGATGTTTTGGCATGTAGTTGACATCCTGACTCTCAAATACACCAAAAGAACAGAGTTTGTCACTTATTTTGAAAAAGTACCAAATTCACAGGCCATTGTAATCTAATATTCTGACGTTTTTGTGTCCAATAAAGTGACATTTTAGATGTAAAGTATGTACAGTAAGCTGCGTACTGTATACGTCCACTTGTTTGCTGTATATTTATAGTTTGATTTAGTGCTTACCGGTCTCTGTAGCCAAAGTATACACTGTAGAATCTATTAGCTGCATGTCTTTGTTTGAAGGGGGCAAAAAAGAAGGAAAGAAAATGTAGTTCTTCTAGTAGGATGTAAGTGTTGTCATGCTGGCAAAAACAGCAAATTTCTTCCAGTTGCCTTGGCTCGTTCTTTCAGAGAGCAATACAAGGGTTGAATCCGGCAGAGGATAGCATTGTTTATTTGTGAATTACTCAAATAGAAGTCTTCATGCTGGGTTTATTCCTGTTTATTATGCATCCTTTACTTACCTTCAAAGGATCCTCTGAAGTAATTTTAGGCAGCTAAGTAAATAGACTCTAAACAACAAGGTTGCCATTGTAATTCCCACCTTCAGCTCTCTGTGTGACTCCCTGACCAAGCTAATTAACCTGGATGTGTGCCAACTGTAAGAAATAGATGTAAACTATGCCATTACATATTTACATCAGATATTTCTTACTAGGTGTGCTTCCATTTATAACACATGGCATTTTGCAAAAATTACAAATGTGGTATAAAAATACATCAAGTAGTTCAAAACGTAAACAGAAAACAATGTGCAATAATATATACACTTTCAATATATGCAATATTGTCTCAAACATTATGGAGGGCACAGTACATGACACATATTTTTCTTTAATTTACCCCTCTGCTCCACAGTTTGAAATTACAAATCAAACAATTCAGACGTTGTGATTAAAGTGTGCATTGTAGAGTTTAAGGGGATTTGCATGCATTTCTGTCCCAGCCTGTGGAAATAGCAACACTTTTTTTCTACATGAACCGCCCCCAAACCCCCATTTCGGGGCACCATATTGTTTAGGACACAGCAATGGCAGATCTATTAAAGCCATCATATTTGACCTTTTCATTCCCTTGCATACAATGACTGCTTGAAGTCTGCAATTCGTAGACATCACCAGGTGCTGAGGATTTTCTCTGGTGTGCTCTGCCAAGCCTCTCATGCAGCCATCTTTAGTTCCGGCTTATTTTGCGGACTTGTCCCCTCCAGTTTTCTCTTTGGCATACAGAAAGCCTGCTCAGTTGGATTTAAATCGAGTGACTGACTGTCTTGGCCATTCAAGAAATTTCCCTTTTTTAGCTTTGAAAAACTCCTGTGTTGCCTTAGCAGTATGTTTGGATCATTATCTTCTTGTCGGATGAAACAGCGTCCGGTTAGCTTGGAGGCATTTACTGGAACTTGAGCAGATAAGATTTTACCATCCACCTCAGAATTCATTTTGTATCGTCCGCTGTTCCATCATCATTGGAGATGGGTCTGCCAGTACTTATGGCTTGGGCATGTATGGCAGCTACAACATCCCCACCACCATGTTTAACAGATGAGGTGACCTGCTTTGAATGTTAGGCAGTTCCTTTTGGTCTCCACACCTTGCTCTTGCCAGGTTAATCTTTGTCTGGTCTGTCCACAAGATATTTTTTTCCCAGAATTCTGTAGGCTGTTAAGTTCTTTTTGTAATCTGGCCATCCAGCTTTCGTGGCTACCTAGTGGTTTGCATCTTGCAGTGTGGCCTCAGTGTTTCTGTGGATCGTTGTCTGACATATCCTCCTCTGCCTCTGGGAGATAGGGATTTGGGGCTTTTTTTAAGCATAGTGAGGATTCTTCCTTCATTGGCAGTGGAGCTCATCCTACCACAATGTGATGGCTGAGCTCATCTATGTGTTCTTTCTTCTTAATGATATTCCAGACAGTTGATTTTAGGTCGTCCTAAGGTTTTAGTGATGTCTCAAATAGTTTTTGAGCCTCATAATGGCTTGTTTGACTTACATTGGCGCAGCTCTTGTCCTCCTGCTGTATGCAGATCCCCTTAAACGAAAGTCTGCAATGTGCACTTTAATCACATCTGAGTTGTTTGATTTGCAATTTTAAACTGTAGAGCAGAGGGGTAAATGAAGGAAAATGTGTTTTTGTCCAAAACATTATGGAAAGCACTGTGGCTAGGTAGATAGAAATTTACTGGGTTGAGTGTATGTGTATATGTGTGTATATGTATATTATTACACACACACGGACACAGTGGACTCAAAGTATTCCAAGCACTCCACTTTTTTTTTTTTTAACGTTTTGTTGTGTTGAAGTTCTATGCTAACAGAGCTGACAGAGATGGGATTAGATTCATACCTAGTGGCATGGATCGTGGACTATCTTAGACAGACCTCAGTACGTACGTCTTGGGAACTGCACGTCTGACATTGTGGTCAGCAACACAGGAGCGCCACAGGGGACTGTGCTTTCTCCGGTCCTGTTCAGCCTATATACATCGGACTTCCAATACAACTCTGAGTCCTGCCAAGTGCAAAAGTTCGCTGATGACACTGCTATCGTGGGCTGCATCAGGAATGGGCTGGAGGAGGAGTATAGGGACCTAATCAATGACTTTGTTAAATGGTGCGACTCAAACCACCTACACCTGAACACCAGCAAAACCAAGAAGCTGGTGGTGGATTTTAGGAGGCCCAGACCCCTCATAGACCCAGTGATCATCAAAGGTGACTGTGTGCAGATGGTGCAGACCTATAAATACCTGGGAGTGCAGCTGGATGATAAATTAGACTGGACTGCCAATACTGATGCTCTGTGCAAGAAAGGACAGAGCCGGTTATACTACCTTAGAAGGCTGGCGTCCTTCAACATCTGCAATAAGATGCTGCAGATGTTCTGTCAGACAGTTGTGGAGAGCGCCCTCTTCTACGCAGTGGTGTGCTGGGGAGGCAGCATTAAGAGGAAAGACGCCTCACGCCTGGACAAACTGGTGAGGAAGGCAGGCTCTATTGTTGGCATGGAGCTGGACAGTTTAACATCTGTGGCAGAGCGAAGGGCGCTGAGCAGGCTCCTATCAATTATGGAGAATCCACTGCATCCACTTAATAGTATCATCTCCAGACAGAAGAGCAGCTTCAGCGACAGACTGCTGTCACTGTCCTGCTCCACTGACAGACTGAGGAGATCGTTCCTCCCCCAAACTATGCGACTCTTTAATTCTACCCGGGGGGGGGGGGGGGGGGGGGGGGGGTAAACGTTAACATTTAACATTATACAAAGTTATTGTCTGTTTTTCACCTGCATTATTATCATTCTTTAATTTAATATTATTTATTGTATTAGTATGCTGCTGCTGAAGAATGTGAATTTCCCATTGGGATTAATAAAGTTATCTATCTATCTATCTATATTCATTTAAATTCACCCCCCGCCCTACCCCCCCCCCCCCCCCCCCCCCCATCAAGCATCGCTCAGTAACCCAGAATGATAAAGATACAACAGGATTTTTGCGATTTTTTTTCAAAAAATCGAAATGCACCATTGCCATAAGTATTCAGACCCTATGGCATGACACTTGAAGTCTGGCTCAGGTGCTTTCCATTCTGTTGATCGTTGCTGAGATGTTTAGAGTCCACCTGTGCTTAATTCAATTAACTGGACTGGATTAGATTACGAAAGGCATGTGTCTGTCTATAGAGGGACCCCACAATTGAGTGAAAACCAAGCCATGAGGTTGAAGGACCTTTCTGCAGAGCTTAGAGACCGGATTGTGCTGAAGCACAGATCTGTCTGGGGAAGGCTTTAGAAACATTCCTACAGCATTGAATTTTCCCAGGAGAACACTGGTCTCCTTAATTCTTAAATGGAAGAAGTTTGGAACATCCATGGCTCTTCCTAGAGCTGACCAAACTGAGCAATCAAGGGAGAAGGGCCATGGTGGGCGAGGTGACCAAAAAGTTGGTTGCGACTTTGACTTAGTTGCAAACAATCTATGTGGAGACAGGAGAAACTTCAGTAGGACAACCTTCACCGTAACTTTCCACCATTCTGGCCTTTATTCCAGTGTAGCCAGACAGAACCCTCTCCTCAGTAAAACACACATGGAAGCCCACTTGAAGTTGACAAAGAGGCACATAAAGGACCTCAGGCTGTGAGAGACAAGATTCTGTTGTCTGATGATACCAAGATTGAACTGTTTGGGTTCAATTCTAAGCACCAGTACAGGAGGAAACCAGGACCTGCTCATCACCTCATCAGCATCATGTTGTGGGGTTAGAGAGTGGGAGACGAGAAGGTGT
Source organism: Erpetoichthys calabaricus (assembly GCF_900747795.2). NCBI lineage: Eukaryota > Metazoa > Chordata > Cladistia > Polypteriformes > Polypteridae > Erpetoichthys > Erpetoichthys calabaricus. Next base: position 14,947,228 of record NC_041407.2, read on the forward strand.
TGAATGAAAGCTGAAAGGAGCAAAGTACAGAGATGTCCTCAATAAACACCTGTTTCAGAGCTCTCTGGGCTGCAGACCAGGCCAAAGTTTTACCTTCTAACAGGGCAAAGCAAAGATAACACAGGAGTGGCTTTGGGACAACCCTGGTAATGTCCTTGAGTTGCCCAGACTTGAACCTAATCGAACATCTCTGGAGAGACCTTAAAACAGTTGTCCACAGATGGTCTCCAGCCAACAGGACAGAGCTTGAGAGCAACTACAGAGAAGAATGGCAGAAAATCCTCGAGTCCAGGTGATGTTTTTATACTGTATAGACCGTGTCAGGACTGGAATCTTGGTCAGTGAATGAGGGGGAGAGCACTTCCTGTTTATGATGTGTGCTGATTAGTCCAGAATTGTGTATTTAAGGATAATTTAGCAAAAAAATGCATGTGTTGTGCTAGTTTTGAGCATACAGCTGGATTACTGACATGTTGATTATACAACACAAGCAATGCAAGATTTTTTTTTCTGCTTTCCACAGACATTTTTCACTTTGTTGTTCTGTCATCTTTTTTTTTTTTTTTTTTTTTTTTTTAACTTCTGCATGAGACTGTTTGTTTTTTTTCTTGGCCATCACTGTAAACTACATGGAGTAAGTAACATATGAAAAATGATCATTTTTGGGTGCAGTATTCCTTTGAATCTGGGGAGGTAATTACTTTTTCACATAGTGTGTAGAGTGCTGTTACTTCATTCATTTACAAAATAAAGACTATCACAGTTGGTGTTATCTCTTCACTCGGTGTTCCTTTTATTTAATAATCACTTTTGGTTAAAAATCTTCATCCATTATGTGATGTACAATATGCAGTGATGCAGGTAATTGCACTGAGCTGATGTTATTTTCCACAGTGCTGTTTTCAGACCCAAGTGTAGAGCCTCCACTCTCCATACAGAGTTGCTCCTCTAGGATGTGAGATTTTGGTAACTGATGCTTTTCAGGCACCACCTTGACTGATGTGACTGTTAGTGACAGAGGACTGTGAAATTCTTTCTCAGAGATATAATGTGTAATGTTTTTTTTTCTCTTTGAATGGCCTCCTCATTTGCTATGTAACATAATGATCTTACCCACCACTTGAGCACGTTTATTGAATTACTCTGTCCTTCCTTTCCTCAGGTGTCAACAACCTTGGGCAACATGCAGGTCTCCTTGAAGCAGCATCTGGCTCGGTTAGATGAGATTTTTGCTATGCACAGCGATTACATCCAAACCTTGCGCTTCATGCAACAAATGGCTGATAACATCATCCGGCAATTATCAGACCTTCCTGTCTGGGGACAGAGCAAGATCAATCTGGCTGACATGGCTGATCAGATTGCATACTTTGAATATTACAGGTAAGATTTATTTGATAACGAAAGTAAAAGAAACATATAGTAACATCCAGTCAAGCCTTTAGTGGTTAATATTATAAGAGCCTGGCTTGTTATGACACATTCTTCTCTGTCTAATTATATGGCCATTGTTTTGTGAGTGTTGCATTGAGGTCAACAAAGATTCATGCTTATCACTTAAATATGTCAATATAACCACTTTCATTATTATAAAGATAAATCAATCTGTTCAAAAGCACAAAATCTCAATAATGTAAAGTCATTCTGTCTGTCCAGCACTTACACTCTGCCGTGTCTATTTGGCATTAACCTTTGTGCTACTCTCTGTTGGAGTGTATTTTGTAATGTATGTAGTAAACACATTGTTTTTCATTCCAACATATGGGACATCACAAACATTAGCCTGACTGTTACAATCCTCTGCCAAAAGTGATGTAACGTAGGCAACAGGCCAACTGACACAATATAACTTAAAGGAAAATTTAATTTGGAGGAAACAAATACAGGGAAATAAAAAGAATGATAGGAGTACTAATCATTAGTCGAATAAAAACTCTGCTGACCTGCACACATTACTGTAGCTAGCTCAGAACAGGAATACATTGTGTTAATAAATAAATAAGAAATTTAATTAGCCGCTATAAAGAGGACATAGAGGTGGCCTCCAAGGACCCAAATTTGTGACCTCTGTGGTTAGACCACCAGCGGCTTCTCTCTGTGTTGCAGTCCGTTGGCTTCAATGTCCGTCTTTTTCTTTTCCTATCAGTTTTTTTCTGTTTAAAATTTCGTTGGTTAGGTTATAGCATCACCTGTTGGAATGGAAGATGCAATGCATTTTTAGTAGTACATGTGACAGACGCTTTGGCATGGGCAGCTCCTTTGAATGAGTGTGTCACAAGTGACGTTGTAGGTAAGGCAGACTGCAGTCACACTTTGTTGAATGGATTTCCGTTAAATGACGCTTCTGCACTTAGATTTAAGCACTGGACCTGCAGTCCATGATTTATTATGGACTGGGCCAGCTACTTAATAAAAATGTCTACTTGTTGAGTGAATCACCATTGTGTTGTATTACCAATAATTTGTGCTGTATTTGAGTCCACATTGCTTCTTTCTTTTCACTGAGTTATCAATTAAACACTGCAGAAGAATTAAAAACCGAAGCAAAACTTTCCTAAAAGGTACAGAACCCCTTTGATGGACTTTTAATGAGACTTCATACAGTATGCAGTCAGAATAACCCTTATGCACTCTCTGTCCGCTCAACTAGATTTGTCTAAAGTGTGGTGTAAAAGTCGGAGCACAAAGCTGAATTCCTTTTTAATAAGAAAATTTAAATTGCTGAAAATATTGTAGGGACTAGCTGTGCTACCCATATATAATGGCTTGAAAGTGAAGTAATCAACGTAGACCTCCGGTGTGTCAGTCCTGTTGCTATGTCTCTGTTGCATGACATTTGGTACAGGATTCGTAAAAGCACTGCTAATGTTTGTGATGTGACATCTGTTGGATAGCATAGATCTCGCAACTAGAAGGACACACAGAAACTTGTCCTTTTATTAAGGTGGATATTTCAGTAAAAGGGGCTTCAAGACTATTGAACAAACATAACCTTACCCCTCATGGCCACACATGTCACGATTAAAGCATCTTGCAGATGTCTGTGCCTGTACTGCATACACAACTGGCTGCAGACCTGAAACACTGAGGGCTCGTATTTAAAGACATTTTACCAAAAAAGTGCATTGCTATTCTATTTTGTCAGGGGTGTCCCAGTGGTAAGTGCTGTGACTCGAGAGCCCTGTGGACCTGGATTTGATGTGCTGCCATACTCTAAGTGGAGCTTCAAGGTTCTCAGTTTATTTTCTGTTGGTACCCTTTACATACCAGAGAAGATGAGAACAAAATTTGAAAGTGCATGTGTGTGTTTTTGTGTATGCATGGATTTGACAGTTGGCCTTTTTCATTACTCTTTTAAGTATTTCGATTTTTCACATGCCATACTTGCAAATGTTGCAATTATCAGGTTACTGCAGTTGGAGTCAGTAAAAATGTACCAACTCCGACTAAATGTAATTTTTAATATAATGTGTTAACATGTCCAATTTCACATATACTAATTTGATTAAACTCTCTTCTTCAAACCTTTTGATAAAACTTGTAGCCTCTTTAATTTTGTAAGTTTTGTCTTAATATTTAATGCTCCTCAATGTTTGTAACCTCTTTAATAAATAAAACATTTAAAAAGCCGCAACAGCATTGCTACAGTGTTTTAAACCCAGGTTAGGGTGCTACAAAATAGCCAGTGTGTCTTCAATGAGCACAGTAAGACGATTAGTCTAATTACAAATTGAGGAGTCTGCCGTGTTGTGTTCTGACTCCACAGCCAAGTTGACCAGCACCTTCTTGTAACTCCATTGCTTCTAATGGCAATGCTTGGGTTCCTGCCAGACATGCTTTGCAAATTTGTAATGGCCGTTCCTGCTGACATCATACCCACCCAACCTACAAACCCCCTCCCCCCCCAAATCCTGAACCCCTGACTCCAGCCTTGTGTAGCAGCACCCAGCATTCAAAGCTCCGAAGGTATTGCTGGTCGAGCTTCTTCTTTTTATGCCGCTGGGAGCACCTTGTGCTCAATGTATTTTTCATGGGCTAAATTGGTTTCAAAAAGCTTTTACCACAAGAGTTTCTAACTTTGTGAGCCTAATTGGATGCATTAAGTGCTTTGAGATCTTGGTAAAAACGTCTTGGCAGTTATGCTAAGAACAGATGTCATTATTATCTGTGCTGTAAAAGAGAGCGAGTTATGAAGAGAATGAGTATAATTATCTCCATCTCCAGTCGTGGAGCACTACAGTGGCTGCAGGTTTTCATTCTAACCCTTTTCTTAATTAATGACCAGTGTTTGCAGCAAATTCTGCAAACTCTTTCCTTCATTTTAATTGCCTTATTTTGTAAGGCCTTTGAATTGATTATTTTTTTCCTTAAACAGCACCCCAACAGAAATGAGATGTGAAGAGAGCCAACAGATGACCTGCTACGTTGAGGCCTCAAACTCCAAGCAGTTTACTTAATTAGATGCCAGTTCTTGTTGTTTGTTAAACCTGTTATTTAATTCCATGGCATGTTGGTGCTCTTTCCAAAATGGTTAATTTCCTTTTTTCTAAGAGCACGGTCCAAGTGTGTGGTTGTCCTGAGCAGATCAACATTACTGAGACCTTCAGCTGTCTTTATATTCAGATATTGAATGATGAACACAGGTCAGCTGCTCATTTGATGGCTTTTTTTTTTTGTATCTCATTATTGTTGGGCTGCTGAAAAGAAAAGAAACAATTGTAGGGTTTGAGTCTTAAAAAGAAAGTCTGTTACAATTAAAGCAAAAGGAGTTAATTAGCAGCAAAAACTGATCTCTAATTAACAAAAGGAATAGAGTGAAACCTGCAGCCATGGTAGCACCCCAGGGCCAGAGTTGGAGAGGCCTGATTTAGGGTGAGCTGCCTCTTTGTTAAAGGACCCCCAGAAAACGGCATGTTCTCTAATTGCTCTGAAATCTTCAGCCTGGTGGTCCACAAGCCTGCAAGAGTTCCACTTTCCTGTAAGTCATCTGCTTAATAGGCCATCCTTAAGGTCTTTAAAATATAATTGCAGAGCTGATTTTCTGTTAGGATCTTCAGTATATGTAAAATATTTATTGTTGACATTGTGGGTTTCCTCCCACAGTCCAAAGACCTGCAGGTTAGGTGCATTGGCAATCCTAGTGTGTGTTTGGTATGTGGGGGTGTGTGTGTGTGTGTCCTGAGGTGGGCTGGTGCCCTACCCGTGGTTTGTTCCTGCCTTGTGCCCTGTGCTGGCTGGGATTGGCTCTAGCAGACCCCCATGACCCTGTGTTAAGATATGGCAGGTTGGAAAATGACTGACTGACATTTTTAATGTCTCTGAATAAATATGAATTTATGTAATCGGTTTGTGTTTTTGTGTCTAATGCATTCAGGGCTTACACCATCATTAAGATGAATTAGGCATTCGTATAAGGTACAGATCATGGGGGGCCCCAGCCACAAGGGTTAGCTACCGAACAGTCAGTTGGCACACTAATAAGCTTGGCCTAGAGTGCCTAGCACTGGCACGGAGTTCATGTTAGAGGCACTAAGAAGCATAAAGCCACAAAGAGTTTACCCACCTTCCACTTGACTCTGTTAAGTCTGTGGCTGCCATGAAAGCCACAGTCTCCCATGAGTCCATGCCATGCACAGATATCTACCATCAGCACACGGTTAGAGAGTCCTATACGGTGGCCATCTGTAACTCAAAAATAGCACACACTTTGTGATAAAATCTTGCTGATGCCCTCTTGCAAGTTAACACTGTTTTATATTTCTATGAAGTGGAAAGGTAAATATTGCACTTTAAAATGTTGATGACCCTGCTGTTTGTTTGATCTTTTCTGTCCCAGATGGCTAACTTACCTGGTGTTGCTCATTATTGATGTCATCATTTGCCTGGTGGCCTGCTTGGGTCTAGCAAAGCAGTCTCGGTGGCTGCTGACCACGTGAGTACTGAATCCATAAAATGTACATTTTCTGACCTGACTGGCTCTCTGGTAACGGTTATTTTTAAATATGGTGCCTTTCACAGGATCCGTTATGCTTGGCAGAAAATCTTTTTCATTGTTGGCAAGATGGAGGTGTACTAAGATCTATGACTTGCCAACTAATCATTGCTTTAAGGAGTTCAAAGCCCATGCAATACACTCCTTTCGAGCTAAGAATATATGTTCCTAAGTTCAATGGTTCCTTCTTTGTAAAGCCCACCTACTGTACTACTTAACAACAGGCAGCCTTGTCTACAGATTTGTAACTAGTTACACCATTGCTGCATTCTGACTGGTAATTTCTCAGTGGGAATGTGAGGCATACATCTCTGCCAGCGTTAAATTGTAAGGATGTTGGCTTGATCTCCTCGTTGGTCAGACAGGACAGGATATCCTGACTGATGGTTAGCAGATAAAATACCAAAAGAATCCAGATTTTTGTAACTCTTATCTGCACACTTACTTGTGGTACTTTTCTGTTTGTTGCTTTTAATTTACTAAGCTCTCCTTTTTTAGCATGATGACTTTTGGGGTACTCGCCTTGATCCTAAGCTGGGCATCACTTGGCGCTGACATGGCCACCGCTGTTGTAAGTCCCTCTCTCGCTTCCTTTCTCATCAGTGGCGCTTTGGTTCACTTTGCTGTAGATATTAAGTAAACACAGTGGCAATAAAAAGTATTCTTTCCCGTGGGAGTTGAAATGTGCAAATTTCCAACAAACTTTATGCTGTCTGTCCATTTATAGTGCCTCTCATCTCTTTCATATCTATGTATATGTTCACATTTGTAATATAATATGATCATTTTGACAGCTTCCCATTTTATTGTAAGCTTTAATTTCAGTTTTTTGTCAGAAGCTGTTGGTCGTAATGGTAGGACATGTCTAGGAATAGCTGATTCCTTGCCTTGAGCCCCAGTGGCCCTAAATTGGAATGAGCCTCTTTCTTGGGTGACCTCTTCCTAAAGGCACTGTAAATACTGTGTATTAGTAAATGTATATTTATGGAGAGTGCTATTGTAGTTTCTGCTGTGCAGTAACCCAAGATCTTGCGTCATTGTTAAGTTCTATTTGCCGTTGGTGGATTTTCAAAATTTACTTCAGTTTATCATGAATAGCAGCATCAAGAAAACTAGGGATGCACCGATACCGAAACGGGTATCTGGTATCGGCCTCGATACCACATTTTCTAAAGTACTCGTACTCGTTAAAAGTCCCCCGATACTGGGGACCGATACCACGGTCTGAGAAATGTCTATGTTTGAGTGGCGTGTAAGGGGTTAATCACAGGCACCGAGTGCCTGCCCCCAAGCCCCGGCTGCAGCTCAGAGCGGGGAGAAGGCGAGGCGAGACATGTCAGCCGTGTGGAACTATTTCAAAGTGAATGAAGACGACAAAAAACAAAGGCGGACTGCAAATTGTGCTCAGCGAAATTGTCCAGAGGAGGCGCAAAAGGTAGCGCATTTAACACAAGTAATTTAATCAAGCACCTAAAATCCCAACACGACAACGAGTACAAAGAGTTTACCCACGCTTCTAAACCAACACAACCCACGCTGCAGCAAACTCTTGCAAGACGAGAGAAAATGTCCAGAGACAATCCACGTGCTGTGAAAATAACACAGGCAATTATCGAGTACATTGCATTGAGTGACCAGCCACTCTCGGAGGTAGAAAATGTGGGATTCCTGCGTCTCCTCCATGTTCTGGAGCCCAGATATGATGTCCCAAGCCGCCGCTACATGACTGACACGGAGCTGCCTAAACTACACAACTCCGTGAAAAAACATATCCACAGCCTACTGCAAGCCTCCTCTGCGTTTAGTTTCACCACGGATATTTGGACAAGCAGTGTTAGCCCCGTGTCGCTAATTAGCCTAACCTCCCAGTAGATAGACGAGAGTTTCTTGTTTTTTTTGTTAAATTATATGACTAAAGCTGTTACCTGTAAATTTAAATCATGTTTTTATTAAGTACTCGGTATCGGCAAGTACTCGGTATCGGCGAGTACTGAAATGCAAGTACTCGTACTCGTTTTCCAAAAAAGTGGTATCGGTGCATCCCTAAAGAAAACCAAGATGGCACGATATTGTATATGGAAGTTTGCTGACATTTTAACGTGTTCTCCAGGCTCTGATACAGGAGTTCGGCTTTTGGCAAGCAAATATGATTTTTAGGCTCATGACACATTTTTAAAATTTAAATAACAATGGAATAAGCTGAAATTAAAATACATTTATCCAGGTGACAAAAACGTGTTACCGGGTGAGGGAGGATGATACAGTCAAGTGACGGACGGCAAGTTTGCTTGTTGTGCCGTTGGCTCTTTTATGTGCAGCTTAAGCTACTCTGGCAGGAGGCCGTCTGTCTTTTCCTTTAATTCCATTAAGTTTAAGAGTTATGCTAATATGACAGCCCTGTCACCAACTATCTCAGAGGCACAGCATCACCAGAGCACTGTATTTATAATTGAGTTCATGGAAATAATTCTGGACACCTTGTAACAAATGGATAGAATGGGTGGCTCCACCATTTGTTATTTTTAAATCTCGGCTTGCCGTGGGCTCTTGGAAGTCGCTATTCCAGCAGGCAAGTCCCCAGTAGCACCCCGTAACACAATTACAATCCTGAACAGTTTGTGTGAGCTACGGCAGCTGGTAAAGCAGATTACAAGCCCTGAGCTGCCAGGAGAGTGAGAGCTGTGTTTCTCTTGACGCTCTCGTAGTACGCACATTGACAGGTCTGACCTTATTTAAAAGCCAACACGGATGACCCTCCAATCAAGGTGCACTGGCAGTGTGCTCTGTGTTTGCACGTACAGCAAATTGGCACCAACTAAACAAATGCCATACTTGCTTTTTTTTTTCTTCTTCTTCTTCACAGTCAGTCAGGAGCCACTCAGAAAGGTGAAACACAGGAGCCGTCGTCTGTGCCTTGTCCTCCGCACTGTAGTCGGGCCTTCTGTTTATCCAGTGTAATCCCCGTTGTTTCTAACAGTGTTTTAGTAATGAAGATGTGCAGCTGGCTTTCGTGGTTTTGCTGCAGCTCAGGCATGTTTTACCCTCTTAATTCTAAACAGAAGTGTTGCACACATTCATCCTTAAAATCAAATTTATTCGTGAGCAAGAGAGACAGTGTCAATTTGACACTGGAATGCATCAGTGGTAAATGAAATTAGGCAGCATTCTGAGGAGGATGTAATCCGTTTACTTCTTGGCTAATCTTATTGAAAGCTGCTACTTCCTTGACTTTAACAAGCCCATTTCTTACAGGGCACCAGCGATTTCTGTGTGGCTCCGGACAAATTTATTATGAACCAAACCCACAGTGACATCAGCTCAGGTAAGCATGCAACTGAAATAAATGTGGGCAGTTCAGATTGGGTGTCCAGGCAAGGTAACTAACAAAAAAAAAAACCGTCTGGCTAGGATGTTGTATTTTGATTCCATTTACTCAGTGTTCACATCTGAAACTCAAGCCCATGTGCCTGTTGCATCTTCAGGTTAGCACTATTTATCTAAGAGAACAATAATTAGAACATCCAGAAGCTCTTGTTCGGATAATTTGAATTCTACTACATTCCTGCTTTGTACTTCTGAAGTGTAACCTACAAGGAAGCAAATATTCAGTCTCGGCGAATCAAGTCGAGACGAGACATCGGGTTGGCCTGGACTGGAACTTTCACTAGTTGTAGTTTCATGGTAGCATGCAGTTGACACAGATGGCGTTGTACCAAATATGTACAGACAGATGGAAGTGAAGGTTTTATCCTCCTTTTATTTTTTAAATCCCTTCACACAAGCTTGCTATCTTTGTGTTGGCATTGGGAGTTAGTCGATATGTTCTTGCTTGTGTGAGAGGACATTAATTCTTTTTCTGTTTTTTTCCCCCTTTAAAGATGTTGTGCACTATTACCTGTACTGCAGCCAGACGATGTCCAACCCATTCCAGCAGGTACTGTCTTTGTGCTGTAAGCTCTAGGCCATGTAGTTCTGACAATGCTCTTATGTTTTAAACTTAACATTTTTCTAAAAGTTCACAATACAGGGATATCCTCAAAATCACAATCATTCTTTTTGTGCATAAAATAAATTTTACATTCATTGTCATCCTTTGGGTTTTTCTACATTTTCTCTGCTCCCTCCTGAATCTCTGACATGTTAGGTAGATTACAGACTCTAAATTGGCCAAGTAGGCCTCGTGTGTGAGCGTTCTGAGTGGAGCCTCAGAAGTGGCATCCCATGTAAGTTTGGTCCTCACTTTGCATGTGATGCTACTGGGATTAACTGTGTGACACTATTTGATGTATGTTCTTCTGAACTCTCTACAGGTAACACCAAAGAGGTCATGAAATAAGAAAATAGGATGTTTATTAGGAATATATAAAAAAAAAAAACTTTAGAGCACAGGGCCTTGAAGGCAATAGGATACAAATAAACAATAAGGATACAAAATACTCCGTTGACTCTGAGCCTTCATCCAATGATGTGTTCTTTGTGCTGTGTAAGGTGCCCCCCATTTACCTCCTTAATAAGTACCCATAAGTTCAAGTCTCCTCCTGTTCATTCCTCCTTTCTCACTTTATCGTGGCCTCTTATTCACTTGACAGTCAAGTACTTGTCGCTAGCTCTCCTCCCAGCTCCATATCTACATTGACTGCCCAGTCTGCCTTTATGTTCTGAACAAGAGCTACTTCTCTGGAGAAATCTGCCGTCACTTCCAGGCTGGAAGTGGTATATGGACCTCCCAAGGCCTTCCAACTAAAGGCCCCACTAGTTACACCAGGTTTCCCCGTTATCCAGAATCTCAACACCAGGTCAGCCTAAGTCACCCATCCATTATGATGGACAGTAGAGGGCCTTGTACCACATAAAGAACTTTGAGGCTGCCTATTCAAACTGGGGGTGCTTTGACACAAACTTTTCTGATTTCCATTCTCTCTTCTCTAATTCAATGCCTCAGCTACTGCCCCCATAGCAGCCTTTATTTGGCAGAAAAAGTCAGCCAACTGTGTGGTCACCTCGCACTAGTTTTAGTTTAATAAATAATAATAATAGTTTTTAGTTTAATAGTTTGTTTTAGGGAGGCAGCATAAAGAAGAGGGACGCCTCACGCCTGGACAAACTGGTGAGGAAGGCAGGCTCTATTGTAGGCACAGAGCTGGACAGTCTGACATCCGTGGCAGAGCGACGGGCGCTGAGCAGACTCCTGTCAATCATGGAGAATCCACTGCATCCACTGAACAGGATCATCTCCAGGCAGAGGAGCAACTTCAGCGACAGACTGATGTCACCATCCTGCTCCACTGACAGACTGAGGAGATTGTTCCTCCCCCACGCTATGCGACTTTTCAATTCCACTCGGGGGTGGGGGGGTAAACATTAACATTATATAAAGTTATTGTCTGTTATACCTGCATTGTTATTAATCTTTAATATTGTTTTTTATCAATATGCTGCTGCTGGAGTATGTGAATTTGCCCTTGGGATTAATAAAGTATCTATCAGTGTATCAATCTAATCTAATTTATCGCCCCGTACATAATTATGTCCACCTACTAGTGCTAGACCAGTGTTTTCCGCATGACCACAAAAGTTGTCGTCACCAGGAAAGTCCCTCATTTATACGTTATATACGTTATCAAGTTAAGCTCTGGCCACCTGCAACCCCGAGTTGGGTAATTATGTCAATAAATCTATCAAGTGAAGGTCATGTTCAAAATAAAAGTGAAATATACTGGCAACTTTTTTTTTTTTTTATTACCTTTATTTTTCTTTTACTCTGTCATTGTTTTGTCATGCTAGGGTCCAAAGGTGACCCTATTTTCTCCTCTATACTTTATTACTTCAACCTTAACAGAATGCCCCAAATCGCATGCTCTTTCCACAATGTTTGGGTTGGCTGCTGCTCAGCCCTGACAGTTCAACATGTTCTGCTTTCTTTTACATCAGTAACCCCCGGCAATTAGATAGAGTACCTGAGCAGACAGGAGAGAAAGTTACACACTTATTCATGTATTATAGATAATATGCCCAAAATATAAACAAAGTACAATTATGTGTTGGCAAAATGGTAATACAACCTGTATGGTAGGTGGCTACCAGGTGGCGCTCTGTCTTTGTGTGTTGATTGGTCTTAGGTGTGGCAACATTATGGCCACTCCAGTTGGAGTGAGAGACCGCAGCATGTTGACTGGACAGATGGTATAGCGGAGAGCAAGAGCTTCTTTGCTATTCTAAATTTATTTACCTCCTTGACCAGTTGCAGGGCAGACTCCCCTGGTTCAATACAACCATTTTTCAGCAGTTCCAGCTCAGGCTTTCCTTTTAGAGGAGGAGAAAAGGGTGCTTATATTTTTAAAAACTTTTTTCGTTCGTTCTTTGTCTGATATTGTTGCCTGTACAAACTAAAACAATGCTTCTGATGTGTCTGCACAGGGGTTATAGCAGCCACAGTCTCTCTGGCCAGCCAGCTGTTGCTTTGGTATTTCAACATACAAAAGTTCATATCTGATCTAGTAAGGTCACAAATGTGCCCGAGCAACAACTGTTTTTCTTTTTTTTCCCCACAAGTACATATTTTTATCATAATATCACACAATTCACATGACACATCGCTAGGTTTCACATTTAGTGTTCCCTATGTTTGCTTCTAATTGTGAGCTACTAGTTCAAGGATGGTAAGAAAAGGGCTCATTTTTGGACAGGGTGATTTTATTTTTGACACGCAGTACTCCAGCAGGTGTTTAGGTTTATTAAGACGGCAGTAAAGCTCCAAGAAAAGCATTCAGACATTCAGTAAAAAAGAGATTGGAGATGACAATGCAACACTCAAACTAGTGGAGCCTCACTACCATGCTAGACCATTGCCATATTGTCACTTTTTTAGATTTCAGGTTTGAGCTGGGAGAGCAGCCTGAAGAATAAACAGGAAAAAAGGTTATGGGTCTGATCTCCCCACAAACCGCCTGGGAATTTCTAGATTGACTTCTGGCTTGTACTGTTGTCATTGAGTATAGCATTGCTGTCTGTGTGACATATTTTAATAGTACTCATTCTGAAAAGTATAATGTAAAATAGATTTAGTTTGTATTTAGTCACATGGCTACAAATGTATTTAAACACGCTGTGCTACTCATGTAAGGCAGGTTGAAATCTAAGTTATCAATGTAGACCTCTGTGTTAACATTTACAGTACATCATATGATGCAGGTGTTATATGCCTTTTTGGTATGGGTTTCAAAAAAGGGGGGGTGTGGTGTGCCAACAGAGACATAGCAACCAGACGGACGCCCAGATAGACACACAGGCACTTATCCTTTTATTAGGGTGCATTGGTCAGCTTGTGTATTGGTTAGGCCTTTGCATTCATACTGGAATCACAGAGTGTCCTGGTGCAGTTTGATGACGGTGGAATGGGCTTTGTTTGATTTGGTCTGACTGCACTTCTGGCCCACGGTATCTCACTTTAAACAAAACAGTCCATCTGCAGAATAATTTGCCCTTAGGCCGTCTCTGTGGTATGTGGACCATTTCTTTATTTCCAGTGAGAAGATGCTTTAAGTCTTAACGTTTTTCTGGAAGAAGATGCCCATATTTCAGGAAAATAGGCCTCATTAAAACCAGCCAGAATTTAATTTGGCATCCAAGCCAGATGTATTACAAAAAATAGTAAAGGTACAGATGGTACACCTCTAGGTCTGCCATGGCAACTGCTGAAGCGGGTTGGTTGATTGCAGTGCTCAAAGAATTCTAACAGATGGAACAGCAAACCATCAATATTTCTGAAGCAATCTAATACTTCTATGTCCAGTGCTGCTAGTGACAGTACTCGAGTTTACACTGATGGCTTTAAAGCAACACAGAGGTGTTAAAATATATATATATATATATGTAATATTACAACAGTGAGTACAAAATACTGTGAGGAAAATAAGGCTTATCTGGCCTACAACAGGACGTTATTCAAGGACATTCATGTTGGTGTCGGCCACAGTAGGCACATAATGGCAGAGAAGTTAAAACCATGATAATCAGAAAAACCTAAATTATTGATGAAAACAAGAAAAGAAACATGCATATTTAAAAGAAAAAAAATTCTGGAATTGGTGGGGGGGGGGGGGGTGGGAGAGAAACTTTCAAGGGATTAATTACTGAGCAAGAAAATAAAAGAATCTTCCTGTCACCTGTCCATTCAAGTCCAGGCTAAACGACCCTCTCTGGGCTGCGTCTGCCAAACCCAAATGACATTGTCCAGTCCATTATTACCACCCCAGTCTGCTCTCTCCACCCTCGTTCTGATCTGTTGGCTCCTCTGTACTGTGTGTGGATTAAATACTTTCTTTGCAGTCGTATGCTGCCTGATTGGCTGGCAAAGCAATTTAATATGCTGTACTGTACATAAAGACCCTTCTCCATATGTATGTATAATGCAGTCCAGCCCACCACCACAAGTGCTTTTTGGCTTTTTTTTAAAGGATTGGCAATCTTGATGTTATTATTTTTGCTGAAAAGATCATTTCTAATCACTCCGGCATTTCCTTTCACCATAAATTAGTTTGGAGGACTTGCTGGAAATCATCTCGGCAGACGTGTTATATACATAGCGGCCTCACATTGCGCTTTCAGAGTCGACTAAGCTAAAAACATTTAAACTGACTTAAATCAATAACTTCACAATACAAGTTTCTAAATAAAGAAAGAAACATAACACTTTAATACACTGTTTCAAAAAATGCAAAATTTATTAAGGTAGTGTTTTTTTTTTTTTTTTTCATCCTTCCATTTCACCTCAGTAATATGACTGACTGTGAGGTTTTTCTTTATATATGTTTAAATGTCAAGTGTTTATGTAACTTCTGTGTGTTTGATTTTTTTTCTTACATATATATATAATTTATGAAAACAGTGCATGAGCCCCCTCTGCTGGCAGTCTATTTTGTTTTGTTTTTTTTGTCCAATACTGAATAGCAGAGGTTGTGAACAGGGGTCCTGAGTGAGGCCACAGTGGCTGCAGGTTTTATTTAAAAATAAATCCTGTAGTCTGTCTGAATTGTTTTTTGGTATTGAATGAACTGTATGCTTCTCTTTTACCTTTGTGTTTTTGAAGCACCTAGCTGAACGTAATTAAATTTTTTTGGACATGCTTGGCTGAATTCTTTTTTTTTAAGATTTAGAAGTAATTCTTTTGCAGCTGTTCACATAGCAGTACTGTGTGAGAAGTAATAGGTGGACATGTCCTCTGAGCTTATGAGCAGAGTCCTCACTCAGCGTCTGTTTGTAAAAACGAATGAATCCACGTGGGCCATTTGTCTTAATGTGCACGCACTCCCAGCTTTCATTTCTGTGATTATGACTCTGTGTCTGTGAATTCCCATGCAGGCTCTCACTACATTCCAGAGGTCCCTCACGACCATGCAGATCCAAGTCCAGGGTTTGCTGCAGTTTGCCGTGCCGATGTTCCCCACAGCTGAGGTAACTAGCAATGCGATACCCCAAGAGCAGAATTCGTTTTCATGCTCGGATTGTCCTTTTGTCTCTTGTTGTATTTTTAATTTTGCTCAAAGTGGTCTTTTCACAATGTGAGTTTGCCCAGATTTGTCATGCTCTACCTTACTCCTCAGTTATGTGTTTATCACTCTTTTAGGGACCTTGGCACACTATCTGCCAAAACAGACAGGTTGTTTATCAGCTTTCATTCTTAATTGATTCTTGTACGCATTGCCATTTTTTGTGTCGGTCTTAAGCTAAATATACCACGCAACCTGAAATTAGTGCACACCCATCTTTAGCATTTCAGTACTTTTGGTTTTTCTTTTCTTACTGACTCGCATCCTGCTTTTCCACAGAATGACCTACTGAAGATTCAGCAGCTATTGAATACCTCTGAAGCTGGCCTTCACCAGCTGACTGCCCTTCTGGACTGCCGTGGACTTCACAAGGTACAGCCCAGATGTTCTGGGGGGGGGGGGGGGCTAATGTATGGGATGCTATTTCAACTGGCCCTGATGATGTATTTATGATGGATACGATAGCCAAGGAGGAGGATGGTTAAAGACATTGGAAATGTATGTGATAGGGGACAGCTTTACAAAGAGCACACAGTTAATGTTCTCCCTTGATTCTCTGCTTGAGGTCGATTGTTAAACACCCCTGCAGTTCAAGTGTTTGTCTGCCAAGATCCGCGGACTGCGTTAAAAAAACGTTCAGTTCTCCATTTAGACTGAAGCTAAGTAGTTTGGTGCTGTCCAAAGTTTGACAACTTTCATTTTTTGAATAGACCATAACCATGAAATATTTACGTTTTAGAACTATAAATGAATTGTGACTGGATGTTAAGCTCATTACATTCGATATGGGTGGCATTAATAAACTACACCACCGTCAAAGCAGACCCACTTTATCTCTGTCAGTGGGTGTCTCCGTGATCGGGTAGCCAACGGCAGTCCAGTTCATTGACGTCATTTAGTTTAAAGCGTCTGCAGTCGGTGCTGTTGGCACTCCGTGAACTGCGCTTTGCTAGTTTGTCTGACTCTTTCGTATCATCCCTTTACTTAGACATGTTGCCTGCTTGTTAATCTCAAAATGTTTTGAGTTCAAGGAAGTCGCGCTCCTGTAAAGCTGCCCTTTTTTTGTTTTAATCATTGTGGTGTCTTTTGAGAGAGTGTTTTGTCATAATATTTGTTGTTTTAAATGTTTGTTTATTGAGCTTTGGTACAAAGCCAAACACCACCTTTTAAAACACTGTACTGTACCATCAGCTGCTGTGAGGAAAAGTGAACTTACTGTGTAATTATAGGATTGGTAGACTCATTCATTTTGTGTTTAATTCAGAATACTCCAGTACAACTACAGTAATCCCTCACTTATCGCGGGAGATAGGTTCCAAGGCCGACCGCGATAACTGAATTTCCGCGAAGTAGGGACACTATATTTATTTAATTATTTAACGTGTATTTGGACGTTTTTAAACCCTCCCTGTATTGTTTACAACCTACCATTTACTCTATTAATAACAGGGACAACTGCTAAGCAATATGAAATCGGTAGATAAGTTTACACTTACTGTATAGCGAAGTACACGTAGCAGCTTGTTAGGCGGTCATGACGTCGTCGACCTTGTTGCAAAGATTCCTAAAGCAGATTCCATCCAGACTACTGCCTTATCACGTCCACTTGCAACTCGTTTTGCACCCTGGTTAAAGGACACTGCGGCCGTAGATCTTATATGCTTTTCCTCCTTTTTAAATAAAAAGAATCGATGTCCTGCAGCGGTGTAGCTGTTCCCTTCCTTCAACATATCTAAAGCTTTTACCTTTTCTGCAATCATTTGCATCTTCTGTTGGCGCTTGGACACGGCCCCTGAAGCAGTAGCATTAGCACGTTAATGATGAATGAGTGAGATGAGACTTCCTGGTTAATGCAACACTCCGTCGCTGAGCCAATCAGCAGCACACAGGAACTTAACTGCATGCTCTGATTGGGTAGCTTCTCAGCCATCCGCCAATAGCATCTCTTATATGAAATCAACAGGGCAAACCAACTGAGGAAGCAAGTAAACAGACCCATTGTCCGCAGAAACCCGCGAAGCAGCGAAAAATCCGCGTTATGTATTTAGATATGCTTACATATAAAATCCGCGAAGTCGTGAATCCGCGAAAAGTGAACCGCGAAGTAGCGAGGGATTACTGTAAAACTAAAATCACACAATGTTACGTCTCAAACTGAAAGAAAGTAAATAGGAAAATTCTTCAATCAAACAGAAATCATTTAATAAAAATGAAGGTAGTTGTGTTGGATTGACTGAGCCTGGTAACTAACATCTGTTCACTGTCTGCCGAATCAGGATTTCCAAACTAAAAACTGTTGGTCATTTTGTGTGTTTGTCTCTCTCTGCTTCCCAGGACTACCTGGATGCCCTCATTGGCGTGTGTTACGACGGAGTGGAGGGTCTGCTTTACCTCAGCCTTTACTCGCTGCTGGCAGCCACTGCCTACTGCACCATGCTGTGTGCCATCCCACGAGCCTGGAGACATTTCAGCAGCAGGTACCATCGATTTTTCACTCAATTGTTTCCCGTTGTCTTTCTCTTCTCTCCAACTCGTGGCGCTTTGTGTTGCCGTCATGCTGACTGTTGTTACCACTGGCCTTGGAGAAAGACCAGAGAGTGGATGGGAAGGCATTGGCGTCCATAGCGGTACTTAATCATAGTTAACTAGTAAGAGCCTCAGTATATTTTAATGTTTGGCAAGGTAGCTAAGTGGCCTTTTGGCTAATGATCACACGCCCCAGTGATGTGTAAGGTTTCTCTTGTTCCTAGCATTTGTCCCACACGGTTGAAAGTCCGCTGTCTGCCCACACTCGATCCAAAGAGTTCCCAAAGGTGGTAGTGATGCTTGACATATTTTCCATAACTTGGCAGAGCCATTATTTCTTTTAGCTTCTCTATGGTCGTCTTCCTTGGGGGGTTAAGGAGCAGTGCTGTTCTCGTAACCAAATCCTCGTTGCTCATTATCACATGGCCATACCATCTTTGTCTTGCCTCCCTCATCTTCTCAACTATTGGTGCAACTTTCATCCATTTGTGGACCTCTTCATTCTGGTGTTCGTGTTTTAGGTTTTATTCTCTAGTAAGTGTAACTTGCTGCTTGTTTTTTTCTGAGCTCTTCACTTGTGATGTTAAATTTTGTAGCCTTGTCCCATAACACTTGCTCCCAGACAATCACCCAGACTGAGGGGACCTTTTTTTGTAAGTCACTTTGGTTAAAAGTCTCTGCTGAGCAAATAAATGTAATGCCAATTGTCGTCCTGTAGCCGTAACTTTTATCAAACCATAGCTATTAAATTTGACTTACCCCTGATATGTTCTACTTCTGCACAGACAAAAATCATCAGTCAAACATTGGAAGAGTTCTTCAGTGTTGGGGGCAGAACAAAGTGAATATGGTGGAGTGCAAACGTTTTCTCAATTTTGTTTTCTAGAGACAACAATTATGATGATATTGATGAAGAAGACCCATTCAATCCTCAGGCACGGCGGATTGCTGCCCACAACCCTGCCAGAGGACAAATGCACAGTTTCTGCAGTTATAGCAGCAGCATGGGCAGCCAGAGTAGCCTGCAGCCCCCGGCGCAGACCGTCTCCAATGCCCCCGTCTCAGAATACATGTAAGTTGATTTGGCAGACTTGCTTTGATTGTCCCTTCTGTAGGCCCTCGTGTGAGTAGGCCTCTCTGTGGATTGCCTGCGGCTGATCTTAGGCTGGACCTGAATCTTAGTTTCTGGTTGTGAGGCACCTCCCCTACTTCACCTGGGGACCCCCCAAAAAGACCACTGTTGCAAAGTTACTTTTATAGGTTAGCCGATCTCTAAAGCTACAAGTTGTTGTTTTCTAATTAAAGGATGACACAAAAGACAGGTGAATACTTTTGCCTTTGAAGTGCAAGGCTGTTTCATGGGAGAGTGAGGAAGCGTTGAAAGGCGCCATTTTATGTATTTATCAATTTTTTTACCTCTTCTTTTACAGGAATCAGTCAATACTGTTTGGAGGAAACCCTCGCTATGAGAATGTGCCATTGATCGGCAGAGGCTCTCCTCCTCCTTCGGTGTGTTGGCCATAAAGGCCCATTTTGCTTTCTACTTTAATTTCTTTGGCTTTTGATTGTTTAATTTTCAACGGAGAAGAGAAAATGTGCTCTTCTTGTAAAGGTGAACACTTACTCAAGTGGCTAGGTAGCCTGCCACCCTCAGCCGGTGCCCGCTTGTTACTTTAACCACCCCAAGAAACCCTTACAATGCAAACATATCCAGATGTTTATCACTTTTGTTCTTCAGAGAAATGTCAGATCTTACTTTTCTGCCAGCTGTGCCACCTAGCCATCCATTTAGTTAACTGCTTCATATTACTCAGGATCCTGATCAGCTCAATTTTACTTGGAAGAAAATATGTTGAGTAAAGTAACGGCAGCTTATTAAAGCAGAAGGGAAAAGTATTGTGGGCTGCCATTACCCTGTGGCATGTGCCATGGCCAAACCTTCTGACTTGAGAACATAGAAAAAGGCATGCCGATAAACGCCAGTCTTGGTTTATGTCCATTGCTTTCCTCACTGTTTAACCCCCTGCCCACCCCTTCACCAAGCTGTTTTGTATTTCAGCTAATAGTATTTTAATGTTTGTTTCATTTTGTTTTATCTTCCTTTTTGGAGCTTTATTCTCAGCCATTAAACCCACGAGTAAGTTCTGCCTTAGTTTCAAAATTGACTGTCTTGGCAAAAATGAATGCCCGTCCCCCTACCTGCTGCCATTGTTTTCCATTGTCTGGTGATTGTTGATTTTCCATCACCCTTCGTGTAGCCCTCCTTATGTGTGGCACTGCATGAGTCCACCAGTCTGATTTAGCTGATAGCACCTTGTCGCACAGCAAGACCTCCGATTAGACCACAGCGGATTTCCATGAGGAGACACAGACCAACATGTCATAAAGAAGGTGATAAAAAATCAGCAGTAATAAAATTTGTAGTCCAGCAATATAAAAAAATACACATCCAGAAAAGGTGACGATCTCGAACAACGGACAGCCAGTGTAAAAAGAAGAATTACACAAAGTCAAGTTAAATTTATATTCTTGTGAGAAGGGGGAGTGGCTGAGGGAGTTAAGACCCCATTCCATCTTTTATAGACCTGCGCTTGACCACTTGTGTCTTTTTAATGGCAGATGGCAGCTTCCCCCCCTTGAGGCCAATTAATGCCACAGACTGGACAGTGTGTGGTGTAGAGCGTGGTTGCCTTCATTTTCTTTTTAAATGAAAACTAAATTTCTCTGAAAAGCCCTATAGAGTGTAAGTAATGGCAACCCATTCTCGATATTTCAAAATCACTAAGTTTGTGTTGATGAGCTGAATGTACTTGTGCTCAGCCCAGCAGCACCATCTTGGGAGAAGTGCTGAGGGGTAGTAGTGTGCTAAACGTAACATGCTTTACTTTATAAAGTAACATGTAGGTTAGCACAGTATTCGTTTTCCTGCGTTGTTCCTTGTATTATCTGCGTATGTGTGAGATAAGAGGCAGACGTGTCGGGTCGTCGACGGGACTCAGACACACAGCCAAGCAGAGCCGAGTGCAGTGCAGTCACAGACGTATTAATAAAGCGTCGGTGTAGTTTTATTCCAGCTGTTTGCTGTGGATACGTTGAAACAGTGTGATCGGGTGGCACAGCAGCTCTTGGGGACAGACATGACTTACTTCACAGCACATCACATGAAGGCCTAAAGCAAGTTTATAAAACACAAGACAATGTGCTGCTGGTCCGCTTTGTGAAGGTTCACAGAAGGGCAGTACCAGTCGTAACAAATGCTGGACAGGCTGATGTGCTGGTTTTTATACAAACAAAATAAAAAATACAATGCGTTACATTTTGTAATACATAACTCTATATATCTATATCTCAGTTAAGAGTCATGTGACTAAGTTACTGTTAAAGGTGACGTTCCCCACACTGCTCAGGAGACATGACCCCATGCTCGTTTTCAGATTCATGGCAGCTGTTGATATTTAAACTTCTTATGACATTGGAGTGTTTTTTCAGAGGAGAACTCCATAAGGGGGACTCGCTTGTGTAAGTGGGGGTCTCTGCCTTCACCGGGTGACTCCCCTATATCCCATTGTGGGGGTGTCCAGATCTAAAGTGTTTTAAGTTCATTCCTTCCCTTCTTGTTTTAACCCTTTCCCCATGAGCCCAACAGTTTTATGTATGTTAAAGATGTATCCCACCATGCCCATTATCCCACACGTTTTGTAGTAACCTACTTATCTGTAAACCCAGCACACCCTTTGCTACTAACTGGACCCAAAGCAGCTGTTCTTAAGCTCTTGCTACACACCAGTACTTGGGTAACCGATGCAGTTTTGCGGTTCTTTTTTGAAATGTCGTCAAAGTCGAGACGAGCAGAGCATGAAGCACTCGATCAGAACATCACGAGGGGCATTGCCTTTTGGCCACAGCTGAAGACCCCCATCACAAACCCACACACACATAGCAAGATGTGGACATGACACACTGGTGTAGGAAGCTGGGATGAGGGGAGCAGTAGAGACACGAAATGAGGCTCATCTCGCTGGGGTAGCTACAGTTTGAAAACACTGCAGTCCTTAGAAGATGTGATGCCGTCGTACGTTTTGTCCCGGTGACGATTCTTCATTTCTCTCTCCTTTTTTTTCTACTCTAGTACTCTCCGAGTATGCGGGCTGCGTATCTGTCTGTGACTGGCGACCAGCAGAGACACTACGGCAACGATTTCCAGGCATGACGACGTCCATCCCAGGCCAGCAACATGGACTCTTCTCTTGGAAGGCACTGTTAATATCTGGAGCCCACTTGACTCTCCGACTTACCTGTCCAGGGAGGTGGAGGAGGAGGAGGACATTTGTGAAGTGCAGTCTTCCCTCTGTCCAGTCTGTCACTGTCTGAGCTCCTGGCACTGCACCACCCTGCCAAGCAGCAGTTTGCTTCACCGCCCACAGCTTAAGATTCATTTAATATTTTAACAGTTTTTGTTGTTCTGAATGGGAGGGGGGAGGAGAAAAAAAAAACCAAACTTGTGTGGCATTCCTGTGCTGTGCCCACCTCTCTGGACATGGGGGGGGGTTGGTGCTGTGGAGCTGGGCACTGGTGTGTGAGAATGGCCGCTCGGTGAGCCGCTCTGACCGATGCCAAGGCACTTCTACCAGTCACTGTGCCCTCTTTAACCTCATTGTTTTACTACTTAAAATGTTCTGCAATAATTTATTAAATGTGCAAAAAAAATTGAGATTGTTGGGTAAGAAATTTTTGCAGGATTTTTTTTTTTTTCTTCCTGTATAAATCTAATATCGCTATTTCATTTTAATATTTTACACAGCATGCTTTTTTTTTTTTTTCTATCAGATTTCCAAATGGAAGCTTTGCCCGTATTTGTCTTTTTGGAATTTTACGATGTTTTCATTTCAGTGTTTTTTTTTGTTTTTTTTAATGTACATTTTCTTGCAGTAAAATGTGAGATTTAGATAGAGTGGTGTTCCTCTAATGGCCTGAATTTTGGAGTGGATTGAAAGAGGGCGTCTACGGTGGTGTGTCTTAGATCCGAATACCCAGAGTGGTGAAAATAAAAGGGCCAAGTGCCCATCCAGAGGTGTCCTGTCCTGTCCTGTCATGTTTGAGCTGTGTGCTTTGGGGTGGCATTCACCAAGGAAGGGAAATGTTAAACGTTAAAACACGACATGGTGAAACGTTTGTGGGCACCAGACCACCACACCGATATCGGCTTGTGGGACATCCCGTTCCAAAACCCTAGGCATTAGTAAGGAGTCCATCCCCCCAAATAACGGCCTCCACTCTTCCTTCCATAAGATATTGCAGTGTCTGTGGGAATTGGTGCCCACTCAGCCCAAACAGCATCTGTGAGGACAGCTAGTGAAGTTGGTCGAGGAGACCTGCCTCCCAATCAGAGCGATGATTCATGCCAAATGTGTTCAGTAGGGTCGAGCTCAGGGCTCTGTGCAGGCCCCTTGAGTTCCTCCATGCTTTTATGGAGCTGGCTTTGAGCGCCGGGGAGCACAGTCCTGCTGGATCAGAGGAGGAATTTCAACCAACTGTTAAGAACAAAGCTGGAAATACTCCATTGTCTCGAATGTCTTTGTGTGCTGTAGCATTGACAGGACCCTTCACTGGAACCAAGGAGCCGAGCCCAGACCCTGTCATTATCCTGGTCCACCAAGCTTTATGGTGGCCACTATGAGGTTCAGAAGGTAGCGTTCTCCTGACATCTACCAAACCCAGACTGGTCCGTCAGACTGGCAGATAGTGAAGTGTGATTCCACTCCCCAGAGAGCGCGTGTCCACTGCTCCAGAGCCCAATGGTGCCATGCTTTACAGCACTCTAGCCCACGCTTGGCATTGCACGGAGTGATCTTGGACTCGGCTCCTGCTGCACGGTTCTTTGTTGCCTCCAGAGGCAGTTTGGAACACTTTGCCTTTTTTTATGCACTCCGCAGCTCCACTCTGTAACTTTGTGTGGTCCACCACTTCATGGATGAGCTGCTTGTTGCTCCTCGACGATTCCACTTCACAATAACTGCACTTATAGTTGACCGGAGCAGATCTAGCAAAGCCAAAATTTCACGTATTGACTTGTCCCAGAAGTGGCATCCTTATGACAGTGCCACATTTGAAGGTCTGTCAGTGTCCCTCACCTGACGATGTGCACTTGATGTTGCAGGTGTGGCTGAAACACCTGAACTCTGTCAATGGGTGGGATGTCCACACACTTTTAGGGCTCATTGTGTAGAAAGGGGGTCTCTATCTTGTCCATCCTGACTAGTCCTTTTTGTGGCTTGAAGGTGGTCCCAGATCTTTTGAAGTCAATGTGTGAATTCTGAGAACCAGCTCAACTCTTCTTTTCACAAAAATATTCAAGACGTGAGGGTCAGGTATCCTCGAGTCTCTCTTGAGGGGTTAGTTGCAGCCACAAAGTATCCCTATGGTATCTGACCAGGATTACGACGTTGGTTCTCTCCCGACGTTGCTATGGCCGATTTGGTTTTGTCCCGTGTTTACTAACCAGATGTCTTCTTTCCTTGAATTCCGATCAAAGGCCGCAGTTTGCCGGAGTGAAAAAGCTTCTCGTCTGTGAGGCCAGCTGAGCGTCTGCCAGGTGCTTTGTGGGTGACGGCCCAGGGCAGCGTCCATCTCGGGACGTATGAAGACCAGTGACTGCCAAAATGTGGGTTTGAATTTATGACCTTTGTGTTTGTTCTGCTAACGTTGGATTGTAAGTTTATATCGTGACTCCTCGTTTAAAGAAGTTTGATATTCGGAAGACAAGTTGGAAAACGTCAGCATGGCGGCATACGCAGGTGTGTCCGAGGACTGGTTTGAAAGTTGGAGCCTTTTTAATTAAAATTCTTTTTACTTCTTCGGAGAAATGCATATAATGAAATTCCCTTTGTCACGGTAAACGTGAAGGAGTACAGGGGTCAGTGATTGACGTTGGACAGAATGCTTTGCTCTTGAGAACTGACAGTTTTAAAAATCTTACATCGCCACTACTGCTTTTTGGAAATTTCACAATGTGCTTTACTCACAATACAGTAGCACTCTAAAATTTAGAATAGAAATCGATGGCTTTGTTTACGCTGAGAGATGTGAACCCAAGGTGTGGCATCCATGCAGCAGCGCTAACTGCTGTGCCGCCCTGCCACTTACATCAGAGTTTCCGTCTTCCTGTATGGTTGCTGCTGTTCGTTTATATGCATCAATGGAGTGTGTGCATCTGAGCCCCCTGCGGCCACAGTAGTTTTCACAAATGGGCCTTTTATTCGATGCCCCCTTGGCTTTTCTCTCAAACGCACACGTTAGGTTCAAAGGCGACCCTGTCCATGTTGGCCTTTCTGCCTTTCACTCAAGTCTGCTGCCAAGTGGACTTCAAAAAAGAGCACCGTAGTTTTACACTTGTTTGATGTTGGAGGTGTACTGATAGCTAGTATATCCAGAACACCCCCTAAACAGACTTATGGTCCGTCTTCAGTCCAAAAACAAATGGTTCCCACTTTGCCAAGGTCCTTCATTCATTTTGGTTTTTATTCATTGATTGTGTCCTTTTGATGGAAGGAGGAAGCCAAAGGCTCAGAGCTCGGTGAAGACGAGTCCAGTCACCCCACGTGGCAGGCAGGTCGATGGTCCGAGTCTATACACGATAGAAAAAGCCCTAAAACTTAACAAATACGTCCACTTTGAAGTAGCAAAAACATGTCTTATGTGTGTGTGTGATAGATAGATAGATACTTTATTAATCCCAATGGGAAATTCACATTCTTCAGCAGCAGCATACTGATACAATAAATAATATTAAATTAAAGAATGATAATAATGCAGGTGAAAAAAACAGACAATAACTATGTATAATGTTAAATATTAACGTTTACCCCCCCTGGTGGAATTAAAGAGTCGCATAGTTTGGGGGAGGAACGATCTCCTCAATCTGTCAGTGGAGCAGGACAGTGACAGCAGTCTGTCGCTGAAGCTGCTCTTCTGTCTGGAGATGATACTATTAAGTGGATGCAGTGGATTCTCCATAATTGATAGGAGCCTGCTGAGCGCCCGTCGCTCTGCCACAGATGTTAAACTGTCCAGCTCCATGCCACAATAGAGCCTGCCTTCCTCACCAGTTTGTCCAGGCGTGAGGCGTCTTTCCTCTTAATGCTGCCTCCCCAGCACACCACTGTGTAGAAGAGGGCGCTCGCCACAACTGTCTGATAGAACATCTGCAGCATCTTATTGCAGATGTTGAAGGACGCCAGCCTTCTAAGGTAGTATAGTCGGCTCTGTCCTTTCTTGCACAGCGCATCAGTATTGGCAGTCCAGTCTAATTTATCATCCAGCTGCACTCCCAGATATTTATAGGTCTGCACCATCTGCACACAGTCACCTTTGATGATCACTGGGTCTATGAGGGGTCTGGGCCTCCTAAAATCCACCACCAGCCGACCTGTCTAGGATGGGAGGAGATCTAAGAAATCCATGGAGGCCTCGGAGTTCACGTTTGCAGTGCACCATCTGTTTGAATGTGTTTTCTAGATAGATAGATACTTTATTAATCCCAAGGGATAATTCACATACTCCAGCAGGACCTTACTGATACAAAAAATAATATTAAATTAAATGGTGATAAAAATGCAGGTATAACAGACAATAACTTTGTATCATTTTAACGTTTACCCCCCCCCCCCCCCCCAAGTGGAATTGAAGAGTCACATAGTGTGATGGAGGAACGATCTCCTCAGTCTGTCACTGAAGCTGCTCCTCTGTCTGGAGATGATCCTGTTTAGTGGATGTGGTGGATTCTCCATGATTGACAGGAGTCTGCTCAGCGCCCGTTGCTCTGCCACGGATGTCAAACTGTCCAGCTCCGTGCCTACAATAGAGCCTGTAGTAATAAAATGCATTGCATTTGTCATTCTTACAGATGGGGCATCGCAAACAAGTGTAGTAATGGTGCATTACACTTTTTGTGATGCACCATCTGTTGAAATGACAAATGCAATGCATCTGTCTGTTATGCCATTTGGTATGGGACTCATAAAAGCAGTGCTGGTTTGTGATGTGCCATCTGTTAGAATGACAAATGCAACGTATTTCAATAATTCAAATGTTTGTGATGCTCCTTCTGTTGGAATAACAGAGACATAGCAACCAGACGGACACACGGGTGCCTGTTCTTTTGTTAAGGTGGGTTCTCTGAATTATTTTCTCAATGTAAGGATATGTAGTGAGCTATGGCTGGACTGAAGATGAGGTGAATTGGGGGCACACCGCCGGGGGTCCTGCTCCTAATATATGAAAGGGATGAAAACACAAGGTAAGTTTTCACTGACCGTGCGCCCACACTCTGCACTTGTAGTGGGTGTCGTGGGCAGTTTGTGCCTTTCTGTAGTCCTGATGGTGGTGGAATTGTAAGGCCGGCCGATGGTTCATAGGACAAGGAGCACCTGGATTGGAGGGTCAAATAAACTGTAGGGGGGAGCCGACCATAGTTAAAGTCACAGCAGGAGAAAGAGGGAAGAATGCAGCAGACCAGAAGGAGAAATTGGACACCAACAAACCAAGACAGAAAGCTACACTACTTGCTGGAAAATGTTGGATGAACCCGGGTTTATTTCGGTAAGAATCGTTTTCCTTTTCTTCTCGGATGAAGTTATTCTGGAGAGGACCTGACGGGCCGTGTAAGCAACTGTATGATTACGTGTGGCAGGACAGGAGGTACAGCTCGGCACGTCCTTCACCATAACAGACGGTAGAGGATCAGATGTAGCTGTGGATATTTAAAGGACTCGTCTTCATGAACTCTCTTCTCACTAGTGTTACGTGTGTATCAGTGGTGTGTTGTGTGTGGGGTGTAAGTGAGCCAGCACGGTACAATGTATACTGAGGGCTTGGAGGTTTTGTACACTTTATTTATTTATATAGTGCGTAATAACAATTCTTGGTTAACATTTGCTTTTGCTGGTGTGCTGCTGTAGTTGTGGTGATCTAGCAGGGAAGTCGTGTCGGGCACTCGCACCGCACATCAGCTCTTTATTATTTTTCTCTTTGCTGCCACTCTAGGATGGCAGTGCATATCATAATAGTGCCGGCTTGGTGTGTGGTACAACTTCACCATCAGCCCTCAGTAAAAGACTTTTGAAGAGGGGAAAGTGGCAGTCAGGTGGGGGGGGGGGGTCACCTTCAGTACATCATCATCATCATCATTTGTGTTACCAAACCACCACTTAGAAATGAGAGCCCAATGGTGATGAGAAAAAAAAATAAAAAGAGAATGTGGTGAATGTGGGTGTTCATATGTGCACTTGGCACCAGGACACCCTAGGCCTCAGTTCGATGATCGACTTTGTGGTCGTGTCGTTGGACTTGCGGCCACATGTCTTGGACACTCGGGTGAAGAGAGGGGCGGAGCTGTCAACTGATCACCACCTGGTGGTGAGTTGGCTTCGATGGTGGGGGAGGATGCCGGTCAGGCGTGGTAGGCCCAAACGTGTTGTGAGGGTCTGCTGGGAACGTCTGGCAGAGCCCCCTGTCAGAAGTAGCTTCAACTCCCACCTCCGGCAGAACTTCGACCACATCCCGAGGGAGGTGGGGGACATTGAGTCCGAATGGGCCATGTTCCGTGCCTCTATTGTTGAGGCAGCTGACCGGAGCTGTGGCCGTAAGGTAGTCGGTGCCTGTCGTGGCGGCAATCCCCGAACCCGCTGGTGGACACCGGCGGTGAAGGATGCCGTCAAGCTGAAGAAGGAGTCCTACAGGACCCTTTTGTCCTGTGGGACCCCGGAGGCAGCTGATAGGTACCGGCAGGCCAAGCGGAATGCGGCTTTGGTGGTTGCTGAGGAAAAAACTCGGGCGTGGGAGGAGTTTGGGGAGGCCATGGAGAATGACTTTTGGACGGCTTCGAGGAGATTCTGGTCCACCATCCGGCGTCTCAGGAAGGGGAAGCAGTGCAGTGTCAACACTGTATATGGTGGGGATGGTGCGCTGCTGACCTCGACTCGGGTCGAGGTCGGGGGGAGTACTTCGAAGACCTCCTCAATCCCATTAACATGCCTTCCAATGAGGAAGCAGAGCCTGGGGACTCGGAGGTGGGCTCCCCCATCTCTGGGACTGAGGTCACCGAGGTGGTCAAAAAACTCCTTGGTGGCAGGGCCCCGGGGGTGGATGAGATACGCCCGGAGTTCCTCAAGGCTCTGGATGTTGTAGGACTGTCTTGGCTGACACGCCTCTGCAACATCGCATGGACATCAGGGACAGTGCCTCTGGATTGGCAGACCGGGGTGGTGGTCCCCCTCTTTAAGAAGGGGGACCGGAGGGTGTGTTCCAACTACAGAGGGATCACACTCCTCAGCCTCCCTGGAAAAGTCTATTCAGGGGTCCTGGAGAGGAGGGTCCGTCGGATAGTCGAGCCTCGGATTCAGGAGGAACAGTGTGGTTTTCGTCCTGGTCGCGGAACAGTGGACCAGCTCTACACCCTTAGCAGGGTCCTGGAGGGTGCATGGGAGTTTGCCCAACCAGTCTACATGTGTTTTGTGGACTTGGAAAAGGCATTTGACCGTGTCCCTCGGGGAATCCTGTGGGGGGTACTCCGAGAGTATGGGGTACCGGACCCCCTGATAAGGGCTGTTCAGTCCCTGTACGATCAGTGCCAGAGCTTGGTCCGCATTGCCGGCAGTAAGTCGAACCCGTTTCCAGTGAGAGTTGGACTCCGCCAGGGCTGCCCTTTGTCACCGATTCTGTTCATATCTTTTATGGACAGAATTTCTAGGCACAGCCAGGGTGTTGAGGGGGTCCGGTTTGGTGGGCTCAGGATTGGGTCACTGCTTTTTGCAGATGATGTTGTCCTGTTTGCTTCATCAGGCCGTGATCTTCAGCTCTCTCTGGATCGGTTCACAGCCGAGTGTGAAGCGGCTGGGATGAGAATCAGCACCTCCAAATCCGAGACCATGGTCCTCAGCCGGAAAAGGGTGGAGTGCCCTCTCAGGGTTGGTAGCGAGATCCTGCCCCAAGTGGAGGAGTTCAAGTATCTCGGGGTCTTGTTCACGAGTGAGGGAAGAATGGAGCGTGAGATCGACAGGCGGATCGGTGCAGCATCCGCAGTAGTGCGGGCATTGCATCAGTCTGTCGTGGTGAAAAAGGAGCTGAGCCGCAAGGCGAAGCTCTCAATTTACCAGTCGATCGACGTTCCTACCCTCACCTATGGTCATGAGCTATGGGTAGTGACCGAAAGAACGAGATCGCGAATACAAGCGGCTGAAATGAGTTTCCTCCGCAGGGTGTCTGGGCTTTCCCTTAAAGATAGGGTGAGAAGCTCAGTCATCCGGGAGGGGCTCAGTGTAGAGCCTCTGCTCCTCCGCATCGAGAGGAGTCAGATGAGGTGGCTCAGGCATCTGATCAGGATGCCTCCTGGACGCCTCCCTGGTGAGGTGTTCCAGGCACGTCCAACCGGGAGGAGGCCCCGGGGAAGACCCAGGACACGCTGGAGGGACTATGTCTCTCGACTGGCCTGGGAACGCCTTGGGATTCTCCCGGAAGAGCTAGAAGAAGTGGCCGGGGAGAGGGAAGTCTGGGCATCTCTGCTCAAGCTGCTGCCCCCACGACCCGACCTCGGATAAGCGGAAGAGGATCGATGGATGTGGTGAAAACGATACCTGACCAGTGATGTCACGGGGGGGGGCCCGCACACTTTAGAATCTGCTCAATGAAATCCCTCCTCCCCACCTTTCCAATGCAATTTGGCTTCTAGCTGCTGCTGTTTGTAAGCCCAGCCCTTGTGTGCCAAAATGAACCCCCCTTTTGGCCGTGTGATGCTCACTGGCCCTTAAAAAACTTCAAGGAGGACCATCCACTTTTTCTGGGGCTGCTAATCCCAGATTAAATGTTTGAGTGAGTGAAGCCCCTCTAACTTGACAGTACAAAATAATTAAATGAATAATGCAGAGTGAATCCATCCATCCATTATCCAACCTGCTATATCCTAACTACAGGGTCACGGGGGTCTGCTGGAGCCAATCCCAGCCAACACAGGGCACAAGGCAGGAAACAAACCCCGGGCAGGGTGCCAGCCCACCGCAGCACACACACACTAGGGGCAATTTAGAATCGCCAATGCACCTGACCTGCATGTCTTTGGACTGTGGGAGGAAACCCACGCAGACACGGGGAGAACATGCAAACTCCACTCAGGGAGGACCCAGGGAAGCAAACCACAGGTGGTCTTACTGCCAGGCAGCAGCGCTACCACTGCGCCACCGTGCTGCCCCTCAGAGTAAATCTATTTATGAAATGAATTAATCTTATGGGCCCCTAGTCCTAGAGGGGCCAAAGAAGCACCTTTAGTCCACAATGCTTAAAAATTTCAGTGGCTACAGTATGAGAAGGTTTTTTTAAATAGTGTAATTCAATACAAAATAATTAAAAATGTAAACGATTATTAAAGTATAAAAAAACATTTGTGGTGACCTGTTGTGAAACAACCCCATTGAAGAAGACAAGAGTGGTTACCCAGGAAGGGACCCCCCCCTAACAGTTCAAACTTCAGGGGCCCAAAAATGTTGTTCCACGACTGAAATAACCAGGAGGACGTCCAGTGTGATCCTGCCGAGTGACAGCCACCGACCACCAGACGGAGGGACTGCCGCTTACAACAGCAAAGACCCTTTTTCTGGATCTTTATTTTTATGGCCCCAAATCACTCGGTTATATTTCACCGTTTCGTGATACCGAAGTTATCAAAAAACAAAGCTGATTCCCAAGGGCTGTAATTTTGCACTCCTCGATTAGTTTGTCACATCCATTGAAACACACCAAGGAACGAAAGGGAAGGGGGTGTCCGATGACCCGATTTGAAGTTTGGGACTTTTTTTTTTTTTTTTTTTTTAGTTCAGTTCCTGTACCCGATTTATAATTGACATAAGTGATGTTAATAATTTGTGAGTACTGCACGTGTGTGCGCCTGGTGGGGGTAATAAGGTGACGTGGGGGCCTTTGCGCTCATACACCCTAAACAAACAAAAAAAAGTTTGACAGCGGACTAGAAACGCACGTCATGTGCGCTTGATCTTCCTTCTGCTTCCTTAGGACGGAGATCTGGAGGTGGCTCTGCGGCTTCTTGTCGCCCGGTCTCGTCTGTCGTGTCGTGTGGTGCGCTGCGCCTTTAAGGGCGCGCGGCGCGGTTGCTTAGCGACAGTAAACGGACGCTGCGCGCAGGGTGTCAGTCTCTTCGCTACCGAAAAAAAAAGTTAAGGCTGGAAAAAGAAAACAACGCGAGTTTGCTTGATTATCGCAGCAACAGCAGCCGCCGCAAAGGTATGGACTGAGATTTATTGTTAAGAAAGAGTACAGAAACTTCGGTTTTTTTTCTAATGGAAACTAAGCGTGTCCACGGTCGGCGTTTCAGACTCGTCGGGACCTCCAAGTGGGAATGGTTCGCGCGTGTGTTGTGTGTTTTGCGAATGAATGGGGGAGTGTGTTTGTTTTAGCGGCTCTGTGTCACAAACGAATAAAGTAAAACCGTAAAGTTTGATTTCGTGTTAGATGGCCAATCAAAGCGTTTAATTATCACAGAAACAAACAATCTGGGCGGCCTCTGGGTCGCTAGGCGGTCGTTTTTATTTTTAAGATGTTTTGCTCCTCGTGGGGCTGCATTTTGATGAATTCTGACAAAGCACCGAGTGACACGGGGGCGATAACCAAGGTCCATCAGGAGTGATAAAGGAACGGCCTCCGTCTACTAAGAAATCGAGAATCGGCGGCCTCGAAGACAGCTGACTTCGCACAATGTCGGCTCATCATCCCACCGGCCGGCTCGTCTGCCTGACGTGTCATGAGGCGCTCGCTCCTTCCTTTACTTTTTAAGAGTGCGGGTGAGCAAAAAGACAAGGTGCCAGAGCGATGCCAAAGGGGAACCATTTTTGCTTCCCAAAAGACCCATCCACAGGAAGGGTACTAGAAGGCCCTCTTTATTTATTTAGATCTGTCACAGGCTCCACACAGTAAATAACCAGGAATAGAAGATAACAGATTTGAGAAATACTCAGAAGTCCTGATTTTAAAAGTACATTCTTTGTATACATTAACACTTGCAGGTTTTCTTAATCCGTTAATATCCTGCTAGGCAGCCTACACACTGAAGATTTCTGGGTTTTTTTTCCCTTCATTTTAGGAAGTTTTTCGAGGCCCAATGAACCCTTCCCAGGATTAAATGGCGCTTTGTGAAGCCAGTGCACTTAAGGCCCACTGACACCTGACTACTAAGCACTGTTGTAAGTCGCTCTGGATAAGAGCGTCTGCTAAATGTTGTAAATGTAAATGTAAAGGTGGGATGGCCACAGCTGTCCTTGGTGTTAACCCGGCTGTCCCGTCACACTCGCGTGGTCCACTCAACAGAGTCTGATGTTTGTGCCTGATTCTGCCTAAAAGAACTAAAATTCACTGATTGTATTATTACTACAAAATCCATCCATCCATCCATCCATATCTAACCTTCTCAAGGTCCAAGTGCTGAGTCAATGCTGTGCCTCACGGGTCTTTTTTGACCCGATTCTAGCGCCCCTTTTCAGGTGCGTTTTTACCCCAACGTGGCCTGTAGTAGTGGAGATTTAAAGTTTTACAGCAGATGACATTTGGGATGGTTTTATGGGATGTAAACAAGCCGAGTAAAATCCACTACAGTAGATGCATACGTACGGCCCACAGACCCTTAAGGAGCCTACGTCTGTAAAGGTGCTTTACAGGGTTGTGTGGCTCTTCGTGGCTCCATTGCTTGACTAAGCACCATGTCCTTCTGTGAAGGCTTCTTTGCATATGAAGTTGGTTCTTTAGACATTAAAAGGTTCATAATATGTGGACAAAAGAGAAATACTCAGTGTATGATTAGGCAACCTAGCAGGATAGGAACAGATCAAGAACACCTGAACCTACAGTCTGCAGCAAGAGTCCATTTATAATCCAAAACCCACTGGCATTTTATAAATCCGTTACCTTTTATTCAGGGTTGGTCATGGAGCCTGTTACAGATCTAAATACAGAAAGGTTCCTTCATGTGGACGGTTCATTTGGGGACCAAACAATGGTTCCCACTATGGCATCACTGTAAAGAACCACAGTGGCACCTTGAATGTTAAGACTGTTCATAGGTAGACAGAAATTACTTTATTTATCCTAAGAGGGAAAGTTAACTTTTACAGAAGCTTAAATGTGGAAATAGGGTGGGGTCACAAAATGGCCTGAAGGACAAGGCATTGTTCAAAATGTCCAGCAGTTGTGCACAGCCTCTCAGCCTGCCACCTGTGCTTCAGTGTCCTGCCACCGATTCCTTCGTCACACACCTCTGATTTCTGAGTTGCTTTGGATGAGATGTCTGCTACTAGCTGTACAATGAACATTTGTGTACACTTCATCCAAGAGTGATGAGTGGGAAAGTAAAAATGCAGGATAAAGCCAAGATGGAGAATTAAGTGCACAGTGCATTGTGGATGGAACAATTGAAAGGAGGCATCGGGAGGGTCATGTGATCAAAGGTTAGGGGTGAGAATTATTAAGATTGTTGTAAGACCAGCAACGGAAGGAGCACAGCAGGAGAAGAAGAAGCTGGATGTGGCAGAAATGAGAAGGTTGAGATGGATGTGTAGAGTTACAAAGAAGGACAGAATAAGAAATGAGACCTTCAGAGGTATAATAAAAGTGGGGGAGATAGCTAAAAAAAAAAGTACAGGAGAGTAGTGAAGTGGTGAGGACGTGTGATGAACTGAGACAATGAACATGTGGGCAAAAAGTGATGGGAATGGAAGTTCAAAGTGGAGGTGGATGGATGGATGGATGAAGTAAAAGGGCCTGACTGGGGAGGATGTGCAGGACCGAGGTATTTGGTGAAGGTGGAACAAGCACATCAATCTCGCATACAAGTGGGAAAGGATGAAGAGGAAGAAGAAGATTCAAGAAACCTTCACTGATACTGGATGTTATTTACCTTGTGATTACTGGACTGGTTGGTATGAAAACCTGCAGTCCTATTTGCTCCCAATACTTGCATTAGGTACAGAAACCAAAATAATCCAGCAGACCTTACAATGAAGGCAGTATGTGGGCAACGGAAGTCAGGAAGGAGGACTGTCGGCCGCTGTATGGCAGCCCTGATTTCTGGCACAGTAATCAAGGCTGCTTGATGAAGGTCGTCCTGCTCTTTTAATTTTCCCAGTTGACCGTCAATCTACTGTTCCCACATCTCCAACGCTTCTTCCAGGGCTGATTTGTCCATTCTGTAAATGCCTTTGCCACTGAGGTGAACGCGGACATAATGCTGAGAAAGGCTCTCGGCGATTGCAGAGTTTTAAATAATTATAATTATTTTCATAGGTCATAATGGAGATCGTGTACGTGTACACAAAGAAGCGCAGCGAGTTCGGCCGGCAGTGCAATTTCTCTGACCGGCCAGCAGAGCTTCATGTGGACATCCTGCCAGATCCCACGCTGGCTGGGAACTTCATTGAGAGGAACCCTTGCGACACGCCGATTCAGTGTGTCCAGGAGATGTCCGAGCACGAGGTAAGGGGCTCCTGTCACACAGAGTTTGCTGTAAAATGCCAATGAAGGAAATCTAGTTAGGGGAGCTAAAGGCCCACTCGTACAGCATGATGTACTATACTGTACCTACTGTTGGGTTATTGTAATTTGTGGATTTACTATTAGCGCATTCATGTCTTTTATTTTAATCTAACATATCTCTATATAAAGTGATAAGATGTCTGTCTGTCCTGCATCGGTGTCCCTGCTGGGTTGTAATGTCACCCAATGTCCACAAGAGGGCAGGAATGTCCACTAAACAAAGGCAAGTGGCCGACGTGAGACGTAGACGCGAGTCTGTGCGTTACGTTGTCTTGTGTCCACAGCAGGGCAGGAATGTCCGATGAAGAAAGGCAACAAGAAACGCAGAGAGAAGGACGTAAGGGCAAGAATGTGCAATGAAAACGGCAACGAGACGTACAACGGAAGAGAAATGTAAATACACGATGTGATCGACGCAGACAGACTCACCTTTGTGCCTGTTTCACTATTTTAAGGGTCCTCCTTCTATGACTACTTCTTTCTCCACACTGGTTGCTGTCAGCGCAGATTGCAACTCCATATGTTTCTATAGTGGAAACAAGTCCAAAAATGAATGAATGGATTAATAATATATGATCAATAAAACTAAAACAATGTCATTTGTCATTTTAAAAAATGTTTTCCTTTTTTTTTTTTTTTGAAGTCCAGCAGAGTTAAGTTGATTTCAGCACCACACCTGGAAATTCAAAGTTGGTGCAGCTTTTAATGGATCCCTTCTGGTCCACAGGTGAACACAGAGAGGTTTGCGACTGAAACGCGGGGGATAAACCATGTAGAAGGGGGCTGGCCAAAGGATGTGAACCCCCAAGAGATGGAGCAAACAATGCGCTACAGGAAGAAAGTGGAGAAGGACGAGAACTACGTGAACACCCTTCTGCAGTTGGGCAGTGTGAGTATTGAGCTCCCCCTGCAGAACAAACTCTGCAATGCAGTCTGACTTGTGCAGTGTGCTTATGTTCGCCCATCTTGCGTCATCTTAATAATGACGATGAACACTCTTGATTCTTTTGGTCAACAGCTTATGGAGCACTGCATCAAACAGAACAACGCCATCGATATTTATGAGGAATATTTCGGAGAAGAGGAAGACGTGATAGAAGGTACAGAAGAGCCCCCCTCAGCCAAAACCATCAATGTTTTCCGGTAAGGTCTTCCTCTAAAAGCAGGTGTGTCTACTTCAAGATATCTTAAATGCGTTTGACCAGTCTTAAAATTAACGAGAGTATCATTTCAAGATCTCTTGAAATGTATTTGAGACATCTTTAACTGCATTACACATATCTGGACATGAATTTTAAATCATCTTGAAATAAGCGCCCATCCATTTTGTATTATCTCAAATACATGTGGAGATCTCTGAAAACAAGAAATGCAACTCAAAGTGACTTCCTGTACAATTGCCGATGTTTTCAATGGAACTTCCCATCTCTTTTATGATATCCTGAAATCAATTTGAGGGCGGCACGGTGGCGCAGTGGTAGCGCTGCTGCCTCGCAGTTAGGAGACCTGGGTTCACTTCCCGGGTCCTCCCTACATGGAGTTTGCATGTTCTCCCCGTGTCTGTGTGGGTTTCCTCCCACAGTCCAAAGACATGCAGGTTAGGTGGATTGGCGATTCTAAATTGGCCCTAGTGTGTGTGTGTGCTTGTGTGTGTCCTGCGGTGGGTTGGCACCCTGCCTGGGATTTGTTCCCTGCCTTGTGCCCTGTGTTGGCTGGGATTGGCTCCAGCAGACCCCCGTGACCCTGTGTTCGGATTCAGCGGGTTGGAAAATAAATGGATGGATGGATGAAATCAATTTGAGATCTCAAAATGGACAGGAAGCAATTTTAAGATATCTGGAAATGTATCTCCAATCCCTTCACATCGACTCTCAATTCAGAGATCTAAAATGTACATTTGTCGAAAACCCCAAAATCATTTCATGGTAACTGAAAATGTGTCTCATGTCCATCTCAGATATCTCAAAATGATTTTCTCCAATTTTATTTTACAATATCTCAGATACATTTCAAGATATTTTTAAAAAGGCACACACATATGTCAAGATATCTTCCTGCAGTGCACCCCGTAAAGATCAGTGGACAGAGTGATTGCGCTGCATGTCATATATAGAAATGAGATGTGCTTGATTTCTTTACACATCCTGTGTAATGTTGCACCTTATAGCACACCATTTTGTAAGCTTTGTGTAATGGCGGTCCCTGTGAAAGGCGCTATATACGATTTCTAGACATTCCAACAACTTTGTCAAGTATCTGTGCTAAGGTGCTGTGATTTCTAGACATAATCTGACAGAGAGAAGTAGAGACGGGTTACTCAGTAAAGTGCTGTGCACCTCCTGAAAGGCAGCAGATCAAATAAATGTACACATTGATAGCTTTGGAAAGATTTACTGATTTTGGGGAAAAGGGGCAACTAACCGGCCTGGCCTCCATTTTGCCAGCTTATAATGCCAAGGTTTTATTTTCTGTTTCCCAGTGACCCCCGTTCTGATTCTCCATCTTTTGTTCCCAAGACTTGTTACTGTGCCTTTGTCTGCATTCCCTCACCCCCTACAGAGACCCCAATGAAATCAAGCGTACTGCCACCAGCTTGTCCTGGCACCCTGATGGAGGTAGGAAGCTGGCCATATCGTATTCTTCACTGGAGTTCCAGCACGGCAGCAAGGAAATGAGTTTTGACTCCTACATATGGGACCTCGGTGAGTACATTCACTTACTACCACAAGTCGGCCACCAGGCTCATGTTTAATTAAAAGCCAGAAGTTGGCGGGCACACCTGATGCCAGCTGCGGTGCTGTGTAACAGCTTCACTATTTCTTCAATTATATGAATTTTTCACCCGGCACACTTTTAGATCTTCAACTAAAATATACAGGATAAAGAGAATCTGAATGAACAAATAAAACCAAATAAATGAATGAATGAATAAGGTTGTCTAACAGCAGCTGACACTGCTTAAAAAAAGAAAAAAAAAGTGTCCTCTGTTGTGTTTGTCATTCATAAACATGACAAAATGGGGGTGTAAGACCACTGAAAGACCAGAAAGCAGTCCAGGACTTTGAAGAAGTGTCAGACAAGCCTCCCAACTGCTACTTGTTGGCTTTGGCCTACACAGACCCAAAATGGGTAACTGGTTTCAAAAGTTCAAAAAATACAAAATATTACGAAATGTCTCACAAGAGAGGACAAAAAAAAAGGCACAGAAGACAATGTAAAACAAGGAATCCTTATAAAATAACTATTAACACAAAATAGAAAATAAGGGAAGAAATGAGGCCAAAAGGAGTTGCCTAAAAAGGCAACCCAGAGTGAAGAAGTCCCAATACACAATTCTAGAGCAGAACCCAATAAAGACCAGCACAAAAAATTAAGACGTACCAGCAGTTCCAGTCAACTCTGATGCAACCCTGATGCTCCAGGCTGGGCCTCTCTTTCTGCTGTACTTAGGAGTAGGAGGACCTGCCCCCTGAGGTACAGAACATGGCAGCACACTTAAAAAGGCCGTAAATAATTAATAAATAATAAACAAAAGAAAATTAACACAGATATCAGCATAATAATAAGCCAAAATTAACAAAAACAGTAAAAGAGAAAATATACATAAACCCCAGCTGACGCACATAAAGCCCCCTTTACACTTAAAGGAAAAAAAAATATACATATAATTTTTTGTTGGGGTGATTTCTTTGTTACTTACCTCAAGTAGTTTGTAAAGACTCTTGATTGGCCCTGTGATGGACTGGCAGCCTGTCCAGGGTTTGTTCTCCAGGCACAAGCAGACCCCTGTAACCCTGTTCAGGACAAAGCGGGTTAGGAAATGACGGACTCCTGAGAGGAAAAAGGATCTTCATTTTAAAAAAGTCCATCCCAAGGGAACCTGCACTTTCTGTGTATGATGTGCGCTGATCTTCATGGAAGTGTGGATAACTCACATAAGGAATGTGAACTTGTTTCGTCTTTCATGGACGTTTTTCACATTGTTTGTCGCTGTACAGCATTGGACACCACTGGCTTGTGTTATATCTTAAAAAGTTTGTATCTTCCTTCTTGATGACAACATGAGGTTACACATTTTTCTTGGCCATCACTACAAACTACTGTACATGGGGTAAGTAACAGAAAAAATAAATTTTTGGGCGGAGTATTCCTTTAATGACTGGTTGCTTCACATTTTAGCTGTAACCAAAGCAGTTCCTTTAACTGAATATCCGCCTGTCACATCACAGTGGTGGAACTTGCCCATCACCCAGATGCAGAACCCCTTTAATTTTGAAACATTCATAGTTTTTCCAAGCATGAAGCACCCACTACAGGTTATGCCACTTCAGTTCCAGTGCTGTGCCCAATGTCTTAGTTGTCCTGCTGTTGTTTTGGCTTCCTCCTGTACTTCAAAAGCAAGCAGTGACTGGTAATGCCAGAGGTATGTGCACACATGCCAGCCTGGGTCCATTTTCCATTGCTCCTCCAGGAGGTAAAGCAGATTTAACAGGATGAACCCAAACCTTAAAAGATATTCTTTACACGTTGTAACAGTAGGGGGGCGCTATTGCTCCCTTGAACCCTCAGGTACCACGCCAAACACCAGGTAAAAGTCCAATATCTTGACTTTTTATTATAATAACGTGCACAAAGCACCCTCCACTCCACAATAATCCAATTACACTATTCAATAACAATCCTCCTCTCCCGGACACTTAGCCACCCTTCCTCCCAGCTCAGCTCAACGTCTGGGCTTTCCCAAAGTCCTTTTATATCCCCTGACCCAGAAGTGGTTCCAACCCTGCAGTCCATGATTCGTTATCACTTCCGGCTCAGGTTAAAAGTCCTTTTCTTCATCCCAGAAGCATGTCGTTCCTTCTGGTCATGTGATCAGGACGTACTTCCGGGTTATAGGGCACGTAGCATCCTCCCTGCAGCGGCTCCCGGTGGTCCCCATGGTATCCAGCAGGGCTGTTTATAAAAACTACATGGTCCATGAGGCCCTGCTGGAATTCGGGGAGCCTCCATACTGCTGGGAGGGCTCCACCTGGCGGTTTAAGGTGTGGGCCGGAATATATGGCCGGCCATCCCTCACAACGTAGATCCTTCCTTGTCTCAGTTCCTAAAAAGATAAATTTCCAATATTCTTTCCTAAATGGCAAAAAAAAGGTTGTGACTTGCTTTTCTATACTCTTTCACAGAGAACCCCAACAAGCCAGAGATGACCCTGAAGCCCGTGTCACCTCTCGTGTGCCTGGAGTACAACCCCAAAGACTCGCACATCCTTGTTGGCGGCTGCTACAACGGGCAGATTGGTAAGTCCTTTGAGGTCCCTCTTGCTTATACCATCATGTCCATGGCTTTGACCACCAGATTGAATAGCAAGAAGCAAGCCATGGCAGGAATGGTGTTTACCACCCTCACCCCATTCACCCTGTTTTATGGTGGCATAATGTAGGGTATGTTATGTTTCATTTGCTCTGCCCTGACCATAACATGTCTGTCTGTCTGCACAGCTTACTGGGACACAAGGAAGGGCAGTCAACCGGTGGAGATGTCAACGGTTGAACACAGCCACCGAGACCCAGTCTACAAGGTCATCTGGTTGCAGTCCAAAACCGGCACAGAATGTTTTTCCACGTCCACTGATGGGCAGGTCAGCTTTAACTCGGTTTTTCTGGATTGCCTTCAAAGATAAGTTTGCCTTGAAATTTCTTGAAATGATTGCTGGGATGTACCAGACTGCAGTCTCTGATTACAGCCTTGCATGACTGCTGCTCACCATACCCATAGAAAAATTTGAAACGTAAAAGTTTCATTTTAATTCTTTACGATTTTATTTCTGTTTTTTGATTCACTCGTCCAGCTGAAGGTTATAAGGGGCTGACATGCCACGGGTATAAATGACCTGCAACTCACTCAAGTTAGACCCGGGGACACCTCTGCCACCCACACTGAAATAGCACTCGCCATGACATTTGCTATATATGATGCCCCCACAATACCTGCCTGGTCTTACATGGTGTCTTGGCAACAGTGATCCTCACACACCATTTAGGAATCTCTCGACTGAAGGTGGCTTGTCTCTCATATTAGACAATTTATTTGTACCCTGTTTGGGGGAAAAAAAAAAGCGTTGTACCCACTAGAATAAAAAATGGAGGAGAAAAAAGTTGTATGTGAGTGAGACATAGCAAAGTGAGGGCTGATTAACATCATCTAATGATATGTTGTGGTATGGAGTCACACAGGGTCCCCAGTGGTGGTGTCCCCTTTCACATCCAGCTAAGCACTGTGCTCCTTGAAGGTCCAAGTAATGCAGACGTTGGCACCACACAGTGTTGTCTGAATTGCTGGAGCCTCAATTCATTTAGAAACAGCAATGGCAAGTGATCAAAGGTAGCTTTATAATTTATAATGGAGACCATAAATTTGTGAATTTCCCCTTGGGATTAATAAAGTATCTATCTATCTATCTATCTATCTATCTATCTATCTATCTATCTATCTATCTATCTATCTATCTATCTATCTATCTATCTATCTATCTATCTATCTATCTATCTATCTATCTATCTATCTATCTTATCCTGCCTACTACGCTAAAATTAAAATCTATCTATCTATCTAGGGCCTTACCTCTGTGAGTCATTAGCCTACTGCTGGAAGTCTGCCTGGTGATCCACAAAGGCACCATTTTCCCATATTTAGTGGTAAGCGTTAGTGGAGATGCTGTGCCGATTAGTAGGATGATCCACCAGTCTTCTCCAGGCTAGGCTCTTCCAGATGGGTGTGCAATTATTTCTACAAGCATTATTTCCACTGTTACTTCTGGACCAGGCTGACAAAATGCGCTCAGAATGACCATTGAGGGACTCGTCTAAAACACAAATGTGTCATCATGGCATTTCTGGGGTTCTATGGCAGCTGTACAAGCTTCACAAGGGTCAGCATGAATTGAACTTAATTGGTTATTAACTTTCAGTTTGATGGGTGGCATTTACTGATGTTGTGGAGAATAACAGACATTCTTCTCTCCATCAGTTTTCTACCCCAGTTATGTCCAGTGCCTATGACAGGCCCATAGGCCTAATTATTTGCATCTCATTTTCCAGTTTTCATGCCAGCTGATCCATTGCTACTTGTAATTTTTATTGTTACACATTGCACTTGGCTTATTTTCTTTTTTTTTTTTTGTTTGAAGGTGTTGTGGTGGGACATTCGAAAGATGAGTGAACCGACAGAAAAGCTGGTCCTTGACCTGAGCAAGAAGGGGAACCTGGATAGCTCACTTGGTGCAATCTCACTGGAGTTTGAAACCACTATGGTAAGACATCAGGACTCTTTTGCCGTGCCTTGCATGAATTATGATAAAATACCAACAACTGTTTCTTCACCCACTTAACAAACTCTAAGCTGAGTGTACCAAGTGAGAAAGTCACACACCGGGCTCCAATGGTTTCCGACCACATTTTACAATATTTGAGACACCATTCCAGGCCATCTGAATAGAGCATGTACCATGATGCTGTTGTCCTTTGGTAGGCAGCGTAGAACAGGCAATCCACAAAGTCCAGATGTCTGACTCCCGTGATCAATGAATTCCTGGCTACACAAAAACACACACACAAGGATATGCTGCATTACAACAACTGTTTATATTTCTTTACACAGCCAACAAAGTTCATGGTGGGAACAGAGCAAGGGATGGTGGTTTCGTGCAACAGGAAAGCCAAGACACCAGGAGAGAAAATTGTCTGCACATACAGTGGCCACCATGGGCCAATCTATGCACTGCAGAGAAATCCATTCTTCCCCAAAAACTTTCTCACAGTGGGAGACTGGACAGCACGAATCTGGTCTGAAGATATTAAGGAGTCCTCCATTATGTGGACCAAGTAAGGCTGCCAAAGAAAGCATTTCAGATTACAAAGCTCCTGACTCATGAACTTGGTGTGCTACATTGTGGCTTTCTGACACACTTATGTAATTGTCCAGTCGTCCTTGTCTAATTCACTTTTTCTTTCAGGTATCACATGGCTTATTTAACGGATGGCTGTTGGAGTCCAATTCGGCCCTCAGTTTTCTTTACTACAAAGACAGATGGCACACTGGATGTATGGGACTTCTTATTTAAGCAGAATGATCCAACACTCAGTGTTAAGGCAAGTTAGTCAAAGATCCTGGCTTATCTTTCTGTTTAGCCTCTTCAGTTTCCCAAAATTCAAGGAGACTGGAAAATTGGCACTAATGGTGAAAAGAATATGGAAACCTAGCAATTGCTGGCGTTAGTGATGTTCAGGTTCTACTGATTGGCCATTTCTATGGGAACCATGATTAGATAGATAGATAGATAGATACTTTATTAATCCCAATGGGAAATTCACATTCTTCAGCAGCAGCATACTGATACAATAAATAATATTAAATTAAAGAATGATAATAATACAGGTGAAAAAACAGACAATAACTATGTATAATGTTAAATATTAACGTTTACCCCCCCTGGTGGAATTAAAGAGTCGCATAGTTTGGGGGAGGAACGATCTCCTCAATCTGTCTGTGGAGCAGGACAGTGACAGCAGTCTGTCGCTGAAGCTGCTCTTCTGTCTGGAGATGATCCTGTTCAGTGGATGCAGTGGATTCTCCATAATTGATAGGAGCCTGCTGAGCGCCCTTCGCTCTGCCACAGATGTTAAACTGTCCAGCTCCATGCCAACAATAGAGCCTGCCTTCCTCACCAGTTTGTCCAGGCGTGAGGCGTCTTTCCTCTTAATGCTGCCTCCCCAGCACACCACTGCGTAGAAGAGGGCGCTCGCCACAACTGTTTGATAGAACATCTGCAGCATCTTATTGCAGATGTTGAAGGAAGCCAGCCTTCTAAGGAAGTATAACCGGCTTTGTCCTTTCTTGCACAGCGCATCAGTATTGGCAGTCCAGTCTAATTTATCATCCAGCTGCACTCCCAGGTATTTATAGGTCTGCACCATCTGCACACAGTCACCTTTGATGATCACTGGGTCTATGAGGG
Organism: Erpetoichthys calabaricus; assembly: GCF_900747795.2. Classification (NCBI taxonomy): domain Eukaryota; kingdom Metazoa; phylum Chordata; class Cladistia; order Polypteriformes; family Polypteridae; genus Erpetoichthys; species Erpetoichthys calabaricus. Next base: position 14,991,890 of record NC_041407.2, read on the forward strand.
GTCTGGGCCTCCTAAAATCCTCCACCAGCTCCTTGGTTTTGCTGGTGTTCAGGTGTAGGTGGTTTGAGTCGGACCATTTAACAAAGTCATTGATTAGGTCCCTATACTCCTCCTCCAGCCCATTCCTGATACAGCCCATGATAGCAGTGTCATCAGCGAACTTTTGCACATGGCAGGACTCCGAGTTGTATTGGAAGTCCGATGTATATAGGCTGAACAGGACCAGAGAAAGTACAGTCCCTTGTGGCGCTCCTGTGTTGCTGACCACAATGTCAGACGTGCAGTTCCCAAGACGCACATACTGAGGTCTGTCTTTAAGATAGTCCACGATCCATGCCACTAGGTATGAATCTAATCCCATCTCTGTCAGCTTGTCCCTAAGGAGCAGAGGTTGGATTGTGTTGAAGGCGCTAGAGAAGTCTAGAAACATAATTCTTACAGCACCACTGCCTCTGTCCAAGTGAGAGAGGGATTGGTGTAGCATATAGATGATGGCATCTTCCGCTCCCACCTTCTCCTGATATGCAAACTGCAGAGGGTCAAGGGCGTGTTGAACCTGTGGCCTAAGGTGGTGAAGCAGCAGCCTCTCCATGGTCTTCATCACATGTGATGTCAGAGCAACAGGCCGAAAGTCATTCAGCTCACTAGGACGTGATACCTTTGGGACTGGGGTGATACAAGATGTTTTCCAAAGCCTCGGGACTCTCCCCTGTTCCAGGCTCAGGTTGAAGATGCGCTGTAGAGGACCCCCCAGCTCCGATGCACAGACCTTCAGCAGTCGTGGCGATACTCCATCTGGACCCGCTGCTTTGCTGGCACGAAGTTTCCTCAGCTCTCTGCTCACTTGCGCTGTTGTTATTATGGGTGGGGATGTTTTTCCTATGCTGGTATCAGCAGAAGGATGTGTGGAGGGTGCAGTACTCCGAGGTGAGAGTGAGAGTGGGTTAGGGTGGTCAAACCTGTTAAAAAAGTTGTTCATTTGGTTTGCTCTCTTCACGTCTCTCTCAATGGTGGTACCCCGCTTCGAGCTGCAGCCAGTGATGATCTTCATCCCATCCCACACTTCCTTCATGCTGTTATTCTGCAACTTCTGCTCCAGCTTTCTCCTGTACTGCTCCTTCGCCGCCCTGAGTTGGACTCGGAGTTCCTTCTGCACGCACTTGAGCTCATGCTGATCACCGTCTTTAAAAGCCCTTTTCTTCTGATTTAAAAGGCCCTTGATGTCACTTGTAATCCATGGCTTGTTGTTAGCATGGCAGCGTACTGTTCTTACTGGAACTACAATGTCCATACAGAAGTTGATGTAGTCAGTAGTGCAGTCAACAACTTCCTCAATGTTCTCATTATGAGATCCCTGCAGGATATCCCAGTCTGTAGTTCCAAAACGTTCTCTCAGAGTATTCTCAGCCTCCGGGGTCCACTTCCTGAATGATCGTGTGGTTACAGGTAGGACTCTAACTTTTGGTTTATAGTGAGGCTGAAGCTGAACCAGGTTATGATCTCCTTTCCCAAGCGCAGGCAGCGGGGTGGCGCTGTATGCGTCTTTAACGTTTGCATACAGTAAATCAATAGTCTTATTTCCCCGGGTGTTACAGTCCACATACTGGGAGAATGCAGGCAATGTTTTGTCCAGTGTCACATGGTTAAAGTCTCCAGCGATTAGCACAAGCGCCTCAGGGTGCTGCGTTTGTAACTTAGCAACAGCAGAATGGATGATGTCACTCGCTGACTCCACGTCTGCCCGAGGAGGAATGTATACAATAACAACAATGACATGTCCAAACTCTCTGGGCAAGTAGTAGGGACGTAAACTTACGGCCAACAGTTCGATATCCCTGCAGCAAGTGGAGATTTTGACGTTAACATGTCCAGAGTGACACCACCGTGTATTAACATAGAGAGCGAGTCCTCCTCCTTTGTGCTTACCACAGGTACTTGCATCTCTGTCCGCTCTAACGGTGCTAAACCCGGGTAGCTCCACGTTGGCATCTGGGATGGTGTTATTTAGCCACGTTTCGCAGAAACACAACAAACTGCATTCTCTGTAGGTCCTTACATTTTTCACCAGCGCAGCCAGTTCGTCGATCTTATTTGAGATTGAGTTTACATAATCCCCAGAATCACAGAAGGCACCGAAGGCTTGAAACGCCACTTTCTCGCAAGCCGCTTCTTTTTTAGCTTAGTGCCGGCTCTGCTGCCACGATACCGCCTTCTTACCTCGTCGGGTAAATATGGAACCACACCGGCACTGGCATTTGTTCTCAGCGCCCGAAGTTGAGTACTTGAATAGGCGAGTCTCGGCGTGTTAAAATCCATGCCCACGTTGTAAAAGTAAGTGTGTCCAGGGAAGGAATCCACATAAAATAAAGTGGTAGGAGTGATCAATAAATAAAAATAGAAAAATAAAAGTAGAAAAGTACACATACACATATAGTCCTACACGGAGCTGCTGAAAAGGCTGCCACTCACGGCGGCGCCGGATGCACTATATATAATGCTGTATGTTCATTTTCTGTAGTTCAACCCCAGGCCATGTTGAGCTGGAGTCTATTGTGATAGCTTCGGGGGGGAGCGAGCACATGATTAACACACCTTGGCACATAAAATAAAAGCCTTGACCACTTTTAAGAAGAATCTGGATGAGATGTTGGGATAGCTTATCTATTAGCTAAACAAATGGGCTTGATAGACTGAATGGTCTCATTTGACAACAACAACAACAACAACATTTATTTATATAGCACATTTTCATACAAAAAGTAGCTCAAAGTGCTTTACATAACGAAGAAAAGAAGAATAAAAGACAAATAAGAAATTAAAATAAAACAACATTAGTTAACATAGAAAGGAGTAAGGTCCGATGGCCAGGGTGGACAGAAAAAACAAAAAAAAAACTCCAGAAGGCTGGAGAAAAAAATAAAATCTGTAGGGGTTCCAGGCCACGAGACCGCCCAGTCCCCTTTGGGCATTCTACCTAACATAAATGAAATAGTCCTTTTTGTAGTTAGGGTTCTCACGGAGTCACTTGATGCTGATGGTTATACAGACTTCTGGCTTTTAATCCATCCATCATTGTTGGAACATCATGGTGCTTTGGGTAGATGGTGGTGGCACAAGCCACCACCAATAGGACACCGGAAAAGAAAACAGAAGAGAGAGTAGGGGTTAGTACAAATTTTGAATGAATAGTTATTATAATGAATTGGATATACAGAGTGTCAGGATTAAATTACAGTGAAGTTATGAGAAGGCCATGTTAAAGTAATGTGTTTTCAGTAGTTTTTTAAAGTGCTCCACTGTATTAGCCTGGCGAATTCCTACTGACAGGCTATTCCAGATTTTAGGTGCATAACAGCAGAAGGCCGCCTCACCACTTCTTTTAAGTTTTGCTCTTGGAATTCTAAGGAGACACTCAGTTGAGGATCTGAGGTTGCGATTTGGAATATAAGGTGTCAGACATTCCGATATATAAGACGGGGCGAGATTATTTAAAGCTTTATAAACCATAAGCAGAATTTTAAAGTCAATTCTGAATGACACAGGTAACCAGTGTAGTGACATCAAAACTGGAGAAATGTGTTCGGATTTTCTTTTCCTGGTAAGGATTCTAGCAGCTGCATTCTGCACTAACTGCAAACGATTGATGTCTTTTTTGGGTAGTCCTGAGAGGAGTGCATTACAGTAATCTAGCCGACTAAAGACAAACGCATGAACTAATTTCTCTGCATCTTTCGATGATATAAGAGGTCTAACTTTTGCTATGTTCCTTAGGTGAAAAAATGCTGTCCTAGTGATTTTATTAATATGCGATTTAAAATTCAGATTACAATCAACGGTTACCCCTAAGCTTTTTACCTCCGATTTGACTTTTAATCCTAATGCATCCAGTTTATTTCTAATAGCCTCATTGTATCCATTATTGCCAATCACTAAGATTTCGGTTTTTTCTTTATTTAATTTGAGAAAGTTACTATTCATCCATTCTGAGATACAGGTTAGACATTGTGTTAGCGAATCAAGAGATTTGGGGTCATCAGGTGCTATTGATAAATACAGCTGTGTGTCATCAGCATAGCTGTGGTAGCTCACGTTATGTCCCGAGATAATCTGACCTAATGGAAGCATGTAGATTGAGAAGAGCAGCGGACCCAGGATAGAGCCTTGTGGAACACCATATAGAATATCATGTGTCTTTGAGTTATAATTACCACAACTAACAAAGAATTTTCTCCCTGCCAGGTAGGATTCAAACCAGTTTAAGACACTGCCAGAGAGGCCCACCCATTGACTAAGGCGATTCTTAAGAATATTATGATCAATAGTGTCAAATGCGGCACTCAAATCTAAGAGGATGAGAACAGATAAATGGCCTCTGTCTGCATTTACCCGCAAGTCATTTACTACTTTAACGAGTGCAGTTTCTGTGCTGTGATTTGTTCTAAAACCTGACTGAAATTTATCAAGAATAGCATGTTTATTGAGGTGCTCATTTAACTGCATAATGACTGCCTTCTCTAGAATTTTACTTAAGAAAGGCAGGTTAGAGATGGGTCTATAATTTTCAAGAGAAGAGGGGTCGAGATTATTTTTCTTAAGTAGGGGTTTAATTACCGCAGTCTTAAGACAGTCTGGGAAGACCCCCGTATCTAATGACGAATTTACTATGTCAAGAACATTATCAATAAGCACACCCGATACTTCTTTGAAAAAATTTGTTGGTATTGGGTCAAGGGCACAGGTGGATGGTTTCATTTGAGAAATTATTTTATGTAAATCAGGTAAATCTATCCTAGTGAAAGACTCTAATTTATTTATTATGGAGTACTGGGGTTTCGGGGGATCCTTAGTGTTGGGGAGATATACTATGTTATTTCTAATATCATTAATTTTTTGATTGAACAATACAGCGATAGCCTCACAGGTTTTACTGGAAGTACTTAGGAGGCATTCCTTTGAGTTACCTGGGTTTAACAGATGATCAATTGTCGAAAATAACACTCTGGGATTACTAGCATTGTTATTTATAATCTTAGAGAAATAGCAGCGCCTCTCAAGACGGACTGTGTTATTGTATTCTGTTATTTTAACTTTTAATATTTCATAGTCAATAGTTAGTTTAGTCTTCCTCCATTTACGCTCAGCTCTACGGCATGTTCTCTTTAAATCAGACACTCTTTGGGTCTTCCAAGGTATAACAATGCTAGAAGATTTTTTAACTGTCTTTTCAGGTGCAACTATGTCAACAGCAGCCCTCACTTTAGTATTAAATCTTTCCACCTTACTATTTACATTCTCCTCGCTATTATAGTTGGCACTATAAACGGACTGATTGGTTAGAATGTTTGTAAGTTTTAAAGTTGCTGATGTTTTAAAGTTACTTGTGCTCTTATGTGACAACATACCATGGCGGGTGTGATGTGATCTTGCTCTTAGTGTTACACTACTTGTCCCCAGCTGAACTCTTCTTTTTATATTCTGTTGCTTTTGTCTTGGGGGCATCACAGATGGACCCCACTTCCCGTATAATATCCCCAATTTAACATCCACCCATTTAAGTCAGGCGTCGGTCTGCAATTTTTTTCACTGACAATGAGCACAGACAGACCAAGCCAGGACTGAATGCACATGTCATATATCAGTAAGTGGGGAGTGGGTACAACTTTTTATTCACACATTATAAGTCCTTAATTCCTAAAATGTGCCTAGAGTTGGAGCAAAGCAATTACATATGGGTGTGGCATTTACCCCACATGCCACCTGGATGGATAGCAGTGCTTCTCATTGAAGGTTAGGCATCCAATGTGTTTAGTGCAAAAGTGGAAGGTCGTCTTGCATTATGCAGTGAGCTGGTGAGCGTTTCTGACAGGGCCTCCAGCTGTAATGGCTGGGGTGGAATCCAGACTGCCCTGGCGTTTTATGTATTTTTCACACTTCCCTGTGGAATTTTTGGGCCAACAGGGAGTCAAAACAATACCAGCTGACATCCTTCTCTTGGCCTCTGGCCCCTCAACTGATATCATCCATGTTCTACCTTTCTTCTCGAGTCTTCCATTAGACAGTGTTGTAACCATGACAACAGTCTCATGGGGACACAAACCTTGTGTTTTTATACCTTCAGCCAGCGCTGACCTGAAACACTCCTCTTTACCAGTTCTAGTCAATCATGCAGCAAACCAAACAAGTCAGCAAATCTTTTAATAGAGGAATTGCCAGGCCAAGTACAATTAACCCTAACCCTTCCTTTGTTATTCTAGTACAGGTTTCTATTGCTATTGTATTATGTTTCTAATCAATACGTGCATAAGAAATATGAAACACCCAGCACACACAATTATTCCCAGTCTATCACAGTGCCTCCCCGTATAATGTGTGATAGTGGAAAAGTATGGGGATGAAGTGACAGGACCCTGCAGTTGGTGAAGGTGCTTCACTGCTTCAGGGAAACAGGTTTAATCTCCCATCTCCTCCCTTTCAGATTTTCACATAGTGTTCAAATGCGTCTCACCTCATCTATCTTACTAAACCACAGTTAATATATGCACGGCGGACGCACCGAGGCGCATGCGCACGCCCCAGAGTCCAGAGTCAAACGCAGCGGCTTCCCAAAACGCGGCGGCTTCCCAGAGTCAGTAGGTTGCACCCACACAACACAACCTGTTCACTACACTTGCTCTAATCCACTGTGCCAGTAATATAGATCACATAACGGTCACAGACTCAAACCCAGCGGCTTCCCCGACTCAGTGGCTGGCACACGAACACCACAACCTGTAAACTAAACATGCTGTGCTCCACTCTGCCAGCAGTTGGTGTCAGCAGAGGCAACGGAATCACGTCTCCACAAAATGAAACCGCTTTAGTACAGATATGCTTATGGAATTAAATGACATTTCCCCAGACGCACCCACCCTCCATGATATGTCATCCATCCAGATATCGGACAGAACACAAACTGATTTCCATTCTTGGATTTTTGATTCGCTAGCAAATCACGAGCTTACTTGTGTTATAGGAAATGTGGTGGGAATATAAAAGCAAGTTCTGGCAGCACATCTATTTCAGCTGCCCTTAGTGATGATGACATGGTTTTAGGATACAAGTGAGGCTTCCTGGTATTTTTGTGAGTGACAGCTGTTTAGATCAGAGATTGCAGTTTAAAGGTTCCCAGATTTAAGACATGGTTAGTAAACATTTGGTGCTTAGAGAGGCAATGGAGTGTAAGATGTCAATCACTAACATAAATCATTTTCTTTCTCTCTTCGTCTTGCTCAGGTGTGTGATGAGGCTCTGTACAGCCTGAGGGTCCAGGACAATGGACGCTTCCTCGCCTGTGGCTCCCATCTGGGCACAGCCACTCTGCTGGAGATCTCTTCTGGATTGTCCACCCTGCAGAGGAATGAGAAAGCCCTGGCTACTGCAGTAAGACTGGTCACCTATGAGAAGGGATGGGGGTTGTTAGGGAGAGGGTAGAGGGGTTAAACACTATTGCAGACCTGAAATAAAACTGGTGACTAAATCAAGGCTTCTGCAGATGTTCGAGCGCGAGACCAAACGCGAGAAGATCCTAGAGGCACGCCACCGTGAAATGCGGCTTAAGGAGCGCAGCCGCTCAGAGCAAGGCAAAGAGGAGGATGCAAAGGATGGTGAGACAGAGGAGAACCCTGAGGACTTGGTGGCACAGGCTGAGAAAACCTTCTTTGAGATTATAGAAGCTGAACGCAGGAAAAATGAAGAAGAGGAGCAGAAGATACAGGCTGAAATGAGCAAGGTGGGAAAAGAGGTGTAATAATAGATACATTTGAGACATGTACTCTCATTTATTTTATTGTTTCTTTGTTACAGATTGTTTTTGTTTTCCAAAATTAATTCCAAAGTTTAATTTTGGTACTATTTTAGTTTTGTTTACACGACGCCACTGTCTTGTGTCACGTGACCTCACTACTGCATTTGGCATGTCATGCTCATTATGTACTAAATTTGCGTTCTCCTTAGTGGAAAATCAACATTTCATTTTGTATGAATCTTTTAAGTTATCCCTAATATTAGATTTGGTTTTTTTTAACCTAACTTGCATTTTTACCCACGTCTTTTGATTATTATTTTTTTTCCCTGCTTGCCTGATGCATTTATGTCCTGTACTTAACCATCTCCTGGTCTTTTTCTTCTCTCACAATAATCCTCAGATGCTTGGGTATCTCTTACCAGGAGATAGTGAGGCACCATAGATCCAAAAGACCACTCGCAGCCAGTTGCAATTCAGTACCTTCAGAGGAACTTTTTCAAAACTATTAAAACTATCTTGTTTTGAACTCATGTACACTACAGGATCCATCTAAGCTTTGGGCTGCCAGCAGGTGGCACTGTGAGCACAATACTGCTTAGCTGCACTTTAATTCAATGGCTACATTGATTTTTTTTTTTTTTTACTGCCACTAGAATGTCATTGCTCTTTTTGCAATCTTCATTGAGCATTTTAGTTTGGGAACTGAACCAAAAGAAATATCCAGACCCGTTGTAGCGGTAGTTCTTAACTTTGCTCTGATTTCTCTGTTTAATTAAGGAGAAAGAGGACTCTGAAGAGAAGGAAATTGATGAGATGGAGGTACGTATATCATTTTGTTAGAATTATTTTCTTGATTATGGATAATTTGCAATTTCTTATTTAAACCATCAAAGGGGAAGTCTCTGATATCACTGATGCCTGAGAGAATGTGGCGTAAAATCTCATATGATTTACAATGGATTTAAAAAGTCTTCAGACCCCTTCACTTTCTGCACAATTTATTTTGTTGCAGATTTCATTTTAAATGGATAAATTTGCCATGTTTGTCCATCAATTTACCCTCAATAACCCATAAATACGAAGTGAACACATTTTCAGAAAAGTCTGCAAATTTATTTACAAAGTAATGAATTAAGCTGCGATGGGTTGGCACCCTGCAGACCCCCGTGACCCTGTGTTCAGATTCAGCGGGTTGGAAAATGGATGGATGGATGAATTAAGCGTCTGAATGCTATTATGAATTAGATTTCAGTTTCGATTTTTAATAAATTTGCAAACGTTTCTGAAAACATTTAACTTTGTAATTATGGGTTATTGAGTGTAGATTTAATGGGCAAAAATGGCAAATTTATGCATTAAAAATTAGTTCTACAACACAATAAATTGTGCAGAAAGTAAAGGCGTCTGAAAACTTTTGGAATTCATTGTATATATCTATACCTATACTTGTGAGTTCCACAAGTAAATAAATACAACTTCAACTACGTCCGAGTAGACTTTGATTTGTCTCTGGGTATACTTGACATGACCCAATTTCTGCCTTCTTTTGACCTCACTCTTCTCAAGGACTTGGCTGCACTGCATCCTTTCCTGTAATCCTTCAGTTTACCTCGCCTCCAAACTCTTAATATACTACTCAGTGACAAGGATCAAGGGTTTATCTTCCATTCTTAAGATCCAAGCTCATTCTTTATCAGAACAATGTTTCTGGTAGCCTTCACCTGAAAGCTAAAGTGCTAAAAAAGTGTAGTTCTATAAAATATCACTGAAAAGTCTTTTCGTGTTTTGTGCTGCTTAATTACAAAACGTCCTCAGACAAAATCAGCTTTCTCTCTAGCACTGATGGCATTACAGTTTACTGTGCATGTTTCACACGGTTAAATAGCTTCCTGTCACTAAAAGTGCTATACAGTTCAAAGACAGATGTCACTCTTAGGGCTGTGGGACTTTAACTTTGTGAAGTTAACCTACATGAGCATGCATCTTCATTCTCTCAATGACAATTTCCAAAATAGAAAATAGTAGCTTTATTATTTTGTAGCGGATTAAAACGCAGCTAAGATTCACACCATCAATAGGATGGTGATTTATTTATTTTTTTAGGTGGAGATACCAGGAACACACCCAGCCTCGGCTTGACTCACTCACACTCCCTCACAGAGACAAAAAAGCAACTGGTAATAAAACAGAAATTAAAGAACAAAATACGGTATAGGCAAACTACAATGATCTCCCCCTAGTTCCTTAAGCAATCACAAATTACTAACAAAAACCACACACGATGAAGTCCATGAACACGGCAACTGATGAAATGAAATAATGGAGGTAGATAGTCCAGAGATCAGCACGCTGTATGTGAATGTAAAGATAGTCCTACCGGTATTTCCAGATGAGATGATGACGTGCGAGTGGGATCAGGAGTGCTCCTTTCTTCGCAGGATGACAACAAATCCTCAAGACAGTCTTCATGTAGCAGGAAGACACCAGACAGTCCATACACCCAAAACAGGAGACAATCCAGGACAAAACAAGAATCCACTGGTAGTAAATGGGAAGGCAAACAGACAGACAACTCCAGACCCAAAACACAAAAGAGTTCTTCTCCTCTCTGTAGGACTGGCTTCCTTTTAAATCTTGTGCCGCCTCCTTATCCCCAGCAGCCCCTGCACCCTCAGCAGACGACCAATCAGAGCCACTGCTGGGTCTGGTGGGAGTTGAAGTTTCATTCCACAGTAGCACCACTACAATCCCCACCCCCATGCTGTGGTGTATGGCCAAACCAAGGCTTGAGGTTAGAGATGTTGACAGTGTCTACCTTTTTAGTCCCCAGAAACCCCCACTTTATTGAATAGGTTACAGGACCTTCTGCACTATCTTAGCTGGGCCGAACCAGTTGGAGCCAGTTTTGCTGTGAATTTGTCAGAGGCTTTGGTGAGGGGATGAGTCCTGATCCAGACTTTCTCCCCAACCGAGAATTGTACAGGCTTATGTCTCTGGTTGTACAATTGAGATTGCCTGGATTGGGACATCACCATCCTTTCCTTCACCCGTTGTGTAATTTGTTGTAAGAATCGATGTGTCTGGGGTCGGTGGATTGTGATTGAGTATTCTTTCCAGGGGGCCACTAAGTTGTCCGCCTAAAGCTAACAATGCAGGGTCTTCACCTGTAACCTCATGCACCCCCGTGTTCAATGCGAACCACAGCTCAGGCACCCACTTGGCCCAATCCTGATGGTAGTCTCCGACAAAGGATGCAATCATTGTCTTCAGGGTCTGGTTCACCCGCTCAGTGCGATTAGAATGGGGGTGATATGCTGTCATCTTCAGGTGAACCACCTCCCACTGTCTCTAAAACTCTTCAGCCACTGAGCTGGTAAACTGCGGGCCATGGTCTGTAATGAAGCTTTTCGGCACCCCCAAACACTATCAGCTAAATGTGCTCCACCCTGAAGGACAAGATATCTTCTTGGCTGTATCATTAACCATGGGCAATACCTCCACCCGTCGAGTAAAGTAGTCCACAACCACCATTAGGTAGGTCTTCCGGTCCTTACTTGCAGGAAATGGTCCCATAAGGTCCATACCTAGGCTCTCCCCTGGGGTAGTGATTGTTACTGCCTGAAGCTGTCCAGAGGGGAGACCAGCTGGGGTTTTGTAATGCTGACAGGTGGTACAAGTCTGGACATGGGTCCAGATGTCTTTGTGTATCATCCACAACCATGCCACCTCTGGGATGTTGAACAATGTCTTCATGTGTCCAAGATGACCACCGATCGGGCTATCATGGTATTATTGTAGGAACTTGGGCACTACCAACTGATAATAGTAATCCCGATCTTTTGTTGGTACACAGTGATAGAGTGCCCCTTGAAGTTCCCTATACTGCTTGTGGTCCCACCACCCCGAGCCCTCTCTCAGTCTCTGACATACAAGACTAGCAGCTTCAGGTTGAACCATGTCCTGCATGTTCAAGGGAAGATCAGGCCAAGGGTTAGAGACTGATACCGCACATATCATGGTGGTTGGGTCATGCACCTGTGACAGAGTATCAGGCAAAATGTTTGCACAGCCCTTTCGAAAGCACACCTTGAACGTAAATTGTTGGAGGCACAATACCCACCTGTTTAGCTTAGACGTGGTCTTTGGGCAATTGAATGCCCAGGTCAGAGCCTGATGGTCAGTGTAGATTTCAAATGATGTTCCCTACAGGTAGTGACACCATTTCTGCACGGCCCACACATCAGAGAGGCATTCCTTCTGAGTGGTTTAATAATTGTACACGGCACCCTGCAGTGATCATGAAGCATAAGCCACAAATCTTCCCCAACCCCGATTCATTTGAGAGAGGACGGCAACAAGTCCGAGGTCAGTTGCATCAGTGTGGACCTAAAAGGTTAAGGATGGATCAGGCTGTGCCAGGACTGGTGGTGATGTCAGTACCTTCTTGAGTTTCTTGAAGGAGTCCTGGCACACTGGCGACCATTCCCAAGGAGATCCCTTCCTCGGCAGCTGGAACAACAGGGCAGCGATGTTGGCAAGCCAGTGGACAAATCTGAGGAATCACCCAGCCATCCCCAAAAAGTGCTGGAGGCTTTTAACCTCCTGGGGCGCTGGGTAGTCCAAAATAGCCGTAATTTTCTTCGGGTCCACCCGGACCCCATGTGCAAACACCACATGGCCAAGGAGGGTCAGATGGTCTTGTAGAAATCTACACTTCTTGGTGTTGAGAGAAAGATGAGCCTTACAAAGTCTCTGGAAGATGTGGTCAAGGTCCTTTAGATGGTGTTGGACAGATGGGGAAAACACAATGATGTCATCTATATATAGAAAGCAGGTCTTCCCAATGATGCCCTTGCATTTTTAAGTCCAAAGGGCATCACCCAAAACTGGAACAACCCCTCCAGGTTTGATGATGGCGGTCTTCTCAATGCTACTCGTCCCCATCCTCACCTGCCAATACCCGGACTTCATATCTAGGGAGCTGAACACTGCCGCCCCATGCAAAGATTCCAAGATATCGTGGACGAGTGGCATGGGGTAAGCATCATTCAGGGTCTTCTTGTTCAACTTCTGATAGTACACACAGAATTGGTAGGTCCCATCGGGCTTTTAAACGAGAACCGCAGGGCTAGCCCACGGTGAGGTAGAAGGCTCAATGACTCTATCTGCCAACATCTGGTCAACCCACACCTTGATTATTCCTCTTTTCAGATGTGACACTCTGTAGGCTCTGTGCTGAACTGGGACTGGGTCAACTGTGTGGATGTGGTGACACACCACCTCAGTCCGACCCAGTTTGTCTGTCCACACAGAGTGCCACCTCCTAAGCAGTGGCTGAACAAGCTCCAGCTGTTCAAGAATTGCCTTCTTTAACTGGGTTAGGATCGTCAGCCAACTATGCGAGGTAATAATGCAAGTTAGGCCAGACCAGATTGCTTTCTGCCTTTGCCTCCAAACCGATGTACCTCACCCCCCGGCAACTCGTACTCCAGCCACGACAGATGGATGGTAAGCCCTACCCACACTAGTGAGTCCATTCCAAGTAATAAGGGCATTGACAGGTGATCATCTTCCAGGATTACCATGTTAGCATTAGAGTTTTATTCCTCCAACTAACAATAACATTCATTTTAAATTCAAAATGACAATATCCAATTATCTTTATTTTAAAGAGTCACATGAATAATTTATTAAAATGCTTTGAAGAAAACTGAGATTGCCAATTCAATCTGAACCTGGGTTCCTGGTGGAATGAGACTGCAGTGCTAACCATTATGCCAGTTGCCATATAAAATATTATTTTATAGTGCTTTTCACACCAGGATCACTCAGAACACTGCCCAAAATCAGCACTCAGTATTATTGAATAGAATTGCGGCCCAGTCCTTCCAACCCTCACAGCTCAAGTAATTTTGTTTGAATCCCAGCCCATTCGCAGTCTAAGACAGATTGAATGTTCTTGTGTTCTCGTGGGTCTTCTCCAGATACTCTGGTCTCCTTCAACATTAAAAAGACATGCAGGTTAAGTTGGCAGGTTTTAAGTGATTAGGTCCTTGAATGACTTGGCACTACATTCTGTGTTAAACCTGCATGGAAATGGCAGGATATACAGCTCAAATGAAAAAGAAGGTTTAGAAAATGGATGGACAAATTAATACTTATCATCCATTCATTCCTTTTTATTTTTTTTTAACTTGTTTATTCAGTCTGCAGTCTGGGAGCCAGAGCCTATTCTGGCACCACTGAACACAATGCAGGAACCAACATTAGAGTATGTAAATTTCAAAACACACTCATCCATAGCAGGAGATGGTCCTGATACAACTTGTACTTAAAAAGATGAAGGTACATTGGCGACTGGAGATCTGCTCCTGTGCAGTGTGGGCAAACACTGAAGCCAAAGCATATCCTGCCGTATTGTTTAAGTGATGCTTTGGAGATAGTTACTCCATGAGCACTGGAATGAGTGAGGATATGGGCACAGGTAGATGGGCAGAAGAAGTTCCTCAGAGCATGAGGTGGTGACCAAACATGTCCATGTGAAACAGGTGAGATGTTGCACTGTATTGTGGTGGGCAGACAGTCTTGGAAACATTTGGAGTGCTTGGCACTTTAAAATAAAAAGGTCAGGAATACAGGAACATTAGGTGGAATTTTGGTGGCACAGCCCCAACAATGTCATAGGCCATCTGAGCCTTGGGTGGGGTATAAAGAGCACTCCCTGCCAGTGGCCCAATGAGCTCTGAGTGGAATAGGAAGAGGAAGAGTAAGAGAGAGATTTGATGTTTTAGAGGGTGGACAAGTGCCCAGCACCACCTCACTATGAACACCTACATAAAGCCTGCTAGGATTTTGTTTGGAGTTAAAAGCATTTTGACTGTTAATATTTTGTTTGTTGGTCATCCCTACCTTGCATGTTTTGGTCAATTAAAGCCACTCCTTTTGGTCTTGTTTTTATTATAATATTAGGATAGTGCGCACAGATCTCCCAGTCCCATCATGGTACTGTATATATTGATGCCATTGGATAATTACCCTGAGATTTACATTTTGAACCTGCAAATTTACAGATTTATTTGGCATATGCTGTCTATTTGAAGAAGTCCGAGGGAAAAATAGAGAAGTTGAGTACTTTTGTTTGAGGAAAATATACTACATTACTTGGAAGCATTTACTTTGTTGTACACACTAATGTCCAAAAACATTTTAACAGTTTTACCTATTCTGATCTCCTTGTCTGATATTAATTGATCAGTAAAATAAGATATCCGACAATACAAAATAATCCTACAGCAGAAGGAGAAAAATAAAAAAAATATTTATATTGTTCAGATGTTTACCTCTATGGTGGATTTAACTAAGAGATGCATTGTTTTTAACTCACCTTTCAAATGAAAAATAGAACCTCATTTTACCCCGCCTGGTTAGCTATCTGTGGGTCTAATCTTAATTTGACTTTTAATTTTCCATTCTATGCAGGATAAACATGAAGAATGAGTTGAAAGAACAAGTCGAAGGAGAAAAGACTGGCACTGTTACTTAGGATCGATGCTCAAAGAACAGCATACACCTTGAGGGAAAATCATTATTTCCCTTTATGTTACTTAATGCTGCTTGTGGGTAACAGATTATTGAGAAATCATGAGGACCTTTTTTGGAGACTGCAGTTATCATATTAAGATAGAAAATGTGTATAGATGGATATTTTGCAAGTACTTTACTCAATATTTATAAAATAATAGAAAAACCATCAGGCTTTCTGCAATTCCATCACATGCCCAAGAGGAGATCAAACTCTACTCTACTCATTTCTCTTTCAGTTTTTTGTAATTAAGAGGCATTATCAAAACTCCAGATAACCATAGGTTTATATTAACTTGTGCATTTTGATTCTAAATACGAGAGTCACTGAATGAATAAAACAAGGGAAGGTGACCACCTGGAGAAATTCATCTTGAGGATGAGAAAATGAAAAAGACTCAACTGGAATGAGGAGTATTGAATTATTAAAATGTTAGTGTCCTAGCAAAACAGCTGTGGGTTCTTTCTACAAGAATGACCACCAGCTTTTACAGCGAATTGCAGGTACTTCATTTTGGATGGACAACATCTGAATAAGCCAAGTAGTTACGAAAGATCCATTAAAAAAAACAAATGCAGAACATGATGGCTATGCTGTTGCTTTTTCTTAAATTTCAATTTTGTCGAGATCAGGCCTGTTTATTAACTCGTACTCTATTTACACATGATCTCCTACTTTCATCTTGTTTCTAGTTCTTGCCATTCTTCTTGCCCTTACCTGTTTTTCCGGCCTTGGCCTATGGATTTTAGTTGCATCTTTGTACCAACCCTTTCTTGAATCATCAAATTCAGAGTATACTTTGAAACCATGCCTAACTGAACGTCACTTTTACAGTACATTTAAACGGGCACACTGCACCAGCCACTCAATCAATGATGCTAGAAGAGTGTCCATCAGAGAAGAATACATCTCCAGTGAAGGCTAACACTGTGCCCAGACAGATAGAGGAAGTGAGGTAATATTTATTTATCCATATTACTAACCAAGAATGGTAAACCAGAAGGCACAGACGCAGGTCTCGGTAAACCAGAAGGCACAGACGCAGGTACACGGCGATGGACCCAGGAGACACAGTGCGCAGGCGCCTACAGCGCGCGTCTCATAAACCGCAAGCAAAGTCTGATCCACTGCGAACGAAGGAGTCACGGCTCAAAAAACGAAAGAGCTCAACTAATATAAATAAGACATGAAGCAACAATGCACCCATAGCTAAAGACTAACGACACAGCCACACAGAAAAGAGGATTCTGCACTGCACCCCAGAGTCAAACGGAAGACACTACGGGGTCCGCAAAGGTCCACAAAGATAGTACAGAAGGTGCGAGAAAATACTAATGGCGCAGGCGCCTACAACGCGCTTCTGAACTAAACGTCCACACTACACAGTATGGTCCGGGTAATAAGAATAAACGAACTCTCTGTATTAAACGTACGGCATCCTCACACGTCCAAACCATATAGCATATGTGAATCACATTACAGTGATACATTATTAACAGTACAACCACAGAAAACGCTCCATATTAACAGTAAGTGCAATTATCCATATTACTAACGGTAGACAATGGATAACTAATGGAGTCACTGTCACGGATCCAAAACGATCCAGGTCAACTAACGGAGCTACAAAAGCGAGCCCGCATGAATAAAAAAAATAAACGTAGGCGCCTACAACGCGCGTCTGAAACCGCGGAAGCAAAACTGTCTCGGCTCCAAAACCAAACAGCTCGACTAACGGAGCTACAAAAACGAGCCCGCATGGACAAATACAATGTACATAGATGCCTACAACGTGCGTCTGAAACTGCGGAAGCAAAGCAGGCACGGGTTCAAAACGAAAGACCACAACTTACGGAGATACAAAAACGAGCCCGCCTGGATAAAATCAATGAACACAGGCGCCTACAACGCGCTTCTCAAACAGCGCAACCAAAGGAGTCACGGCTCCAAAACGAAACATCTCAACTAACGGACATACAGAAGCGAGCCCGCCTGAATACAATTAATGAACGTAGGCGCCTACAACGCGCCTCTCAAACAGCAGAGTCATTAGATAAACGGCAAAGAAAGGAACGACAGACGGCCGCTAAACAATTCCTCTAATTAGCTGACAACACATTCTGTAATGAGTCCACTATTAGTGAACATTCATTAGGATTAATGAATATACAGTACTTCCTTTGTTCGTCATCTACACCTTTACACTCCAATATATCTCATACATTCATCAATGTATTTCGGGTTACCCAACACCAGGGGTAGGCGAGCGAAGCGAGCAGGGGGCAGAGCCCCCATGTATGGAAGATTGGAAATATATACTTTAGTATTACAATTTTCAGTGCATTAATAGATTTAAAAGATGATACTTTGTACAACATTATTGTGCCTAAGCATGAGAAGGAAATTCGCTTCATATAGAATCTTTGATATTAAGGATAGTTACTCTGCTGTTTCAAGAAAGCAGTCAATTTAAATTATGAATAACTGAATAACAGTGAATCTGTTAAGAATGAAGACAGTACTCTTTAGTGTTTAAGCACCAATATCATTTGTTCATAAGAGTTGTGAGATCACAGTGCCCCATTGACAACAAGTAGCTCTCTAACTCTAACCTCAGAAAGGCTTCTCTTTAAAATTGTCAGTCAGTCATTATCCATCCCGCTATATCCTAACACAGGGTCATGGGGGTCTGCTGGAGCCAATCCCAGCCAGCACAGGGCGCAAGGCAGGAACAAATCCCGGGCAGGGCGCTAGCCCACTGCAGGACACACACACACACACTAGGGACAATTTAGGACCACCAATGTACCTAACCTGCATGTCTTTGGACTGTGGGTTGAAACTGGAGCACCCGGAGGAAACCCATGCAGACACGGGGAGAACATGCAAACTCCATGCAGGGAGGACCCGGGAAGCGAACCCAGGTCTCCTTTTTAAAATTGTAATGTATACAAAAATTTAATTCAGAAAAGCATTTAAGACCTTTTAGAACACAACCTAAATCATTTTATCTAATTACTTCAGCTTTTGATTATATGGCATACAGTAAACATATCAGTGAAACATTTGAAGTTCATTCTTAAAAGTTCTCCTGAACTCAGCTGCTGTTTGAGTTATTAATTTCTAAAGGCAAAATCAGCAGCTCTACATCCGACATGCAATAATTCTAAATTGGGTGAAGGAGAAAAGTTAAATATATATAAATTTGTTTTCCCACAAATTAAAGCCACTATAGATTAAGATTCAAAGGTTAAGGTTTTTCTTTATTACCAAAAAAAATGACAATATTTGAATAATGTGTAATGTTTTAGAAATCAATATTAAACAAGAACCTTCTATAATATTCTAAATAACTCCACATCTGAAAAAGTCTAGAGGGCACTTTATATGATTAAGAAGGTTTCAAAGTTCTCACCCAGACATAAGCTCACACTCCTATAACTGGTGCAGTGCTGTGGATAATAATTTGTGTAAACCACTACCCCAACTCCTCTCCAGGATGACTGGTTATGACCCACTGTGATATCTTCTAGTTAAGGTCAGGATTACTCCCAGTACACGAGCACCAGTCCATTTGCATCAACACCAACAGCTTTGGCGACCTGTCTGCTTAAACACTGGATTATAAAGCTGCCCATTTCTACGCCTCTCTCCGTTTCCTGCGTAACAGGACAGTGACATTTTAGAATCCACAGCATTCATCCACAGACTTGTGAGTCTGATGCTTTATACTGGAAATAAAATTAAATTCTTTAGTAAAATTTTCTCAGAGCATGAAATACACGTTTCTGCAAGATAGCTCAGCTTGTAAATTGGTTTTCATATTGTGGGCTACAAAATAATTTTATTATTTAAAATGTTATTGTGTTTTTTTTTATCATAAATGACTGAACATTCACCACATTGTTGCATTCCATCCATCCATCCATAATGCAATATATGAGCCCAGTTTTACATATGAGGCCACTAATTCAAAGTCTGAAAATACTAACACTGCATTGCACAGTCCTGGGGGACCCCTGTGGCTGAAGTTTTAGGCCAATCAGTTTCACAAGCAGTGAAATATTCTCACTTTTATTTGCTCTTATTGTTCAGTTAGCTGGGTTTTTTTATGTGTTTGCCACATATTTAAAACCTTAGGTTTCTTTTATCATCTCCTTTTTAAGATATTCTTTTACTGTAGCATTAATTCTATCCCAAGTGGTGACGATTACCAACAAGCAGTGTCAACAGAGCACAAATGCTTAATGCAAAGGAAAAAAATGTCCCAAGTAATTGTGAAATTAGTTGGAATAAAAATCTGTAGCCAATAAGATCATGGAGGTTCAGATCAGAATTTAAGAAACTGGCCACCAGAGGTCGCCGAAACACTGAAAAACCAAAACTCTGAGTCAGAGGCAGAATTAGTACAAATGCATTATTTATATATTAGTACTAGTAGTAACAGTAGACCGCATACTCTCTAGAGGCATGATAAACAAGAATGTTGTAAAATACATCTTTGCCTCACATACTACTTTCTCCTGTTCCTCTATGAAACACTGCAGGATAGACTCTGATTTGATATACTTTGTTAATCCCCAACAGGAAAATTATTTTTTCACATGACTGGGATATACAGTTAGGTCCATAAATATTTGGACAGAGACAACTTTTTTCTAATTTTGGTTCTGTACATTACCACAATGAATTTGAAATGAAACAACTCAGATGCAGTTGAAGTGCAGACTTTCAGCTTTAATTCAGTGGGGAGAACAAAACGATTGCATAAAAATGTGAGGCAACTAAAGCATTTTTTGAACACAATCCCTTCATTTCAGGGGCTCAAAAGTGTAGTGTACTGTGTAATGTGAATGTAGGAGGGAAACACACAAAGATATAATGAGAAATGTGCAAGCTACCCATGAGCAAAGAGCAGACCAGAAAGTGAATTTAGGAGCACTGAGGCTGCAGAGCTAATTACTGTCCTGCTGTGTCACTCTTGTTTATTCCACAACTTTTAATTTTGTGAACTGTACTCAATAATAATAATAATAATTGTCTTTCATGAGCTGCATGGATCCAGTTCACTGTGGCAGTTGTATTTTAGCAAAATCATAAATGTCACCCTGATCTACATAAAAAGTAAATTGAGCTGAGTCGACCAATGTCAGAACAGTTAAGTTGCCTTTTGTAGACATGTTTGTTTTATTTTCAGTCTCTGTATTTTTCTCTTTCTTTAATTGGCAGCTAATCATACTGTATTGTGCTAATATATTACTGCACACCTAAATTATCATTATTATTATTATTGTATGCCAGTGTGGCAGCACAGTAGCTAGTGCTGCTGTCTTGTAGCTCCAAGGACCCAAGTTTGAATCATGGCATAGCCACTCTAAGTGGGATTTGCATGTCCATATCATTTTTTTTTTTCAAACCATGAGCTTGCACCCATACCCTAAAAACAAGTTAAACTGTTTGTTGACTTCACATTGACCCGATCAATGTGGGGATGGATGTATGTGTGTGTGTGAGTGTGGCCTGTGACAGACTTGAGTCCTGTATAGGATAGTTCCTGCTGAATGCCTCATTCTGCTGCTAAATGCACAGGCTCTTTAAACCATAAAATGAACCAAGAAACTGGATAAATGTTAGGAATATACCATACCATTAATAAATCCATTTAATTCAATTATGGGTCACTGGATGTAAGACAGGACAAGGCCCTTTGACAAAAACTCTCAAACTGGACTAGTTTATAATACCCAGATATGTGCTATTTAGCTTAATTGGTTATGTGGGAGGAAAATTAAAAGCCCCCAGAGAAAAACTCACACAGACACTGGAAGAACTGGCTGTTGGATTTGATCCTATGATGCTTGATTTGTGAGGCAGGACCACCACTTAAGAAAAAGTATATTTATTTGTGTATATATGTATGTGTGTGCATGCATTGACAGATTGTACAGAGTTATGAAATTCGTGGAATATTTTTGTGCTTTACTGTAACTAAGCTGTATTGGAAAACCAATAGAAGGGTGCACATACAACCATCCATATTTTGTACTTGCTTAGTGAATTCAGTCAGTAGATAAATGTTTAGTTAATAGGTAATACAGTTTCTCCACTTTAATAAAGGTAAATCATTTGTTTTCTGCATTATACCCACTTTAAATAGCATGCAAAATGCAAAATACTTTCAAATATATGATTAATTATAAGAATCTGTTATTTTACCAAAATAAACACAAAATTCATGTTAAATGAAATCTAGATATATAATGTATCAATAATCAAACATACCAGAAATGTAGAAAATATACAGTACTGTGCTAAAGTTTTAGGCAGGTGTGAAAAAAATGCTGTAAACAAAGAATGTTTTCAAAAATGGAAGTGTTAATCATTTACTTTCATCAATCAACAAAAAAAATACAGTGAATGAACAAAAGAGAAATCTAAATCAAATCAATATTTGGTGTGACCACCCTTTGCCTTCAAAACAGCATCAATTCTTCTAGGTACACTTGCACACAGTTTTTGAAGGAACTCGGCTGGTAGGTTGTTCCACACATCTTGGAGAACTAACCACAGATCTGTGGATGTAGGCTTCCTCACATCCTTCTGTCTCTTCATGTAAACCCAGACACACTCGATGATGTTGAGATCAGGGCTCTGTGGGGGCCATACCATCACTTCCAGGACTTCTTGTTCTTCTTTACGCTGAAGATAGTTCTTAATGACTTTGGCTGTATGTTTGGGGTCGTTGTCCTGCTGCAGAATAAATTTGGGGACAATCATACGCCTCCCTGATGGTAGTGCATGATGGATAAGTATCTGCCTGTATTTCTCAGCATTGAGAACACCATTAATCCTGACAAAATCTCCAACTCCATTTGCAGAAATGCAGCCCCAAATGTTCAAGGAACCTCCACCATGCTTCACTGTTGCCTGCAGACACTCATTATTGTACCGCTCTCCAGCCATTCGACGAACAAACTGCCTTCTGCTACAGCCAAATATTTCACATTTTGACTCCTCAGTCCAGAGCACCTGCTGCCATTTTTCTGCACCCCAGTTCCTATGTTTTTGTGCATACTTGAGTCACTTGGCCTTGTTTCCACGTCGGAGGTATGGCTTTTTGGCTGCAACTCTTCCATGAAGGCCACTTCTGGCCAGACTACTCCGGACAGTAGATGGGTGTACCTGGGTCTCACTGGTTTCTGCCAGTTCTGAGCTGATGGCACTGCTGGACATCTTCCGATTTTGAAGGGTAATAAGCTTGATGTGTCTTTCATCTGCTGCACTAAGTTTCCTTGGCCGATCTGTCTATGATCCTCAACGTTGCCCGTTTCTTTGTGCTTCTTCAAAAGAGCTTGAACAGCACATCTTGAAACCCCAGTCTGCTTTGTAATCTTTGTCTGGGAGAGACCTTGCCGATGCAGTATAACTACCTTGTGTCTTGTTGCTGTGCTCAATCTTGCCGTGACATGAAACTGTCTTCCACAACCTCACCTTGGTAGCAGAGTTTGGCTGTTCCTCACCCAGTTTTAAGCCTCCTACACAGCTGTTTCTGTTTCAGTTAATGACTGTGTTTCAACCTACGTGTGACATTGATGATCATTAGCACCTGTTTGGTAGAATTGGTTGATCAAACACCTGACTAGAATCCTACAAAATCCCTGACTTTGTGCAAGTGGACCTATAAGAATTGATGCTGGTTTGAAGACAAAAGGTAGGAACACCAAATATTGATTTGATTTAGATTTTTCTTTTGTTTGCTCACTTTGCATTTTGTAAATTGATAACGATAAACAATCATTATTTATATTTCTGAAAGCATTCTTTGTTTACAGCATTTTTTCACACCTGCCTAAGACTTTTGCACAGTACTGTACATGCTTAACATTTGTATTTCTGCAAAGAAAGGAAACAGCTGTGGACAGGGTACCAGTCTGATGCAGGACCCACTTTCCCATTGGGATTACTATCTATCTATCTATCTATCATACATATCCCACATGGGCAATTTAGAATCACCGGTCAACCTAATCAGCCTGCCTTTGGGCATGTTGGAAGAAAACCTATTAAGGGAACATGTAAACGCCACATGGACAACGCCTCAGTGTTGGATTCAAACCTAGGATGCGGTATCTGTGCTACCAACTGCACCACCATGACACCCAAGGTGTAAAACAGACATGGCCACGATCATACTGTTGATGATACATCCTAAATGTTCCTTTAGAATTGGGACAGAAAATGCCGTCTGTTATGTTTTTTTTTCATCTTCTACTTCGTGTATACTGCAAATGGAACATTTGTATATATGTGTGTGTGATGGGGTGACTGACAGAAAAATGTTCACAAGGTGTGCTGAGCTCTGCATTCCGGACACCCCTGGAACTTTCTCGTTGCACCCAAGTCCAGAAAGTTTTGTTTTTGAGAAAGCAGGTGGAGACCCCTCAGGGCATTATACATTCAGCTTCGCAGATAGTATCGGAAGGACAGAAGAGTACATGGCACTCTAAATGAATAGAATAGTCTGTGACTGTCACTTTTATTGGGCGTTCCCCACTACTTTGACTGCTAAAAGTTCGAATGTGAATCATTTGTTGTTAAATAAACGTGCACATTACAGCTCTTTTAACTACCATTAAGTGTGTGTCCTGCTCTTCCCATCTTGGTGCTTGTTACAATACGATTGAGGAAATAAGTGGCAGACTTCGACACATATGACTGAAAAACTGAATTGGTTTGCTAATGGATCGTCGTCAGATTTACACACCAAGGTGCCGAACGGGTTGCGTGGTCCTTTTAACTGTCTTGTTTAAGTAATGTTCACATGTACCTAGAACTTCTGATAAAATTGTCCTGCAACCGAAATTGCTATTTAATATGCAAAATGCATCACCAGCCAGCTTCGACTGTCGGTCAGGATCACTTAGCCAATTACATTTTTGTAAAGTCACAGAGGCGTGGCTTAACAAGTAATAAGCTCCGTAGTCGCGCTTACTTTGCAGATTGTCGTTGGCAACTGGCAAAACGTGATCACGTACTAGTATGCCAGTTTCCAAACTGCAGTAGTTCTATGTTGTTTGTCCTTTTTATCTTAACCCTTAGCTTCTCAATGTCACACTGTTTTATCCCACGCTATTTCTTTAATAGTAAAACTTCAAAATTTCTTTGGATTTCGAGACGTAGAGCTGCATTATTCCACAGGCTTGTACAATTCTGACAGACATAATAACTTCAAAAATTACAGTTTAACACTGGTGAGTAATATTCAAAGCCTCAAGAGGAAGATGTTTTTTCTAAAGTTAAATACCTTTAACCTAAAAATTGCGTTTTTTCTTGCTTTACCGCATGCTCAATTCGTACTTCACACAAAGACTTCGTTCGGCAGCCTCACACACGAACCAAGTGTTACCGCGTGACTTTCAAATTACAGCGTTATTTGTAATTGGTTAAAAAAAAAGTGGACGGAACAGTAGTACGGTTGCCGGCTTTTCTCAAAGAGAACAAATTCTGAAATTGGGGATCCGTAGCGCAGGTTGGGACTGTTCGAGTTGAAGAAAATAAGCAGAAATCACATTCCGAATATCGAATGTTCTTGTCTTTTAAAGCACAATTTATTTAAAAAGAGTTTCCAGAGTAAAGGACGAGATTACGGTATAGCAGTGAGATGCATCTTTTAATAGGCTCCGGTGTGAAAAGGTGTCAAATGAACGCGAAAAATGAAAGCTCGGTGGCTGTTCAGCATTCGACGGGAATTGAAGCCACTCGTGATATAGACACTTAGATAAATCCATTAGCCTTAGCAAGAGTAAAAAAGTAACGAACATAAAACTGTACACCCCACTGAGGTGGAGGAACTAAGATAGCCACTGCCTCATGCCTCCTTATTAGCAAGTTAAATTCGGTATGTTACTGGACGCTAGGAGTTCGCTTCAAATTATCCCTTTAAAATAGTAATCTCAGTACGCACATGAAAAAGAACTTAGTTCTAAAAAGAATGCTCCGAAAAGTTTTGAAATTTATGAGGAATCTCATGACCCTTCAAATTCAACTCCCTCAGGATTAGCTACTATAATAAGATAGATATTTACAGTTTATCTCTGATTCTTTTTTTCTGCAAATTGAAACAAAGACATGGAAATATTTGTAATTTACGTAGATTGAACTGTTCACCAATATGACTCAGTTTATTTGTCTACATACGTTTATATACTGTTTAGCATTTTGTATGTTCTGCTTTAAAATTTAGTGTTAAGCTTATCTATTATTTTGCATTATTTTACTGCTTCTACAACAGTTTCCAGTAACTGGATTCAAATCTTAGGGAATACACCACACATAGTGACTACAGCTATTTTAAGTTCTTCTCATCACATCAGGTACCCTGGCTTTCCTCACAATAAAACAGGTGTACGAGTTTGATTGGCAACTCTAAACTGGCTCTGTGTGGGTGTGTGGGCTGGTGTCCTATTCGTGGTTAGTTTCAGTCTTCAGCCTAGTGCTTGGATTTGCACAACTAGTAACTGGATAAGAGGATTAGAAAATGGACGGATGAATGAATGTACCATGTAATGTTTTTTTTTTTTTTTTTAATTGGGTGTATATTTGAAGACAAATTATGTTGTCCTTCCATTTTATAAACTCGCTATAACCTGAGCAGCATTTTGGGGAAGCTGCAGCCCATTCCAGCAAGTTTAGGGCAAAAGGCAGGATTAATCCTTGGACAGGTCTCCAGTCCACTTCAGGTTGAACACACACACACACACACACAGAGACCTGGGCCAATTTAGCAATGCCAATCCACCTAAACCACCTTTGGACTGTGGGAGGAAGCCGGAGCACCTGAAGGAACTGCTCAGATACAGGGAGAACATGCAAACTCCACTCAAGGAGGATCCAGGACATTAACCCTGGTCTCCTTGCTGTGAGGCAGCAGTGCTACCACTGTGCCACCATGTTGTCCAAGTTATGTGATGTTTGCTTACCATATATTTCGTTATTTAGGTGGCTGTATTTCTATTAAGTGCAGTTGAAACTGGTAAGTCTAAATTAGTTCAAGGTGCCAGCTCCTTAAAAGTACAGTTATCATAATGATGACTCCAGTTTATTTACTGGCTGGATGGCCTTCAATGTGGAGTTTGCATTTTTTATGTAAAAGTAGTTTAGTTGCAGTATTATTAGTATACAGAGTACAGTGAAATTCTTACTTGCATGTCTAACAAACATGTAAAACACCATCAATCCAGTGCCATGGTCGACAAGAATCTATTAAAATGCAGAACTTAGTTTTAATGAATAGGAAACACATCATAAGAGGTATCTGATCTGCTCTTTACTCTTATTTTTATATTCTCATTTCCTGAAATCTTGTGGGAAACATTCTGTGTTTATATCTAGAAGTTGAAGCAACATTTATCAGTCAGACTTAGCAAGATAAAAAGGTGTACCTAGTGTGGTATCCTGGCCAGTATTTGGCTGCTGTATACTTTAAATAAGACATGAAACAGTCAATATATGGTACTTGGCTGTTATACTTTCATTTTTATGTGTTTATTTTTTGCCTCTGAGAAGTTTGGGCATTGTTAACCATTTGCAAGGGAGATTCTGTGGAAGGGGTCCATACCTTTAAATGTGCTGAGCTAAGGCGGGCACAACACATCTCAGCTGTCATCAAGGAGATCCACCATTGCCTTTACTTCAGATCACACGCGCTCAACACAGGACAACAAAACACCATGGAGTGTGGCCTGTCGGCGCTGAATACTGTACACAGTTGCTTTCTGTGCAGGACATGTGTGGCATATGCAGCCTTTTTAAGGCAAGCAGTATTATTAAAAATCCCAGCCACCCTGCACGGACATTTTCTACCTCCTCCATTCTGGTAAACAAGACTATCTGCAGTTGTGCCACAAGATTCAGGCACAGTTTTATACTTTAGGTTGTAAAGCTACTAAATAGTCACTTGTACTGTCAACCACCTGTATGATTTTTTTGTAGATATCACTTAATGTTGTATTTAATGTATGGTGTTTCCTTCATTGTCTTTTTGTATTACACTACTCACACTATTCTATGAGAGACATTCAAGTAAGAATTACTTTGTACATAATGCAGTAAGCACATTCTAAAATTAGTTGGGAGATTGTCAAAAAAATCAGAAAAGTCTTATATGTGTTTAAGTTATGGACATGCACTGATGTAATAAGCAACTGTCAAATCCAATGCTATTTCATAAGTAATCCAATTAGCACAGATGTTATAATTAATGATGGAGCCTGCCCACTGGGTTATTACTGCTGTCATTTTGATTGACCATGTAATGCATACGATCTCTTTCCCTTTATTAGGCACTATGGAGATAACATATGTATACACAAAGAAACGCAGTGAATTTGGCAGTCAATGCAATTTCACAGACCGACCAGTGGAGCTTCTTGTTGACATTCTACCAGACCCAACCGTGGCAGCAAGCTTCATTCAAAGAGACCTATGTAACATGCCTGTTCAGTGTGTCCAGCAGATGTCAGAACATGAGGTGACATATTCTATGTTTTTATTACTATTTATCACGTTCTTGTACCATGCTCATATCTGAAATGTAAGCAGGCATGCTCACTTTTGTAGTTATCCATGATAAACATGGTTCCTAGGTTTATATCATCATGCAATAAAACGGCACTATTATATTTATCTGCAGATACTGGAGTCCCAATGGCTATAAAGCACAAAGTTGCCCCTTCACTTCACTCCACTGAGAGCAATTCAATTAGCTAGATAGATACTTTATTAATCCCAATGGGAAATTCACATTCTCCAGCAGCAGCATACTGATACAATAAATAATATTAAATTAAAGATTGATAATAATGCAGGTGAAAAACAGACAATAACTTTGTATAATGTTAAATGTTAACGTTTACCCCCCTGGGTGGAATTGAAGAGTCGCATAGTTTGGGGGAGGAACGATCTCCTCAGTCTGTCAGTGGAGCAGGACGGTGACAGCAGTCTGTCGCTGAAGCTGCTCCTCTGTCTGGAGATGATACTATTTAGTGGATGCAGTGGATTCTCCATAATTGACAGGAGTCTGCTCAGTGCCCTTCGCTCTGCCACAGATGTTAAACTGTCCAGCTCCATGCCAACAATAGAGCCTGCCTTCCTCACCAGTTTGTCCAGGCGTGAGGCGTCTTTCTTCATAATGCTGCCTCCCCAGCACACCACCACGTAGAAAAGGGCGCTCGCCACAACTGTCTGATAGAACATCTGCAGCATCTTATTGCAGATGTTGAAGGATGCCAGCCTTCTAAGGAAGTATAGTCGGCTCTGTCCTTTCTTGCACGGAGCACCAGTATTGGCAGTCCAGTCTAATTTATCATCCAGCTGTACTCCCAGATATTTATAGGTCTGCACCATCTGCACACAGTCACCTTTGATGATCACGGGGTCCATGAGGGGTCTGGGCCTCCTAAAATCCACCACCAGCTCCTTGGTTTTGCTGGTGTTCAGTTGTAGGTGGTTTGAGTCACACCATTTAACAAAGTCCTTGATGAGGTTCCTATACTCCTCCTCCAGCCCATTCCTGATGCAGCCCACAATAGCAGTGTCGTCAGCGAACTTTTGCACATGGCAGGACTCCGAGTTGTTTTGGAAGTCCGATTTATATAGGCTGAACAGGACCGGAGAAAGTACAGTCCCTTGTGGCGCTCCTGTGTTGCGGACCACAATGTCAGACATGCAGTTCCCAAGACGCACATACTGAGGTCTGTCTTTAAGATAGTCCACGATCCATGCCACCAGGTATGAATCTACTCCCATCTCTGTCAGCTTGTCCCTAAGGAGCAGAGGTTGGATTGTGTTGAAGGCGCTAGAGAAGTCTAGAAACAATTCTTACAGTACCACTGCCTCTGTCTAAGTGGGAGAGGGATCGGTCTAGCATATAGATGATGGCATCCTCCGCTCCCACCTTCTCCTGATATGCAAACTGCAGAGGGTCAAGGGCGTGTTGAACCTGTGGCCTAAGGTGGTGAAGCAGCAGCCTCTCCATGGTCTTCATCACATGTGATGTCAGAGCAACAGGCCGAAAGTCATTCAGCTCACTAGGACGTGATACCTTTGGGACTGGGGTGATGCAAGATGTTTTCCAAAGCCTCGGGACTCTCCCCTGTTCCAGGCTCAAGTTGAAGATGCGCTGTAGAGGACCCCCCCAGCTTCGATGCACAGACCTTCAGCAGTCGTGGCGATACCCCATCTGGACCTGCTGCTTTGCTTTAATGTGCCAGTATGCATTTTATAGACATGTAGAAACACTGCAGTCCAGTAGTTCAGCTTTATCTGTGGAAAAGCCAGGCATGATAGCAATAAAAAAAAATTATATTAACGACTTGTTATCCAAAGAATAATCTGTATAACTCCAAGAGTTATGTTCAAAATCTATCTTTGAACATATAACGCCTATGCTGCAGAGTGCATGCTGCTAGAATACAGGTTGCCTTAAATCTCTATGTCAAACTCTACAAAAACCATGGATGCTAAACTGATCTAAAGTACACCGTATATAATGTCCAGGAAGATTCAAGTACAAATTTCTTGTTCTTGTATTTAAAAAATTATTTTTATGTCCTGTAACAATACTAAAGTTCTAGTGAACTAAACTAGGTAACAAATTACATTGCTTGTAATTTGCACCTTATAACACAGCCAGCTGAACACCTAGATTTGTTTTTCATTATGCAATATGCAATTACTTATAGATAAACACTGAGCGTCTAGAGACAGAGACTGAAGGAGTTAACCATGTAGAAGGGGGCTGGCCAAAGGATGTAAATCCACAAGAACAGGAGCAAACCACACGCTTTAGAAAAAAGGTGGAAAAGGAAGAGAGCTACATCGCTTCACTGACTATTTTGGGAAGTGTGAGTATGCAGCATACCCCAGGCACAATTTCTGGTGTCTTTATTGATCTGGTATTAATAGAAGCCCCTCCATATACTCATTCAGGCTGAAGTCAACAGAAATGTAAAAATAAATATTGTGCTCTGCTACTTCCTGTAGCTTATGGAGCATTGCATCAAGCAGAACAATGCCATCAATATCTATGAAGAATACTATGAGGAAGAGGAGGAGGTACAGGAAAGCACGGAAGAGCCACCAACAGCAAAGACTCTTCATGTTCTCAAGTAAGAACATCAACTTTTAAGGAAAGAAGGAGAAAAACATCATTTTTATTTATTTTTTTCTTAAATCAGAGTAAAAAACAGTTCAGAACATTTCACAAAATGACCAATGGCAGGTCTTAGTGTTAAGGTATGGAACAGGTGCCACATATGAGGATAGTTAACATGTTATAACTATGCTTTAAAACTAGCTTCCAAAAACAGAACTTTGTTTCTTCACACTAAATATATTACAAACTTAAGCATTCAGTTGCACAGTCTCTCCTTCCTCAAAAGTCAGAAATGTGGAGTTGTTTTAGATTCCAATCCGTCATTTGAGCCTCCCATTAAGAATATTAACAGATCTGCTTTCTTTCAGTTGAAGTACACTTCACAAATCAGATCTTCTCTCTCAGCTCATACCGCTCAAATACTTATTCATCCTGATGTCACTTCTCTGCTTGATTACTGTAATGCTCTTCTCTGTGATTCCTCAAGCAAAGTGTTAGACTACAATGTGTACAAAATTCTGTACCCAGAATTAACACACACTATACCTTGGGAACATACAACTACCTAAGTGATTTCCTTGCACTGGTTGCCTGTAAAATATTGGATTTCTTACAAGACTTTTCTGTCAACATACAAGGCTCTTCAGGGCAATGGTCCTATCTGTATTTTAACACTTCAAAATACTATACACCCTGTTGCAATTTAAGGTCATCTGATGTTGAATTACTTGCCCTACACAAGTCAATGGGTGATCAAGCTTTTAATTCTGCAGCAACCAGATTATGAAACTCTCTGCCTTTATATCTTAAGACAGTCTTTCCTTTATTGCTGCTTTTAAACCCAATCTAAATACATCTTTATAAACCAGCTTTTATGTGCTGTTTGTGTAATTATCATTGACTTAATTATCTGTTTTTAATGTTGATTGTCTTATTCATTGTCTTATTTTTATGCTTATGTACAGTATTCTTGAATTTCCTTTAAATAAAAAGCATTATTACAATTTTGTTCTTACCAGAGACCCGAATGACATCAAGCGTACTGCCACCAGTTTGTCTTGGCACCCAGATGGAGGCAGAAAATTGGCAGTGTCTTATTGCTGTCTGGAGTTCCAGCGGGCTAGCAAGGATATGAGTTTCCACTCCTATATATGGAATCTTGGTGAGTAGATTAAGCCTTCTCATTCAATATATTATGGTATACATTATATATTTTCTTTTATGGGGAGCACTCTTGCTAAACCCCAGAATCACCTGCAGCAATATTAGGATCTATAAATAATATGTTGCCCTGAGAAAGTGTGTATATTCATAGAACAGTATGTTTAAGTGGCTTTTAAAAGTGCTTATAATTTGTTGGATGGATGAAAAGTAAATATTATCAAAATATAGCTTTTTTTTTTAAAATATCTGAAAAAATGTTACTAATTTCATACTCTATATACATGGGTGTAAATCGAAATTACGGCTGACTTAAATTATCATCTGGTTTCCATCAAATTTTGCACAAATAATGAGGCTGAAAAACAAAATGCATGGTTACATGCACAATGTTTTGGTAGTTATCAAACATTTATTGCAAAAAATTAGTAAATAGTATGTTATCAATTAACTG
This sequence comes from Erpetoichthys calabaricus, assembly GCF_900747795.2. Lineage (NCBI taxonomy): Eukaryota > Metazoa > Chordata > Cladistia > Polypteriformes > Polypteridae > Erpetoichthys > Erpetoichthys calabaricus. Next base: position 15,024,024 of record NC_041407.2, read on the forward strand.
AATGACATTGTTAAATGCAATGAGGCATTGAGTCAATGAGGGTTTGGTTACATTTTTGTGAGATGGAACTCTATTCCTACCAGCAATCCCGCGATTCTCAAAAGAATCGCAAATCCAAGAATGGTAATCACTTTCTGTTCCCTCCGATATTTGGAGGGATGAAATATCATGGAGGGTGGGTGCATCCTGGGAAATATCATTTAATTAAATAAACATATTTGTACTAAAGCGGTTTCTTTTTGGAGCTGTGACTCATCTGGTTCTGGTGTTTCAGAAGTGCGTTATAGGCGCCTTCGTTTATTGTTGTTATCTATGCAGTCTCTTTTTTGTTTTTCTATGGCTGTGTCGTCAGGGAGAAGTCGTTTGCTGACGGCGGCGGATTCTCGTGCTTAAGTGACCATGGCGTCGGATCCGGGCATGGAGGGCTACATTACTAAACAACGTTGGTATATGCGGTGGTGTGGGCGGTCGCGTTCGGGGGGCTGTACAACCTGGCGTGCACGCTTTACCTCAGGTTTAGTTCACAGGTCGTAGCCATGGTACAGTTTTCATTTAATTAAATAAACATATTTGTACTAAAGCGGTTTCTTTGTGTGGGTGCCTTCGTTCATTATTTTTATCCATACGGGCTCGTTTACAGTTCGTAGCCATACAGGCTCATGTTTGTATTACTAATCGTTGAGCTCCTTCCATTTGGAGCTGTGACTCCTTTGCCTCTGCTGTGTCAGAAGCGCGTTGTGGGCACGTTCGTTCATTGTGTTTATCCATACGGGCTCGTTTTGTATTTCTGTTAGTTGAGCTCTTTCATTGTGGAGCCGTGACGTCTTTGCTTCTGGTGTGTCTGAAGCGCGTTATAGGAGCCTCCGTGTATTGTTTATATCTATGCGGTCTCGTCTTTGTTGTTCTGTGGCTGTAGCGTTAGGTAGATGTCGTTTACTGTTAGGAAGCATAATCCAACTTACATGTAATACTGAATTACCATCATGTGATTCACATATGCCACACTGACTGCTGGCACAGTGGATTAGAGCACGTGTAGTTTACAGGTTGTGGTGTTTGGGCGCCACGTACTGACTCTGGGAAGTACGGGCTCAGTTTTGTATTACAAATCGTTGAGCTCTTTCCATTTGGAGCCGTGACTCCTTTGCCTCTGCTGACACCGACTGCTGGTACAGTGGATTAGAGCAAGTTTAGTTTACAGGTTGTGTTGTTTGGGCGCCACCTACTGACTCTGGGAAGCCGCTGGGTTTGACTCTGGGGCGCTGCGGTGCAGTGCGCATGCGCTTCGGTGCGTCCACCGTCCATGCATAAATTAAACTGTCGTTTAGTAATATAGATTTAATATTTTGGCCAACTGAGGCATATTTATGATTCTTTAAAGGGATAGAATGTCACATGTGTTCAAATTAGATTCAGGATGAGGGAATCAGCAGACCACTAAGTAGTTTTTATGTCTTGAAGAGCTTTCCAATAACAGTAGCAGTGGTAAAAAAAAATTCCAAATGTGATGGTTCTTATTATATACTGTTGAGTGGTCATGGTGCTCTCTGTTGGCATTTGTTGTGATATGCTATGGCTCTACAAACCATAATGCCAGAAATCAGCTATGTATGTACTGTGAAAAGTAATAGGACATGACAAATGAGAGCAATTTTTGTCCCCATAATTTTGTATGTGATAGATCATTTTTTCAATTCAGTGATACACTGATAATTGCACGATGCTTCGTATACTCTACATATAAATGAAAAGTTTTAATCATATTTACAGAGAAACCCAACAAACCACAAATGACCCTGAAGCCATCTTCACCCATTGTGTGCTTAGATTACAACCCCAAGGACTTTCACGTTCTGGCGGGTGGATGCTACAATGGACAGGTTGGTAAGTTTTACAGCTTCGCATAGTGTGTGCTTTTATTCCTTGTATGCTGGAACTTGAACCTCCCTTTTAGTTTCTCACAATCTGCTTGGATGCCATTTGCTTTAGCAATTCCTGAAGGATATTGTTTTCATAGCCTGAGTATCTATTTAATAAATAAAAATTCTCAGATCCACTTGTTCTGTCATTGTTTGTTGCCTTTCACTGTTATCAATTTTGACAAAATGTTGGTCTATCTGCACAGCTTACTGGGACACCCGGAAGGGTAGCCAGCCAGTAGAAATGTCCATCATCGAACAAAGCCACCGAGACCCAGTCTACAAAGTAATCTGGTTACAATCCAAGACAGGCACAGATTGTTTTTCTGCATCCACAGATGGGCAGGTCAGGCTTAAATTTTGTCTTTAGTTATTGTCCAGTTAAAGCAGAAATAAGCTGTCTGTTTGAGCCAGAAATATGTAAGATTTGCTTTAAGTTACTGGTTTGCTCATTAGATGCATTTTTTACATATGATTGATTTATGCATGTCATGGAATGTGTGCATGTAAAAATGAATGCATACTATAGTACAATTAATCCAGTTAAAAGGTTATGCTCCAATGGAATAAACATCTTAGTCCATCTATGTGCATACCACATATATAGATAGCACTTTTTATTTGTCCCAATACTATAGTAACCAATTAGTGCTAATCTGAATCAGCTTTTAATATAGTTTGTTAGTATTTCATAATTCCATCTCATCATACCTTTTATTTTTTCAATACACAGACTCAAAAGATATACCATATGAGAACATCATTTTATATTCATACAGATTAATAAACTATCTGTAAAATAAAACTAGTCACAGACAAAGTCTTGAAATAGACAAGTCATAGGACTATAGTACATCTTCCCACAACTGGCATTATAGCATATAACATTTATGACTTTAGCAACAGGAAAAATGTTCCTTGAAAATGCAAGTCATAGGAAAGTCTCTGGAGATTAAAATGACTTCTTAAGGAAAAACTGATGCCCAAGTAAAATGTACCTGTTTAATTCTTACGATTCCTGGAAGAAAATGGATCTTTTGGATGACATGGGTTCTGCTATTTATGATGAAAACCAAACCTGAATTTCACAGTACGAAGCTTTCTAAATGTCAATCACCGTGGTAATGGAGTAACGTTTTACTGTTTTGCCACCATGAAACCTAAACAACATGCCATCATTAAAGACTATTCAGTGAAGGAGAAAAGCAATTAGGTCACCCAGCAACCATACCAGCAGGGCTATAGCAGAGTACCTGGCAAATCTGCATTAAACTAAAATTACCATTTGAAATGCCAGTCTAAAAACCCAGGGAGTGTTGAGGTAGGACTTGAAATGCGTAGTCAGAAGCTCCTAATATGTTACTGAGGTAAAGCAGCTTTGTCATGGAGAAACTGTCCAAAATTTCCCTCCATCAGTGTGAGACACTGATCCACTGTTACAGGAAATGCGTTGTTTACAATTATTCAGTCTAAGGGAGGTTTAGCCAGTTACTAAATCAAAGTAGCAATGACTTTTCAGCTTGGAAGTTTTGATTTTGAACATCTTTGTTTATGAAATAAAAGAATAAGTATCACCTTTCAGGGCTATTTGTTCATTCAGGTTCCCTTTAGCTATTATTAAGTTGTGAATAAAGTGCTGATAACATTCAATGTCAAAAACTTTCCAAGTCTTAGAAAGAAGGTAATTGCTTTTTCTAAGAACTGTATAGAAATACACATTTAAAAAGCCCATCCTCCAGTCCACCTATTCATTCATTGTTTAAAATCTGTTAATCCAAGTTTAGGATCACAGAGAGCAGAGATCTTTTTTGAATTGTATAATGAGCGTAAGAAATAAACCCTGGAAGGGGTTTCATTCCACTGAAGGACTGTAACTCTAACAGGCGGAGTGAAATCTATTGCTGATCTACTTCAAGTGTCAGTGGTAATGTACCATCAGAGAGATACCTAATCTGAGTATAACACATGATCTGAAAGAAATTTTCACTCGAGATGTCAGGAGGCCACATATTTAAAAATCAGAGACCTAGCTAATGCTGTTTGGTCTACTCCACCATATTTTGTTCTTTATACACTGGGCTGACTTGTACTATTCTTGTCTGCAATCCTTTTATTGTAATATTTATGTTGTCACAAGAGAAAAAATATGAATACAAGTTCCATCATATTGATGTAACAGTCCTTAGTACTATATGCCACACGATTCCACAAAGCTGTCCTCGAGTCCCAACTCTGACACTGTCTGGTAGAATGCCTAGAGGGGGCTGGGTGGTCTCGTGGCCTTGGAACTCCTGCAGATTTTATTTTTTCTTTTTTTTGTTTTTTCTGATCTCCCTGGCCATCGGACCTTACTTTTATTCTATGTTAATTAGTGTTCTCTTATTTTAATTCTTTCTTTGTCTTTTTTCTCTTTCTTCATCATGTAAAGCACTTTGAGCTACATTATTTGTATGAAAATGTGCTATATAAATAAATGTTGTTGTGGTGGTGGTGTGCCCACGTGGAATTTCTCTAGGCACTTTTTTTTTCCACACATCCTAAACATACACAGATTATGTTAATAGGTAACTCTTATTACTGTATGATTGACTGTGGGGTATAATTGCATTTTAAATTCACTAGTTTCCAACTAGAAATGATTCTTTTCTTGTATCCGAGGCAACTTGGACAGACTCCTGTTTTCCTATAAAAGCAGGTTCATTTAATGGATGAATACACTTGTTAATTACAGGAAGTAAAACGTGACCCTTAATTCTGTTGAAGTGATATTGTCTTTTTTTTTGGGTAGGTGCTTTGGTGGGACATTCGAAAATTGAGTGAGCCTACTGAGAGGTTGATCCTTGACATTAGTAAAAAGGGAACCCTGGATGGTGCTGCTGGTGCCACTTCACTGGAATTTGAGACCACTATGGTGAGATGTTACACTCTTCTTACTGGCCTGCATTGTAACCTGTCTACATCATGTTTTATAAGGTAGTGTTTTTCTATTATGAAAACATTTTCCCCCAAATTCTCAGAAATCGTTACTGTATAAAAAACATACTAAATTATATTATACTGTAGGTTTATAGGCTTATTATTGTCACATGTACAGGCTACAGTAATTCTTATTTGCATGTGCTAGTCAGTTGCTACTCTTGGTTGCCATGACTAGTATATATAACTACATCACTTCAAAACATTTTGCCTTCATTATTTGAAATAATTATCTTACTTAAAAATGTCTACTTCCTTACCCAAAAAATCATCCTCACGATGGTGTAGGATGAAAACATAAAAGTAACCCCCTTTGAACAATGAAATACAAAGTGAGCAGCTGAAAATAATTTTTCATTTTATGAAATATTTAGCTTTATTAGTTGTACAGAAAAATTGTACTGTATTTATTTGATTATTCTATTCTAAATTAAAAAATACATAAATGTCCAGGTTTTTCTGACTTAAAGCTTTTTACTTGTTTACAGAAACTGTTGATGGGCACTGGCACAATTTTTTTCCCCCCAAAGTGTAACTGAATAATTTCAAAATGTAAAACATTTTAGAAAAAGGTGTAATTTACAGTTAAATGAAAAGTTTAATTTCTAAATGCACATTATATTTTATACAAAATGAATTAATGAAGATTAAAAAATTAATGTAGCCAGCATTTCTGCTGTTACTGAATTTTAAATGGGTTAAATAATATCTCTCCTAATGTACTGCAACCTTACTTACCCTTTGGGTTAGCAGTCTGGAATTGCAGTGATAGCTCAATGTCACACAGAGTGACTCACTCAGCACCCTAGGGCTGTGGATGTGTCCAGCTGACAGATGGTTATATGAGTGACTGCAATAGGTCAGTGAAAAATTTATAATTTCACCCACCAGTTAGTTCATCATTATTACAGATAGTTCAATAAACTGTGGGCCAGGCATTCCAGTTGAATCTTGAGATATTGCAGAATCATGGGACATCTGATCCCTATCCCAGTAGCACTGGGTACAGTGAAGGGGCCAGTCTATCACAAGGCACACTCACACCAGATTTATAGAGTTATAAGGTTGTTATTGTCACATGTACACATTACAGTGGAATTCTTGCTTGAATTTGCTAAACAATATGCAACACATCACTACTCTCCAGTGCCATGATTACTGAGTAGAACAACCTTACCTCGAAAATTCAGTCTTCCTTACCCAAAAAAATGTAGAACAATATGTTGCTGCATACATGATCTGTAATATTTAACATCCTAGAAATCTCAGACAAATACCCTGTATAAAGCAAAGCTGTTGCAAGCCACAGAATATTGCATAGACTGGTTGCACACAAACTGTGGTCTAGCCAGGAGTTAAACCTAAATCCTTGGGCTTTTGAAGTATTAATAATGACAGAACCTGTGTCCATTAAAGAACAGACATATCTGAAGCATACAATGAAACAAAAGTTCAGCAGTCCAGCCCAACACTAGCTTACTTAACCAATGTCATTACTGTCATTCCCTGACTGCCTCACCATGTAGTGTAACAATAACCTGGAACTCTCCGTACTATCTGTTCTCTAATGAATCTTCTAAACACTGATTATTCCATTTTGGAGGATAACTGCCTCATTTTCTGAGTTCTCTTTTACTACTTGTAGTACCTCTAAGGCCTTACTGGACCTCCTGATTACTAACACCAATCCAGCCATCAACACTACCAGGTTATTCTATGCCACCATTCCTTCAATGTACAGGTCAGGTGTACTCACATGAAGGTTTCTAATTATCTTTGTACAGCCAACAAAATTCATGGTAGGAACAGAGAATGGGATGGTGATAGCATGCAATAGGAAAGGAAAGACCCCTGCAGAGAAAATCAGCAGCACCTTCTGCGGCCACCATGGGCCAGTCTATGCATTGCGGCGGAATCCGTTTTACCCCAAGAATTTTCTGTCAGTGGCCGATTGGATAGCACGCATCTGGTCAGAGGACACCAAGGAGTCCTCTATCATGTGGACGAGGTAAGGCTAACAAAGTAAGAATAATAAGGTACTAAATCCTTTTCTATGAGAAGTTGCCACAGAAAGGGTCCTACTGTTTCATGTTTATTTTAACCTCTCTACTCTATGAGGAAGTAGTACAAGGGGAATGTGATAACCCCAAAGATCAGTTTGTTTGTTTGTCTTCTTTTCTAGCCGCTTATCTTCAGATTTACATACGTGTGGTACATACTCAGGGAGGCACGATGATCTAGATGATGCCATATTGCATTGCATACAAGTCTGAGTTGGAGTTGCTATGTTGTTTTGATTAAATTTTTCTATGACTAAAGGCCTGAGAAACAAAATATGTTCCTTTTCTCGGTAATGCCATCATGTATCTCTTTGTGAAAGGTTGCTATTTTTAAAATTCTTCAGAGGGCATAACATGGATGGGATATTTTCCTGATAAGGTCTTACCCCAGTGTCATAGTTTAGCAGCTGACAGCTATTAGGGGTTGTATGAATTCATCTGAAGAGTCCAGTTAAACCCAACCATATCTCTTGATTCCAGATACCATATGGCCCGTCTGTCTGATGGCTGCTGGAGCCCCACTAGACCCTCAGTGTTTTTTACTACAAAAATGGATGGTACTCTGGATGTCTGGGACTTGCTGCTTAAGCAGAAGGAACCAACACTAAGTGTAAAGGCAAGTCATTTCAGGAAATTTTGTTTGTTTGGTGTTTTTTTTTGTCTAAAAAGATGGACCACTATTCATATAGGTATGATGTGGCCAATTAATCCTTCCATTTCAACAGCCACCAAATTGATAATTGTTTTAGATATATTTAAATGCTTTCAACTGTGGGCAGTTAGAATGTGTAGTGGTTGGTGTTGCTATTTTACAGTTGATCTGTGATTCCTGGACTGGTCACTGCCTACGTGTCATTTGCATTTTCTCATTTTTTTCTATGTATCCACATCCTAAAGAAATGCAAGTTATATTATTATATTATTATATATATATATATATATATATATATATATATATATATATATATATATATATTATTATTATATTTGTGTGCTTAAAGCAGTAATTCCTAAAACTACTGTCTATTTGAATGCTGTCACATTTGGAGACTAGATTATAAGAACCAGCCTTAGAGATTATTTTAATATAATTTATTAAATTATATCATCTGTATTATTCTACATGTTTTGCAACTAATTGATTGTCGCCAATTATTTCTTCTTCAGGTATGCGATGAAGCACTCTACAGTCTTCGGGTTCAGGATAACGGACACATCCTTGCTTGTGGCTCTCAGCTGGGCACAGCCACATTGCTGGAAATATCTTCTGGACTGTGCAGTCTCCAGAGAAATGAGAAGGCCCTGGCCAATGAGGTAAAAGAATTTTCCAGTTTGGATAAATAATGCGAGTTGGTGAGTTTACTGCATTGCACTTCATTGTTGTTTTGGAGGCTACTTCACCTAAATGGACCAAATTAAACACCCTGGTCCTGTCCTCCCGCTTCCTCTGTTCTATAGATGTTCGAGCGGGAGTCAAAACGTGAGAAGATCCTAGAGGCTCGCCGACGGGAATTGCGTCTTAAGGAACGCGGTCGGTCTGACCAAGGCAAGGAAGAGGAACCAAAGGAAGCTGAGCCACAAGAGAGCACTGAAGACTTAGTGGCACGTGCGGAGAAAGAATTCTTTCAAGCCATCGAATCTGAGCGCAAGAAAAGGGAGCAGGAACAGCAGAAGCTGCAAACTCCGATCAGTACGGTGAAAGTGGAGGAAGCAGGAAAACTGGTGTCATAGAAGCAGTAGGTATGCATGTTCCATCTTCTAAATACATACCTGAAAGAGATGAATACTTATGTGACCAACTATTTTGTGTTTTATATTTATAATCAGACCATTTTGCTGAGATCTGTTTTGACATTAAATAATCTTTTCTGCCAATTGTTGTAAAAGAAGCCAAATTAAATCCACTGGAATTGAATGTTATGCAACAATCAAATGTAACAACTTCCAAGGGGGTGAATACATTTTATAGGTTATGTAGAGAATGAAAAAACAGTTACCTGTAAAATGTAGAAAACCTACCCGTGTGAAGGATAGGAGACCTGCATTTGATCATACTGTGCTCTATTACTGACACCAGGTGGCAGGAGGTGTGCATAAACAATGGTGACTAATTTATAGGAACTACTGATCAGAATGGGTTTTCATGCTGTAAAATCCTGGTGTAAGAGCAATTTGTACTGAGAAGAGAATTTGACCATTGAAATTTCAGAAGCCAATTTCTGGGTGACAGTCATGAAAAGCACTTGCATCATATTTCTTATTCTGTTCAGCTTCACAAGGACAAATAAGAACCTTATGAAGAAGACAAACCATTATTGTATATCTCTCTTGTGGAATAAATTTGCATGATCTGCGTTGAACAGGAATCTTCATCTGCCCTCTGGCCTGCTGTTTGCACTGACATAGTGTGTGAAATTCACCTTGAGACACCTGTCTTCTGATAATCAGAGATTCCACAGTGTTAGTCTTTTATACAGCACCTTTTGTTACGCTCCATCTTGAAGAACAGTTCATAAAGCAGACTGTATGCCTCTTACACTGTGGTCATTCCCACAGAAAGTAGAAACGTACCAAAAAACTTTTTGCTTCTGGTAACAAGAAGTTCTTTTTATGGCAATTGCTTAAGTGAAGTTTTCAGCAAATGAAGGCACTGATGGGTTGTACGGCAGCAGTTGAAAGAATAACCAGCTTCATGGCCAGTTCAACAAATAGTCCTCCAGCTATCAGGCTCTGTTCATTCCCTTAAGAAATGCTGGCACCTCGGTCACTTTTCTGGCAGATAACAATTTGCATAAATACTATAGCAATCATTTTTCAGTTGAATAATGGCGCTCTCTCTCTCACATACTCTCATTCTAGAAGTCAGTGCTCCACCAATCAGTCTTTAGCATGAAAATGGAAATGCCCAACCTAAACTAGTAGCTATTTGAACAAATCACAACATGCTGTTATGCATTGAGATGCATCAGACAAGGTAGCATGGTGTGAATGACTGGTCCCCTAAACACGGTGGTCTGTCTATCTATTTTTGTCTTTACAAATATGTCTATAATTTAACACAAGTTACATTTACTACATTCCTTTTTAGTACAGACTAATATCTGCCCGCCTGGTGTAAACTGAACAGATGGTCATCTTGTGTTGAGCTTTAGGAGAGATGTTACGGTTTCAAACTGTACTAAACTCGCCTTTCAGGCTTTAAGTCTTCAGCCGATCACTTTCTGCAGATTTCAGGTTAGTTTTTTTTTTTTAATTTATTTACTTACAATTGTCACTCTTTTTTCTCTCTTTTTAAAAGGTTTAACAAGAAGGATTCAAAAGTTAAGACTTAATTCTCTAATAATGAATTAATCTCTACCAGAAGTTACACACTATTGAGTCACAATTTTCCAGTGCTCCAAAACAATTTTTGCTGCTTCTGTGCAAAATTGTATTGAAGAATGAATGCTGAGACGCAAAAGGATTTAGAGTACAACTCATTTATAAACATGGGCCTCTCATACTGCTTTCAAACATGTTACTGCTCACAAAACACTCCCCTGGAGGTAGAAGGAGAGAATGAAAACAAAAGTGAGTGCCATTGCGAACAATGCTAAACATCCACTCTTTGACACACTAACACTGAGGACTTTCAGTCAGCAAATTATTCAGCAGAAGTGTGTCAAGAAACACGACTGGGGTTCCTTTATACCAACAGCAATACACCTGCATAACGCCTCACTAGGACCGTCAGGTCAGAAGTTTTCTTTCTTGTCAATTTTAGCCATTCTGGTGTGTGTACAGAACATAGTGTGTGCATAATATATATTTTTCTATCTATTTATTATATATATATATATATATATATATATATATATATATATATATATATATATATATATATAATATAGAATAAAAATGTTTTCTCTGTGTCGATATAAATCATTCACTCTTTGATTAAAAAAAAAAAGTTTTTTTTTATATATATTTACTGGGGCAGCACAGTGGTAGCAACTACTGCCTTGCATTAAGGGGACCAGGGTTCCCTTTGTAAAATCCCTGCATGGAGTTTGAGTGTTCTCCTCGGTGTCTGTGTGGGCTTCTTCCATCAGTTCACAGACATGCAGCTTTGTTGAATTTGTGAAGCTAAATTGGCCTGTGTGTGTGGTGTGTGTTCACTTTGCAATAGAGTAGTGTCCTGTCCATGGACTTTTCCTGCCTTGCACCCTGTGCTTGCTGGGATTGCTTCCAACACCCTGGAACCCTGCTCAGGATTAAGCGGGTTTAGGAGATGGCATGGTGTGGTATTTACTGTACTAAATGATTGGGTTCTGAAGCTTGGGTCATGTAATATTCAAATATCTGAACAATAAACAAACAAGCCTTACATCAATCACATTATTAATACCTGACTAATAGTTCCACCGCAGACAGCCACCTCAACCCTGAGACCAGACTTGGTCTTGTGGCCTAGCTGTCTGAAGGCTGTATTAATCTCAGAGCTCACAGTGCCCTGGGATAGATGCAGTCTGTTAGGCATATGACTGGAAACATCTATGATATGCGGAGTTGGCGACACATGCTAAGCAGCATGGATGAAAGGTGCAGGGGCTGCAGAGGATTTGTGACTGCTAAAGGGGTTGGATGTTCGAGGCCAGGACCAGCGGCAACCTATATAATGTTCTCTTGGGGATGGCTCAGTGATGTAGTTATGGGTTAAGAGGAATGATGGCAGCTGGTCCCCAAAATGATCTATGGGAATAAAGAAGTTGAAGGATACACCTGGGTTGCCAATAGCCTGTTCACTGTTGGAGAAAGAAGTGTATAAAGGGTCAACTGCTGTTACAATGTACAACAGAACGTAAGAGGCAGCAATGTTGTAAAAAGACAACATGAACATGACAATGTGCCAATCAATCTGTTGATCAAGCAGTGGCTTGTCAACAGAGGCATAGTATACTGCACAGTGTTCTTTAGTTAGTTCACACAGAAGAAAGTTTCTGAAGCTGCTGTAAAAAACGGAGATATCAGCTAATGCTTAGGGCAGTGGAGTTATGGCTGATCAATGGACAAGAAGCAGAAAGGACTGCTAAGAGAAGAACACCTAATTTAGGGTGAAGGGAACAGCCTAGGGCCAGGACTTTGACAACTGTTCCTCATACCACTGATTAAAACAACCACAATATACAGAAAAAAAATGGTAGAGACTGTGGCTGAACACACCACAACTATACTTGTCATCATTACAGAGCTGGCTTCGTCAAGCAGCACAGGGGGCTGTGGAACTCACAAACAGAAGAGAAGCTCAGCTGTCTGATGTCTTGTATTTTAAATACCATAACAGAATGTAAAAAAAAGAATTAAAGGACAGTTATTACTGCTAAACTTGCTACAATGGTTAACCCTTTCTAATGCACTGATCTGTCAGGCAACATGCCTGTCAGGACAAGAGGTGAGCACAACTGTTTTGAAAGATCAGTGCTCAGTCAGTAAATGTGACATGGGCTGTGGTTTTTAGTCATGCAGTTTGATGGTGTAGCAACAAGATCATCAGATCTGACATATAAATGACAAAAAGTCATGTAATGCGACATCATCTTTTGCCTTGCACTGATATTTTTAGTCATGCAACACTCCCAATTACCTTTTTTGTCCAATTTTTCCAAGCTGATTGCATTCTATGGTTTATTTCTAGATCCAGCTCCCTTTCCTGATAATGTTGATCGGAGTTATTTACATTTACTTATTTGTCTGATATTGATATCCAAGGTGACTTAATACATTTATGATACAATTGGTTACATTTTTTTCCCAGTTGGAGCACAGGCTAGTGAAGTGACATGCTCATGGTCACACAGTATCAATAGCAGGGTTTGAACCCACAACCTCATAGTCTGAAGTCCAAAGCCTTAACCACTATGCCACACTGCCTACTACTATTTGAACTTCCCCACCCTTTCAAGCCTTTCTCGCTACCTATCCCTACAGTATTGTTCTTAAATTGAGAGGATGGAGTCGGTATGTCTATGATGGACCCCAGTGTTTTCTGCCAGGAATGTCTGCACCATATTGCCTGGCAGAGTCCTTCTAGTGGAACTGACCAAAGAGAGTTGAAAGTAGAGACTGGACTTTTCTTTCTCTCTAGTTTGTCATCTGAATGCGCTGAGAATTAAATTACCATAAATTCGGCACGGCTGCCTGAAGAGCATATCAGAGAGGTTTTGGAGGAGTTTCTTGAATGTGGCTCTGACAACATGATGTCCTATTGCTGATTATCATGTATTGAGTTATCTAAATTGTTATTTGTTTGTCATGTGTCTTTTTTGTATTCTGCTATAATGCATACTCTGGCATTAATTTACAGTACTGATTCTAGTATGTGTTATTGTTTACTAGCCTGGCTAATCGAATATTTTATAGAATGATTTTAAAATACTTGCTATCTCTTGCTCTACATGTACTTTGTGTGTCTTTCTTATGTATTCATGTGATTGGAAACGTCTCTTCACTAGCGCCGTTCCTGTAATGTCTGCTTCAGACTGTGTCATTATTTTAGAGGAGCCTTTCTCGCTGCTGTCCGATATTTTTACTTTGAAGGCGACTTTCGCCTTTACACTCCAAAGCCAAATTTACCATTTAGTTTTCTCTGAGGGACTGGACACATACCTTAGTGTTTTATTATAAGTAGGTTGTTCTTATATATTCTTTTTTAATGCACGGCCATGGAGTTTTAGCAACTAAGCATTTCACCACATACTGTGTGTGTATAATTGTATGTCACAAATAAAATGTAAATAATCCGTAAATGTGTGTGCTTCTATGTATGTTGTTTTTTTTTTGTAGAATGCGTTATTTTTCCTTTCATTTCTTGTTTTTACTAAACTGTTTATGTAATCGTGTTTATTTATAAGGCGAGTGAAAGTGAGCCTTGTAAGAATTAAACGCTGTTTTGGCTCTTCAGTGCCTTCATTTTAGCGGATAAACTCAAGGCAACACCAATACTGCATGTCCCCTTGCTTCCCGGCAGATGGCGCTGCGCAGCGCCCAAATGAAGGGAGAGAGGATGGCGCTGTTTACACACAGGAGCGGATCTCTAAGGGGATGCAGAGACAACAAGGAACGTGGGGGGGTTCGAACAAGAGGAATCGCTCTGCTCCAGGAATATGACACACCGCACGGACGCGACCAGTGCAGCAGGCACACATAACAGTCGGAATCGGGACTAAACTCACACCAACGCATTTTTGGATAGCTGACCTCTATCTTCAGCTTTCTACACCCGGGCGATTCCCTGGATGCGACCTGATCGTGCTCGTTCTGGATACTTACTTGTGGAAACCCTAACGCCAGAAGGATAGCCCGTACCTACTCCTGGGACCTAAAAGGGGATCGGTCAAGGAGAACCTCGACCGCGAACAAAGAGACTACGGCTATGTAGGAGAGCTGAAGACTTGTAATCGTGCTGGGGGCACACTCCATAATCAGCAATCCCTACGAAGGAGAAGGGACTCGACACGGGTGGACAACAGCTGCGTGTTGAGAAGAGGGGGCATTGGGTGATCTGCAGCATGACAGACTTTTTTCTCGTTTCTGCAAAAGATTTAGCTGAATGATCTACAACTGAGAGTCCGCCAAAATGAAGGAGACGGGGGACCCGAAAGACCAGCAGCTAACGGTGAGTGACCAGAAAAAGGCGCTCGGCACCTGTCCGCCAAAGCACTCGGTCTGCAGGGGACACCACTCGATTCTCATTACATTTCAATTTGCACTTGCAAACTCCAAGGGAGTAAAAGCCGACAGGGAGAAAAATTCTCCATGTGTTGGTGCTACAAACCAAATTGTTAAGTGTGCTTAAAAAGGACGAAAAGTTAATAAAAAAAAAAAAAAAGCTTTGGGCTTGGGAATGTTCCCAGTGGCCGGTGTCTGACTTTGTCGTCACTGGTTTAATGCTTCATACACAAGGAGTAACACGAAAGACACAGTAGACAGTCGGCTCGAGCCTGCCGCAGCCATGAAAGTCATAATTAATAATTTAGCGCCGCGTCTGAAAGCAACATGTGCGGCTGACAAGGTGACTTTCTCTGAAAAATCCATTATTAAATACAGCAAGTGCTGTGTAATATGTAGTGCGGAGTGCGCTCACTTGTTCATGACATACCTAGACAGTATGTGAATATTGACGTGCATTGTGTTCGGGTGTGATATGATATTGTTGCCCTAGTATGGGTTTGTGTCTAGCTCAGGGTTAATTGCTGCCTTGCGCATTATGTTCTTAAACTGAGCTCCGGCTCGCCACTTGCAATCCTGTGATGTTCACTCTACCTGTTGGTTATTTGGCACTGCCACAATAAAACGGTTTTTTTTAAACCTGTTCTAACAAATACGAAGTACGTGGTCTGCCCAAACACCGCTAACTGCTGTGTAGGTGCAATTCAGACTGTTCAACAGGATGCTCAAACTCGACAATTTAAATAAAAATGTGTGTCACCTGGGTGGCACAGTAGTTAAGATTGCTTACTCTCCGCTTCAGAGTCCTGGGGATCTGTTCAAGACATTGTCCCACACTATGTGGAGTCTGAATGTTCTCTCTGTGTCTGTGTGGTGTTTCCTCTGGGTACTCTGCTTTCCTTCCACATTCCATAAAGATGCGAGTGTTATGCTAACTGGTAACTGTATATTAGCAGATTGTAACAAAGTGTGGAGTTGGATGTTAAGGTTACCTGCAATGGACTGACACCTCCTCGTTCAAGGCTAGTTCCTGCCCTCTGCTGCATGAATAGGCACTGAGACCATAAACTTGATAAGCAGGTTAAAATGCTTGGCTGGATAGTGTTTCTCTTTATGTGAACTACACTAGATTGCTAGACCCTAATCTAATAGAAGGAATCCAGTATTTACAGTATTTGACAATTATAGTGCCTTTAATATCTATATATTGCATTTATCCATTTTATATGGCACTTTTATATCTATCTATCATACAGCACCTTTCATATTCTAATATGGCATCTTTTACATCTATCTTGTCTAATGCCTTTCATACTTGTCTAATATGATGCCATTTGTATCTATTTTATATGACATCTTTCATATCTAATATAGTGTCATTCAAATCTATCTTATATAGTACCATCTGTTTCTTCAATATATTCTATATAGTGCATTCTACATCTTCTATCTATGTATCTGTAGTGGATTATTTATAAAGTATTCAGACTCCTTGATTTTCTGCACACTTCTTGGTGTTGTAGATTTTATTTTAAACAGATACCAGATTTGCTATTTTTGCCCATCGTTCTACACTCAGTAATCCATAAAGACGAAGTTAACACATTTCAGAAAGGTTTGGGTATCTATTGTGGCTTTAATAATTATGAAGCAGAAGAAGTTTGGAACCATCAGGACTCTTACTAGAGTTGACCGTCTGGCCCAATTGAGTAACCGAACAAGAAGGGCGTTGGTGATGTAGGTAACTAAGAATCCAATTGTCCTGTAACAGAGCTTCAGAAGTCCTCTGCCAAATTGGGTGAGCCTGTCAGAAGGATGGCCATTGTGGCAGCACTCCATCAATCAGGTGTTTATGGAAGAGCTGCTAAATCCCACTTGGAGTTTGCTAAACAGCATTTAACGTATTTGAGAACACAATGAAAAAGATCTTCAGGTCCAAAGAGAAAAACTGAACTCTGAGCAGAAGTATGCATGGAGAAGACCAGCCACTGCTCATCACCTGCCTAATTCCACCACTATGTTGAAAAATGGTGTTAGCAACATCATGCTGTGGGTGCTTCTCAGTGATAGGGACAGGGACAATGAGACTGAAAAATTGAGGGAAGGATGAATGCAGCCAAATACAGAGAAGTCCTTGAAGACAACCTGCTTCAGAGTGCATACAACCTCAGACTGGGGTGATCATTCACATTTCAACACTGCAATGACCTGAAGCATACAGCCAAGAGAACAATGAGGTGACTTTGGGACAAATCTCAGAGTATGCAGAAGCCTGAAGATGTCAGGTTACAGATGCTTCCCATCCAATCTAATGGAGCTTGAGAGAATCTGTCAGAGAGAATGGGATAAACTGCCCAAATGCAGATGTGCAAAGCTTGAAGAAACTTACCAGGAAGACTCAAAGCTGGAATTTCTGCCAAAGAGATTTCTACAAAGTACTGAAATAAGGGTCAGAATACTTCTGTGGATAAGAGATTTCAGTTTTTGATTTTTAAGAAATTTGCAAACCTTTCATAAAGTTTTCACTTTTGTCATTATGGGTTATTGAGTGTAGATTGATTGATGGGCAAATGAAATCTACAACACAAAGTGAGCAGAAAGTGAAGTGATCTGAATATTTTAGAATTTTTTTTTGTTCTTTATTTCGCCTTATACAATTTCTTGTATTAGGAATTTGTTAGTTTTTGCATACCCCCTGAGGTCAGAGTGCAGGGTCAGCCATTGTACAGCACCCCTGGAGCAATTACAGGTTAAGGGTCTTGCTCAAGGGCCCAGCAGAGTAGGATCTCTTTTGGCAGTGACGGGGATTTGAACCGGCAACCTTCTGGATACCAGCCCAGATCCTTAGCCTCAGAGCCACCACTCTGTCATATAGTCTTTCATTTCTATCTATTATCTATCTATCTATCCATCCATCCAGTCTAGTGTCTTAAGTCCAAAAGCATGTAAAAGCAAGTAAATGATAAAATTAGTATCACCTAGAGTGCGTTTCATGACAACAATAGTTTCAGACTCATAAACACTGTGCTCCCAGTTCTGAAAGTGTTCAACTTTTTTTTTTTTTTGCACTTCACCCTTTATTTATCAGTTCTTAGCATCCTATATGTTAAACAGATCCATTTCTTTTTAATAAATGAGAGCAGTTTCCTACTAAAAAGCTAATGAAGTCATGAAGCTCTGTCTCTGATGTTTTCACTAAAAGCAAATTGTTGGCTGGGGCTGCACCTTGCAGCTGCTCCCCAAACTATGAGTAATGAGCACACAAGGGTGGGATGAGCCAGCACAGCTCATTGTCATGCACGGCCTCTGTAGTGAAAATGTGCTTTAAAGTCAGAGCCTTCTGATTTCAGACTCTTTGAACCTTAGCGTCACATCATAGCCTCTGATGAATCAAGCACAAATAAAGACTGCTATGTTGATTAACAGGTTCCAATGTTCACAAGGCTACACAAACTCTGGGTTGTTCTAATTCAGGGACAGCTAATTCTTTTCATAATGTCTGATGAATAAATGCTCCTTGATTTGTGTCCTTTAGATTAATCTTAATTAGGACATTTTTTTATAGTGCATTGTTACCATCTTTAATCATTTTAAAAATTAAAATGAATTGAACACAATTGACCAAGACAGAAAGCTCTTGAACATTATTTTAGAGTGATGGAAAAATAATTTTCTAAAAACATTCTTCTAAGAGGGGCGGCATGGTGGCACAGTGGTAGTGCTGCTGCCTCGCAGTTAGGAGACCAGGTCGCTTCCCGGGTCCTCCCTGCGTGGAGTTTGCATGTTCTCCCTGTGTCTGTGTTGATTTCCTCCGGGCACTCCGGTTTCCTCCCACAGTCCAATGACATGCAGGTTAGGTGCATTGGCGATTCTAAATTGTCCCTAGTGTGTGCTTGGTGTGTGTGTGTGCGTGCATGCCCTGTGGTTTGTTTCCTGCCTTGCGCCCTGTGTTGGCTGGGACTGGCTCCAGCAGACCCCCCATGACCCTGTAGTTGGGATATAGCGGGTTGGATAATGGATGGATAAATTCTTCTAAGAGGTACCTGACAGCAGGTAAGAAGGAAAGAGACCCAATGTTGTCAAATGATATATTGGAGGCAACATCAACGGGAGAGGCAGGGCTGGAGAAAATGAATGTTTTCAACCTGTAGCAGAATTCCAATGATGATGATGATGATGACCACAAACTACATGGTGTTGTAAGCATGTTAATAAGAACATGAATGTAGTGACGGAGATGTGTAGTGAAACATATAATCAGAGCCATTTTCTAAAAGTGTATACCGTAAGTACAATATGAAGGCTATAAAACTGACAAGGAGAGATATATACTTCTATAAGGAACTATATTACAAATCGATAGATGCTGTAGTTTTATATATAAAATCATACAGATTTCACCTAACTGGACATATGATAACTTTCTTTTGTGTAGGTAGCGTTACGTATCCGACCTTTGAGTGATTCTGAGAAGGATGAGGGTGCGACAGTTGTTGCTCACAAAGTCGATGATCAGGTAAGAAGATCTCTCGTGATGTAAATCCTGCTGTTAGCTCCTCTCATCTGCCCCTTTTTAGATGTATGCTTTCGGAAACATGTTGCACATTTACTTTTAAACTTTGGGTAATGCTTCCATGAACTTATTTAATATACTAGAAGTAACATTCCAAATCAAAACATTCAATAAATATTAACTCAGGTCTTTTATGTATGTCCATTTGCTGTCTTTTATGTGTCCTGTCAGTCTCCTCTTGAAAATGCAATGTTTCTTATTGACTCAAAGTTCTTTCTTTTTATCTTTGCTTTTGAATTAAAATTCACCTTTGAGATGCACTTTTATTTCCAATTTACCTTTCCCTTTTCAGAAATGGAGAGGTGAATATAATATATTGTAGGATTTGCTATTAAACGCACTATAGGGATCTTTTTTCTTTGGGACTGAGGTTTTCTTTTACCCTTCTCCCATGTCTCCCATTCAGAAAATGGATAGAAGCATGTAGTGTAACATAGAATTTGTTACAGGAGTAAAATCTTTCGTTCTTTCTTTCTTTGTATGCCTAACACATTTTCACCTATCTTTAACCTTGATAACTAAAGGCACTATACAAAATGTTCTACATTTTTTTTTTCTTTCTTTGCAAAGTATGTCTAACACATTTTCACCCTTCTTTTACTCTCATGATGAAAGACACTATATACTATGTTCTTTCTTTCTTTGTATGTTTAATGCATTTGTACCATTTACTTTCAATATGACCACAAATAAAAGGTTTGTTCTTTCCATGTCTGAAACATTTTCACTTTTTTACTTTGATGATGAAAGGCATTATAGAACATATTTGTTCTTTCTTTGCATAGCTAATACATTTTGACCTATCTTTTACTTTCATGATCAAAGGCACTATATAAAATGTTTTCTTTCTATGTCTAATTCATCATTAAAATAGGATAGGTGAAAATGTAAGGCACTACTGTACTTAAATGTTCTTTTTCTCTTTCTTTCTCCTTCAATACATTTTCACCTGTCTTTTATGTTGATGATGAAAGACACTATATAATTTTTTTTCTTTCTGTGTCTAATTCATCATCTAAGTAAAAGCTAGGTCAAAATGCAAGACACTTTAAAAATGTTTTCTTTCTCTCTCTTTGTATGTCTAATACATTTCATCTATCTTTTCCTTTGATGACTGAAGACACTATATAAAATGCTCTCTTTCTTCGAACATGTGCACTATAGTCCTTCCCTTGCAGCTGCTCCAGTTCTCTTGATTTCAGTTGTGTGATCAGGTTCTGCTAATGTAAGATTTATAAGGATCATTTTGTGCCAGAGACAAGACAATGTCACTATACTATTTGCTTGAGGACCTGCTACTTTTTCTTCTTGTGCCACTAAGACTTGGTGTATTTCTCTATTGGGCCCCAGAACCTTTCCATAATTAATGGCAGTCTCACTTTGCAAGTTGCATCGCATTAAAAGCAAAGGTCAGAATTGTCAGATTGCGCCTCTTCTACTGTTAAAGTGAACTCAAGTTTTAAAGAAAGAGAAATGTTGTGTGTCTGCTTGATTAATCCTGTCATAAGACAGTCATATCGTGCGGGGAATAACTGCGTGTGAAGCATCTTTACATTAATGAGCCCTCACGTGAAACTGTTCCCTAGGCTCCTCCTGCTAAATCTCCACAGTGTGGATTGAGTTCTTCAGTTGAATTAGTTCATGTACCGCTCTTGTCTATTAATCCACCAGTCTTAGTTTTACACAAAGCCTGTCACCATTTCTCCTAAAGTTTGAATACTTCCCAGAACTTGCACATCAGACCAAAAGTCACTTTTCTGTCTCTGGTCATGTGTGGCATTTAAGAATATTTCAAAGACAAAACTGATTACCATTAATGATCTTTAGGTAATTCATAAGGAATATGTTTGGATTTTTCAAATTATACCATTCATCAGGGGAAAATGTTCAGATCAGCAGTGAAGTTGAGAGAGTCAGTTGCTTCCGTGACTCCTGAAGATTTTATTTAGCATGCATCTTGACCAGACAGATTCAACCTAATTCAAATGCCTAATTCCAAATAGAGTGACAGGGGTGTTGTTAGGGGGGTGTCTTATCCCAGCAGTGCAAGACAGGAACCAACCTTGGATGGAACACCAGTCCTTTGGAGGACCGCCATTCAAACACATACCCACAGGAGACCCAATTCACAATTGATGGTTGCCCTCACATGCATGTGCTTGGTGTGGGAGAGGTAAACTAGATAGATGCTGTAGATACTTTATTAATCCCAAGGGGAAATTCACATACTCCAGCAGCAGCATACTGATAAAAACAATATTAAATTAAAAAATGATAACAATGCAGGTATAACAGACAGACAATAACTTTGTATAATGTTAACGTTTACCCCCCCGGGTGGAACTGAAGAGTCGCATAGTGTGGGGGAGGAATGATCTCCTCAGTCTGTAAGTGGAGCAGGACAATGACAGAAGTCTGTCGCTGAAGTTGCTCCTCTGTCTGGAGATGATACTGTTTAGTGGATGCAGTGGATTCTCAATGATTGACAGGAGTCTGCTCAGTGCCCGTCGCTCTGCCACAGATGTCAAACTGTCCAGCTCCGTGCCTACAATAGAGCCTGCCTTCCTCACAGGTTTGTCCAGGCGTAAGGTGTCCCACTTCTTTATGCTGCTTCCCCAGTACACGACAGCATAGAAGAGGGCGCTCGCCACAATCATCTGATAGAATATCTGCAGCATCTTATTGCAGATGTTGAAGGACGCCAGCCTTCTAAGGAAGTATAGTCGGCTCTGTCCTTTCTTACACAGAGCATCAGTATTGGCAGTCCAGTCCAATTTATCATCCAGCTGCACTCCCAGGTATTTATAGGTCTGCACCCTCTGCACACAGTCTCTGATGATCACGGGGTCCATGAGGGGCCTGGTGCTCCTAAAATCCACCACCAGCTCCTTGGTTTTGCTGGTGTTCAGTTGTAGGTGGTTTGAGTCGCATCATTTAACAAAGTCCTTGATTAGGTTCCTATAATCCTCCTCCTGCCCACTCCTGATGCAGTCCATGACAGCAGTGTCGTCAGCGAACTTTTGCATGTGGCAGGACTCGTAGGCTGACTTGTATAGGCTGAACAGGACCGGAGAAAGTACAGTCCCCTGCGGCACTCCTGTGTTGTTGACCACAATGCCAGACCTGCAGTTCCCGAGACGCACATACTGAGGTCTGTCAACACCCTGGGGCGTTTGGGTGGCACAAAGACACAAGAGAACATGTGAACTCCACCATTCTTGAATCTCCAATGATGGCTTCATCAGGAATCAAAATCAGGACTATTACATCCTGCTCCATAAATGTTACAATGGGGAATGCTCCTGTGAGAAATCTGTAGAATTCACAAGGCTGATGGGTATTTACAGAAGAAATCTATAAATGATTACACATGGACAAACAAGGGGAGGGGAGCTTAGCTACATTTATCCTAAAGTCTTTAATCCAACCTCCACTAACTTGATGTCCAACATCATCAATCAACATAATTTCTCTCTCCCCTGCCTCTATGAACCTTGCTGCTCAACGTGATCTCTTCCTCTTCCATCTTAATTAACCTTGCAGTCCAACTTGATCCATGTCTCTCTGCTCGGCAACCAGTTTCATGGAGATGAGAGAGAATCTCTTTCTCTGCCACCTCCATGACCCTTGCTTTCTAATTCAATCTCTTGATCTCCCTTCTCCAATGATCTAGCTTTCAAATTTGATCTTTCTCTTCCACTTCCAAGAACCTTGTTCCCTAATACAATTTCTTTATCTCCCCAATGCATGAACCTTGCTGCCCAACTTGATTTTTCTCTCATGCTTCCATGAACCTAGCTGCCCAGATTAATTACTTTCTCTCTCTCTCTCCTCCATGAATTTTGCTGCCCAATTTCCTCTCTTCCTCTCCTGCCTCCATGAACCTTGCTGACCAACTTGATCCGTCTCTCTCATCTCCATGAACCCTGCTGTCCAAGTTCTTTTTCTCATGCCTCCATGAATATTGCTGCTTACCTTAATCTCTTTCCCTCCCACCTCCATGAATCTTGCTTTCAAACCTGCTTTAATCTCCCTCCTCCAAGAATCTAGCTTTTAAAATTCAATCTCCTTCTGTCCCACCTCTAAGAACCTTGTTTCCCCTCTCCTGATTGCATGAACCTTACTAGCCAACATGGTCTCTTTCTTGATCACCTCCAAGGGCCTTACTACAAAAATTGATCTTTTCCTTCTGCCTCCATGAACTTTACCCCCCTAACTGATCTATTTCTGTCCGACTGACCTCCACACATAACCTACCACAAGTTCTCACCTGCCATGCTTTTGAGAAATAGCCATGGGCACTACAGTACCTTTCTAAAGTACACAATGCTTTTACCAGGCAACCGCCAGAGATTGTTGCTTAGATTTGTACATTTTACAGTAAAGCCCAGACTGTAAACTGCGGGAATGCCAAGCTTTTCAAGTAAGAAGGAGATACAAAGGAGAGAGGCAGGTGGTAGGCCTGTGATGACACACCAGAACCAATAAATACAGAAGGGGCGAGTTGGCCATGACTCTGTCAGACACAAACGGCTGTCCTCTGTCAATGTCTTCTTACAGTCAAGCGTGGCTGCAGGCGGGCGAGGCTGTAAAAGCAGATAACCGCCCTGTCAGCTTGCATAGAGGGGCCTTGTAACCGTGGCAACACTGCAACATGAACACAATCTTTGGTTATTAAGCAGTGCTGCAGTAGCTCCAAGGCTGGGATGTATGGAGCAAAGAATCAGATTTAAGCAGGACAGGGAAAGGCCGTTTGTCACTTCTGACTATTAGCTGACATTATACATGTTTTAGTGTCTGAAATACTGATATAGTGCCCAGCATCTGAAGACTTCCAGGGGAGCTGCCGTACAATGCTGAAAGCTCAGAAAAGTTGTCCTACCCCCCCCCCACCCCCAAAAAAAAACACGCAGTAGGGGTTGGTAGTATGTAGTTGGATACTGTCATTGAGATCCTCATAATGTGAGGCTGTATTCCACTATGGCTGAAGACCTGTGCCAGGATGGCACATGGGCACAACTAGTGACCATGCACCTTAGGATGGGTCTCCTGGAACTGCGTAGTTTGAATACAGAGAGTGCTGTTGTTTAGTGCTCGTCCTTTCTGATGCACACCTGCTTGGCGAAGTCTGAGTCTTCTCAGTCACACCCTGACCTAATACAAAGGGGTCTTTGAGTAGCAGGTGGTTGATACACAAGACAGAAATTCGTGCAAAACAGAAAGAAAGGAGAATAAAGGAAGCAGGCTGCCCATCCCCCCCAAATGACGGAGATACAGTACAGTAGAGTCAAGCAAAAAAAAAAAATGACAAAGGCTTTATTTTAAAAAGCCCCTTCAGGGTGACCTGCCACAGCAGAGGTGCACTGTGACTCTGCAAAAATCTTTTGTGCGAAATGAAAAGTGATACTGTGATCCACAGAGGATTCAAGTGGGGAGGAGAGATGCATCCTTATTTGAGATCTTGAGAGATGATTGCAGCAGTGGTACTGCTGCTGCTTTGCAGTAAGGAGACTGTGGAAGATTGTGGGTTCGCTTCCCGGTTCCTCCCTGTGTGGATAGTGCTTTGAGTACTGAGAAAAGCGCTATATAAATGTAATGAATTATTATTATTATTATCTAGGGGCTTTAAGTATGATCACTGGGATTAGGGGGCTGCAGGTTCATGTGTTAAACTCCTTGTTGTGTGTGAGCGCTTATCACTTACTCTCATTCACTCCTTTAATCGCATGGTCTTTAATCATGAGGCACAGTGGTTAGCAGTGCCATTGTGGTTCAGCTCACTGTCTGTGTTGAACATTTCATGCTCTCTCCATGTGCATGCAGGCTTTCTCACTGTACTTTGCATATCCTTGGGATATGAGAAGAAACCAGAATAGATTAATTGGACTTTTTAAATTAGCTTGGTCAGTGAGTCTGCCCCAGCATCCCTTTCAGAGCTTATTCCTATGTTTTACCCAATGTTTCCAGGATAGGCTCCTGTTCCCTGACAATCTGCAATGGAAATTACTGTTTAAGTTGGATGGGTAGATCTTACATAATTTGTGATGGTCTGGTCTCCCATCCAGGGTTCACACTGCCTTGCATTCAGTGCTGCCAAAATAGGCTCCAGCTGACTTGACTATACATTATTAAAGATGGCTTCAGAAAATGGTTGGCTCTTTCATAGGCTACATCCACACTGCTGTTTTGTTTTAAAAAAGGAGTTTTTAAACAAAAACGATCTCCGTCCATACTAGCCTTTTAACATCATTTTTAAAAGTATTACTGTCCACAATAAAATGACCTAAAGCACTGGGCATGCACACAAAGACAGAAAAACCCTTGAAGCTGTATTAACACCATCAGAAACAGGATTTATTGCAAAACTGTAGCGACTCAAATTATTTGCTTTTTACACATGTATGCAGCATTAAAACAGCACAAAACACAATTTAGACACATATAGGAAAGCAACATAAGAAGCGCTCTTTTATGTCTGCTATGCTGGAATAGGGTTTTCTTCCATGAAGGGTAACCAATCAGGGATTGAGATGTTAAATGAAAAACTGTGTTTTTGCTTATCTACATTAAAACGCTGAGACTGTATTTTCAGAAATACATGGCTCTGGAAAATGATTTCAAAAGCATTTGTTTTAGGGGTTTTGAACATTGGAGTAGTGTGAACAAAAGGTGAACAAGATGTTAATAAAAACATAGTAGCATGGACTGTGTCATAATCTTTACAGATAATAATACTTTTTTGTCAGACAAGTGACGTTTTTCTTGCATCATAGCAACTCCATCTGCAGCACCACCCAAATAATTAATTAAAATTAAACCAAAAAAATACATGCATTTAACAAAACACCATCACAAAACACAATATTTAATGTACATCTGAACTAGAGTTAAGTTCCATGTGTAAAGATTGATTGATGCACAAAGGAACTCCTCAGTCATCAGAGACAATGCTGTTTGCCAGCTTTAATATGTTTCAATGATAAGTTGACTGGAATCCCTTACTCAAAGCTGTCTAGATAGACTAAAGCTTGTTATGCTATGTGGGTTCAGAATAGGGATGATCTTTACATTGACACTTCACTAGTATCAATTGATACTCCCTGCAGTAGAATTGAGGTGTTGAATGGGAAGCCAGATTATTTATTACCACTTAACCTTAAGGCAAGGGAAATTTGATTTTTCTGAACTTGGTAACAAGAATGGAGAAACAATCTTCATAGATTTAGGAAATGAGAATTGTCACCTTTGTCTATATCCCATGTGTGTGAGTCAACATCATCCCAAAGTGTCAGAACTACAGCTGTGTGGATCTAGTGGCATGCTGCATTATAGATGAGGGTGTCCTGAATCCTGAACATGATGCCACTTCCTCTTTTCAACAAATATACAGCGGGCTGTGAGTTTTCCAGGAATATGATAGCAGCTGGCAGACATACACGGCTGCAAAAGAAGCAGGATACCTTATAAAAAAGGCAAAAGTCAAGTAAATGGATCTCAGATGCTTGATGTTGTGGTGCAGCTTTTGTTCAAATGTACAATACAGTGCCTATAAAAAGTGTTCACTCCTTTGGAAGTTTTCACATTTTGTTGAATAACATTAAATCCCAATGGATTGAATTAGTCTTTTTTGACACTGATCAGCAGAAAACATTCTTTAATGTCAAAGTGAAAACAGATCTCTGGCAAGTGTTGTAAATTAATTAAAAATATAAAATACAAAATAATCATGTAAGTATTCAACACGTTTAATATGGCATACTATTAATGACTGGTGCAGCAATTTGGTTTTAGAAATCACAGAATTAGTTCAATGAAGTTCACCAGTCAAAAGGTTTCAGTTAATGTAGTATAAAAAGCACTGCATCTGGAAGGGCCAACTTGCGGAGTCAGTATTGTATAGCCTAACCTATAGAATAAAGTAAAAAGAACACTTCAATCAACTAGGTTAAAAGGTGATTGAAAAACACAAGGCAGGCAATGAAGACAAGAAAACATCCAAGTCACTGAGCATCCCTTGGAGTTCAGTTAAATCAATCATTAAGAAATGGAAACAGTCAGGCATGCCCGTAAATCTGCCTAGAGCAGGCCATCCATGAAACCTGACTGATAGTGCAAGAAGATTCATAAGGGAGGCCACCAAGAGACCTCTGTGAAATTTGTAGGAGTTACAAATTTGATTGTTTTTGTTAAAAGTTCATCAGATGAAAAGCAGCTGAACAGATTCCCAGATTTCTTAAAGGACCATAAGGGCCACCTTTTCAGACGTTACTTGACCCTTGAGACTTTTGCTGTGGATTCTTTGCCATTTTTTATTTTTTTTGTTTGTTTTTCAAACTACCATCGGGGCCAGCTAATGGTATAGGTGATACAGATGGAATGTTTCTCCTTGACAGAAACTCATGAACACAGAACCTTTGGGCTATGGACAATTTCTTTATGTGCCTAAAGTGGGTGTCTTTAGCTGCAGCTTCTAAATGGAATCCTATGGCAATTTTGATGGATTAACGTTAAGGGAGGGCTCAGTTAGATGTTTTGACAATCAATTCCTTGTGGAGATAAAGATGTTTTTTCTAAAACTACAATTGGCTTAGCAACAAAAAGTCAAGTGGGGACACAGAACCATTAAACAAAGCAATTGTATTAATTCAGTCCTATTTACTGAAGCTCTTAGAGTCATTTCTTTTTTATGCTACACAGTGGTCACTTCATTCATACATTTAAAGCTGTTTATTTTTACTTGTATTTCTATTGTATTTATCCTGTGATACTTAGTACATTTCACTTCTAAATAATTCAGGACTCAGCATGTCTTACCATTTGCTAACATGTCTTCTTGTACATGTGATTTGGAAGATGTCATAGAAAAATTAATATATTCATATAATATGGGTAGTAATATTAGTATCATTTTAGTATTAAAAATACTACACAAAGACAGTATAAGGTCCATTAAATTTGTCTATTACAACAGAAGCTGAAAATACTGTATACCAAAAGAGATGAGGCATCCACACAAAATAAATGCAGTTAAACTTAAAGAGTATTATTAACAACAATGTGATCCGTAGTAGGGGTTTATTATTACTATTCCTCCATCAAAATCAAACCCTGTCTACTGCTCTAAAGCCATTCTATGGTGTTACAAAGAGGGCTTCATCCAATCAGTGCTCATGAAGCTCCACTCACTTCCAACCTGGCCCAGGCTAAGGAGAGGGGCAGTCTCCTTGTGGATGCTGTGAATACTGTATATGGAAAAAGTATTGAAGATCGAGGAGTTTTATCAGTTTTAAGCTATGGGTTGTGATTCTGCCTGCTAAATGGCATAAACAAGGTCTTTCAGCTCCTTTAGAATTTATGATACCGCTGCATATCAGTGTAGAAAATGACATCTATGAATTCAGAGAGGCAGCAGGAATTCAATACAACTGTAGCTCACCGGGATGGCAGTCAAATCTAGGTGCTTAATGAATTGGATTTGCTTTGTTTTCTGTATTCCAGCAAGTATCACTGAACTCTTATTAATTATTAGAATTAAAGTGAAATCTTCCATCATTAGGTATTGTACATAATATGTGTTTTAAAAACATACAAGGAGTGTATCTAAATTTGACACAATGAGTAGGCCAGGTATGGAACTTGTTACAAGGCAGCACAACAAACTGCTACTCCACCATGTTGCATGCTCAGTCCAATTAATCTAAAATGCATGTTTTTTTGGAGAAAACCCATTTGTAAAACTGAAAGAATGTGTAAACACCACACAATGAGCAACAGGGTCAACATTGTTAACATTAGGTACAAGGCAGGATCCCAACCTGGATCGGGTACCAGTCCATCATAAGCCATACTCACACACAGACTCACTTGTACAGTGCAAAAATAGAGTCGCCAATTAACCCGACATGCACATTATTGGCACCTGAATAGAAAAGTAGATTCCCTGCAGAAAACCCCAGACAAGGGGAAACATGCACTAAGTATTTGTACTAACTAGATTTGGTGTTTTTGTTGCCATTGTCTCATGAGCCACACATTCCTAAATTTTTCTTTCCAGGCCATTTATAAAATGTCATAGTCTCTTTCAGTATCTACTGTCTAAACAACATGATTCAGAAGTTTAATATTTAAAGTAATAAATGAACAAGATTAAAGATGATTTTTCCTTCTCTTCCAATCTAGTCTTACATGTCTTATAAAAAGTGACCCGCTCTGCTGGGCAGCCTGTGATCTGTGCTCTCACTCTTGTCCAGACTTGCACGTTCACTGGCATGAGAATGACTTACTGTTTGCCTCCCTGGTGCTCTCCCTGTCTCATTGAATGAGCTGGCAATGAGTGATTTTGTGGCAATGAAAAGAAAAGTACTGGCAAGCCAAATGCTTCTGTAGTACTGGCTTGAACGCACTTGGCTCCGAGTACTGTTAAGATGATGCTGAACTGTGCCGTCTGCTGTCCGGGCTGCAACCCTTCTGCTTCTAGTTCTGTTGGTTTTTGTTTGATTCAGAAAATTCAGTGTGGCTGATGTTTCGAAGTCTAGAGTAGACAAATGTAAAGCAGAACTGGGAAAATAAAAATGTTCCCCCATAATGCTCAAGGACTAGCAGAGAGACACTGTGTGGTGAGGTGGGGGGGGGGGGGGCTGCAAAGATTTGGACTATTTAAGTTTCAGGGATCACATGCTGATGGGTTAGCCTCCAAGGAGAGGGAAAAGTCAAAACCACTGTCCTACCCACAAAGCAACTGCCACTAAGTGGGTGTCTGACCCAGGATGCAAATTACAGCTACATAGAATGGGTGTGGCTATTTATGCAAATGAACACTTGTGTACTGAAAGAAGCAGTTCTTTATGCACTGCCTTATTAATTTGTTAAATTGGAAAGTGCATGAAACTAAGAACTAGACTTTCTATTCATTGCACAAAAATATGTGACAGACAGACAGGTTCAAATCTTTGTTCATGTGTTGTTTAATGTTGTTTGCTACAATAACATTCACATATAACCTTATAAAGTTTTATATATATATTTATTATGTGTGTATGTATATGTATGTACACGCACACTGGATATAAAAATCTACACATCCTTGCCTCCTATCAGAACTTATTCCACCTTTTTTGCAAAATTGCAGTCTATACAAAGAAGGTGAAAACTGAAACTGTTTAGTGAAAAAAGGGGAGGGGAAAAATACTCCCTAAACTAATACTTAGTTGAAGCACCTTTTGATTTTATTATAGCACTCAGTCTTTTTGGAGAAGAGTCTATTAGCTTGGCACGTTGGGACTTTGTCCACTCCTCCTTGTAAAAAATACTCTGACATCACTTGCTTAACACCTACAAAACATCAATTGCGACATGCCCATTTCAAGGTGTACCTTGCACGATATTCTCATAAAACATCCATAATATGTTCACGGTAAGGTTGCAATTACATAATTATGATTAAGGTTAGGATTGTGGGTGGGTTATCTAACTCAATCTGTAAAGCCTATTGTGCTGATCCTATGTCAATAAGGTCACCAAAATTAATTTTACTACTGTTAACAAAGAGGATGGATATGTTGTGACTAACACCACTATATCTCATTCATATAAGTATTCAGTCCCTTAATTAAGAACTTTGTATTGGTCCTTTTTGGAAGCAATTATATTTTTGAATCTTCTTGGGTAAGTCTCTACAAGTTTTGAGCACCTGGACTGAACTATGGCAGTTTATCCCATTGTTCCTGGTAGATCCTATCAAGCTCCATTAGAGTGGATGGACAGCATCTGTAAAATGCCATCTTCAGGTTTCTTCACAGATGTTCTATGGGAATTAAATATGGGCTTTGAGCCATGATAGGACAATCAGAGACTTGCCCCGAAGCCACTGCAGCGTTGTCTTAGCTGTATGCATTGAGTCATTGTTGTGCTGAAAGCAGGTCCCACTCTGAGGTTGTGTGCACTCCGGAGCAGCTTTCCTTCAAGGACCTCCCTGTACTTGACTGCATTCACTCTTTCCTCAATTCTGATGCGGCCACCACCATGCTTCAGTGTGGGAATGGTTATTAGACAGGTGATAAGAAGTGCCTGGTCAACCAGAAATAGTACTTGCATTTCTGCACAAAGAGTTCAATTTTTATCACATCAGACCTGAGACTCTTCTTCTTCCTCAGGCTATCAGAGGGCTATCATATGCCTTTCACTCAAAAGTGGCTTCCGTCTAACCTGACTGATAGAGTGTTGCTGAGATGGTCATTCATCTGACAGGTTCTCCACATCTCAGCAGAGGACTTCTAAAAGTGACCATTGGACTTTTGATCACCTCCTTGACCAAGGCCCTTCTTAACAAGTTACTCGGTTTGGCTGGACGACCAACACTAGGAAGGGCCCTAGTGGTTCCACACATCATCCATTTCACAAATACTGAGGCCACTTGTCCTGATCTATACCTCACCACAATTTGATTCCGAAGGTCTACAGAGAGTTCTTTCGGCTTTATGGCTTGGTTTGTGTACTGCTATGCAGTGTGATTTTACGAACTTATATACACAGGTGTGTACCTTTCTAAAAAATGTCCGATCAATTTGCCATGGATGGACTCCAATCAAGTTTTAGACACATCTCAAGGTTAAATAAAGCAAGCAAATTTTTGATTTTTAATTAATTTGCAAACCTTTCTGAAACATGTCACTATTTTATCATTAAAGGCTATTGACTGTAGACTGGTGGGCAAAAAAATGCAAATGTATCCATTTAAAATTAAATCTTTAATACAAAGTGTGCAAAAAGTAAAGGGGTTTCAATACTTTTTGAATCCACTGTATATACATGGACTATTATGAATTTGTAGCACCTCACCAGATTAGGCTGGGACGCTATGATGTACTATGTACAGTACTCTGGGGTGCCTCAAGACAAATAGAGGCAGTGAGTCTACAGTCATGGCATTAGACACCTCCAGCTACTATTCCTTTCTGTTTCAACATGTATCACCTGGGAAAAGGAATTCAGTACAACTTATGTGCAGACAAGCAATTTAGACACATCCCCCAAGGTTCACCACTCTCACAGCTTTACTTCAGCACCTGGCTTGATATATCACACAGAGGGCTAGTGTGCTGAATCTGCAGCCTCTCACAGGTACAAGGAAATAGCAAGGGACAGGAGTGAGTGGGTGACAGCATCATGGGAGAAAGACTGGGAGTGGTCAAAGGACAAAACGAGCGACAATGGTCAGAACACATATGAGAACAAGTGACGGAAGTAAAGAGAAAAATTAGAGAATGTCCTGAGGCATGAGTGAAGAAGATGAGCAGGAAGCAAATATCGGAAAGCAAGTCGAGTTGGTCTGGCTTTTTATGGAGAATGTAATGTATCTTGCATATACAGCTGTGTGGAGTAGAAAAGATGAACGTACGAAATTAAAGACATGCCAGTCACACTTGAAATGGTACAGGTACAAGTGGACGGCGTTCAAAAAACATATTACATTGTACCCCTTATGGAGGTAGTGGATAATACTACAGAAATAACATTTTAAATGCTGTATTTCTAAATGATCTGTTATCCTACTTGGAAGACTTGAACCCCTATCATCATTAAGAAAGATCACACTTTTGCAGCAGTGCAGTTTTACTTGCACACTAGTACCATTCTTGTACATTTGTTTTTCTTGAACACTTGGGGGGAAAAACACAGTAACCCCACTAGTGAGAATAGAGAGCATAAAAAAATGAGGCTTCTAACTGGTATAGACAATGCATGGCAGTTGCCCTTGCACCATAGCCATTCTTAGGGTAACAGTTACTATAGATGAGTGATGACCTCAATTCTCAGAATGATTCCCAAATTTGTGCCTACCACAAAGAAGATCATCAATGTACATAAACAGGAGAGGTCTTTGTGAGAACTACCAATAGCTCTCTAAAGTGCTGACATGGCAGGTACTAAGCAATCACTGGCACAAAGCATGTGCATTAAGCTTCAGGCTGTCTGGAGAAGGTGACACTGGGAGAAGATTAATTCTTTTGTTTCCTTTTCACAAACGAGTCAGGAGCTCAGAAAGTGATGCATTTACATAAGGTGGACAATAGCATATCAGGTGTGCAGGAAAATCTGGCCTTGGCAGGTGATACACAGCATGTAGAGCTGATATCTGAGACCAAGATCGTGGGAATATAGACAGGGAAACCAATTGGGAATTAAAAAAAAAAAAAGTGGGAAATAAAAAGTCAGAACTACATATTCCATGGTATAAAGATGACTCAAAGACATTCACTTGATCTTGTGTTTTTTTATACTAAATACCATTCCAAGGTGCTCTACAAATAGCTCATTATTTATAATTTACTTTTTATATTTGGTATACTGCAATGTAAGTGACTCTCTTTGGGTCACACTAGGAGACAGACAAGGGTAAAAAAAAACAAAAAAAAAACAAGTGGTTTACAGTCTTAACGTCTTATTTAACCACTAAGCTATACTGCCTTCCCTATTGGCTAAATGTAGGCATTATGCAACATTACAAATGAAAAACTTACAAAGCAACAGTGCATACAGAGACAGATGGATATGAAAGGCACTATATGATAGATAGTTAGATAATGACCATCACATCTAATGTTAAACCCCTTCCTTCCTTTAATTGGCACTGCCAATCCTTTGTCATAGAGGTTTGAGGAGCAAGTAAAAGATGATTGCAATGAACAATTGATATGCATGTTCTCTGAACATTACATCGTCAAAAGCAATCAAAACAAAGTATGTGTGGTGGCTAAGCAGACAGATTTTTGTTTTAATTTGCTTGTCCATTCTATTCAAAGTTCTTAGCGATTTCTACCCAAACTCTGTGACAGATGGCTGCCCCCATGTGCCAGGTGTGCTGAAGATCTGTGTCGTACTCACCTGTTGCCATGGTAACACTTCTGTGCAGGCAAGGGGATTAGATCAATCCGGGAAGTGTGCAAAAAGTTAACACCTTATATCAAATGACGGCCGACACAATCTTCTGGGGACACGAATATCAGGACAGGCCTGTTTGTGTGTACAATTTTTTTTCCTTCCTTTTCACCTGTCTTGACACACAATCTGCGCTTTGTTCTTTTTTCCCCCATTTTTTCTGATTATGTTATAGCTTGATAACAAGTTATGTACTTAACAGTTCCTCATTTTATAATTAATTATTTCCAAAGGGATAAGTTGTAAGTCCTTGGTAAACAGCTTTTGGTGACTCAAGAATTACTCAACAGTGTCCTTCTAAAGAGTTCAGCCCTTCCTTGTGTAACTCACACATTTTGAATGTGGTGCAGTTGCGCAACCTTGTGTTCACTAACAAAAATGTCCAGTCTGGAGCGCGCAGACTCCAGTTGAGCGGGAAGGAGTCCCACAATTTGATCCGGGGCAAGCCAAATGGGAGGATGATGAATTTCAATCCAAACAATAACTCTCAAACAATAACTCAGTTCAAATCTGACTTTTTCCATTGCACTTTGCGTTCTCCATATGCTTCTTTAATTATATCCAAAACACACATCACTACATGCAATGTTCTTTCGTGGCATAATGTAGAAATTGGTACTATTTAAGTGTATACAAGTAAAAACATTCCTTCATCATATTTTCTTAAAAGCTTTGTTCATACAGGGTCATAAGAGCAATCAGCTCAAGGCACAAATAAACCAAAGATGGGAAGCCAATCCATGGACATGAACATTCACGTTCACTCAGTCACACTGAGTTCTTTAATTTCCTGGTCACTTTTGTTCATTTTCCTTTGTCACTAAACATCACATTAAATCTGAAAATAACTGAAGATTAGGCAAATACACAGATGACAATGTTTCCGAAATGCATGCTATTCACTCTGACTTGTTTATCAGATAAAAAGATTTGTAAAATGTGAGGCAAGATTGGAAAAATCAATAAATATATTTAAAACAAAGTTTATTATTTCTAGTGCCTCTCTGAAAAACATCAAGGTTTTCATAATGTGGAGTTTTAATAGTTTGTTACAGCTTAAGTGACTTGTTCATTATCAAACAATGAGTCAGTAATTGAACTGGTATCCTTGACATTCATAGTCTAATCCTCTACTAGGGTGTACTCACTCTCTGTGTAAAACAAAGCCTGTCTGGTGTTTGTAGGTTAGCTCAGTATCTGGCAACACAGCAAAACATCTCAATTATTAATCCTAGGATCCAAATAAAGGCAAAAAAAACCCTTATGATCAGGAAATATAAAAAAAATCCAGCAGCCTCAGGTAAAGATGAGATGGGTGCAAAAATTAGTTTAATATTAGAATAATATTGCTAAATTTTCTGTGGAACATTCTCGACCAGTTGTTTCATAATTTTAATATTAATCAGCCAAGAAGGGTCTGGGGTGAAGGATCAAAAACTTGATTCTTATATGCATTTATTAAAAAAAAATAGTTTGAATATTATATTAGGAACATTAAGATGTTTTTCCACAGCTGTTATCGTTTAACTTGCACATTCATTTTCACTGACTTTTGTGTGGTGGTAAACAATCATTAACTGATTATATGGAACTGAAAATTGGGAGCAAGGAGGACCAAAATAAATTTTACATCATAGAAGTTTATTTGGTGGATGTAATCAGTGCTTGGATGGGAATGACAAAATTGATGTCCCCATCCCTTCAATTGCTTTGCTATATCTTAAAATATAATAAAGTCAGACTGGTATTTTCTTCTAGTCTGACAGGTAAATGTCCATTGGGACAGAATGTACAGAGAAAGGAGGAGAAGGACCACTCCCAGACTCCCAGAGTGGGATAAGAGCCACAGGATTTCAGCTTATCTTACCTCGTTGTCCGCCATAAGGGACTTATTGATGTTATTTATGTCTCTAAATTCTGGTGCCATCTGTCTGCTGCAGTATTAATAAAGAGTAAGCCAGGGGGGTCACAGACAGCCACTGCCTGGATCAGCCACACAATGTTTTAATCGACAGACTTTGTAAGGATATTTGTAGAATCTGGATATAGTGCCAGAATACTGTAAGCTATGCCTCACCAAGAATAGTTTTAGCCAGTAAGTGTATGTATGTTAAATTAGGGCTTATCTCGTAACATTTTCATTAAATAATGCTACTGTAATAAGCTGGCACTGGCTTCTCCTAGTGGACAAATATCTTAAAGAGTTTTGCCATTTCAGTTTCACCACTGTTTCATCAATGCATTACTGTGATAGTGTCACTTAGCATGATGAAACAACTACACTGTACTTAGTGATTTGAGATGGCGCACAAAATTGAAAAAAAAAAAAAAAAATAGCACAATGGCCAAGACTGCAAACAACAAAACTGCTGCTGGTTCCTTTTCCAATTCTGACTCGGGTGTGTGACTTTGTTGAGTACTGCTATAGTTGTAGAAATATGGAAACAACCACAATGCACCCATAAGTTTCCTTTGGTTGGTGTTTACTATGCTGCACCCTAGGTCTGTACACCACTAGACAGGGCGCACTAAATCCTTGCAAAATAGGTATCTAAGTCAGATCCTTGAGGTCAACAGTGGCTGCACATTTTCCTTGCAGTCACTTTCTTAATTAGTAACCTGTTACTGCCGCTAGTGGAACATATTTCTTTTGCCGTAGTTTTAATTGACTTGCTTTTTAAAATTCTAAATCTTTAGTGTTTTTTTTTTTTGTTTTTTTTTTTTTAAATCAGCAGAAAAAAAATGAGTTGCAGACATGACTGATCTCCATAGTACATTTGTGTTCATCATACAGCATCTGATTCAATTAAATATTTGACAAGAAATACTGGATATTGATGGTGCTCTCAGCATAAAAGATAACAGTTTTGGAAGTGTCTTCTGTGGCATTAGAGCAATTGCTAATTTATGCTTCTGTGTCGAGCTTACACCGTAGCTATGGCATAGCCTGATCCACACCTCCTCAAATGTATTTACGCATTTTGACGTGGATCCTACACAAACCCCTTCAACCCTGATTGGCCATTAACTACGTATTTCATTTACATTTACATATATTAGCCTAGCAGACACTTTTATGCAATGAGTTTCTGTTCGTCTTCTGATAGTCTCAAGTAAACATAGGGGCAGATCAAGGAAAGACTTGTCAAAAGATTTAGAAAATATACACATTTATTTGATACCTCACCACAGCACTACAAAGATAATCAGATGGCAGCCAAATTGTGGTGCAAAATGTCAGCCAACATCGGTCTGGAAGTCGGAGAAAGTAGAAAAATGTGAGGGACAAGTATGTTTGCCAATGGAAGAGAATTTGTAGCAATAGGAGCGATGATCTTGAAGGATAAAAACTGTCTCCATTTTGTTTTTTTTACTCCTGGCTGGCATCACATGTAAAGCACTGAGAGACAATCAAACATCACCAACTAGCATTCAAGCAGGTGCCTGTAGCACAACACAGAAGTACAAGATGCTTTCCATGGTGTTGCAGAAGTATAAATCAGCCTTAGAAAAGCACTATATAAATGTAATGAATTATTATTATTATTAAGAAGCCATAGAATTAAATGTGTTTCATTAATAGCAAGAACTGGCTTCTAATTAAGAAACTGGAGCAAAAATGGTGGCCTTCCAGGAATTTCGTTTGAGACCTCCGAGTTAGCTGGTTCACTTTGCATCCCATTTTGTTTGGCTGCTCATTAAGGAAAAATACTTAAGAATTCTAAATCTCAAAAACTAATCAATTAAAATGAAGGCAAAAGAAAAAAGTGTTCTATTAGTGGCCCTAACTAGTTACTAACTACAATCATTTCTTGAACAAAAAACCTGTAGCCCTGCTGCCGTCCAGGATCTGAATTTTAACACCTCAGCTTTGTCTGAACCTGAGAAAGACACATCTAGCAATATTACCAAAATTAAAAAATATGCAAATAATTGTTTTATACCTTAAAAATCACCATGTGAACATATTTACTTTGAGAAGATGCTAAATAAAAATTTCAGCTTAGGTTTGTAGGTAAAGTTGCCAATAGAGAAATTGAACTGTAACCTGCAAAACAGCTGAATTAGATTAACTCAACTAGATGACCTTGAGGGAGGTACTTCAATTAACAGTCCAACACTTATAGAATTATGGGAACAGTCTTATTAAACTTTAAAGCCATGCAGTATGATGTTTGCTATGAAAAGGCACTATATAAAATTAACCTTATCTTTTCCCCAGAGGTATTGCACTGAATACCACTAGACAGAAGACACTGATAAAGACAGATACTACAATCAGCATTGCTGCAGTTGTTGAAATAAGGAAAGAATTATATTGTAGTTTTAAACCATTTCAGGCAGGTGATCAACGGGAAAAGCATTCTAAACAAATAAACCACTCCTGAAGGCAAAGACACTGGACCACATCACTGGCACGGACTTGGTTTTTATACAATTATAGAAATATGGAATCTTTGGTTTCACTATGGAAAGAACTGTTTAAAACAGTATAGCAGCACTCGTTCACTTGGTAGTGCTGAATGTTGTAGTAGCTACAGGTCTTTATCAGTAGCCTGGTAATGAACGCCTTGCTTAATAAGTACTCTTCATTACCCACTTTGGTTTCTAGTACCTGGCAACAAGTTCTTCTTGTCTATTGAAAATGAAAAACGATTTTTGTGTTGACTGCATTTTAATCCACACACCTGTAATATGCCTCATTTTCTTTAGACCAATCTCTGTTTTCACTATGAAAACTAGGGAAGTTTAAAGTCCTTTTTAAAGGGGTGTTCAAGTACAAAATTCTAATCTCATAGTTCAAGCAAAAGCACCTTTTAAGAGTGTGCTTCTGGAGTGTACATCTACTGCACTTGTAGAAGGGTACAGCCCGGACACAGACAGGCAGACACGTTGCAGTCCATCACCCCACGTTTATTTACACTATTATTATACATAAGTCACTAAGTGCACCGCCACCAACAAACCCCAACAGTCTCCCAAAGTTCTGGCTTCTCCTCCAAGCCGTCTCTTCACTACACACACACTCAGGGCCTCTCCTTGCCGCCTCCTCTGACCTCGTCCACCTCCTCACCCGACTCCAGCCTTGATTGCAGGGCGGCGGCTCCTTAAATAGGCGGCTGATTGAGGGCCGCACCCGGCCACCTGCCACATGACTCCCCCACTAGCTGAGACCTCCTGGGACCAGCGAACCATTCCGGGAGGACGGGAACCCCTCGGCGGCAAGCCAACACACTGTAGCCTAGGGCCCGATCCTGCAAATCCAAAAGAAAAACAAGGGCGGAGGCGTTGCCCTGACGCAGCCCCTCGGCTCGTCCTCAGCTGGGCCAACGCTCTCGGCCCTGATCGGCGCCCCGATGCTCCCTTTCTCGGCTTCCCAGCCCGAGCAGTCCGTGCTCCCCGCCACGGAATCACCAGTGGGATCACGCTCTGTTTCCACCTCTCCAGCTGCGGGATTCTCCTCTGCCTCTGCAGAGGACGGCCCTTTGCGGGACACGCGCACCCAGCAGCATGTCCTCGCTTATCGGAGGAACTGGCTTCCCCAAGCCGCTTCCTCCGTTTACTTTGGGACGCCGCGACGGTTCGGATCTGCCCATTGTAAGAGGGCAGACCCAGCCCCGCTGGCGTCCGGAGCTTAACGGGGTCGGTCTCCCTTACCTTCCTCGCTGTGCCTCTCCGTCCAGGAGCTCCTGCCGACTACGCCACTGTAGAAGGGTACAGCCTGGACACAGACAGGCAGACACGTTGCAGTCCATCACCCCACGTTTATTTACACTATTATTATACATAAGTCACTAAGTGCACCGCCACCAACAAACCCCAACAGTCTCCCAAAGTCCTGGCTTCTCCTCCAAGCCGTCTCTTCACTACACACACACACACTCAGGGCCTCTCCATGCCACCTCCTCTGACCTCGTCCACCTCCTCACCCGACTCCAGCCTTGATTGCAGGGCGGCGGCTCCTTAAATAGGCGGCTGATTGAGGGCCGCACCCGGCCACCTGCCACACACTATACTATAAAAGGTATTTCTATATATAAAGCACAGCATCATTTCTGAGACTCACGGAAGAATGAGCAAGAAAATGAAAGCTTTGCTTTCCTGAAGTGTTATTTATTAAAAGGTAATATGGTGGGCACAGTGAAGCTCTGGGTTCAGTTTCAAGTCTGATCACATTCGTTGTTGGTCTTTCACATTCTCCCTGCATTTGTGTGAGTTTTCTCCATAGATTCCAACTTCTGACCTGGATGCATTTTTCCTTAGTCTCCATTAAGCGCCCTCATTCACAGCTTTTGATTTCTTCTTTAACTGCAAGAATTGTACTTGATCAGCTTTATTGATACTTCTGAAAATTCTGAAGGCCTGTATTAGATCTTCATGGAACGTTCTCAAAGCCCATCATGGGCAAATTAGGTTGATCAATGTTTCTACATTTGCCTGGCATATGTGTGACTGTGCCCTTTCATTAATTAATGTTCCGGAGCCAGTTTCTACCTTGTGCTGGATGTTTTTGGGATTTGGAAAATAAATAAAAATTCAGAAAAAACATTTGATATGGTTGACCACATTGCACAAATTTGGGTTCGGCCCAAACATATGTGCATGGATCAAACTATTTTATACTAGTCCAGAATCCTCAGTTTGTGTTAACAACATTATTTCAGACTTCTTCAAACTAGAACATGGTACTCGACAAGGATGCCCCAATCATCTTTGCAATAGCCATTGATTGAATCACTGGCTCTATACTTTTGAAATGCATCAGAGATAAAGGAGATTGTCAGAGAAGGACTTTAACAGAAAATATAACTATATGCAGATGATATGGCACTGTATACATCTGACCCACACATATCTGTGCCAGCAGCCCTAAAAGCATTAGAAGATTTTCAAAAGATATCTAGACTCCAAATCAATTTGAATAAAAGTGTGCTCTTTCCAGTGCATTCTCTAGCACACAATATTGGACTGGACACCTTCACATTTATTTTAGCGATCAGTTTAAATATCTAGGGGCAAATATCACAAGCAAATATAAAGCTCTTTTTCAATAAAATTTTGTTGTCTACATGAGAACAACCTTTTCCACCCTCTTAAGCTTATACATTATTTAATGCCTGGAAAAAGTCTGGGATTAAAACACTAAGAGACTTATACATTGATAATGTCTCACATCATACGAACAATTACACTTCAAATTCAATCTCTCTTCAACACAATTCTTCCACTACTTTCAAGCTATAAACTTCCCTAAACAGAACCTGCCTAATTTTCCTCACCTCCCACCTTGTTCTATTCCAGAAGAAATACTGATCAGTCCTGGAGACTCAAATAGCATTTCTACAATTTATAAAAATATTTTAAAGTCCCTTCCTTTCAAAGACCCCACAGTACATTAGAGAAAGGATCTGTCACTTAATATTTCAGAAAAGGAGTGACAGGCAGCCATGGACAGAATACATTCTAGTTCCATATGTGCAAAGCATTCAATCATTCAACTTAAAATTGTTTATTGAGCACATGTATCTTTTTTAACATCGTCCAAAGTTTTTCATAGACAAGATTCCATCTGTGAATGTTGCAATCTAGCTCCAGTCTCACTGGGCCACATGTTCTGGGCGTGCACCAAATTACCAACATTTTGGACAAAAATCTATGCATGCCTATCCAACAGCCTTGGTATCACAATCACTCTGAATTCATCAACAGCTGTGTTTGTGTACTTCCAGATGGGCTTAAAGTGGAGAAAGACAAACAAACTACACCACTAGCACATAGACGTCTCTTGCTCAACTGGAAGAATCCTACCCACCCACTTTTAAGTCAGTGGGTAATTGATGTTCTATACTACGTACTTGAAATTGGAAAAAAAATCAAACTCTCACTTAGACGATCTGTTCAAAACTTTTTTAAAATCTGGCAGGACCTAATCAATAAAATTTTAGAATAAGCATTTATATGGGGGGTTTAGGAAGACTCCTTTCTCTCTTTACTACTCTTAACAGTTTTGCTCTGGTTGTTGGCCTTCCTCTCTTTCTCATGGGTGGGGGTTGATTTGATTTTAGTTATGTTAAGTTTTGACTTGATTGTAACGAATGTTACATGCTTTTAATAAATTAATAAATAAAGGTAAGGAAAGGAAAATGAATAAAAGAATAACTGTTAGGAAAGAAGTCCAAGTGTTGTGTCCCTTGTATTATAACATTTAAAATGATCATATTATCACAGTGTCTGCATTCAGCAACACAGCCAACAAAAGAGGACGCATCAGGGTCCTTATCCATTCATCCATTTTCCAAACTCACTTTATCCTGAGCAGAGTCCATTTCAGCAAGCATAGGATTTGCTACATTACTAACAGAACAGAACTACTAATTTAAGCAAGACATTCACAGTACTGTAAGTACAACAGCCTAATGGAACACATTATGATTCATACACTGAGCACAAATATAAGCGTTGTGTCATACAAAATATTAGACCTGTTGCTTATAATGGCATCCCAGGAGCACAAATTTAAAGGGGAAAAGTTTTGTCTATCCAAGCATACAAAGTAAGAAAAAACAGTAACAGCTATAAGTGATTTTACAAATGACAGCAGAACATTCACTCCTTATGGTAACCCATCTCAGTCCAATGGGCTTTTTTGAACCACTAGGGTCTTGACTTCAGTTAAATGATTAAATAGGTGGGTTCTTCCTTGTTTCAACCTAGAATGCAATTCCATTTCCTTTTTACTAGGTGTCATATCTTATCATTTACTATTTGCCCATTCTTTTTCCAAACCCACCTATCCAATTCAGTGTTTCTGGGGTTTGGGGTGACATTCACCATGAAAGGCATTATATAAAATGAGCTCTGATAAAAGTGATGAACTCTTGTAATTATAGCATTTATCTTCAGCCACCTACCCTAAAGATGTTTAGCTACTTCACTCTCTCTATATAAAAGACTCTGAAATGATGTGTACCACAGAAAGGCAAAGCTGATGTTGAAAATATACATGTTACTTTACCATCCCATAATGATGATACGCAGTTATGCAGCTCATTAAGTTGCAGTATACTGAAAGAGACTTTAGGATAATGTATATAAAGTAAACACTGGTGTAAGTGATAGTGTTGATGTTGATTATCCCTAACCATGTCACTTCACTGCACCATACTCAATATGAGTTGATATGTCACTGTACTGTTTACTGCATACTTTAGAAGAGGGTGTGTTATGAAAGGCACTGTATAATATAATCAATGATGAAGGTGACGATGATTAACCCTGAAGATTCACCTAACCACCATGTATTCTAAATGTGTGATTATGCAGCTAAATAGGTTGTACTGTACTAAATAGTCTTGGGGACACCATTCACCATGAAAGGTACTATACAAAATAAATATTGATGAAGATGAAATTACATATACCATGAAACGTTACTTAATCCTTCAGGTTTACAGGTCAAAAGCTTGCTTCACAGAAAAGAGACTATAAAACACAGGAGACAATCATTTTCTGCTTCATTCAGTACATCATGGCATTTTCCTTGTCTGCTGAGTTGTATGTCTTGTCATAAATAAAGCAATAAAATG
The DNA here is from genome assembly GCF_900747795.2 of Erpetoichthys calabaricus. Lineage (NCBI taxonomy): Eukaryota > Metazoa > Chordata > Cladistia > Polypteriformes > Polypteridae > Erpetoichthys > Erpetoichthys calabaricus. The sequence goes on from NC_041407.2 coordinate 15,067,783, forward strand.
AAAATTAAAGCTCTGTCCCTAAGCAACCTGCTGATGTCATTTTCCAGGCAGATGAGAAGCACCTCTACCAAAGAGAATGCACTGAGATTTAAGTGCCTTATTGTTCATGTGGTGTAAAGCTGAAGTACAAAGCATGAGGGAAGTCCGCTTTAACACCACTCATTCACCAACCACTCGTCTGATCCTTCCAGACATCCATAAGTGTTGAATAATGCCCATGAATTTATAAAAGAGGCATTATAAAAGTCCTAATAATTTAGATGGTGCAGTAACATTTACTTCCAGTAAGTCTATGACAAGTCTTATGAGGGCTGACCTGTATGTGTCATCTACTGAATGCCAATACTGTGTCTAGCTGAAAACTGCACACAGTAAGCGAATACTGTAAAATTCTTCACTGATGGATAACAAATTAAGTTGCCTGGTCAGCACTTTTCCATCCAATCTTATTTAGGTTTCCATCCTCTACTGGAGACCAGAATAAGACAACCAATAAATCCACCTTGGAACATTCACAGCAGATGACCAGTGTCCATTACTGAAGGTTTACTAGGTATAAATATGGCCAGCAGTAAAGCCAACCTGAAATGGTTACAAAAAAGATATGACTACTGTTTATCATTTCTGGCATTAGTATGTTGTTGCTATATCCAGTGGGGACTGGTTTTAGTAAAGATAGCCAATGTTTATCACTGGAGGTTCATTAAGCACAACTGTGTAAGGCATACAGGAGTTGACCACTGTCCACCCTAAAAGCTTAATGAGGCAGAGGTGTAAGTATTTGTGGCATTAAGTACATATTAGAATATTCATGTATCAGGTGACAAATGCCATTACAAAAGCTCATGAGGGAGATGTGTAGCAGACAGGGAGAGAGGTGTTGCTGCAGGTGACAAATGTCCATCACTAACAATGTATGAGGAAGTGGTATTGGCTGTCCTAAGTCCAAACTAGAATGTTTATTCATGAGGTGACAAGTATTAATTCCAGAAGGCTCAAGAAGTAAGCAGTAAGAGGTTAGGGTGCAGGTGACCACTGTCTATTACTGAAAGTCCATGTTGATACTGTATTATCCATTCATTCATTATCACACCCTTTCAGAGCTCATCTCAACAGCAATGGGCACAAACAAGGGAACCAACCAATCCATCGCTGGGTACAATGGGCCAATTTAGAGGTGCCAATGAAACTATATGACAAAGCTTTGGGCTGTGGGTGAAATAATAGGACACCTAAATACATTTATTGCAAGACACAGGGAGAACATGCAAACTCCACACTTTTAATATAACCAAGTTTATTCTGTAAAAAGCTCTAACTGTATGATGTGGCAGGTAAGTTCAAACAACTATACCACAAAAACTTCATGTACTGGTAAACCGCAAGTAAGAATCAGACTTGACTCTGCCCAAAGTGGCTAATTTACAATGGCTCCCATAAGTTCACTCTGATGGATCATTTCACACAGAGAACAGTCTGGAGCTCATTAAGATGCATAAAAAAAGATGAGCGTTACAAAATCTTCCTGGCACCAGCTGTTGCCCGACTCTCAGGCTGCCAGGTAACCCAACACAAGGCCACATAACAGATGGTGAGGGGATGGGATCACTCTAAGAACACAAATGCTGTACCACAATCTCCTCGCCCCACCTTCTTTTGACACTAATACCTGTCAGGTGTGGCTGAGCTGGGTGTGGTTCTTATCTTCTTTCAAAAACTTGTAAACGTTTTTTTTTTTTGTATTTTATTGATTTTTATTAAAATCAAATAACATTCCATACAGACAAGTCAAGTTTTACAAGACTTAGTTTGAAACAAATCAACTCCCACCCATGAGGATGAGAGCTAGGCCAGCAGAGTAAAACTTTAAGGTAGTAAAAATAAGTAAATAGATAAATGAATAAAAATAGATAGCGTTAAAAAAAGAGGGGAGAGAATCTGCTTCCTCTATTAAAATGTTTATTTTAAAATGTTATTTATCAGATCCAGCCAGGTTTTGGAAAATTTTTGTATAGATCCTCTAAGTGAGAATTTGCTTTTTTCCAGTTTCAAATAGTATATAACATCAGTTACCCACTGACTTAAATACAGGACAGTTAGTATTCTTCCAGTTGAGCGAGATAAGTCTACAAGTTAATACTGAAGTAAAGGAAATTACAGTTTGTTTGTCCTTCTCCACTTTAAGCCCATCTAGAAGAACACCAAACACAGCTGTTAATGGATTAGGAGGGATTGTGACACCAAGGCTGTCTGAAAGGCATTTAAAGATTTTGGTCCAGAATGATGTTAATTTGGTGCAGGCCCAAAACAGTTAATACATTTGACCATCTGCAAAGCTGAATCACAAGGTCTAGCAAATGTGCCTCCCCACTGGGGGTGTCATGCCCCATGATTATACAGGGAACTACACTAACACTGGACACCCCTTTATTTATCATGGTGTGCCTTAGCCTTTATCAGTGGTTAACATGCCACCAAGATGCAGTAGTAATGACCCTAGGGGTAGGTGAATCCAGCATAACTGAAATTGAGAGGATGGTGGGAGATGTTGCTGCATAGGGCAGAAGTTCCTCCAGCAGGAAAAGGGCGATCCTGTATGCTATGCAGTGCACTCTGTTGCCCACTAGGGGTTCACTGGTGGTTGTCTAGTCCTTTAATGAGATTCAGCATTGCATTGGTATACCTTAAGCTTCAAGTTTAGTTTTAAAAGATGGCCAAAATTCTCAAAGATATTTTAAACATTGTAATGTATCTCTAGCTCTACAGGCCAGTAAAGAGCTGACATTTTAGTTGGGCGACGAGTAATCCAAAATGTGGGAGGAAGAGAGGCCAGAAGAAGGAGAGTAGGAGGAAACTTACTCTGATGCCATTTGATAGGCAATTGGACCAGTCATCCTACATTAAAGCAAGGGGTACAAAGGCCTTATGTATCTGTGCATTTGAGGTTTTACTTTGCTATTATTGTACACCTTTTCTTTCTAAATTCCTTAACCATCCTGTTATTTTTATTAAAATAAACCCTTTTTTTAAATACATTTTGGTCCGTTCATAATTTGGACTTTGTGATGGCTCAGGAGCACCCCTACTGTCCACTCTCTCTAAACATGTGATCTTTTATTGTTTAAAACTGTAATATTTTTAACAATTCTTTTTGTCCATTTAAGTAATAGGTAATCCCAATATAGCACATAGCCAGCTTGAGGAATACATTAATATTAGAAATCAACTGCCATGAAAGACAAAAAAATATATTTTTTTTTCTCTGAGCAGCACGTGCTTGAGGCATAATTCACTAAATATTGTGACAGGGAAATAAACAACATGAAATAGCTTGTACTGCTATTCTACTAGCTTTAATACTAAACTACACAAAAGACATCTAAAATCGTATTCCTGCTGTAGAGCCCGTAGGAACTTGCTACAAAGACAGAAGAAATAACTGCCTAAATAACTAGCACGCAGAAGCAGCACAATGCAGAAACACACAGGAACAAGATGTACTTGCATGAACAAGGTACAGAAAAACAAATAGAAATATTGGGCACCAGAAACGATATGCAAAGTCATGCTCTCTAATTAGGTAAACTGCCAAAAAATCAATAATAAAAAGATGTCACAAAGTTGGCTAATCAAAAAGTTGATTGAAAAAGCTCAGAGATAGCTACTGGCTATTCTAAATTCACAAATCAGGCAAATGTGCACCCATGGCCTGCAGTGTGCTCCAGCACAGCAGCTGTCATAATAGTGCAACCATCATGTAAACAAAAAAGAGGTAGCAGAATAACTGTAGTCAATAAAACAGTGACCAATTTAAATAACTTCTAATAAGAACAATGTGAAATGCAAGAAATGACATTCAACCCTATGGTCCCTGCTCACCACGGCACCCAACCCTAGTTTTTATACGGAATTCACTGGAGATTAATAACCAATTTTCCTCCCCAAAACAATGTCTTCTTATTTTCACCATTTAACATTTTTTGACAGATGGTGGTCCTGATGGATCCCATGGAAGACCCAGACGACATCCTACGTGCAAACCGCTCCAGAGAAAAGTCATTTCTCTTTGATGTGGCATTTGATTTCACTGCCACACAGGTAAGCATTTTTGAGCACAACATCACTACTGTATTATGATATGCCCCAAACGTTACTGAGGAGCATACAATGAAGAAATACCAAGTTAACATTGAGATTACATCCATTACACCCTATACTTGACTCATACCAAAGTCAAACTGCTATTCACTATTCATTATGGCAACAAACAGGTTTAAAACAACTGAGGAATGTTTTTCTCATTGTAAGGTGGTCTGTCAAAGTTGGTGCCCCAGTTAATTCTGAGAAGTGACAAGAAAGCTGTCAATTCTAAAGTAAAATGTTTAATTTTGACTTTCTCTCATTTCCACAGGAGGATGTATACCGTGCCACAACCAAGGGATTAATTGAGGGACTCATCTCAGGTTACAATGCAACTGTGTTTGCCTACGGCCCTACAGGTATATGTCTCCAGATATTTCCAATTGACATCTTTAGAATAAGATCAGATTTACGCAACAGGCAGGACAGTAGAGTGGTTAAGGCCTTGAACCCTAAACTAGAACATTACTGGTTCCCTGCCCACTTCTAACTTATTGTGTGACCCTTAATCTGCTTGAGCTACCATTGAAAGGATGTATGTAAATAATTTTACTTCATCTTGTCAGTCACCATGAAATTGATTTTCTGGTCAGTTTAAATTCCATCCTAACTCATGATCATGAGCTGTATTTTCTAATCAAAAGAATGAAACAGTCGAAATTAGGTTCTTGCACAGGAAAAAGAAAGTGTTGCTTAACTCCTCATCAGTGATAGGGTGCAAATCAAAGTGATAAAATTGGACTTCAGTAGAACCTTTGATTCACCAGATTCATAGAAGTCATCTAAAAATATTTGTGCATATAGTTAGGATGACCCCTAAGCTCTCAGAATGGGGTAGGCACCATGAATGGCCCATTGGGAGAAGACCCAGGACATGCTAATGGGATCAGATCTGTTAATTTGCCTACAAGTATCTGGGAACTGCTAATAGGTTGGTTAGAAGCTTGCTGTTAATATTGTAGCTTGATCTATCCAGCTTGGCAGGTTGCAGTCTCAACAACCATCCGGAAACACCAAATGAAGGACAAATAAACAGAGGAGGAGTTCTGACAATATCTTGGATACTGTCTAAACTGATGAAACTTCATATTAAAAAGACATTCTTCTACAATTTAGGATTTTTGCACATGAGACACGACTTGTGTTCCAAGACGAGACTTGCCCACATGTAAAATATGATCATTTGTGAGGTGACTGAATATCTAGTAGAAGACTGGAGATTCTACAGTATTCTGTCACTCTAATGAAGATGTAAGTTTTGATCTGGATCTAGCAGATTATAGGATTTTCTTAAATTAGATATATATCTCAGCACACAGTACCTATAAAACTAGGCTAATATTTGTATTTGATTGTAGTCTGATATAGGAAGGGACATCATGGTGGTACAGTGATTAGAACTACTGCCTCAGAGATGATTCAAAAGAAACTGTCAATATCTAAGATTTGGTTTTATGAAATGTAACTTCCAATTCTTGAGAGGCCTGGGCATTGTATAGAAATTTTACCAACTTGTATTCCCTTTAATTAAATGTAAATTATAACCCAGGATAAGAACATCCAGTACTTTCTTTCATATGAGATGCAAGTATAGATAAATGAGAAGGTTGGTCTTTGTATATACAGGTAATGTCACATTAGTATGTGTTGGTGATTTCCAATCAAAACTAAGTCATTACAGTATTTAGATTTCCTTTTTATGAGTTATCAGCTTTTGAAAATCCAGTTACATGTGTGTCTGTTACACAAATAGAACTGTGCTAACACACCTATCTTTCAGGACAAGGCTTCTAACCAACTGAGCTTCTGTTACTGTCTAGGATTTATTATAGGACATAAGAGTTCTAACCCAAGAGGAATAAAGTATTCCTAACTTTACACCTGACATCAAAATCTGCAAGCTCAATAAAGTCTGTCAAGACCTATTAATGTGAGAATGCCTGTTATTTACTGTTCAGGCAGTCACCTTATATTTCAAAGATATAAGAAAAAAATTAATTAATTCATAAAGTATTCCTTTGGGTGTTTTCAGCCTAATATAAAAGATTCTTCCCTTGGCTTTTGCAGAGATTACTGGATTGCTGACTTGGTGGCGGCTGAGTGATGATTCTTTGGCCACTCAGGGGTTATTTGCACTCAATGAACTCTAGCCCAATGTTGTAAAGGCCAGCCCGAGGATAATTAGGGGCCGCTTTGTTTAGCAATTACATTTATAGGAACTGAATAAAATAAGCTATGCAAACACTTCCAGCTGCAACGGACTAATCTATTTTTCCATCAACTGCTTGTTAGTATCTCCTTCTGCGACATTTATAAGGTTGTTATGCTTGTTATTTTGATCTAATTACTTTTTACTAAATCATACATCAGAGAATTATCCAGGCTGTGACAGTGGAGAGGTTAAATATATGATAACTGCATACTTTTAATTTGTGTATCATCAACTCTCCTCAAAGTCTTTGAAATATCTGTCCACACAGCTTCACATTATCTAATTTTGTACACTACATATACATATAATAAGCTCCACAGCAGTGACCTAGCCCTAACAGCTCCCAAGTTATTACACTCTTATCTTCACAACTGTCCATTCATGTTGTGTCACATCATTTTCTATAGGATGTTGCCTCAAGTTTTAATTACTAATGACCAAGCCACAATGGGCCATGAACTCTATACACAAATTAAGAACCTGGCTATTATGATCTCTGCAGCTACATTATAACTTATAATATTACCAGTTTAGCTATACTAATGTATACATTTTGTGCAATTCACTCATTCCCAGTTACAAGGATGTTCCATATTTGTCCATATTTGTGGGGTTAACACACAAGTTCCAGCTTGCTACAGAATAATAGAAAAGGTAATATTGGTGTTTATATATAATGCCCATGACTAATGACATCTTAAGTGTTTTAATTTTTATAATATCATGATATCGTTTTCCCTACACAAAGCATTTTCAGGTCCTTTGTAATTCAGTCATATACCACAATCTCTTTTAATGGTTACCTAGACTCGGTGGGGCCTTAAGTGAATCTAATTTCTAGACGTTCTGCAAATAAACATTATCAAAGATTTAATGTTAGTCCTAAACATATAAAATAAACATTTGCAGCACTCTTCTTCAACTTGTTTTCTCTTGTCTGTTCTAGAATTCTGCAGTGCACACTTCATAACAGTTGACTTGCATTTCAATATCTGTGATTTTCTCACATTACACATACAGTCATGAAAAAGTTTGGGAACCCCTCTCATCCTGCATAATAATTTACTCTCCTTTCCACAAAAAAGATAAAAGTGGTATGGTCTTTTATTTCCTAGGAACATCTGAGTATTGGGGTGTTTTCTGAACAAAGATTTTTAGTGAAGTAGTATTTAGTTGTAAGAAATTAAATCAAATGTGAAAAACTGGCTGTGCAAAAATTTGGGTCCCCTTGTAATTTTACTGATTTGAATGCATGTAACTGCTCAATGCTGATTACTTGGTTGGATTAGCTTGTTAAGCCTTGAACTTCATAGACAGGTGTGCCCAATCATGAGAAAAGGTATTTAAGGTGGTCAATTACAAGTTGTGCTTCCCTTTGAATCTCCTCTGAAGAGCGACAGCATGGGATCCTCGAATCAACTCTCAAAAGATCTGAAAACGAAGATTGTTCAGTCTCATGGTTTAAGGGAAGGCTACAAAAAGCTATCGCAGAGGTTTAAACTGTCAGTTTCAACTGTAAGGAATGTAATCAGGAAATGGAAGGCCACAGGCTCAGTTGCTGTTAAACCCAGCAGGTCTGGCAGGCCAAGAAAAATCCAGGAGCGGCATATGCACAAGATTGTGAGAATGGTTACAGACAACCCATAGATCACCTCCAAAGACCAGCAAGTTGCTGCAGATGGTGTATCTGTACATTGTTCTACAATTCAGCGCAATTTGCACAAAGAACATCTGTATGGCAGGGTGATGAGAAAGAAGTCCTTTCTGCACTCACACCACAAACAGAGTCGCTTGTTGTATGCAAATGCTCATTTAGACAAGCCAGATTCATTTTGGAACAAAGTGATTTGGACTGAGGAGACAAAAATGGACTTTTTTGGTCATAACAAAAAGCGCTTTGCATGGCGGAAGAAGAACACCACATTCCAAGAAAAACACCTGCTACCTACTGTCAAATTTGGTGGGGGTTCCATCATGCTGTGGGGTTAGTTCAGGTATTGGGGCCCTTGTTAAAGTCGAGGGTCACATGAATTCAACCCAATATCAACAAATTCTTCAGGATAATGTTCAAGCATCAGTCACAAAGTTGGAGTTACGCAGGGGTTGGATATTCCAATAAGACAATGACCCAAAACACAGTTTGAAATCTACAAAGGCATTCATGCAGAAGAAGTACAATGTTCTGGAATGGCCGTCACAGTCCCCTGACTTGAATATCATCGACAATATATGGGATGATTTGAAGCAGGCTGTCCATACTCGGCAGCCGTCAAATTGAAATGAACTGGAGAGATTTTGCATGGAAGAATGGTCAAAAATACCTCCATCCAGAATCCAGACACTCATCAAAGGCTATAGGAGGACAGCATCTAGAGGCTGTTAGATTTGCAAAAGGAGGCTGAACTAACTATTGATGTAATATCTTTGTTGGGGTGCCCAAATTTATGCACATGTCTAATTTTGTTATGATGCATATTGCATGTTTTCTGTGAATCCAATAAACTTAATGTCACTGCTGAAATACTACTGTTTCCATAAGGCATGTCACATATTAAAAGGAAGTTGCTACTTTGAAAGCTCCGCCAATGATAAACAAAAATCCAAAGAATTAAGAGGGGTTCCCAAACTTTTTCATATGACTGTAAGTGAGTAAGCCTTAAAAACTACAATGGGATCCTCTCTGACAATGAATCCTTTCACTCCTATGACTTGACAATAAGGCTCCTTAGGCCTCTTACCTTGTTAAGCACACCACCACAAAAAATCTAAAGTTATTTTGAATTAAATTAAAATTAAAATGATCTGTTAACAATACGTAGTAGTGTAAGTTCTGGTAACTATACATTAAGTCACATTTTCAGTAGATTTTTCTCATTGTCTGCGCCTGAATGAGTCATTTAATCTCCAAAAAGCTCCTCTCAGGCAAAATATCCATTGGTTATTATATTAATGTTCTAGCCACACTGTTTCTGAGTCTCGCAAAGCACATGCTATGGCTGTCAAACCAAAGATCTGGCCATTAAGTCATGTAATATTGCCTTACCAACATGTACTGTTAAATATTCCTGGAGGTTTGTCTTTGCTATCTTCTAATATCTCCTAAACTCTAAACAAAGGCCAAAAACTCTCTATACTGTACATCTTCTATTAGAGATTGAATTCCATGGCCTCTAATACAGTGATCACAAAGCTTAACATCAAATATATAACATTATCTCAGCTTTTGCCCATTTTCAGTATTACACCTGGTTTGTCAGTATACTTCCAAGGTCCCCAGAGATGATTTCCAAAGCTCACGTTTATTTTGTCAAGCTTTATCTTTCGGCAGCCTGATGTTGGTAACAAAGCAACAGTGCTAACTGATAGTTATTTATTGGCATCATTGTGTCTTTTACCTCTTCTTTTTCAGAAAGGCTGCACCTTTGATATGGCCTTATAGTTAGCACTGTAATCCTCAAGGACACAGGTTCAGTCAAACCCCAGGAAACCTTAACCTGCCAGGCATAAGGAAACAACTGTTATTTCACATTCTGGATAAAACTAACAACTACATAATTAAGGGCTGATGTCAAGCAAAGCGTATTTGCTGTATGCTTGGTAAAGGAGCATTTACTTTAGCTATATGTTTTTTCAATATTCCTTCTACCTATCATGTTAAATCATTGACTTCCTATCATTCAAAAGGACTCACATGTTCAATTTGCTTGGCCTACAGGCTGTGGTAAGACATACACCATGCTGGGAACAGATGAAGAGCCAGGAATTTATGTGCAGACCTTGAATGACCTCTTCAAAGCCATTGAGGAAACAAGCGATGACATGAAGTACAGTGTTTCCATGTCCTACCTGGAGGTGAACAAACCACTCTTGCAGATTACATTTTTACATGCTTTTTCTGAGATGTCTTGTTCAATGTCATAACTGTGTTCTTACATGACATGATTGTGTTAACAGTTGTGCTATTTTCTTTTGTCTAATTTGCTGACTGTTTTATTTGTTGCTTATAATTTTAACAGTTGCGTTTAAAGAGAACCATACATTTTATGTACTGTTTTCAGTATTGTTTATAGCAATGACAACCGTTGCTATTCACATCACATGTCATGTGACGACATCAAGCTGCCATTAAAAACATGGTGGCACTCACAAGGAAGTGTCTAACATTTCAAAACAATATGTGAAGACTAATCTAAACAAATACATTTGCCATTTTTGTCCATTAATCTACACTAAACAACCCACAATGAGAAAGTGAAAAAATATTTTCAGAAAAGCTAACAAATTTATTAAACAGAAAAAACTGAAATCTCTCCTTTATACAAGTATTCAGATCCTTTAACATGGCTCATGAATTTGTGTTCAGGTGCCTCCTGTTTGTATTAATTATCCTTGAGATGTACCTAGGACTTGACTGGAGTCCACCTGTGGCAAATTGAAATGATTGGGCAAAATTTAAAAAGTCACACTCCTGTGTATAGAAGGCCCCACCATTCATACTGCATGTAAGGAAAAAAAAAACAAGCTCAAGCTAATTAATCTGGCATTTATGGTAGAGCGACTAGACAGGAGACAGTCTTGAGTAAAAGGCATATGACAGCTTCCTAAGAATTTGCCAAACAGCATTTAAAGGACTCTGAGATCAACAGGAAAAAAAGATTGTCTCATCTGATGAGGTAAAAATTGAACTTTTTGGGCAGAACTCCAAACATTATGTCTGGCAAAGACCAGGCATTGCTCATCACCTGGATAATACCACTGCTAAAGGGATGAACAGTGGTGGCAGCATCATGCTGTGGGGGTGTCTCTCAGTGGCAGGCAGAGAAAGACTGCTCAGAATTGAGGGAAGTGTGAATGAAGGCAAACAAAGTGAGGTCCATGAAGAACACCTGCTCCAGAGTGCATGTGAACTCACAGTTGGACAGTAAACCTTTCATAATGACAATGACCTAAAGCCAAGATAACACTGTAGTGGCTTTGAGACAAGGCTCTTACTGTCTTTGAGTGACCCAGGCAAAGCCAAAACTCAAACACCATTGAACACCTGTGGAGAGAGATAGCAGTTTACAGAAGCTTCACATTCAGTCTACCACAGCTTGATAGGAGCTGCCAGGAAGAAAGGAATAAACTGCCCAAATCCTGGTGTGTACTACCGGTACTTTTAGACTTAACCAAGAAGATTTGAAGCTGTTGCCAACTGAGCTTCTACAAGTACAGAATTAAGGGACTGAATACTTATATAAATTAGAGATTTCAGTTTTTTGTTTTTAATAAATTTGCTCACCTTACTGAAAAATCATTTTCTGTTTGTCATTATAGGTTATTGAGATTAAACTGATCACATCACAATAAAGTGTACAGAAAGTGAAGGGGTGTGAATACTTTCTGAACTTTTGAATTTTGCTTTAGTCTGCTTTTAGAATTCAGATTTAAGCTTTTGCTAGTGTTTTGGCAACTTGCTCCACTGCTTATTGAACCATTTACGTCAAACTATTGTCATGTCTCATCCTTTAAACTTGTTTTCAACTCTGCAACTCACTACTCCCCTAATAACAAACATAACAGAGGAAGTTAATTGGAAAGCAGTGGGAGATCTACCATCAAGGTGTTCTGGGTATGTACCCAGAGGCCCATGATGGAAAAGAGGCCTTTTCATGTAAAACTTTTTCACCCTCTGGTCGATATACTGATCAAATCTTTACACAGTGAAATGACTAAGGGGTAACTCAATGAAACAATAAAGTCTCCACACATCGAAATGACCGAGAGGGACATACAGTACCTCTGACATCCACCACACCACCATGAAACTAAGTTTCTGCCTGCTCAACACAACAGTGAAAAATGCTGTGCATTATTAAAAGCATGATCAACTCCCTGTTAGGGTGGTAAGGCATCCAAGGGCTGAAAACCTAGTCAATTTTGCAGTATTAGCCCTCAAGACCTGTTACAATTCATCCAATCATCTACTGAACTCACTTGATTCAAATTTGGAGTTAAGGAAACCAGAGCATATCCTGGTAACATTAGGCAAAGGGCAGGGACCAGTATTGCAATTCTCATTCACCATGGCTAGTGCAGCTCTGTGATGTCACACTGGCCTCACAGAGCATCATGGGGCACTGAAAAAAAAAAAGTTTGACTAAGCAGGGCGTACAGCATACAAAGGAAAAACCCTTTGATGAATTTTGCCAATCAACACTAGTGCCTTTAAGGTATCCAAGGACACTGAACAATGGAATAAAAGAAGCAAAAAAACAAAATAAATACAAGTAAGGAAGGATAAATGTAATACGTATACATGTATAAATATTTACAAACATACATATAAAAAAACATTAAATGTATTTAAAAAAGCCAGGAAAGTATCATACAAAATATATATCCGAGATTGAACGTCTTTGTGCACCAGCACTTAACCTCTGCGTGTGAGGGGTGCTGCTCCACAATGTATTTTGAAACTGAGATAATCTCTGAGGTGATAGTAGTATTGGTCAGGCCACTATGGACTGGGCAGACTGCTCTCTTGTTTCATTCACTGCCTGTCCAGGCTGGTTCAATATTTGAACAAGATACAGAGACAGATAAGTCAATCTTGAGAGATGGAGTGTCAGATAGAAACTTCAAGGCTTCACAGCTTTCAGGTTATGTCATAAAATGAAAGGACTCTGGTGAGCTCATTGCTAGCACAGACTCTGTGAGCACAGCAGTTGGAAGTGACCTTATCAATTTATCTTTTTTTTGTTTATTATTATTATCATAGACTTGTTTGTGCAGAGAGTAAATGCACCCTTGGCCATCTAATAAAATCCTTAGCTTGTTTACAGATATAATTCTAAATTTAACCCGGTATAGAAAAGAAATGCCACACAGTGCGTAAACTCAGGAAAATATTTTCAATTTCATCCGGAAACATAGAAATAGTAGATTATCTAGGAGCAGCCGAAAAAAGAAGCATGCATGGATGGTTCAAATCTGCCAAACTATGAGGGACATGCTGATCAAAACAAAGTAAAGTAAAACAAAGAAGGCTAGCTCAGTGTAGGCTTTTAAAATGTAAGACTATAATGGCTTTTCATTTTTTGTGCCAAACTTTCCTGTTTTTGTGTTTAATACAGATTTACAATGAAATGATTCGAGACCTGCTTAATCCTTCCTCCGGCTTCCTGGACCTCCGAGAAGATGCCAAAGGAGTGATTCAAGTTGCAGGAATAACTGAAGTGTCCACTATAAATGCGGAGGAGGTGAGAATCCTAAATACGAGATAGACACAGAAACATGTATTAATGGGGAACCTCTATGTGTCATACTAACCCAGAGCAAAAATGCCAAAACACTAGCAATAATGATTTACTTAAACACATAAAAAAAAAACTGGTGTCAGCCGAAACATATGCAGTTCTTAAAATCTCAAGAACCTCAAGGATGGAATAATCAGGAAGCAAATACAAAGTAATAAAAGAATAAACAAAAATAAAACCCTGTTGTCTCTCTAGTCCTCATTGTATAGGTTCAAATTGTCTGGGATGGCCTCTTGACCACAATCTAAGGCATTAAATTATTAGCACTAAATAGCTCTCCCTTTTTTTCTACTATCTGTACTACATCCCTTCTAGGTTAAAACTTTAACTCACTCCACAAGTTCAAGTTTACTCAAAAAATGTGACTACTCTATACCCAGCTTTTGAGATCATGAATGCTACTGGAAAGTCCTGCAGCCTTCTCACCAGACCTCCTTCTGGTGTCTCCAAGCATATATGGTTTTGCCAGTTCCCATGTAATAGCATCTTTGCTGTCATCTGGCAGTTTGGAGTTTCTCAAACCTTTCCCTTTGACACTAATATAAATAAGAATTTACTCTATTAAAATATACACACACAGATAATGTATTTGTCCAAAGACTTTACCACAACCCCATAAAAACACACAACTTTTTGGTTGAAAAATAAGAGAGCTGCAGACACCTGATAACAGGCTTGTAGTTGGGAGTAAGATGTGGACCGATCTTCCCAGATGTGCCACAGGTTTACATTTAAAGACATTAACATTTGGATAGAGCAGGATAGAGCGTGTTGTGTCCACAAATAGAACATGAAGAGAGAAGTTTGTTCCTTCCAAAGCTCCCCTGGTTGAAGTCACCAGCATAAAAAATATATATATGTATGTACACATCTACTCTATAAAGAGTAGGACAGCTGCTGTACAGGCTTTTAAATGTTCGAAGTGCTGCGTGAGATGCAGATCACGCGGCACGGCAGCAGCTGATTGAGCAAAGAGGAGGTTTAAAAAAAAAAAACAAAAAAAAACTATTTGTTTCCCATTGTATCACCGTTTAAGCGGGGGATTTGGAGGAGCGACCGCGTCTCCTTGGGGTGCGTTCAGCCCCCCTCTTCACAATGAGAGCGGCAGAGACGCAAAGTGGCTAGTGCATAGCGCATGCCGGGTATGGGTTGGCGAGCAAAGCAAGCAGGGGGAACCCCCTAGTACAATATAAAAAATAGATAGACACTTTATTAATCCCAAGGGGAAATTCACAAATATATATATTCAAATTCACACACATTATATTCACAAATATACACATTCACACACATATACATTATACACCCACACATACATACATTACACATACACACACACATATATATATATACATATATATATATATATATATATATATACATACATACACACACAGATAGATAGATAGATAGATAGATAGATAGATAGATAGATAGATAGATAGATAGATAGATAGATAGATAGATATACTGTACACACATGCATAGGATCACACCAAAAATAAACTATTGATATTACCAAGATACACCTCATAATTCTTGAATGGAAAATTATATTACCTGCCTCAGTTACAAGTTTAAAGTTTTGTACAAGGAAATGGTTGATAAGGACATGTCACTTAAACAATGTGACTTACTGGTCAATGAGGTAATACCTGCAGGTGACAAGCTAGCATTATTTCAGTCTATACATGGAGATGCCTACACATGGCTGAACCTGCTCAAAGGGATTTCTTTATATTTTCAGAAAATCCTTATTTCCTTTTTCCTTATTTAATGTATTATTTTTGTAGGATGTTGCCTGTGGTCATACATTTCTCCCTTTTGCCCTTTAATGAAACTGGATATCTCCAATAGGAAAAGAAACTCTGAAACCAATGGGGTCCGAGTCCCTTCTAAAAACCTGTATATATTGGTGTATATAGCTATTATAGTAGATAGTTCAATAGTTTGTGTTTTTGTCTTATAGACAAATGTGGCTTTACTACACAAATGTGTCTCACTGTTGTTAAAGACCAAGCAACAATTAAAATAAATAAAAATTATATTAGTGATCAGCCCAAACTAATTCATTTCAATGTTCTTTATTGACACCATGCTCTAGCTGTAATCATTTATGTTTCACTGCTGTTGTTAAATGCATGCATAGTAGTACAGACTATTACATATATTCCAAGTTGTGTTTACTTGTTTAACTAAGAGCAAGCACAAGTAAACATGTTAATGTTCTACTGACATATACAAACTTAGTAACTAAAAATACTAAAAACCAAGCTGCCTTTTCAAAGAAATTGTGGAAGTGTGGATGTAGGTAGATTCACTGCAAGTAATATGATTTAAACAGGTGGAGATGAAGTACACATGATTGCCCCTTTCTTTCTTGCATGTCAATAGTGCACCATTTGGTCCCTGTGCCTGTGCCTGGCTGGGAGGCAGATATGACGGATGGTTGGGAAGAGAGGCAGGATGTTCCTTGTCTCAGACAGGCTGATCATAATCCCTACCTACTCATAATACTCATAATAATCATTATTAACTGTGAAAGAGTCATAGGCCCTGCAGGACCCTGTCTGATTCCAAGATCCCCTGTCTTAACCATTGCACCACACTGCTAGCTACAGGCTTCCAACACACATACAGTGGTGTGAAAAACTATTTGCCCCCTTCCTGATTTCTTATTCTTTTGCATGTTTGTCACACAAAATGTTTCTGATCATCAAACACATTTAACCATTAGTCAAATATAACACAAGTAAACACAAAATGCAGTTTTTAAATGATGGTTTTTATTATTTAGGGAGAAAAAAAATCCAAACCTACATGGCCCTGTGTGAAAAAGTAATTGCCCCCTTGTTAAAAAATAACCTAACTGTGGTGTATCACACCTCAGTTCAATTTCCGTAGCCACCCCCAGGCCTGATTACTGCCACACCTGTTTCAATCAAGAAATCACTTAAATAGGAGCTGCCTGACACAGAGAAGTAGACCAAAAGCACCTCAAAAGCTAGACATCATGCCAAGATCCAAAGAAATTCAGGAACAAATGAGAACAGAAGTAATTGAGATCTATCAGTCTGGTAAAGGTTATAAAGCCATTTCTAAAGCTTTGGGACTTCAGCGAACCACAGTGAGAGCCATTATCCACAAATGGCAAAAACATGGAACAGTGGTGAACCTTCCCAGGAGTGGCCGGCCGACCAAAATTACCCCAAGAGCGCAGAGACGACTCATCCGAGAGGTCACAAAAGACCCCAGGACAACGTCTAAAGAACTGCAGGCCTCACTTGCCTCAATTAAGGTCAGTGTTCACGACTCCACCATAAGAAAGAGACTGGGCAAAAACGGCCTGCATGGCAGATTTCCAAGACGCAAACCACTGTTAAGCAAAAAGAACATTAGGGCTCGTCTCAATTTTGCTAAGAAACATCTCAATGATTGCCAAGACTTTTGGGAAAATACCTTGTGGACTGATGAGTCAAAAGTTGAACTTTTTGGAAGGCAAATGTCCCGTTACATCTGGCATAAAAGGAACACAGCATTTCAGAAAAAGAACATCATACCAACAGTAAAATATGGTGGTGGTAGTGTGATGGTCTGGGGTTGTTTTGCTGCTTCAGGACCTGGAAGGCTTGCTGTGATAGATGGAACCATGAATTCTACTGTCTACCAAAAAATCCTGAAGGAGAATGTCCGGCCATCTGTTCGTCAACTCAAGCTGAAGCGATCTTGGGTGCTGCAACAGGACAATGACCCAAAACACACCAGCAAATCCACCTCTGAATGGCTGAAGAAAAACAAAATGAAGACTTTGGAGTGGCCTAGTCAAAGTCCTGACCTGAATCCAATTGAGATGCTATGGCATGACCTTAAAAAGGCGGTTCATGCTAGAAAACCCTCAAATAAAGCTGAATTACAACAATTTTGCAAAGATGAGTGGGCCAAAATTCCTTCAGAGCGCTGTAAAAGACTCATTGCAAGTTATCGCAAACGCTTGATTGCAGTTATTGCTGCTAAGGGTGGCCCAACCAGTTATTAGGTTCAGGGGGCAATTACTTTTTCACACAGGGCCATGTAGGTTTGGATTTTTTTTTCTCCCTAAATAATAAAAACCACCATTTACAAACTGCATTTTGTGTTTACTTGTGTTATATTTGACTAATGGTTAAATGTGTTTGATGATCAGAAACATTTTGTGTGACAAACATGCAAAAGAATAAGAAATCAGGAAGGGGGCAAATAGTTTTTCACACCACTGTATACATCCATCCATCCATCCATTTTCCAACCCGCTGAATCCGAACACAGGGTCACGGGGGTCTGCTGGAGCCAATCCCAGCCAACACAGGGCACAAGGCAGGAACCAATCCTGGGCAGGGTGCCAACCCACCGCAGGACACACACAAACACACCCACACACCAAGCACACACTAGGGCCAATTTAGAATCGCCAATCCACCTAACCTGCATGTCTTTGGATTGTGGGAGGAAACCGGAGCGCCCGGAGGAAACCCACGCAGACACGGGGAGAACATGCAAACTCCACACAGGGAGGACCCGGGAATCGAACCCAGGTCCCCAGGTCTCCCAACTGTGAGGCAGCAGCGCTACCCACTGCGCCACCGTGCCGCCCCCACTGTATACAATACTTGACAATTCTTGGCAATTTAATTTTCACTTGCAGTATATTTAAACGGTGTGCTATATTCTGTACACCTTCAGTTAGTGGAGAGTGGCTAGCTTCACCATTCAGTCTTCATAATATAACCATTTTCCAACCTGTTTAATATAATCCTAGGCCATGGAGGGCCAGAGTATATCCGGGTAGCACTGGGTGCAAGACAGGAATCCGAAATGGAAGGGAACCAGTCTATTCACATTACATATCCACTCTTGGCCTACTAGCATAATCTGCACATCTTTAGCTCTGTGGGAGGAAAAACTGCATTACCATGTTTCAGTCAAATAGGATTTCAAATATTGCACTTGCAGGTTCTGAATCTACCCCTCAGTACATACACCAATAGATACAATCTCTCCACCGCAAGGATATGCTTTCCAGATATCTCTCTAGCATAGTCATTAATAATTACAAAATCATTTCCAATTTACCACTGCAGTCTTTTCCTACTCATGAGCTTTTCAGTTCCAAAGTAAATCTCTGCTCTGATATGAAATGTACAGTTCTGCCCAATACAGAATGAACCTCACTGCCATTGTAGTCCATCCATTATCCAACCCGCTATATCCTAACTACAGGGTCACGGGGGTCTGCTGGAGCCAATCCCAGCCAACACAGGGCGCAAGGAAACAAACCCCAGGCAGGGCACCAGCCCACCGCAGGGTTGGCGCACACACACACACTAGGGATAATTTAGAATTGCCAATGCACCTAACCTGCATGTCTTTGGACTGTGGGAGGAAACCCACGCTGACACGGGGAGAACATGCAAACTCCACGCAGGGAGGACCCAGGAAGCGAACCCGGGTATCCTAACCGCGAGGCAGCAGTGCTACCCACTGCACCACCGTGCCGCCCACTGCCATTGTAGTTCTACATAATATTGCTTTGGCAAAACTGAAGCTCATCATGCTTTATTTCAATACCATTACCTGCCTGCCATGTCTTGCTTTTCAGGATTAGCCAGTTGAACCACAGCTTTGAGATTTTCTTTTTTGCGACTGTGACCTCACATTTCGTGTGCTGAATGAATGCCTGCTGTTTGGGTTATGCTGGTGACTACACCCACCTTTTGCAGAGAAAGGAAGTGTCGGGACAATTGTGCATGTCTACTTTTTTTGAGCGGGAGTCTTCCCCATGATTTAATTAATACAGTTAGTGGCCTCTGTTTTACACTAAGTCTTTAGAATTAATAACACAATGGTTAGCACTGCTACTTCACAGCTCCAGGAGACAGGGCTTGAGTCTCAGTTTGGTCACTCTTTGTATGGACTGTGCACATTTTCATCCATGCATGCTTGAGATACTATCATTTTCACCCCTAAGACACAGTAATATGTTAACAAGTCACTCTAAACTTGACATCTATGAGTGTGTGTGAATGGGCACTGTGATAGTCTATTGCTCCACTGTATCCTGATGAACAATGTTACTGACTGAATGCTAGCAAGCCCATTAGGGACCTGTCTCACAATCAACTTAAAGGGTGGTAAACAGCTTTTGTACTTATATTAACAGTACATTTGTTTCATTGCTTTTAGAAGAAAAACCAATACACAAGTAGAAGAATCCCACCCAGGGATTGAGAGAATCTATAAACGTCACACAGAATGATTGGGGATAGATTCAAACAAAACTGTTTGGGGAAAAAAAAAAAAAAAGTATTAATAACACATAAACATTTCTAGTCTTGTTATTTTAGTCAAGTAAGTAATTGAATTTACGTAACACAAAGGTTAGTGTTGCTGCCTCACAGATCCACACCCTGGGTTCAAATCCTGCACCAAAGACATGGCAGGTTCAGATGATTCTTGACTCTAATTTGGCCCTGTGTGTTTGAGTGGGCCCTGTCATGGACTACTACCTGCCTAATACTCCAAATCTCCACAATCCTGAATTAGATTATGCAGGATTGAGAATGTTATACAATATATTCAATATACAGTAGAACCTCTGGTCACGAACGTTTCCGAACACGTACAAATCGGGTTACGATCAAATAGTTTACCAAAATTTTGCATCTGTTCATGACCACACGCTCTGGTGGCGAACAAAAATACTGGCGGCCAGTTTCCCTACGCACGTTCATATGCGCCAATGATTTCCCATTCTCTGTTTCCCATTTTCTTTTGTTTGCGTATACAGGGCCTAACAAAGCAGCTGATGTTGCAAAAGGAGTTATAATGCTAACCAAGCAGAGGCCTCAAGTGCTGGAAAAACTGTTGCTAGTGTGGTTGAATGAGAAGCAACTTGCAGAGGATAGTGTAAGCGAGCCGATCATATGCGAGAAAGCCAGGAAGATTCATGGCGATTTGCTGAAAAAAAAAAAATCCTTTTTCGAATGGTGAGGTGAGGAATTTAAAGCCAGTAGAGGATGGTTTGAAAAGGCTCACAAGAGAAGTGGCATTTAATTTTTTTTCCCTATCCTTAAAACTCATAAAAAAAAGTGTTTACAGCGAGCGGTTCGTAAGGGTCTAGCGCGAACTCTTACAATGTTAGTTTTCTCTGTTGTTCAAGGTTTTCTCAGTGTTATTCAATGTTTTTACATTTAGTTTACTATTACACTGTGCATTCTATGGTATAATTAACTATTTTTGTGCTTAAAATATATATATACAGTGGTGTGAAAAACTATTTGCCCCCTTCCTGATTTCTTATTCTTTTGCATGTTTGTCACACAAAATGTTTCTGATCATCAAACACATTTAACCATTAGTCAAATATAACACAAGTAAACACAAAATGCAGTTTTTAAATGATGGTTTTTATTATTTAGGGAGAAAAAAAATCCAAACCTACATGGCCCTGTGTGAAAAAGTAATTGCCCCCTTGTTAAAAAATAACCTAACTGTGGTGTATCACACCTGAGTTCAATTTCCGTAGCCACCCCCAGGCCTGATTACTGCCACACCTGTTTCAATCAAGAAATCACTTAAATAGGAGCTGCCTGACACAGAGAAGTAGACCAAAAGCACCTCAAAAGCTAGACATCATGCCAAGATCCAAAGAAATTCAGGAACAAATGAGAACAGAAGTAATTGAGATCTATCAGTCTGGTAAAGGTTATAAAGCCATTTCTAAAGCTTTGGGACTCCAGTGAACCACAGTGAGAGCCATTATCCACAAATGGCAAAAACATGGAACAGTGGTGAACCTTCCCAGGAGTGGCCGGCCGACCAAAATTACCCCAAGAGTGCAGAGACGACTCATCCGAGAGGTCACAAAAGACCCCAGGACAACGTCTAAAGAACTGCAGGCCTCACTTGCCTCAATTAAGGTCAGTGTTCACGACTCCACCATAAGAAAGAGACTGGGCAAAAACGGCCTGCATGGCATATTTCCAAGACGCAAACCACTGTTAAGCAAAAAGAACATTAGGGCTCGTCTCAATTTTCCTAAGAAACATCTCAATGAGGGCGGCACGGTGGCGCAGTGGGTAGCGCTGCTGCCTCGCAGTTGGGAGACCTGGGGACCTGGGTTCGATTCCCGGGTCCTCCCTGCGTGGAGTTTGCATGTTCTCCCCGTGTCTGCGTGGGTTTCCTCCGGGCGCTCCGGTTTCCTCCCACAATCCAAAGACATGCAGGTTAGGTGGATTGGCGATTCTAAATTGGCCCTAGTGTGTGCTTGGTGTGTGGGTGTGTTTGTGTGTGTCCTGCGGTGGGTTGGCACCCTGCCCGGGATTGGTTCCCTGCCTTGTGCCCTGTGTTGGCTGGGATTGGCTCCAGCAGACCCCCGTGACCCTGTTTGGATTCAGCGGGTTGGAAAATGGATGGATGGATGGACATCTCAATGATTGCCAAGACTTTTGGGAAAATACCTTGTGGACTGATGAGACAAAAGTTGAACTTTTTGGAAGGCAAATGTCCCGTTACATCTGGCATAAAAGGAACACAGCATTTCAGAAAAAGAACATCATACCAACAGTAAAATATGGTGGTGGTAGTGTGATGGTCTGGGGTTGTTTTGCTGCTTCAGGACCTGGAAGGCTTGCTGTGATAGATGGAACCATGAATTCTACTGTCTACCAAAAAATCCTGAAGGAGACTGTCCGGCCATCTGTTCGTCAACTCAAGCTGAAGCGATCTTGGGTGCTGCAACAGGACAATGACCCAAAACACACCAGCAAATCCACCTCTGAATGGCTGAAGAAAAACAAAATGAAGACTTTGGAGTGGCCTAGTCAAAGTCCTGACCTGAATTCAATTGAGATGCTATGGCATGACCTTAAAAAGGCGGTTCATGCTAGAAAACCCTCAAATAAAGCTGAATTACAACAATTTTGCAAAGATGAGTGGGCCAAAATTCCTCCAGAGCGCTGTAACAGACTCATTGCAAGTTATCGCAAACGCTCGATTGCAGTTATTGCTGCTAAGGGTGGCCCAACCAGTTATTAGGTTCAGGGGGCAATTACTTTTTCACACAGGTTTGGATTTTTTTTTTCTCCCTAAATAATAAAAACCACCATTTACAAACTGCATTTTGTGTTTACTTGTGTTATATTTGACTAATGGTTAAATGTGTTTGATGATCAGAAACATTTTGTGTGACAAACATGCAAAAGAATAAGAAATCAGGAAGGGGGCAAATAGTTTTTCACACCACTGTATATATTTACATACAGTTCGTACAGTCTGGAACGGATTAATTGTATTTACATACAATCTTATGGGGAAATTATGTTCTGGTTGCGACCAAATTGGGTCGTGTCCAGAGTTTTGGAATGAATTACGGTCGTGACCAGAGGTACCAAAGTGGTAGTGCTGCTGCTTTGTAGTAAGGAGACTGTGGAAGATTGTGGGTTCGCTTCCCGGTTCCTCCCTGTGTGGATAGCGCTTTGAGTACTGAGAAAAGCGCTATATAAATGTAATGAATTATTATTATTATTATTGACACTCCACCACCATGAATTGGAAAAAACATGAAAAATTATACAGTATAGGCAAAATTCAGTAAATCATCTAATAAAGAAATGGAGAAGTCTGTGTAGTACAATTCAAGATATGATATTGGAGGACAAGTGCTTAAGCAATAGTTGCACTTATCTTTCATGAAAAAATAACAAACAACTATTATTTTAAAAAGCTGACATTAAACCAAAAATAGAATTTGTCAGTAGACAGGTAAAAATGCAAACAGCAAGTGAAATTAAATCAGACAGTCAAACAGAAGTAGATTCCAATTTTTAATTCAGGTCCACCAGAAGTATGCTGTAAGATGCTGTGCTTCTCGTTCCGTCTTTTTGGAATAATGAGTCCGAGTTAAGACCACGGACACATGAACACAATAAAATAAAAGAGAGATTTTAGAGAAATTTGCAAACACGTCTGAATGGGAGTCAGATGCTTACGATCACAATAAGCTTTAATGTATGTTAAAATATCCATTAACTTCTTTTCCATACTTAGCGTGCATATTACATGGCTGCGAGGGGACAATTAATACTGCTATCATCATTTTTAGACAGAAACTACTTTTGGCAGGGATACCGGCATTTCAATTAATGTTCATCCATCATAGCCAGAATATATCAAAGCATAACTAAAGAGGAACTACTCTTGAATTAAGTACCAGTATGTTAAGAGATGTCCCTCAGTCCTTTTATGCACCCGTTTAATTTAATAATTGGGTAATGTGAATGTTGACTCTATTCACAAAAATTCACACATATAGATATGAACCAACCTAGTATGGGATACCATAATTTTAATAAATGGCTAAGCATCCATCCATTGAATCTTCTTAAATCAGAGCTGGAGCCTATACCAGCATCACTGCTAACACACAGCAGCCAAACCTGAATCAGACACCACTATGTTAATACATTAAAATGTCCATGCATTAACCCATTTACTAAACTAAGTTAATAAAACAATAGGGACACTATGAGCTGGAAGCTTTCATGTTTAAAGTATGAAAGGTACAAGGTGAACAACAGGAGTCACTCACAAGCAGTCCTCATACACAGTATACTCAAGAGACCAGTTATGAAAAAAGTCATTTTTGTATAAAATAATGGGCACAAGGAAGGGGAAATATGAACAATACAAAAAAATACAAACACATGTCCTCCTTTTCTTCCTGCTCCCTGGGTGATGTGGAGGACCCCCTTTCCTGTGCCACACCATGGCCTCCAGGAAGTACATTTGTGTTGTTAAAACCAACTTCGGATACGGGATCATTCTACCAACAGCTTCCCCAAATGGCACCCATGGAACCAGAATGCTCTGTGGTATAGCGGGTCCGTAGCTTCAAAAGAATGGCCAGATTTTAATTTATCCATTTCACCGTGTTAGTCTCCGTGGGTGCGATCAGGCAGCCGCGGGGAGTTGATGAGGTAATTGGGATGAGTCACACCTACACGTGAAGGTGCAATCGTTCTCAATTGCTTAATCAGCTTTCTGCGGTGCGCGATTGAGACGCTGTGCCCACAGAGCCGCATATGTACGGGCTGACATAGAGAAGGGAAAAGGAAAAAGCTGGAAGAGACGTAAAGGAAAATGAAAGAAAGGCTTGGAGAACGAGAGTGTGGGTTCCATGTGGAGTGAAGGATTGGTGCTTGAGGGATGGATCGTGCCCACTGATGATGTGGAAGAGTGGGTACGATCACAGAGGAAACCGCCCTAAGAATCTGAGGGATGACTGTGTGAGTGATAAGGAAGACGGGAAGACAACCGACCCCGAGCGGTCTGGCAGATGCCGGAGGAGGCAGCCAAGACGGGGGTCGGTACTGAAAGGACCACGACTGCTGAAGTCTCTTCAGCTGAGCATGCCTTGGGTGAACTGGAGAGACTGGGAAGGAGCTGTGCTTGGCTGGTGGGACCCCAATGTCTGCTGCAGGATTTTAATCTCGTTTTAGCCTTGTTTTAAACCTTTTTTTTATGGATTATTTATTGAAACACTTTGAGGGCACTGCACTGTTTTGAACACTATTTGGATTTGTTTGTTTTAATAAAAGCACTGTATGCACTTTACAACTTCCCCTTGCTTCGTTTGGTGTCATCATTGTCCAGTTCATCTGGTTACATTACTGATGGTGTTGGGTTCAAGAGGCTCCCAAAAGTGAAGTGAGAGCATAGAGAAAGACCCGCATCACCACATGCCAATGTTGCCCTGCACTTGTCCAGATGGGGCTCAACAAAAGTGATGCTGTCACCTAGTATCCTGGGAAATAAAATGTAGATGGGAGGCAGTCTCCTACTGCCTCTCACTTTTGTTGGCCTCTCAACCAAGAAAAGGAATGACAATCACCCTGAATGGGATGTTCCATCCATTATATCGGCCTCCCAACCAGGGACAAGGTCTATCTTAGCCATGTTGCCAATCTCTGTGAAACCTAAATCGCTGGGTAATGAAGAGATGACTGGTCTCTGTGATACATAAATGAGAGCTGGGACTTGCATATTCTGTAATGAGCGTCCTTGCTGTCACTCTTCAGACTGAAGCACTCCTGTTAACAGTAAATTAGTAACTTTTCTTTATTGTTTTGCTCCTATTATGGAGTCTCTGGAGTTATTTCCAACGCACTCCCTATTAACGTTGGTGCTACCATTGGTTGGTAGCAGTAACCCTCCTGGTCTGCAGTTGACTGTAATTTCAGTCAATACCTAGAATTCCTCCATGACATACAAAATTACATAGCAGTTATAGTTCTGGAGTAAGAATGATAAAAAAAAAAAGAAATGCATCATATCACTAATATAATGAAGTGTTTGAAACAAACAGATATTTACTTACAAGCAGTCAAACTGTAAGCTGCCTGTGAAGGAACTACGTTAGACCTGCAGAAAGAAAAGCAGTGGTGTGAGAAAAAAAATATAAGTAAAACTGTTAATGCCTAATCTTTTTTGAGAAAATTTACAATTGTTAATGCTCATCTGTTCTGATGCAGTTATAGTTTAAAACTGACAAAACAACAAAAATATAGGACAAGACTTTACAATGTAATAGAGATCAGCATTACTGATGCATGGCTGCAGCACACCAACTTCCAGTCTGCTGTGAGCCATATTGAAACAAATATTTGACAGTGCAGCTGAATCTGGCCAAATCCTCACATAGGTATCTTTCTTTTTTTACGTCTGAACTCTGACCCTTAAAAGGACTGTACTGTTAATACTAAACGTAACATAACATTCTTAGACCCATTTAATCTCATTCAGAGTCAGAGGAGGCTGGAGTCTATCCTGCCAGTACCCAGTGCAAGGCAGGAAACAGCCACAGACAAGATACCAGTCCATCACAAGTTCCTCTCGTGTACACCCACCAACTCTCACACTCGGATCAATTTAGAATCATGAGTAAACCTAGCCCGCAGTTTTTAAGGATGGTCAAGTAAATGTCTGTAATGTAGACAGAAGGAGAACACACAAACTGCATATGGACAATGATGAAGCGTGGGATATAAACTCAGGAACACTAGATTTATGAACTAGTAGCAATAACTGCCATGCTATCTTACAATAGAAAAGTGAAGTCTTATGTTTTCACTTTATTTAGATACTTTACAGTGGATCCATCTTCTCAACTCCACTTACTCACACCACTCTTGTTCACACTTTAAGATTCTTGTTTTATTCCCTCACTCCTCAGATAATGCAGCTTCTGATGAAAGGCAACAAACAGCGAACCCAGGAACCTACGGCTGCCAACCAGACATCATCACGATCTCATGCCGTGCTGCAGGTGGCGGTGCGTCAGCAGAGCCGCTACCGTGACATTCTGCAGGAAGTGCGTTTTGCTAGGCTTTTCATGATTGACTTGGCTGGTTCAGAACGTGCTGCACAGGTAGGTGTCTTTACTGCTCAGTCTTTGATCTCTAATCCAGGGTGCACAATATCGTTACCCAAGAAAAATGACGTATTACATTCACGTATCGCACAACTCCCAATTATGGTAAACAAAGGACACCCTTTTTACTATAGTGATGACCTTTGCAACCCTACTGCTTAGTGTGCTCATGTTTGTTTGTGCGGTTGGAGAGAAGAAACTACTGTTGACTCTCGTTTAGCAGTGTTTGCCAGTCTGTCAGCCTGCAACTTGATACATGGCAAATTTGATAGACGATCAGGGAGCAGTGCTGCACAAAGCTGCCCTAAGACCACCCCCTGCTGTTCTAGTCATCAGGATTTTCATGTGGGGATGGTTTTCAAATAAAAAAAAAAACAATTATCCTTTTGTATAAAAGTCTGACAAGGCAGTTGGAGTCAACCAGAGCCCCTCAACCTTGCAACACAAGAGCTCACAGTCATTTTTAGAAATCTGCAGATCTGGATGCTCTACAGACATTGTATAAAGTCTCTAGAGGAAGGAAGTGCAGTCACTGTGGACCATAGGTGGGAAAATAAGCTCTTCCATAGACTGCATCACTGTAAACTGTCTTCTAATTATTAATAATGACCAAATTTAGATTTTTCTCACATTTTTAAGTCTACTCTATGTCATAAATGAGCTGAATCTTAGAAGCTTCAAGTCATTATATTTATTAGGTGTCAAAATATACTGAAAGAATTTGATACCAGAGGAAGTTCACAGAGTTAGATAATATCACACACTCATCAATCTCATTCTTCTTTACTTTCTCTGCTATCTAGACTCAGAACCGAGGACAGCGTCTAAAGGAAGGTGCTCACATTAACCGCTCATTGCTTGCACTGGGAAACTGCATTAATGCCCTGAGCGAGAAAGGTGGCAACAAATATGTTAACTACAGGGACAGCAAACTGACACGTCTTCTTAAGGTGAGTAATGTTCTCCCTGTGGTGAGTGCTTAAGAGTCACCAGTAATTACACTTTATGTGGCATGACCCAAAAATGTGCAGGTTAATTAACTGGGGACTCTAAATTGGCCTCACTGTGAGCAAGGGTTTGTACCCTGCAATGGACTGGTGCTCTGTTTATGACAGTTTCATATCTTATACACTCACTTATACACTCTTTCTTTTTATTGATTACCGATACAGAGATACCCTCTACTGTCCACTAATACAATGAAATTGTGTTCTTCTCTTTCATTTACCCCTACTGTACATTCACTTTAGTATGACCCTCTACTACCTAAATTTGGATATAGTGCTGTCCCTTCTATTTTCTAGTTAATTCTAATTTAGAGATTACCTTTACTATGTGACCCACTACTGATTTCTTCTTTCAAGTTCCAGTTCTGGGTTCTGCTTTACTGTCGCCTGTGGCTGTCTAATGAATTCTAATGTAGTGCTGCCCTCTAGTGTTCCTTCCTGCCTTCAGATTTACCATCACACTGTCTCATTTCCCAGATTCTCCATTAGATATGCTCTTGGCCTTCCATTTTAATGCAAGGAATTCCACTGCAATTTATTCCTAATAAGGATTTACATTATGTATTTACAGCTGTTTTACATTTTACAACCATATTGTTTTCACACACACACACTACTTCTGTAATAACAACTGTGTTCTAATTTACTTGCACATTTTCAGCTAGTTCCTGAATGCAGTCAGGCTTCAATTTTATTTGTTTTTTTTTTTTCCTTGGACACTCTGTCTTTCAAGTGCCTTATTAAAAATTCTCATTGGCAGGACTCCCTTGGCGGTAACAGTCGCACAGTTATGATTGCTCACATCAGCCCTGCATCTACTGCCTTTGAAGAGTCTCGGAACACACTTGTTTATGCTGATCGGGCTAAAAATATAAGGACACGGGTGAGAGACACAAATTTCATACTATAATATTTCATTTAGACTTTACCAAGGTAATATTGGGTCAAGATGTCATCAAAACTAATGGACATGCCATACAAAACACTAAACACCGGGAGTCTAAAATGTTTGCTGGGGATAATAAACTCAAGCTGGCATTTGCTTCAAACAGTACTCTATATTTTTGTATTAGTATTGGTCATCATAAGGAACTCTTCAAAAACTGGGTTGACATTTGGCAATGTCCATAGCTATTTTATTTTAAATAAATAGGTAGAAAAACAAAATTGTATACTCAAAATACAAAAAACAGTGTATTGTGTACTAGATAGGCAGATGAATAGAGTGAGACAGACAGATATATAAACAAACATAATGTATATACAATGTGCTTCTTTTGCTGCAGGTGAAACGTAACTTGCTAAATGTGTCCTACCATATTGCCCAGTACACAAACATCATTTCTGACCTGCGTAGTGAAATACAGCGGCTCAAAAAGAAGATTGATGAGCAAGCAAGCCGACAGATAAATGAGAGGAATGACATTCGCAACATCCATGGTGAATTGCTCTTTCATACTCTGTGGGTTGTTGCTACTTTTTTGTGATCAATTGATTCCTGGTCCTGGTTTCTAAAGGCCACAATTATTACATGTTGGTTAAAATTAAGATATTATGCAATTTTTCTTTTCTTATTATCACAGCTGTTTAACTAAGCAGCAGGATATATTATATAGGGTTTCATAAGTATATAAAACTCAAGATGGATAATAAAAATGATTGAATTTATGATTAACTACAATTGTATCACACCACATATCAATATGGGAATCTAGTGATGCTTAATGCATTAAAAAATGGAGTTTATGATGGTATATTTGATTTTTTGATTCATCAACCAATATACTTTCTCCCCACTGTCTCTTTTCACTCATGTGTTCTTATCTTCTTATCTCCTGTAAGCAGCTCACAGAACTTATCACTGGCAGCTCTTTTATGTACAAATCCTATTGGTCAGTGCTGTTGTTGCTTGTCAGACTCAGCCATTACTGCTGCCGTGATCAGAACAACTGTTTAAAACCCATTAACCTTGAAGTGCTTTCTGCCTAGGTACATGTTTTATTATCCTTGTTTTACCCATTACTGTATAGGCTGGTTTCATTGAAGCCTCCCTGTCCTTAAATAAATGTTCCTTGTATCAAATCTGTGGCACCAGTGCCAACACTGGTTGCCTCATAGTGTTTAGACACCTCAAAACTAAGCCCTACAATAGTATTTATTTCACTAAAGTCAGATGAATATTTATGTGGTCCTTGTAACAGTGAGTTTTGCCTGTTTCTTCCCCAAAAAGACTGATTGTATTCTTCCATCCATCCATTTTCCAACCCGCTGAATCCGAACACAGGGTCACGGGGTCCTGCTGGAGCCAATCCCAGCCAACACAGGGCACAAGGCAGGAACCAATCCTGGGCAGGGTGCCAACCCACCGCAGGATGGTATTTTTAAAACCTTAATAAAATAATAATATCCATTCTCAAATCTGTTGATTCAACATGTTTTGATTGTTCAGCATGCTAGAATGGCATTATTCTCCAGACGGTCCTGCACTAAAACTGTAAACACAGATGTATTTCTAGGTGAATTTCATAAGAATAAAACCTTCTCTGTTAAGGGAAGTTGGGCATGCTTAATGGTAGAACCAGTTGACTTAAATGTGAAATTACATTCTAGTATATTCCATGTACTCACTTAGAATGGCATGGCTTATTAAAGTTTTTGACATTTCAAGCTCTCCATAATATGTTTACATGAATACTACCTAGCATCTGTGGTTTGCACACTTTTCAGTCCTTTATTTTATCTCCTTCCTTTATTCTCTTCAGAGGAGGTCCAGTCTCAAACGGCACAGGACCGAAGCGAAATGGAAAGGCTTCGTAAGCAATTGATTGAGGCCTTTCATCAACAAATGGAGATTCGCAAACACCTTATGGAGCTTGAGAACAATAAAATGGAAATTGAGATGGACACCTCCAAGAACCTTCTAACAATTGCAGAGTAAGTCCACAGCTAACTGAAGCCTATGTGCTTATGTTGCCAATATATCTAGTTTCTAACCTGCTTATAAGGCCGAATGATTACAGTACGGGGGGAAAAAAAAAAGTACAGTGTGCAGACATGTGCAGTTGCATGGAGACAACTGTGTTCTACTAGTATCCAACCATTTTGGTAGTAAATTCTCCATTACATATATAGTACATAAATTATATATTATAATTGACATTATATTTAAACTCTCATAAATTGAGATTTTACCACCAAAAAAATAACTTTATTTAGAAAATTTAAAAGAAACAAAGAAAATGTGGCAAAATAAAATAACGCAAGAACAAATACTTATACACAAATTGAGAGAAAACATAAAACTATTTTAATTAAAACATACTGTACAATTTATAGCTCCACATCATGTGCAATCTCTCACAAAATGTGAGTGCGACAGCTGGCCACTATTAAACACAGTGATTAAGCTGGACGCATCTTTATTTGGATGCTTCTTGTTTTGAAGAAAGGTATCCACAAGCTCTTCAAAAGCAATTTGGCAAGTCAGCACAAGACAAAAAACATAATGCCTAATAACATTTTAAGAGTGAACCTTTATTCACAAAATTAAATTCCTGCCCTTTTCTACATCGTGAGGTATACAGTAACTCAGTAACTGCGCAAATTTGTGACTGTACACATTTTTATTGAAAAAAAAAAACCAAAACATAGTCCTCAGTGCCTATATAATATCTTCTTATATAATATGCTATCGTGGCTGTTCATTTCTCTGTCCAGGATTTTAAATCACCTGTAGCTCGCAAACCGTTTGACCTATTGACCCGAAATTTGGTACACATATACTACGTGACGTCTACTATCCGCTTTCGGGGTGACGATTGACCTCCACGGTTATTCTTCTTTTTATTTTATTATAGAATCAACGCTTGGCTGTGCAGTGCATGCATATGGGTGCCATTCTCATCCCTACCACCTTCGCCGTCGCTTCCCCTACCTCTTCATACCTTAAATCATTCTTGAGGCAGATTGAAGACTTAAGTGCCAGCTTAAGTGAAAAATTAAGGAAAACGTACTAAGTAATTGCAACACAAACACTAATGTAATCACTTTTAACGTGAAAAGATGCAGACAAAAGAGGAGAAGCAGCGGGCAGCTAGGGTGGAGAAAAGAAGAGCTGCTCAGGAAGCAGCAAGCACATCAACCTCTGAGCAAATGAATGCTAAACGTACAGAGAAAGAGTACAAAACTATGAATGCTCAAGTCAAGTGTATTCGTGCAGTGCACCATTACTGGTCTGAGGTAATGTACAAACTACACAAATTAATCCCCCAAACTACGGATTCTAACCTGGAGACTCTTCAATGAGAAATGTCAATACTGTACTTCCAAATGTGAGACTGGACCACCCTCATTATTAATAAATATAACCTAATGAGAAATTACACAATTAATCAAAACCAGTGATTCTCAAACATTTTTGCAGAGTGACCCCAATTTGAAAAAACAAAGGATCCGTAAAAGTATTTTTACACTATACAATTACATACCTAACTTTCACACAGAAAAGGGAATGAAGCTCTTCAAAATTACATGTATTCTTAAAGACCCCCAACAATAACAAAAACTGAACTACTACTTTTTCTCTGCATGAGAATATATATACATATACAACAAAACTTAATAAAAAAAAAAAAACACAAATTCATTAAGATTTGTTCATACAGAAATATATTTATAACATACAAGTATATAATAGCTAGTAATACTGAAGTAAGCTACATCATGCAATTCAGTAGGTTCACGTCTCTTGATGGAATTATAAGCAAGGTGATGCGTAGCTCAGGGACATGACCTCCTCAGCACATTCAGCCATTTGTTTTATCATCGATTTAAAGTTATTTGAATTTTTTTGTCTTTTAAAATTACTCAGTATCTAAAATGTACGAGTACATTGTATTCATCCTAAGTTACATTCACGCTCAGCAGATGCGAAAACAAGCACTACCAAAAGTCAAAAAAAAAAAAAAAACAAAAGCACAATGCAGCTCTGACTTTCAATAATAAAAAAAGCATTAGCAGAAGTCATTTCCATGAGACATAGGTTGTCACTAAATTGTAAGCTATGGATTCTTTATTAATAAACATACAGTATAGCAACTTCTTTTGTTTTCTGGCCCCCAGCTGGGAACAAGATCGTTCCGGAGAACCCGGAAGTGGAGGGGTGAACACCGCAAAGAAAGCAGGAATAAGGAGGAAAGTGAGAAAGACTCAGACACCCCAGAGGAGATATCTGATGGTTTGGAAACACAAGAGGTTGCAATGGCAAGAGAGAACCTAGCTACTCTCATGGGAGAGCAAAAGAAAGTTCAGAAGCAGAAGGTATGTAGAGTGTAAAGAGTTAAGTGCTTGAAAGAAACACAATAAGAGACCCTCCAGTTCATCTTGGTCATAGATTAGTTAATATCCAAGATGTTTCAATGTCTCACACATTTGGTAGGAAGTACTCTTCAGCAATGATTGAGACATTTGCTTAAGACGTCCACAATACCCTCTGAGCTCCCAAATCACCATACTGATGTAGCATTTATTTTCTTAGGGTACCGCACATTACCAGACACATGGACTTGTTTTTAATTCAGTGCTATCTAAAATGCTGACTAGCATGACCATGCTTCTCAAATTTTGTATTTTCAATTAAAAGCACTTCTTTAAAGGTAGTCAGAGAAAGGATATTGGACAAGGATTATAACTTTGAGTTAAAGAACTATTTCTTAGAACTGGGCACTCTCAGTTTCCAGTTACATGGGCATAACACTGGCCACATAATTTGAATTGGTCACGTATGTTTGAATTACCCTTCCTTCACATACATATCCTTGCATTTGAATTTATGTTACAAGACTTGATTAGTCTTCATTATTATATGGAGCAAAGAGTGAAAGAGATAGGTGCTTAAACTCAGTCCAACCTTCAAGGCTTCTAAATTCAAGTACAATGTCTATGCTAGAGGGACAGGCATTTTAACATTAAGAATTTACTTGTTTGAAATTTAATCATCGCTAAAGAGGAACTGGATTAATTGCCTATACATAAAAAGTAGTTTAAAATGTGTTGGCAATAGATGAAGTGTTTTCAAATACATGCCTTCCACTACTTCTCTAGGTTGAGCTGAGAAAGCGTTTTCCAAGGAGATCCGGGTACGAGCCCAACGTCTAGAGGAAATGCTCCCACAAAAAGTCAGCTCTGAGGAACAAAGGGGAGGTTCTGGACTGCTTTGCAAGGTCCATGAGCTGGAGATTGAGAATGCGAGATGCAGTCTCACGCTCATCCTCAAGGAGCAATGTGATCCGGCAAAAAAACTTTGTGGTTCAGCGTTTTGAGCAGCATCGGCAGCTCTGTGATGAAATCATACGGCAGCAGAGGCTTCTTTATTAATGGTAGGTAGGTTAATTATTTAGGGTACACAGTACATACGACAGGGGGGTCTCATTCAAACCAATTTCTTAACTTAAAGTTAGCCCTTTCTGTGAATAGTATATATATATATATATATTTTTTTTTAAGAAAACACCTCAGTTCATTATTTATTGCCACCAAAATATGGAATTTGCATCATGGACATTTTATATTCTAAGTGTAACCAATCTTGTCTCCTTCAGAACACAATCTTTTAGTGCCGACCTCACCTGCAGGAACTTTATGAGATGTACTTACGGGAGCTGGAGGAAAGAAACTTGGATCGAGTCATGGCTCTGGACAAGGTTATCTTTCGCACACTTAAGGTCAGAATGCTTGGACCCAGTGCACAATCTCTGATTTATCAGCATCAAAACACCTGCTTGCTTTATCCTTTTGACATTGCTTAAATTCACTCTGTCACAGGATGGAACTTTGCCTAAGATCACTCTACCTAGGAAAAGACATGAATCACTGCAGGAAGCAGATTCTGATCAGGAGAGTGTACGCACAATGGAGTCAGAGATGAAGCATCTGAGGGGAAGAACACGGCGTAACACACTGCCACCAATCCTGCCAGAACCAGATAGGTAAAAGGGCTGACTTCAGTAAGGAATATTTACACAAGTTCCCAGGGGTACACAAGACAACCAAAAGAGATTGATAAATTAATATATGTAATGAAAGAAATATATACTGAAAATAATCATCGACCTTTTCACTATCAAATCTGGTTAAACCCAACACAGTATAAAATTCCCTGTTCAACAACTGTAGACATTCTATACAGTGGCTCTTGATTATTTACAGTCTGTACATATTCTGCTGACATGTAGTCCATGTACATCGTGCCTGAAGAAGGGCCCTGAGATGTCTCAAAAGCTTGCACATTATAATCTCATTTCTTTAGTTAGCCAATAAAAGGTGTCATTTTACTTGATTTCACAATCATCCCTTTACAGCAGAATAAGCATCCATATTCAGCAAAACAATAATATGGATATTAAGGCATCAATGTACATGTTTATGCTCTCTCACTGGCGATTTATTTTCTGCCTATCCGGTCACTTGAAGTTCCTTTCACTCTCAGTCCACTGAGAACTGTTTACCTTAACTAGTATTTTAACACATTGCTTGCAAGTCTGTACTCTTGTGTTACTAATCCTTGCTTTTTCTATTATTTTCCATCACAGTATATTTGACCTTTTGCCTCATACTGTCAAAACCAGCCAAAAAAAAAAAAAACACATGTTAAGAATGACCTTAAGCAGCTCTTGTCTAATGTTACAAAGACTTCAATTTTTGGAAACAAATTGGGATCTCAACCTAGAGCAGAAGAAATGGTGAAGACTGACAATGTCTTCTCATCCTAATATGTCAACCTCCTACACAATGAGTGTACGAGTCATCTTACAAACTTATTTACATTGGGTTTATACCATCTGTACAATCTGTGCATGAATGTACACCCTACAAATTGATTTTCCACTATATGCAGTGGGAATGAGTACTTTAATTATTGTAATGAGTGTATATGCAAAATGATGACTTAATAGCAAAACTGTTCTATGTAAAGTTTAATGTACAGTAGATCTGTTTGGATAAGGGACACAGCCACTAAACAAGGAAAATTTATAGCAACTGCTTATAAATGATGTAGATATGCAATACATGTTTAAGTTCATATTTTAGAATGACTGCAATTTGGAGACACAGTCTGCACATACGTGTAATATAATTCAGAATAAAATTAGAGGTGAAATTAAAGTTGTCACTTTGAAAAAGTGCAGAAATAAATGACTCTTTCTTTTC
Source organism: Erpetoichthys calabaricus (assembly GCF_900747795.2). Classification (NCBI taxonomy): domain Eukaryota; kingdom Metazoa; phylum Chordata; class Cladistia; order Polypteriformes; family Polypteridae; genus Erpetoichthys; species Erpetoichthys calabaricus. The sequence goes on from NC_041407.2 coordinate 15,104,113, forward strand.
TAGTGATAATAACCTTGTATTCAAGGCAAGTTCAAGAACGAGACCCAGGAATCCAACTGTGATGACACCACCTCCAATCCACATCAATGGACTCATAAGCCAGGAGGCAAGTGATAAGATCTATAGTCTCTCCTTATATACACTAGTAAATGCTCAGCTTGAACCTTTAAAAAGAAGAGAATGGAGAAAGGATAAACATATGAAATAGTGCCTCTTTTCACTGAGACAGGGACCTGGAGCTAATAAAGATTTTATGGTTAGTACCATTTCTGTTGTCAGGGAGTGAAAGACCTACATTTGCTTCATCCACCATATTCCCATCTAATCAAACAAAGGGGAGAATCAAACTTGTTTTTGTGATTCAGTACTGTAGTGTATCAAATGATCTTATATATTGTCTGGTAACTCACATACTAATAACTAAAGTTAATTTCATATCAAATATTTGTATTATCTTGTTTTATTTTTTCCAGTCTGCTGCACAGGACAGCATGATCAGTTTTACAAATTTCAGCCACAGCCTCAGCAGTCATCTAAACTCCTCACCAGACAGCAGTGACAATTTTTCTGACTCTCATCCTCAACATAAAGGTGAGAAACGAATGCATTCCAGCTGAGAGAAACTAAAATAGAACATATAAAAAATTGATAGATCTGATTCAAATGTGACTGGGAAATATTTTAACTATAGGTCTTAGTAGCAAATTTAAGAAGAGACCACTTATCTGACAACCAAAGAAAAGGGCAGGAGAGCAGTTGTTGTAACTCCAAGCTAACAGTCTATTAGAGATTAGCCTTTCCCCCCGCAATCCAGTGAACCAAATCAGAGAGCATATGCTCTATCAAAATGTAAAATGGATTTAGTGAACAAATATGACATGTCTAATCCAGTAAAAAAGAGAAAGTGAGCACATTCTGAAGAACAGTCAGTAAGTAGTGCAACTGCAGATTTTGCATATTGTTTCAGCAGAAAGATTGAATAAGATGAAAAATGAATCGCTACAAATATTAGAAATTCAGAGCATTAAAGTTAATGAAAAATGAATAGATGTTAACTCTAGTTAAGGAGAGGTCATGATAGAGCAGATTAATTACCGCATAACAAGTAAAAAGAATAAGCTTATATTCTTATTTCCACAGTTGGTAGAAAGAGTGAATAAACAGAAATTATATATCTAGACCAACAGAGTGAATAAGTAGATCACTCCATACCTACATAATGAAAAGATGCTATTCAACAAGTTTGGAAGAGGAAGTCAATGAACTGATAATCATACATCATTGTGCTTGCATTCATCTAACAACACTATACAAAATTACATTTTTTTGCAAAATGGCCAAGTGAAGATGTTCTGTGATGGACTGACACCGTGTTCAGGGCTTGTTTCTACTTTGTGTCCAATGCTGCAGTGCTACTGAAAATGAAAGTCAGACCAGTGTGAGATGTTGTTCAATTGGACTACTAGAGAAAAGCAGCTGAGCCATTGTATCAGCAGGGTCCTATAGTTAAAAAGATCTTTTACCACCAGACTTGTGAAGTAAAAAAGAGTTATGAAGTGACCAAATACTGTACACATTGGCTAGTAAAGTAGCCAAACAGCAGAATGTTTACAATGAGTTTACTTTTCACTTCCAGATCAGTACGGTGAGTAAGAATGAAACTGCTTTTTCAAGCTGGAAAGCAGAAAAAAAAGTGATGAAAACATTTGCAGAAAAAAAAATTGCTTTTACAAGATCTAGTCAAGTGTTATTTTCCTAAATTTATTGAAACATACATTAAAACTTTTAAAACATTAAGTCTTGTGGTGTTTAACATTTGATTACAGAACAATTAGTATGTTTTGATGTGTGTTTGCAGAACGGAAGCAGATCCTTACCGGAGTGAAGAACATTTCAGTGAAGGCAGCTCGACGCCGGTCAAAAGTATTGGAAGTAGACCCAATGCGTCTGCCCCCTGCAGCTGACTCACCAAAGGAAAAGAGTAGCTTTTCTCTGCACTCCATGGGAGAGGCTGAGGATCTTGCTGGTCCTTTGCCTCAAGGCCTACTCCCAGGTTCCAACAGGTCATTTAGTCCAGGGCTGCAGCATGCTGCCAGTGAGGACAACTTATCAAGCAGCACCAATGAGGGAAGTGCGCCTGGGGTACAGTGGACCCGCCCACTTCATCGTAAGGGAGGAACCAAGAAGATGGGACACAAAGACACTGATGTCGAAGCAAGAAGACGAAAAAGGCGGTCACGATCATTTGAGGTTACAGGACAAGCGGTTAGTAATACTCAGATCCCACAGCATTATTCTAAAAATCTACACTATCCACGTTTAAATGTGCTTATTATAAATTTTTGATATTGCATTTATCACACAATTCCGTAGGAACAGGCAGTACAGCTGATATGTTGAAAGTTTTTTTTTAAGCTCCACTAGATGAGAACAGTTTCTAAAAAGAGGTGTCTTAGCCTCATGCATTGTGGCCCAGTGACCAAGACTTTGGATTGTAACCTATAAGGTTTCCAGATCAATTAGAAGCACTGACTCACCATGTGTCCCTGATCCAAGTTAGTTAGCATGCACTGCATCACTGTGACTTGTGCTGGTGTGGTAAAAGAAATAGAAAAAACCTAGTATAAAAGGAAAGTATCTGAAACCAATAAAGGAGATGAAGTCTGGGGCTTGTGAAACTACTAATAGGTATAGTAAAAAATTGCAGAATAACAGCATGAAGGAAGTGTGGGATGGGATGAAGATCATCACTGGCTGCAGCTCGAAGCGGGGTGCCTCCATCGAGAGAGACACGGAGAAAGCAAACCTGATGAACAACTTTTTTAACAGGTTTGATAGATAGATAGATACTTTATTAATCCCAAGGGGAAATTCACATACTCTAGCAGCAGCATACTGATAAAGAACAATATTAAATTAAAGAGTGATAACAATGCAGGTATACAGACAGACAATACCTTTGTATAATTTTAACGTTTACCCCCCCAGGGTGGAATTGAAGAGTCGCATAGTGTGGGGGAGGAACGATCTCCTCAGTCTGTCAGTGGAGCAGGACATTGACAGCAGTCTGTCGCTGAAGCTGCTCCTCTGTCTGGAGATGATACTGTTTAGTGGATGCAGTGGATTCTCCATTATTGACAGGAGCCTGATCAGTGCCCATCGCTCTGCCACGGATGTCAAACTGTCCAGCTCCGTGCCTACAATAGAGCTTGCCTTCCTTACCAATTTGTCCAGGTGTGAGGCGTCTCTCTTCTTTATGCTGCTTCCCCAGCACACCACTGCGTAGAAGAGGGCGCTCGCCACAACCGTCTGATAGAACATCTGCAGCATCTTATTGCAGATGTTGAAGGCCGCCAGCCTTCTAAGGAAGTATAGTTTGACCACCCTAACCCACTCTCACCCTCACCTCTGAGTACTGCATCCTCCACTCATCCTTCTGCTGATACCAGCATAGTAGAGAGTTTTCCCCCACCCACAATTACAGCAGCCCAGGTAAGCAGAGAGCTGAGGAGACTTCGTACCAACAAAGCAGTGGGTCCAGATGGAGAATCGCCACGACTGTTGAAGGCCTGTGCGTTGGAGCTGGGGAGTCCTCTACAGCGTATCTTCAACCTGAGCCTGGAACAGGAGAGAGTCCCGAGGCTTTGGAAAACATCTTGCATCACCCCAGTCCCAAAGGTATCATGTCCTAGTGAGCTGAATGACTTCAGGCCTGTTGCCCTGACATCACGTGATGAAAACCATGGAGCTGCTGCTGCTTCACCACCTGAGGCCACAGGTCCGCCACACCCTCGACCCTCTGCAGTTCGCATACTAGGAGAAGGTGGGAGCGGAGGATGTCATCATCTACATGCTACACCGATCCCTCTCCCACTTGGACAGAGGCAGTGGTGCAGTAAGAATTATGTTTCTGGACTTCTCTAGTGCCTTCAACACCATCCAATCTCTGCTCCTTAGGGACAAGCTGACAGAGATGGGAGTAGATTCATACCTGGTGGCATGGATCGTGGACTATCTTACAAACAGACTTCAGTATGTGCGTCTCGGGAACTGCAGGTCTGACATTGTGGTCAGCAGCACAGGAGCGTCGCAGGGGACTGTACTCTCTCCGGTCCTGTTCAGCCTATATACATCGGACTTCCAATACAACTCTGAGTCCTGCCACGTGCAAAAGTTCGCTGACGACACTGCTATCATGGACTGCATCAGGAGTGGGCAGGAGGAGGAGTACAGGAACCTAATCAAGGACTTTGTTAAATGGTGCGACTCAAGCCACCTTCAACTGAACACCAGCAAAACCAAAGAGCTGGTGGTGAATGATACAATCACCTAACCTAAACTGGGGATTCTTTCAGGTCAAAACTAGGGGGCTCCGCCCCCTGCTCGCTTCGCTCGCCAACCCTGGTGTTGGGAATGACAAAGAGCGTGATGTATGAATGAGATATAGAATAGTGTGACGGTGTAGATGATGCAAATAGAAAGCAAACAATAAAGTGTGTGGCACAGTGTAAAGGTTTATTTGAAAATTTCTTTGTACACGCCGTTTAAGTGTAAAAGGTAATTCCAGCTCAGAACTTGTAAGGTCATTTAAGATGGTTATTGTTGTGATCAGAGTCAAGTTTGTCAGAGCTTAGAAAGAGTTGTGTCTCTCCAGGAAGTAATGGAATGACTTGGGTATTAATGTTTTCCATATTAATATTTTTTGGACATAATATAGTGCGTTGTGTTAAAAGGGCATTTGGTCTAATGAGATTGCTGTTCGAAATGTCTCTGTAACTAAGTTGTCGCAGATAAAGGCTTGAGGAATTGTAATAATATGTGCCTGAAGTCCAGCTGTATTGGTGAGTGTACCATCTCTCAGTTGTAATAAGCAATTGTTATGATCTGGTTCTGGACATTGTATCTTTTTTACTAACTGTATCTTTTGAAAGCAATGCCAATTGTCTGCGTATTTTAAGGTGCACTGAACAATAGCTGAGTGCATGGCATCTGGAAGAATAGCTAATCACTGTCTAAAATCTCCTCCTCATAAAAGTACCTTTCTTTCAAATCGAATATTATTATTCATAAACGTTTGTAGAAGTTTATGAATGGTGTTGAGTAAGTGACTTCATGCCATTGAACATTCATCAATAAACCACATTTTTTCAAGACGGATGTCACGTGCAGTGCCACCGTTAATGTTCATAGTGGATACCGATTTGTAGGATCTAATGTAGTTGATAAAGATTTCACTTTCAGGTACATCGTCAGTTATAAGCCTCTGTAGATATTCAGTATATGAATGTAAAGAAGGCAGTCTAATTTGACCCTTTTGACAACAACGTGTAAATGTATAACTTGTATTTCCAGTTGTTTCTTCAGGAAAGTGAACTGAATGACAATGATTGCAAATGACATTCATTAATCCGAATGAATTTTACTGGTGTATGTTTTTCTTGTGCCGCTTGAGAGGCGCGTTGTTGCATGTGTAGTATTTGGGACGTGTTGTTTTGGAGCTGTAATCGATTTGCCTGTGCTGTGTGAGAAGCCCGTTGTAGCCTTCGCTGCCATTAACGTATGTCTGAGACGGGAGGTGTTTCGTTTTGAATCCGTGCCTGTTGCGATGCAGCACTTTGATTGATAGTTTGCGTCATGTGGATCTAGGATGTAGATTTGTGCATATTTGCGTTGTTGATTTGTTTCAGGGTGCACTGTTCCAATGCGATGCAGTATTTGTGCACATATGCGAAAGTAGTATGGGCCATTGCCTTTTGGTGGCCTGATATTTACTCCGGTATATGCAAAAGCAAATGAACCATTGTAGGATCTAATGCAGTTCATAAAGTTTTTACTTTTAGGTACATCGTTAGTTAGAAGCTTTAGTTGAGCTTTGCGTTTTTGGAGTCGAGACATTTTTTCTTTTAGAAATATGGATAAGTAATAAGGAGAATTGCACTCACTGTTAATATGGAGCCTTTTCTGCGGTTGAACGGTTAATAGTGCCTTATTGTAATGAGATCCACCTATGCTGCATAGCCGTCTATTTTGTTGTTTCTTTCGTTTTCGTGTGTTTGTTCCTGTTATCCTTTCCTTTTCGTTTTGTACCCGTGACCGTGTATTCATGACTTGTTTCTTTCTCAGCATGCGAAATATGGATAAGTAATAAGAAGGATCGCAGTCACTGTTAATATGTTTCTTTTTCTGCAGTTGAACGGTTAATAGTGCTTTATTGTAAGGAGATCCACCAATGCTGACACCTATGCTGTCTAGTGTGAAGGTGTTGATGTTCACTTTAGAATATGTGGCTTTGGGTGTCACTTCTTATGGATGTGTGTGTGTGTGTGTGGGGGGGGGGGTTGAGGATTGTTGTCGCGCGAGCGTCTTCTTTCTTTTTGTGTTCCTGTGTCTTGTTGAATCCCCCTCTTTGTGTGTGTCCTGTCCCTTGCTTGTAGGGTCTGTGGGGTGGTTTTGTGTTTTTTTTTTTGTGTTCCATGGGCTTGTTGAATCCCCCTCTTGGTGTGTGTCCCGTCCGGTGCCTGTAGGGGGGGGGTGCCTTGCTGTTGTGCGCGAGCCTCTTTTTTTTTTTGGGTCTAGTTTCGTGTGCAATGTGTTTCGTGCTTTGCTTGCGTTTGAATACTTTTTTATGTGCCGTTTCCTTTTTTCGGTGCTCTTTGCGCCTCATTTCTCAATTTTTCCTGTGCTCACTCCTTTTTTCTGTGGTCTTGTCCGCCTCTCGCGGCCCCTCATCCGCCTCTCTCGCCCTCTTCTATCTGCCTTTCTCGGCTCCTCAGCCGACCCTCGCGGACTCTTTTTGCGCCTGCGCAGTACGTCTTTTTGTAGCTACGGCCCATTGCCGGATGTGCCTGCGTCCATCATCCGGTTTAGCCAACCCCTGGTGTTGGGAATGACAAAGAGCGTGATGTATGAATGAGATATAGAATAGTGTGACGGTGTAGATGATGCAAATAGAAAGCAAACAATAAAGTGTGTGGCACAGTGTAAAGGTTTATTTGAAAATTTCTTTGTACACGCCGTTTAAGTGTAAAAGGTAATTCCAGCTCAGAACTTGTAAGGTCATTTAAGATGGTTATTGTTGTGATCAGAGTCAAGTTTGTCAGAGCTTAGAAAGAGTTGTGTCTCTTCAGGAAGTAATGGAATGACTTGGGTATTAATGTTTTCCATATTAATATTTTTTGGACATAATATAGTGCGTTGTGTTAAAAGGGGCATTTGGTCTAATGAGATTGCTGTTCGAAATGTCTCTGTAACTAAGTTGTCGCAGATAAAGGCTTGAGGAATTGTAATAATATGTGCCTGAAGTCCAGCTGTATTGGTGAGTGTACCATCTCTCAGTTGTAATAAGCAATTGTTATGATCTGGTTCTGGACATCGTATCTTTTTTACTAACTGTATCTTTTGGAAGCAATGCCAATTGTCTGCGTATTTTAAGGTGCACTGAACAATAGCTGAGTGCATGGCATCTGGAAGAATAGCTAATCACTGTCTAAAATCTCCTCCTCATAAAAGTACCTTTCTTTCAAATCGAATATTATTATTCATAAACGTTTGTAGAAGTTTATGAATGGTGTTGAGTAAGTGACTTCATGCCATTGAACATTCATCAATAAACAACATTTTTTCAAGACGGATGTCACGTGCAGTGCCACCGTTAATGTTCATAGTGGATACCGATTTGTAGGATCTAATGTAGTTGATAAAGATTTCACTTTCAGGTACATCGTCAGTTATAAGCCTCTGTAGATATTCAGTATATGAATGTAAAGAAGGCAGTCTAATTTGACCCTTTTGACAACAACGTGTAAATGTATAACTTGTATTTCCAGTTGTTTCTTCAGGGAAGTGAACTGAATGACAATGATTGCAAATGACATTCATTAATCCGAATGAATTTTCCTGGTGTATGTTTTTCTTGTGCCGTTTGAGAGGCGCGTTGTTGCATGTGTAGTATTTGGGACGTGTTGTTTTGGAGCTGTAATCGATTTGCCTGTGCTGTGTGAGAAGCCCGTTGTAGCCTTCGCTGCCATTAACGTATGTCTGAGACGGGAGGTGTTTCGTTTTGAATCCGTGCCTGTTGCGATGCAGCACTTTGATTGATAGTTTGCGTCATGTGGATCTAGGATGTAGATTTGTGCATATTTGCGTTGTTGATTTGTTTCAGGGTGCACTGTTCCAATGCGATGCAGTATTTGTGCACATATGCGAAAGTAGTATGGGCCATTGCCTTTTGGTGGCCTGATATTTACTCCGGTATATGCAAAAGCAAATGAACCATTGTAGGATCTAACGCAGTTCATAAAGTTTCTACTTTTAGGTACATCGTTAGTTAGAAGCTTTAGTTGAGCTTTGCGTTTTTGGAGTCGAGACATTTTTTCTTTTAGAAATATGGATAAGTAATAAGGAGAATTGCACTCACTGTTAATATGGAGCCTTTTCTGCGGTTGAACGGTTAATAGTGCCTTATTGTAATGAGATCCACCTATGCTGCATAGCCGTCTATTTTGTTGTTTCTTTCGTTTTCGTGTGTTTGTTCCTGTTATCCTTTCCTTTTCGTTTTGTACCCGTGACCGTGTATTCATGACTTGTTTCTTTCTCAGCATGCGAAATATGGATAAGTAATAAGAAGGATCGCAGTCACTGTTAATATGTTTCTTTTTCTGCAGTTGAACGGTTAATAGTGCTTTATTGTAAGGAGATCCACCAATGCTGACACCTATGCTGTCTAGTGTGAAGGTGTTGATGTTCACTTTAGAATATGTGGCTTTGGGTGTCACTTCTTATGGATGTGTGTGTGTGTGTGTGTGTGGGGGGGTTGAGGATTGTTGTCGCGCGAGCGTCTTCTTTCTTTTTGTGTTCTGTGTCTTGTTGAATCCCCCTCTTTGTGTGTGTCCCGTCCCTTGCTTGTAGGGTCTGTGGGGTGGTTTTGTGTTCTTTTTTTTGTGTTCCATGGGCTTGTTGAATCCCCCTCTTGGTGTGTGTCCCGTCCGGTGCCTGTAGGGGGGGGGGTGCCTTGCTGTTGTGCGCGAGCCTCTTTTTTTTTTTTTTTTTTTTGGGTCTAGTTTCGTGTGCAATGTGTTTCGTGCTTTGCTTGCGTTTGAATACTTTTTTATGTGCCGTTTCCTTTTTTCGGTGCTCTTTGCGCCTCATTTCTCAATTTTTCCTGTGCTCACTCCTTTTTTCTGTGGTCTTGTCCGCCTCTCGCGGCCCCTCATCCGCCTTTCTCGCCCTCTTCTATCTGCCTTTCTCGGCTCCTCAGCCGACCCTCGCGGACTCTTTTTGCGCCTGCGCAGTACGTCTTTTTGCAGCTACGGCCCATTGCCGGATGTGCCTGCGTCCATCATCCGGTTTAGCATTCTCGGTTAGTAATATGGATAGTAAGTGTCTGGTTGAATTCTTAAAAGTATGTCTTCTGAAGAAGGGAAAGTGAACTAGATGACAGTGGAGGCAGAAGTTGACATTCTTGACCCACAGACACATGTGCAAGAGTACTGCAAGCCTGGAGATGCTAGTAGTAGAAGAGTTTCTATGTTCAGCCTCAGGTGAACATCTAAGGACCCTTTCCCTTTATGTCAACCACAGATCTGAGGGAATTAGTATAGGCTGAAGATGCCAAAGTAAACAAGTTCATAAAGGTGTGACAGATAGAAAAAAATCACATTTACATGCAAAATTAAGTGCCTTCTCGTTAAAGTATATTTATAGGCCTTTTCTCTAACTCTTTCCCTTAACTCTAGCTTAACAACACAAAGAGCACAGCTCATCGCTTCCGACCACTGGACAGCAACTCTGACGCCCGCATCCACATCAATGGCCAGCCTCTCCCTCTGCAACAGCCCCAGGGGAGAGGAGTACTTCAATTATCCAAAGTCAGACTTCCACAGCAGGGTTATTATTTTGGTGAGCCAGCATTTACTAATTTACACTGTTTAAAATTTTGCTTTTCATTAATGTGTGTTAAAATTAACTTGAATTATCCATTATTTTGTGTGGTATCTGAAAATATATTTAATTGAAAAATGTATATTTTTATACAGTATATTTAATAGAAAATGTTCACAGAAGAATTTTTGAGTAGAAAAGGTATATTTTGTTTACTAACATGTTGTATTTATAATAATGCAAAGAAACCTACAGGAGTAAAACAGTGGTACTTTTTATACACTTCTGAGTGCAAGTCCCAGCATAAAACCCCATCATCATCCTAAAAGTGTTGACCAGCTAATACAATGTTGCCAAAGGAAAAGTTAGAGGTGTCACAAGCAGGAATATGGCCGAGCAAGGAAAAAAATGTTAAATCCAAACTGTTATGCAAAACTGCAACTTCTAACTGTCCGTCAGGACTTACCATATCCCATGCCATCAAGTGAACATATTGTACCTAGGAAATCCACTAAATACCCTGTATTTGTGCCTTGCATTACAAGAACCTTCCTACTGTCTAGAAACAAGATTGCTTAAAAAAATCTAAGCCATTCATCCTATCTGAATTATCTTATTGATCCTTTATTAATTACCTTGTAATAGGCTTTATAGTAAAAGAATACAGAATATACATGAAATGAAAACATATTAGTTTCTATTATCCACTAGACTCCACCCACTGTGACCTTGGTAGGTTTTAAAACTTATGACTACTTGAAATGGTAAAGTAGGTACAAACAAAAAGGTGTTCAACAGAATTCCATACTCCAGGCTACACCTAGGTAACTTACTTAATAAGATGGCTTTCTTTCTATAGTCTGTTGGTTCTGCCTCCCAAGTTCATGACAAGTCATCTTTTTTCCCCCCATGGCTGTCTTTATAGAGTGTATTAAGTGGTCCAATAGAGGTTTCCAAGGCAATTGTCTGAACTAAGGACATTAGAACAGCCATTCCTGTGTATCTTTAAAATGCCTCCTAGCATACCATATTTAAAAAAGTAAGAATGATTTGTAATGTGTGCCAGACATTTTTAACATTGCTGACCTATAATGACAAGTGATAAGTCAATTTAAGTTTCACTTTTTATTGGTAGGCTATTTAAAGACAATCTTTAAAATTGAAATTGATTTTTTAAATTTTTTTTTAAAAGAATGTCAGTCTCACCAGGACTGCCAACTCTCCCCATATGCAGCCTTATAGGGGTTTCGAACAATGCATGCGCAAAATGCGATTATGAAAAATAATGTGTTATACCTTTCAAATTAATCAGATGCTTTAACACTTTGACAGCTCTAATATATAAATCAAACTGTAAAGACAGCTTGTAGTTTAAAGAAGCATTGCATGTCTAACCATAGCTACTTTGCTGTTGGAATGCACACATATCTTGCATGTAGTTTTGGACCAGCCTTTTATTATGCTGGACATTCTCACATATTCTTCTATTGTGAATACAGTATACACATATAGTTCAATTGGTGTTGAAAGTAAACACTGGAATAAACTTTTCAAATTTATATACTTTAAGTCTGGGTATGTTTAGCTAAACTAATGTTTTTTTCTATTGCAGGTCCAACCACAGCAGCATCTGACTCCTCATCCTCCAGCTTTCCCTTAAATCACCCTGGCAACCTCAAAAGGGGACCTTATTCCAATCAACGATTGCCCCAGCCACTGCTTTACATAAACAATGGAGGGGAGTCACGGTCTCGCAAGCATTAGCCCTGAAGCAAGAGTTCTGCTTGTGAGACGATAAACATTTTGCAGGGATGGTCCCTTGCCCCAACAACTGACGCCTCCACTGTGATGAGACTTTTCTGCACTTAAGCCACTGCAGTTTTGTGGAATATGATAAACACCTTCTCTGGGATGACAGCACTTCTGAAGAGTAATTAATACTGTGCCTACCAATTTATCAAAAGCAATAAGGCAAAGCTGTTCTTCAAAATTCCTTTTATACAAAGTATAAGGATAGGATTGGGGCATAAAATGAATACCTTCCTTCATTTCAATGATAAGACCACAATGAATCATTGCCTAGTAATTTAATTATTTAAAGGTGCCTTTGGTTTTCTGAAAGATAACCACCCAGAACAATATGGATTCAACTTTATCTAACCTTAGAGCTTCTATTACGCAGGAGTGAATAAAGCTTTGGTTTTCTCTGTGTTAGATACAGATGCAATCCCTGGATTAGGTCAGGCATGATTTTCCCAGTGAGCTGGTTTTCTCTCATGACTCAAGTCAAGGGTCAGTCAGTCAGTCATTTTCAAATCCACTTATTCCTGGACAGGGTCACGGTGGTCTGCTGGAGCCTATGCCAGCTATCATAGAGTGCAAGGCAGGAGCAAACCCTGCACAGGGTGCCAGTCCATCGCAGGGTAAACACACACACGCACACCCCAACCACACACCAGGGCCAATTTACGATCATCAATATACCTATTCTGCAGGTCTTTGGATTGTGGGAAGAAACCAGACCACCCAGAGAAAACTCAGACAGACACTGGGAGAACATGTAAATTCCACGTAGAAAGAACGTGGGATGTAAACTCTCGTCTCCTAGCCCTGTACCACCGTGCAACCCTAAAGTCAAGAGTGTGAAATTTAATTCTATGGGGGCCACAGTGGGCACTGGTTTTGCTGTAGATAAACTTGAATTCATACGCTAATTTTGCCTTCAAAATGATTTCAGTTCTGATTTTAGCTTCTTGTTTAAACTACTTCTGATGACTTTAAAAGAAATGTGCCAAACTCAGCTCCTCGAGTGCTAAAGTGTATGCTTAATTTCACTCTAGTTACACTTTACAACTACCGACTGTTTCATAACGTTTAATTTAACTGCTTAATTTAATCTCCCTTTTTCCACATGTTGTTGAGTGCAGAAATATTCTGTAGCATTGCATTATCAAATGATTTCATAAGGATGTATACTGGTATCATAAACACTGCAATAAAAGATGCTATATTTAACATGCTGTAACTCACTAGTTAGTGGTGGCGTGTGTAACCATACTGAAAAAGTTGTACAAAATCAACCAATATATTGAGTATACATCAAACTAAGTGCATTATAAGAAACCACACTTCCCTCAGCAATATCACTTAAGAGTACAAATCCCTGCTGTAAAGCAAACATTTATGGACAACTTGAAGGCTATTTTTAAATTTTAAACCTATCAACTCAGCCCCAAAACAAAATAAAGAGATTTCTGATAAAAGACAAAATTAAAAGTTGGACTGAAAAAAAATCCAATGGTGACCTGGTCACTCTGGAAATGAGATCACATGTGTCTACTTCGGTTCAATAGACATTTTCCATATATGAGGCTTAAAGGAGAACTTCGCCCTTTCACCGTATTGTTATAAAAATAACCAGGGTCTGTTTCAGTACTTCAAACCATTTTATATCTATTGTTGGGCAAACTTTAGTTTAGGCACTGCAAAACTGAATTACTCATTTACTCTTATGTAACAAGACCTTAACAAAGGCTTCTTTTGGTCTTCATAACACTTCTAAAACATCAGTAGTCAGGTTATTCTACTCTGTGCAGTGTGGCATATTAACATGATGATAAAACGACTTGTTAATATGAAGGATTCACAGGTCTTATGCTAAAAATGTAATATCAAGATAAATGTATCTTAATTAGGCCACCTCAGACCATTCCAAAGTGAAGTTTTATTAATAGGTGATATCGCAGAGATGAATAAACCCTTTACTGATGCTTTTGAAAGTTTAATGAAGGCCCAAAGAAGCCATTGTTAAGGTCTTGTTACATAAGAGTAAATGAGGAATAGATGCATTTTTGCAGTTAAACTAAAGTATTACCCTATAGCTTCTACAAAAAGATACATTTTAATAAGCTTAAGCTAGTTCACTGCAAACTATCTTCTTACACACTGTTCTACCTCCTAGATTTACAATAGCCTTTACAAATTAAGAACAGGCATAACTTTGTCTTGTAAATTATTTCAGTGGTTCATACTTTCATCATATTTTCTGTTGTTGACATTTTGATATGTTTAAAGCAACTTGTTGGAATGCTATATAGCAATCTTTTCCTTACAGCCTATCTTGACCAAAATTTGGAAATTTGTCCTGCTATTATTATGAGTGTTAAAGAAAATCACATAAGAAGTTATGCTACACTTGCATTTTAATTAAATAGAAAAATGTACATAACACTATTAGAAGCATAGTAAAATCAAGATTTTTATCACCTTAGCTGCTTCAAAAAAATAGTATTTTGCAGAAAAAAATACAAATTATTAAAATTCCAGGCATCAGAAACAAAATTAGTTTGAGTAATCAACAAAAAACCAACATTTTATAAGAAGTTCATATGTTATGCAGAGTGAACTTCTGCTTTAATACACTGGGTTGGAGCGTGGTATTTCTTCCTTTGCAATACCATTCTCAAAAGTACAAAAGATAATCAATATTAAATGTTTATTCTTGCACTTGGATGAATTCTGACTTATTTTGTATTACCTTGCTTAAATTTGAGTGTTGTTTTTGTGTAGATTTTTTGTATATCTGTAGTACTAGGGTGTTGTACCGTGTTAGCCATTATGAATGTAGAAAAAAGCCAAGCAAAATGACCCCTTTTATTGGCTAACTAAAAAGATTACAATATGCAAACTTTCGAGGCAACTCAGGCCCCTTCTTCAGGCAAGATGTAAGAAGAAGAAGGCCTGAAGAAGGGGCCTGAGTTGCCTCGAAAGCTTGCATATTGTAATCTTTTTAGTTAGCCAATAAAAGGTGTCATTTTGCTTGGCTTTTCTGTAGATTTTTTTATATTTTTTTTCTCTCTTTATTGAAGTTTACATATCCACACAGAGAATACTCCTGCTGGATGTATCAGTAGGCTAGTTTCTTTTGGAGGACTAAGATTTTTTTCTGTTTTATATCAGGATTAATTCTATGTTACAGACTTTATTTCAGTTTAAGAAAAATAGGGAAAACTGTTTCTGTGCAAGAAGCCCCGGAAAGAGGAGGCAATGCTAAATTTCATTCCATCACTGCGTTCACTTCGAAACTAAACTGGGAGGCATTTTAAAAGGGTCCTCTTATGTCCTTTTAAAATGACTGATAGCCAGACAGGCTCCTAAGCCATCTGTCCTTCGCTATGAAAGGCAGGGTCACAGTTTTTCTTACCTAAATTCCTTTTTTGCACCTGGGGGACACAACCTGACCTCCTACATGGTCTACAGTATTTTCCCTGTCTATTAAGCAGTGCCCCCTTCTTCCTATGAGGAAGCAGGGACGCTGCTGATATGAAAACCTGCACTTCTCCAATAATACTTACTTATTCACTTACACTTGTGTGATATGGCAAGTGCCAGAACTTGTACTCAAGAATGAACAAGTACATGTCCTTCATTGAAGGCTAGGTTCAAAATCAGGCAAAGATGTGTAAATGAGAAATTGTACAGGTTAGGTCAGTAAAAATCAAGACTAAAACCATAGGTGAAAACATAAGCAAAGGTAAAAAAATATATACAGTATCAAGAAAGAAATGTAAATGACAAAATAAAATGATACTACAGTATTAAAGTGTCCCAGTCAATCTTATTTCAGCAAGTTTTATTAAACAGGTGATGATGTCATTTAAAGAGTTTTAGAGTAACACTGAAGAAGAAGAGGCAGCGCTAATGAACAACAGCAAAGATTAAATTACATGAGAGGCTGAGACTAAGGTTAAGGAAACATGCTTAGGTGAAGACCTATGATGCTAATGTGTTACCTATAGTACAGAATAAATACTGTACTCTATGTCATGCATGTTCATCCATCCATTAATTTTTAATTCCTGTTAATGGCAAGGTCAAGGTTATCCTACGACAGCTTTGATGGAACGTGGACCTATTATAGCTGCACGCACACACACACGTCTATGCACTGGTCCATTTCTTAATTGCTAACTAATCTAACCTAGATATCTCTTAATATGCAAGATGAAAACCTACGCAGACTTGGGGAGAACATGCAAACTCCACATTGATAGCATCTACTCCTAAAACTAAACTACCTTTGTGCAATTTTCAGCTACAAGCATTACCTATCACTTCACTGTGTCACCCTATTCTTTTTTAAATTCTAAAAAAGTGAAATGTTTGGTAAAAAAACAAAACAAAAAAAAAAAAACACAATTTCTTTTCAAAATAATTGGGACATTACTGGAAATGAATGAATCTTATAAACTGGGTACACGCAACTGAAGACGATGTGAGAGAAGTCTCAGTAGGTGTCATACTAGTACTTAACAAACCTAGAAGCTTTTGGGGGGTTGAAAATGGTTTTTATAACGCGACTACAGTTTATTGGCAAATCAAAGATTGAATTAAATAAAAAATTTAATTATTCCTCTATTCATTGTCTGAAACCACTTCTTACAGCGTTTGTAAGTACCCACAACCTCCCTTAAACAGCATTAAGTTTAAAGCAGAAACCAGCATTGGATATAACAATCCATCCTAGAGCACACTCAAACACATACTAACACTTAAGCCCATTTACTTTTACCAAACCCACTTACCAGCATGTCTTTGGATTGAGAAAGGAAGCCAAAAGGACAAGGAGAAGAAAAAAGAGAACATGCAATACTATACAGACTGTTTACCAACTAGGATTCAAACCAGAGTAGAAATACTCTTATGAAAATGTTCTCCACTGTGCCACCCTGCTTTCCATACCAATCATTCCACTACTGTATAGGACGCCTTTTAAATAAAACATGATCACTGTATCAACATAAATACATGCCTTTTTTATAAAACCAGCTCCTGGATTAGATGAAAAACCTTTGGACAACAATAACAAAAATGGTTATTACAAATGCTTTATGATGTCATCATGTATAAGACTGTTTTGGAACCCCGCGGCTAAATTGTATGTCAGTTTACTTCAGGACAAAACCAAAAAGCACTCCTTTGACTTTTGATTCCTATCTCTTCTTGGCTATGCATTAAAAAAAGAAAACAAATTTTATAGTCTGTCACCCATAGATACAAGTGTGATACTCCACATATAAAATCAGTTTGAATTATTATATATGAAGCACTCATTTTTCTTTCAATGTATATATAAAGTATATAAATGTGTAACTGTAATTTTTCATAAAATGAAAAATGCACACAAGTCATATTAAGTTATATATTTAAAATTAATTGCTGTTTAATTTTCCATTTTGTACATGTACTTTTTAAATTGGTCTTGTAGGGTGCACTGCATTTAAGCATTTTTTTTTTTTTACTTCTATATGATAATGAATAAGAATAAATATTAAGATACTGGTGAAAAGAAAAATGAAATGCTGTTGTGGGTTTATATAGCATTATGACTGTTCTGTAGCCTGTAAAGTATGTGAATAAAAATCCATAATGAGATGGGACGTCCAAAATAAGGAGACTCTGAAACTTCTGATTTAGGTCACAGGAATGTCTCATCTGAAAGCAACTATTTCCATAAACACAAGTAAATTTTTGTCACTTTTGTAGAAGTGAGAGTTTACAATGATGGCCAATTTTTCCAGGATCAGTTGCAAACTATCAGGTTATTTACAGATGATCAGGTTTAATTTCACTGTCTTATTAACAAACGACTAGTTTTGATCAGTAAATATAGATGTCATGTTTTAATTTAGGTCTCTCTTGGTACCATGTAATATAAATTATCAGTAACTCCAGATATTTATTGTATAATATCATGTATGTGTAGATCCAGCACACACTCACTGTTTAGTTGTACTAATGGCATTGGTAATCTTATGTACTATATCATAATTTACATTCCTTTATTTAGATAAAGGATATATGCTTAATGGCCAACAAATCCCAATCCAGGGTACAATTCTGCCATATTTCTCCAGTATGATCCCTGATGAACTGACTCACTCACAGTAACACAGCGACGTAAGTGTTAGGTTTCAATTAACAACCTTGTAGTATGAAAGTTTACATCACACCTTTCCATAGTGAAGAAAACTATCCCATGGCAGTTCAGAGGGACATTTCTCATCTCTAAAATGATTATTAAGTCATTGGTGGGGACAAACCTGAAACTTTGTGTTTATCAACTTAATAACCTTGGTACTAAATGCCCATAATGTGTAAATACACAAAATAAAAAAAAAGAAAATACACTTATCTTATATGTTGCTTTTTATAGATGAGAGTGAATGCAGACTTGCCAAGGGTCACACTGTTTAGAAGTTCAATGTACAGCTAACTCTTATTTTCATTTACAGTCAATTTCCTTGGCCACTAACCTACACAACAACAAAATACATCCCAAGGCACTTACCTTGTTTTATCCCCCCCCAAGCCCCCCCGTTCAAGTGGTGTACTTACAGGTTAAGTGACTCATTCAAGTTCACATGATAATGTCTGCTTTATTCACTGGGCCACACATCATTTGCCCCTTCTGGTAGTCTTTTTTTTTTTTTTTTTTTTTTTTTTTTATATAAACACATTTATACATAATTAATGAAACCAAGTTGTATTAACCTAAACTGACAGTTGCTAATGCTCTGTCTTTGAACACTCAACTTTATAATGTATTTAATTTAAACTGCGTTTGTCCAACTTTGTTAATTTTTTAATGTTAATAAATCTTGGGAAAATGTTTGTACCACTGAAGTTTTCCATGTTTTACCTTTGATCTGTCTGCTTAGACAGGCAGCTAAACATCTTTTTTTCAGCATATGGTGAGACTTGGTTAATGATTTGATTCTGCATTATTAATTTAGAGCACATGAAACAAAAATAGTAAAGCAGAATGATATATAATTTCCAATAAAGGATTAAACTCCTGGAAAAAAAAAAACTCAAAACCTCACTGCAGCTAGAATACATACAGTACCTGTAAGGATGTCAATAACCATAATTAAAAATACATAATCACCATCATTTTTACTCTGTTTAGCCTGATGAGGGCTACAGTTGCAGCACACTGAGCTGGGCTATCCAGTCCACTGTATTCTCTGGAACTTTCCCAAAGCCCTCCTCTGAATGCTCAGACTCCTGATGTAATCTCTCCAGTGTGTTTTGGGTCTGGTCAAGTATTCTCCCAGTGAATACTGCCTTGTATACCTCACAAGGCAGACCCTAAGCAAACATATCCAAAACATCTCAACTGGTTCTTCTCAATCTACAGAAGCAGTGATTCTACTCCATTATTGCTGAGCTCCTCAACCTGGCATAAAGAATGTGTCCAGCCATCCTGCACTGGAATAACATTTCTTACACCTGTACATGAAATCTCACTCTGTAGATCACTACACAGTTTTTATGACAATAAGTGATGACAGGAATGTAGCTTGACCAGTGAATCAAAGGCTTCATTTAAGGACTCCTACTTGACAGCTATAGTTTGGGACAGCATCTGCAAAACAGCTGCTACTACTACTCTGATTTGTTGGTCAATCTAAGAATTGCCTCGTCCCTCACTCATAAACAAATAGCTTTCCCACCACTTGTCCTCACCAATTGATCCTAGAGTTGCTTCCTTGAAAAGTGTCAACAGACTTCTAGCCATGGCTCTGTGCAACCACTACTGAGGTCTCAAACATAGGCCGTTTGGGATCTACTGTACATCACTCTTGAGATGTACAGTAGATGAGGCAAGACTTAAACTCATCCTAAACAGAGGCATCGATTAGTTATTCCCAATAAACCTTTACTGCCTGTTTCAGTTTTCTTAGTCTTTTCGTCTGTGCTAGCTCACATTTAAGTGGCGATCACTTATATCACTTAAATCACTTAAGCTCAGTACTTTTCTTTACCAGAGTGTCCAGAGCAAATGGCCTCAAATTAGAAGACACAACTGTAAAATTAATAACCAAAATTGACCAATGTACTTCGACTAGTATGGAAATTCAGTAATGATTCACAGTTTGAGATCAGCCATTCCTCCAGATATCTCCTTCATTCCCTATATGAGCACTGAAGTCTCCCTGAAGCACTACAGAGTAGACAGATGGTACTTTTTTAATGACAGAATTCAGTGTTTCTAAAAAGACAGAACTTACTAAATAGTTGTTTGGCACATCCAAAACAACAAAGTTTTCCTCTCTGCAACCAAAAGTCTTACTAAGTCGACTATCTTGATAACTACAACAACTGGCACTCAGCTGGAAGCTTGTCAATATCCCCATACCCCCCAGGAACCTTTTACATGAGGCAATTCTGGGGCAAAAGTAAGACCACTCTTAATAAAGAAGTCTGGTTCCAGAGCCAATGCTGAATGTAGAAGTGAGTAAAACTATATGTAGCTGGTATGTCTTTAACCTCTTGCACAACCTCTGGCTCCATCCCCACCAGAGAAGTTAAACTCTAAGTTCCAAGCGCCAGCTTCCACTACCATCTCTTATAGACAGTACACCGGACTCCATCCTTCACTCTCTCAGTAGTATAGCTTTTTCTGACCCGATTTTGATCACAATATGCGAGTCACCTGACTAACAGGCCACAATCCAAGGATGAAAGAGTGCTAATTATAAGCACTTAATACAAGTATTGTGCTTGCCCGGACAAAAGAGGTGGAAATCCATACCTAGCCAGCACTGTGCCAGCTCCAACAAGACAATTAAATCCACCCCAAGTACCAACAATAACTTCCTTAAAGAAAGTGTGTGGGATGCAGATGGCTGTAGTGATGTTTTCCGCTACACTTCACTAAGTTTATACTGATGATTGCAGGTCAACCTCAAACTGCCTTCAACCCCTTCCCACTTCGCCAAAAGATGATTTATAATAATAATAATAATAATATTAACTAAACCACACAGAGAAAAATGTGCAACAACAAAACAACTACTGTATTATTAATACATTTTCTACAATTCCACCACTTCCAATATATACAATGAATACAAAGCATAGAAATATATATTCAAAAATTATCCCCTCCGTCCTTTTGATTTAGTCTTTTTTCCGTTTTCCTATTCCCCCAGACTTCAGTTCCTTTGACATGCCAATCCCAGAATAAAAGATTTAGAGCTCACGTTTGCATTTTGATCCCTTTCACGGTAATCTCAATGTATCCGGAATCTTCGAGGTGGCCACCCCAGACTGCAATGGACTTGTGGAGCTCCCCGAAAACAATCTTTCTCTTGGACTCAGATGGGTCATGTCCTTTCCTCCTTTGCCATAAAAACTCAGGCTGTCTTTTCTTCCTTCTCTTCCTGCCTTTTCGCGCCCCTATTTAAATAGTGCGTCCGTTTCCATGGCACTCCCGGAAATCACAATGACAGCCCTGTACCTCCCAAAAGGTCCTCTCTATCCAACCCACCTATCTTACCTTCCGTATTTTTAAATGACAACGGGATTTTACATAGAGAGAAAGAAAAAAATAAAATATATACATTTTTATGTGGCAATGCTACATGGTCATCAACTTTTTAATAGTTAATTTAACATGGAAATTTTATTGATACTGAGAAACATTGTTCAGTCCAGTAAAAAGTTTACTAAATGAATTATTCTGAAAGGACCATGGCCACAGCCTTATTGCCAGTGTTATGAACCTTATATTTAAATTTATATTTTAAATTTGGAATACTTAGATTCTTATTTCATTATATTGTAAATTCAACACAAATTTTAAAAATTTTTATAATATTTGAGACTTGCAGCACTTACTCATACATATTACTTCATAAGTTTAAAATGTGGTTTGTGTCTCTTCAATAGCTTACAGGTCATTTGTTTAAATTTGTTATTATGGGCTGATGCACACTGATAATTTCATTTTTTCAAGCCACATTGCACTGTCAATATCAGCATATTCTATGACACAGAAGAATGTCACAATGCGCACTTTGGGAGCTACCGATATTTAAACAATTTTAACACAGTACAATACTAAGTGCCATAAAACAGCTTAGAAAACATGTATATTAGCGCCATCTTAAACATGAAGCACAATATTGCTCACATAATTTATGCTCACCAACTTCTGTATGTTCACAGTAGTGTGTCCTCATGGCTTCACTACATCCTTATATGGTATCTGCTCAACTCCAGACTGCAAAGCAATACAGAGGGTGAAAATATAATTGATACACAGCTTCCCACCGTTAGGAAAAAAACATGCAGAATTAGAAAAATCAAAGAGTACAGTATTATTACTGACATTCTGCATAGTCACTTTTTTCCCTTCTCTGTTCCAGCAAACAATACAGGACTATTAGCACTCACATAATTAAGTTTGGGGACATTTTTTAACATCATAAAACTAATCAATGGCCACTCACTGTGACAATAACATGAGTGTCCATTGTATGTATTCGGTGTCTGTTGTTGGTAAAGCAGTATGGTTATTTTTCAATGGAAGACATGCAAATAAGAACTTGATTATAGTATGTAAACATGACAATAAATTTGAACTTAATCATATCAAGGGGAATATCTCAGCAGTTGACTATGGACACTTGTAAGAACAAAGGGGACAGTGATGTGCTGAAATGGAAACAGATTGGGCTGAAGATTCACATTCTAAGTAGGAAACAACTGCACATCTACAGCAAGCTGCATGCAATTTGAACAAGACTGTTGAATATCCCCAGCTAACTGAAGCAAATGCTTACTTAGACTTGGATCCTAGTCCAACTTAACTAAATGATTAAATCTGAACAACATTCCCCACACAACTTAGCGAGTGAATATACAGGGAAGATTACAGTACTCGGAATTCCCCAAACACACATGTAATACTCAAAAAGAAAATAAACTGGAATATGGACCAAAAGGCTTTCATTAAATTAAGGTATTCAGGTAAACCTATATTAAGATAAAATTTAAAATATCATCATTTCACATGACCATAAAAATAGTATATAAAAACAGAGTAACAGTTGTACATTCCACTGACCTGTAACCATTCCTCTCATCTGCAGTTAAAGCATCTTTCGTTTTTACCGGGCCGCCTGCTCAGGTGCTGTCTTCGCTAAAACCAGTTTAATACTTATATATGCTACTGGCAGTTACGTGGCGGCTCTACAGACCGTATTTTTGGTCTCCCATTCGTTGCGTCTAGGTCGAGAGCAAGCATATTTAGATTTAAACACAGCATTAAACTGACGCTTTTGCATCTTTTGTGGTGTACAATCGTAACGCGTCTCTGCCCTGTCAAACTACCATGCAGACTATTTTTTCTAAAAACTCACAGCGTTTTCCAGCAACGTCTATTTTAAAACATTTTTATACAATACCGGTCTGTGCAACGAGCAATGCAAAAACCTAGACAAACTTCAGAATTTTATAAATCCCGACAAGAGGAACAATTCAAATATTTAAAAGGAGGAAATGTCCTGGAAAAAACGATGACAATCTGGTCATCCTATCTATTTTTCATAAGCAGGCACACACGGTCATATATACTACAGATAAAACTCAACAGCCGGTGATAGTACCTAAAACGTTTTAAGGCGAACTCTACGCTATCTGTGAAACTTAGCACACCATTGTGTATTCTAAGACAAAATGCAAACATACTATACGTCATACTATGACACGGTTTTCCAATTTGATGAGACACGCTTTGCCGCCAGTCTTGTCCCTGACATGAAATCCCCGCCTTCTGTTGGAAGGGAGACGCTTATTGGTTAATGTGCCGAATCGTTCTATCATTTATTGATTAAGTTACCTAAGATATCAGACTTCAGATTGGTTAACAGATAGCAAGCTAGACGTAGCCAGTTAAATGTCGAGAAGGAAATGATGATGATATACAGAGTGCAGGATTTGCTCGAAATGTATCTTGCTTAAAAAAACAACATGAAGAAGACATTTAAAAACAGGAGTTCCCAGCTAGTTATGAAGACGTGATATTTATTCAAAGAATGTGGGGTTTCAGTTATTTTAGCATTCTGAGAGAAACAAAAGGAATGCGAAACAAAAGAGTACATACGTCAGACGCGACACACCTCACCTTTAGCAAAAAATCGGATCTTTATACCAGCCTTTCCTGTTTATTTCTGTTTGTCAGTGACTTCGCTAAGTGAAGAATATATTTATATGTGTTTTTCGCTTTGCATCACCGAGTTCTTTCTTTGGGGAAAATGAAATTAATGTAGAATTTTATTTATTATTTTTTGTATATTATTTTTCGGTTTGTTCATGATCACAGAGCTGCCTTTTAAAACATCCACAGAGTTATACCGAAAGCTTTTAAATTAACGTGTAGTTGATTCCAGTATTCTTTCATTTCTGTTGGTTGACAGTCGGAAGTTCTTCGAACGATACAACGGTAAGTTTATAATGCTACTCTTGTGCTAGTTTTACCCTGTGTCTTCTGCATGTGAGTTTATTTCTCCTAATCGCGTTGATACAAAAATGAAAACATGACGAATAGGGGATAAGGGGTGATACCATTTTTCCATTGTGTTTGTAATATGTTTCATTGTAGTTTTTTTTGTTTTTTTTTGCTGATTTTAAGTCCGGGAAGTTAGTTGCTTAAATTATCAACACTACCGTTGAATTAAAAATGGATTATTGCATGTTAACTATGATTTGTAAGTGGCCTTCAATAGAAGCGCCCACTGAAAAGATGAAAGTGTACTAAGGCATGACGGTTAGAGAGCACAGAACATTAAACCTTTGAAGATGACGAGTCTGACAGAAGAACGATGGTTATCGGTAATGATACACTTCATGTACTTTGAGTTGACTACTTATATTGGTGGTACTTTTGTTGATGTTTTGAATGCAAATAAGTTAATTTCTCCAGATTTTTCTCTGTTTTCAGTATGTTTCGATCAGTGGATAGAAAAAATTACTGAGCGTGGTCCTAAAGATTTCTTCTTTAATATGCGATTCGATCAGTGGATGCATGTTGTGTCTGATTGTCGATAAGGCGTTTTAGCTGCAATTACATGTACAGGAAAAACACACTGGCAGGTGAGGTAACTCATTCTATTAACAGTGAGTGGGTGGTGGAGATTAAACAAGAGGCTTTATGATTTCTTGTCCAGGTTTGTTAGCTTGTAGCCTGATTAACTACCCTTTTCCCCCTTGAACCCACTCATATTAGTATAGGGTTAAATAAAAGGTGCTAGAACCTATCATGGCAACATCAAGCAGAAGGCAAAAAATTAGCAGTGGTCCATCACACAACATATTTGCTCACACTGGGCCAGTTTAGATATATGCCTAGTAACCTAACCTGCTAGTCTTTGAGATGTGTAAGAAAATTTGAAGAAAGACAAGCAGACATCGAAAACATTTAGTGACTTTAAGTTTGAGTTTGGTAGATGTGTGAAAGGAGTGCAAATCACTACAGTGTCATGCCATCCTCTAGTTAAATCATTTTTGTTTGGCATTTACAGTTTTACCAAATTTAGTCCCCAAATATCAAAATGGCTGCTGGTTTTCAGTTATATCAGTATTTTAATAAGGGTCCAATTGCTGACTTTAGTTGAACATTTAGGTTATTTGTGTGTGTTTTTTGTTTTTTTTTTTAGTTTACTTTTATTATTATCATTATTTTGTTTAATTCACAAATATTCCACCCCATGGTTGTATGTTATGGTTTAACTCACTGTATTTGCTTAAATATCCCATTCATTAAAGGGCTCACTTCTTGACATAAGTACTGTATAATTGAAAGAGGTGGGAAAGTTGGAGTTTCTGTTAGGATTAAGTAATTTCGATCAGGGCATACTATTAATCAATCATTTAAAAAAAAAAATACTGTGTATAAGTTTAAGGATTCAATTATTGGCAGGAAAATAGTATTAAAATTGAAGAGCATAAAGTTAAGGGAGTGTCCAAAAAGCTCTAATAATACAGTGATTCGCCTATTTTGTGTACCATTTCGACACCAATTTCTATCAAAGTTACAAATGCACAAGCTAATGTAAAAAACTGGACAAACACTTTGGTTCTTCAGAGCCAAGGAACGTTACAATTGTTTTGTAGTGGCTTTTCTATTCTTGCTGTTGATGACTGAAAAGTTATGACTTGTGATGAGTGAGTTGTGCCCATTGAACCAGCAGCAGTTTGGCATACAGTGTGGCCTTTAGACTGCTGTGGAAAGAAAGATTGAGGAGTTCTGCAAAATGATTTTACACTTAATTCCATTTTACAGTTTTTCATGCCTGTTGAGAAATTGTGTTTTGTCTTCATGCAAGATGTGCTGTTACAGACCAAAATATGTTAACAAACACAAAAAAGTACAGTAAATGCTAAGATTTTAAATTTTTGCTTCTTAGGAAATGTATAACTGTTACATTTAAATTGCTGGTTTAAAGCTGAAGGTGGCTGGAGAATGGATTTTGAATTATTCAGAATATATGTACAATTCTGTACTGTAGATAGACCTTGCACTGGAGAAGTAGTACAGTTTTATACTGTAGCTGACTGTTGAAGAGTACAGCATTTGGATATTAGACATGTGTAAATCTGCCAGTGCTCAAACTTTCCAGAATTGTCCAGACAGGATATTAACATTCTACGAACGTTATTTCTTAATTAATAGCTTTCACTGTGCCTTATACTACCAGAGTAGGTGATGAAATAATGAGTGGCTTCAGAAAATCAGAATGCTGGAGATGGTATTTAAATCCCAGTCTGATAGCTAGCTGTGTGCAGTTTGCTCAGTCTCCACGTATCTATGTGGGATTTTTCCTGGGCTGCCTGGTTTTCCTACATTTTAGGTTAATGACTCTATATTGGCACAGGATGAGTAAGTAAGGTTTTGTGCATGTGCATACCCTGTGATGCAGTGGCACCACATCAAGGACTGATTCCAGAATTTACCTACTACTCACACCCTATAACTGGACTAAGATGCTTTGAAAATAAATTCACTAAACATGATCCTTCGTTGGTTTATTGGTTTAAATTGGAATTAGAACCTATCATGGCAGCAACATGAATAAGGGAAGGTGTACTGTTGAACAGCTTGTTAGTCCAAAGCTAATGTCTTTAAATGGGTCAAGTTAGAGGATCCAGTAACCCGAGTTTTGAGCTGTGGGCAAAGATGGTTGACAACATTCAAACTCGACATAAAAGCCAGTTAACCTGATAATAGAACTAATTTTATGCAGTACTTCAATCTGTGTAATTCAATATTAGCATTGCAGTGGGGGCTACAGCCTATTCCAATAGCATCAGGGGTAAGGCAGAACTGGGACTCCAGTCCATCATGGGGCATTGTTTTGCAGACCCACATTTATTCACAAAGGGCCAGTTTAGAGTCATCAGTTCATTTTTTGTTCATTCTTGGGATGTGTAAGTATTATTTTCCTAGAGAAAATCTGGCACAGACAAGGAGATTTCTGCAGTGAGAGTAGTCTATTTCATGTAACACTGCCATAGTTCTGCTACACCATTAACTTTGTTTTCCTTTAGTCAAGTGACTGCTGATGACTTTTGTGCTGCACTCATGAAACGCATCTTTTGCCGTGTTGCATGTTGATGAGAACATACAAGTAAGAATTTCACTGAATTTCACTGTATTCTAGAATTTATACTATTCTGTATATATGACATTAATGACCCTATAAACCTGTAATGAAATTATTTTATTTCAGATATTAAACCAACAAGCCCCTCTACTGTATATTGCATGCAATGAGACCTATGGCCTCCAGTATGAGGAGGATATGGGAATAGGAATAAATATTAAGTTCCAAAGTTGACTGTGTCCGTTGGTCCTGGGCTATTAGATTTCTGCAAACACACATTAGAGTAGGATCTGACTTTTAGCTGTGCAGAAACTAAGAGAATGTATCAGAAACCTTACATGAAGTGGCAGTAGACTTACACTGTACACCAAATCCGAGGCCAAGGCAGAGACCTACTGTGGATGGGCATACTGTGAAGTAACGCATACACCCAAACTGACTAACGGCAGATCAACTCAAAGTGATCATTCAGCTTAATATGCAAGTGGGATATACTGTAGAAGAAAAACTGGGTTATCTGGAGGAACCCATGCAGACATGTAGAGAATGTGTAAACTTACAACAGGTAGTGGCTGTGAGGCAGTAGTGCTCATACTGTAAATGATAAACATATAGGGGGAGAGCATAGCAGAAAATACTTCAGTGGAACATTTATATATGAAAAAAAAAAAAAGAAAGAGAAAGAAAAAGAATACCCTGCAGCTGTCAAACCACAGAACTGACATTCAGGTAGGAGAGTCACCTGAATGTGTTAAGAACAAGATCACATGTGATCCAACATGGTTTATTCAGTAAATAGTGTCACATGTTACAGCATACTCCTCTTAATATCTGGTGTATCCCCTCCCATGCTGCAAAAGGTTTTTTGACAAGTTTAAGAAGAATCTAGATAAGATATTGGGATAGCTTAGCAATTAGCTAAACAAACAGGCTTGATGGACTGAATGGTCTCCTCTCGTTTATTAAATTTATTTTCTTATGTAATATAGGCCAGTCCTGCATCCTGGCATGCAAATATCTTCCATTGGAATGACACTCCATGCCCATTTAACCTGGAGGCACAACTGGTTGAGGTTAATTGCTGGTGCCTGGAAGTGGGGGACATACTGTCCAATCTAGCCCCATAAATCCACAATTGGGAGGGGGTACAGTGAGTGTGTTAGCCAGGGGAGTTGATGGTGAGCTTCTAGAATGTTAACGTGCACAGGTGGAATGTGGGTAGGTATTGTCTTGCTAGAAGAATCCCCTTTTTTTCTTTTTTCCTTTGTGCAAAAAGAGGATCAGGACAGACTGGATTGAATCTCGAACATAGGTAGCATTGGTCATTATCTCCTATACAAATACAAGATGCTCATGACCACTATAGCTGATAGCACCCCACACCATGCTACCTGACTTGGGCCCTTTGTGTCACAGGCATATGCACGATGGACATAGCTGTTCATAAGTTCTCCATTGGATAAACAATCATCACCTATTCCTGTTTGCTTTCATCACTTAAGATGACAAAAAACGTCCTCCGTATAATCAGCCCAAGGCACCACTGTGTAGTGGTGGAAATGAGCGAGTGGCAGTCATGCCTTGAGAACGTGACTTCAGTTGTATTCCTTGAAGATGATTGCATATGGTCTGAATGGACTACACTGTCTGCTCCAGTGCATGCCACTGTGGCATTTTGTTCTTTCATTTCCTTCATTTTAATTCACCAATTTTGATATGCATCTGTATGTGCAACTCTAGGGGGATAACAATGCTCTCGGTGCTGGGTAAGGTCCTTGCTTGGGTCATCCTCAATAGGATCTGTGATCACTCGCTCTCCTATCAGCGACTGGAGCAGTTTAGTTTTATGCCTAATAAATCTTCCAACAACTGCATCCTGGCACTGAGGGTTCTCATGGGGCGCGAACGCGAGTATCGGCAGACTTTCTTTGCAGCCTTTGTCGATTTTCATAAAGTGTTTGACTCAGTTGATCGAACTGCCCCATGGGACATCCTGAGACTTTGTGGGATCCCCTCAAGGTTGCTGGATTTCATGGCCGGCCTGTACACTGGTACTATGAGTGCTGTGCAGAGTGGAGGCAGGACCTCTGCGTTTTTTTCCCAGTTGATACTGGGGTTTGTCAGGGGTCTGTTCTGCTCCTACTCTGTTCAATGCTTGTATTTACTAGGTATTGGGCAAGGTTGTGGGGTCCAGTGGCTGTGGGGCATCTGTTGGTGAAGAAAGATTCACGGATATTGACTTTGCTGACGATGCTGTGATCTTTGTGGAGTCAGTGGAGGCTCTGATCAGGGCACTCGAGAGACTGAGCGAGTGTACATTGTGCAGTTCTTAAATCAGTTAGTTTTTCCTTTTGTTTGTTCTAATTTCTGAGCCTTTTATCCCCCATTACATGTAGAAACGTGCAATAAAGCATGAGTCTGAATGCTTTTAAAGAAAAATAAAATACTTTTTAATTTTAGCCAGCAGGTTCATATTCATAGTTTATAGATGAAAACTGAAATCGACATTATCATCTTCCCAAAATGATACATTTTGGAAAAAGTTAACAATGGAAAATATGAAATTATCTTCAATCGGAACCCCAAAGATTTGCAACACAGAGTCTCTGCATGGCTACCATGGCAACACCTTTTTGGCTGACAATAAAATTGGCTGATAAGAAGGAGAAATTCTATTTAAGGACAATTCTAGTAAGTTTAGACATGATAGTTCATTTGAAATGCATACCATCTGTAAAAAGTAGTAGAGATGAAATCAATAGCTATGTTTGTGGAATGTTCATATCTCGCATGTACACACACACACCTACATGCAAAAACTGATATACTAACATTCTATGGAATTTAGTTAACACATGCACACAAAACTGTACCCAGAAAAAAATACCACAAAGATGTTGGGGCAACACAAGAGAGACACATAAGTAGTGAAGAAGCCAAGACTCAAATCCACACCTCTGGAGTTATCAGGCAGCATCACCAACCACAGAAACACCATGATTGTATTTAAAATTACTGTTTGCTCTCATGCCCCTTTGTTGAGTTTCTCTCACCAGTTGCACTTGATATAACGGAGTTTTTTTTTTTTTTAATTTATTAGATTTTTTGATATGCAGACAAAACAAATTTGGTGTAATGAGCAGCCATTTGCAAGATCTTTAACACAACCCAAGATCTGTGATTTGATTTTTTTTCAGTTTCACTTTATTCTTGTTAGGTATGGTGGAATAGTTTGAACAAAATTAAATAAACACAGAAATAAATTTATTGTGAAATGTGATTATAAATAAATGTAAACACAATAATATGTGAGCATAAATAATTCAATCTGTCATGAAATATTCTGTTTCTTATTTCTTTACTTGTTTCTGCATTTATTACAGTGATGCCACATACAACATGAAATATGGCTTGAAATGAAAACTTGTCATTTTCATCTGTCAGAGTTGAGGGGGTGGGCTCTAGCAAGTACTACAGTTTGATTGATGAATGGTCAGTAGAGAGAACACTCACTGTAGCAACTCTGCACATACCTATGAGCCATAGGACACCCAAGGCAAGCAAAGCACATGCTTAAACTTGTGTGTGCCTGTGGTGGAAATGAGTTCATGAAGAAGATGGCCCAAATTACTGCATGGAGCACCTACTTTAATTCAAGAAGTCCTGAATTGATCTCCTCTTAGGAGTCTGCATTTGACGCATGGTGGCTGCCTATACACAGAGCACTTGATGGTCGTAGATTTATGCAGTCTATCTACGATTCACTAATCAAAATATGGTATTTGCTAGATCTCTCCTCTCAACTTTGACAGGTGAAAAAGTCACTTTTCATTTGAAGCCATATTTCGTATTGTGGGTGGTATCACTGAAATAAATTAAGCAAACATGTAAAGAAAGCAAAAAAAAGTATATTTCATATTTCACATTGAATTGTTTGTACTCAAATATCACTTTGTTTTTAATTTATTTATTTATAGACACATTTCATGATAAATTTATTTACTTGCATATTTATTTAATTTTGCCCAAGATATTCCTCCATATTTAATAAAGTGAAATAAGCAGTAAAAAATATTTTATGGTACATTTAATTAGTTATGCCCACAAATCATTATATTTTAATTTATTTCCTCTCTCATTCACAATGCATTTATTTATTTGCATGTTTGTTTATTGTGTGTAAATATTCCTCCAAAATTAAGCACACATTCACATGTGAACCTGATACTTTAAGTTGCTCTTCCAAATCTTGTTCCCAGGGGCACTTCAGAGTCCCTAGCAGCTGCTTGTTTTGATTCTGTTTACTTCTGGGACAGACTGCTGAGTTCACAAGCATGATTTTAAATTTGTAGGAGTAAAATCTCCAAAACAGAAAGGTATAAATAGGTACTTAAATACAGTGTGTAAGAGCAACATTATTGTGTATCTGGCTTACCCCATTTGCAAGATCAGGATGCATTACAGTTGTTAGAGCACTTCTGTTTTATTTATTTATATATACTAGGGGGCTTCGCTCGCCAACCCCCGTGTTTGGTTTTCCGGATACACACTTTTAAGATTTTTTTTTTCTTTGAATTGTTGCTATTTCATTAGTTTCACTTTTATTTCAGAACTTCTGTAAAAACAATATTTGTAGTCTTGTGAGTCCCAATATGCTGAATCTTTTTAATGAGGTCAGGACAGGTTTCTCTGTTTGGAATTTCAGCACAGACAAAACGATCGACATCATCAGCAGTTAATAATTTTTTTTTTTCCCAAGTAAAAAAGTAAGTAGAGTTCTGCATTGGACTCCTGTCTGTAAAGTTCTGCTATTTTCCTCTCACAGTTCCAAAGGTACATGGGGTTACCAAGGTGATACCCCAGCTTTTGTCTAGGTTTTTGTACAAGGGCTAGACAGAACGTTTTTGACTCCTGGGGTAAGTGTAGCTTTTTAAATAAGCAGACAGATAAATATATATACATTAACAAAGTAACCAATAAATGCATGTGCGGTAAACTCCTTTTTTGAAATTCTCAAGATTCTTTATTTGTCACATGCATAGTTATACAGGACAACATGCAGTGAAATGCATCCTGATCCGCTTATCAAAAACTGTGCAAAGTTAGAAGAATATCAGTTAGATTAACAAAAAGTCATAGATTGAAAGATAACAGTGTAGTAGAACATAATAAATAAGTAAAATTATGTGAATAAAGTAGAATTAAGTGTTAAGGTGCAATAGTGTAGTAATTATTGTGCAAAACCAAAGTTAGACTGGTGCATAGTTAAATGAGGCAGTTTGTTTGTTTGCGCTACTGCGATCTTTACTTTCTTTTTTTATTTTCTAATTTTCCTACTTTCATATCCTTTAACTTTCTCCACATGTGTATAGCGCAGTTTTTTTTTTTTTTTTTAGCCTTTCTAATTTCACTGGTTTCACAGTCTCTAACCTGCTCTGCGTGTGTTTAGCACCAACGTTTGTAAACATCTTTATGAAGTTCTACTGTAGTTTGTCATTTTACTCATTGTCTTTTAATTCTGAGCCATACAGTGCAATACATAGAATAGAATAAATCATCAACACAATATAAAAATAAAAATTCTAGAAGTACGGAGTAGAATTTCACATTAGATGATATCACATAATATGATTTGGATTTGTTTTAAGTCCTGGAGACCTCATTCATTAAGCTGCCTCCCCCATTTTACCATTTAACATCTGAAATGGCGCTAATTCGATGAAAGAACCCCTCATTCCCACGTCCCCATTCATCAGGGATGACTTTACCTTAGGCAGGCAATCTACGATTTAAAGAGATTATTTTCTTGTGAATTGTTACATATGCATTATTTTCACTTTTACTTTAAAACCTTTTGTAAAAACAATACTTGTTTCTTTATTTCCTGCCCCGCGCATGTTTACATCTCTTTCTTCCCAGACGTATAATACTGCTCGTGTTGTGAAGGGTGTTGCGGCTGAATGTACGCTAAGGATATGCCTTTGGATCATTTGCTGTCTTTTTGCTGCTTGCTAGCTGCCTCTTCTGCCTATCGCATGTCGTTGTTTTAAGAGCTTCGAGCACATGATGCTTGCCTGCCAAAAGCAATCCAACAACTGCTAGATTAGAGGTCTGTTGACTTGTTTTAAATGATGTCTCACTGTCTGGTCTCGCGTGACTTTGTAAAAGCAATACCTGTCTTTTATTTCTGGCCCGTACGTGTTTGAATTGTTTCTTGCAGGATGTATAACGCTGCTTGCGTTCGTTTGGGGTAGCTGCTGTCTCGCTACCCTTCGATCTTTTTAAAGCCTGTACAGCCACTGTCCTTTTTGCTACAGCCCTGGGACAATCTGTTGGCACCAAGTCTCATGTTTACGGTCCCCGCGAGACGCACCGTGGCAAGTCTCTTTGGTCTCGCAGGTCTTTTAAATGTCTTTCGAGATTGTCATGTAACGTAGCCTTGCATTTGCTTTCCATTCCAGGATTTCCTTTTTTTTATATATATATGTGTATATATCCCATACAATCAGATTGTAATTCAGACTATGAATGTAACTACCCCGATCTCCATGCTGTCAAATAAACGAACCACATGCCGTGGTGCAACATAAAGAGGCTTAGCCTCTGCCGCTGACGTCCGAGGTTAATTTATTAATCCCATTGGGATTAATAAAGTATCTATCTATCTACCTACCTACCTACCTACAGTGTATACGCCTGATGAGCCCAAATAAGGGCGAAACACGTGTCGCGTACTCTTTGCATTATTTGATAGTAAACTATGCAACATTCTATGATCTGCTTCTCACAACTGAGAGGGCACCGTGACGGATGTTTGCCGACTTGCAGACCAACCACAAGCGTTACCTGGTAGGTAACCACCCATACAATTAGATTGTGATTCAGACTATGAATGCTATGAATATATATCTATATCTATAATATATATCTCAGAAGTGCCAGATCTAAACACTAGCATGGCGAATTGCTCGTGCACCTAAGTGACTATAGCTGCAGGTGGAAGTCCCATTTTACTTATGGTGCGTTGAGTTGCGTTGTGGTGCAGCAATCTATTAGCCACCGAAAGTGCTGTGAAGAAGCTGCCTGTTGTTATGGTTCTGCCCTTGTCCAAAAAATGGCTCCATAAGCTTTATGACCACAGTCTCGGAAAGTCTTTGCCCTGGGTTGTAACTCAAAACACAGTTCTCAACAAAACTTTGATAGATATCCATTAGTGCAGCAAATCTGTCATTTTTCACATGTTCTGCATGGATGTCTTTGTTGTCAAAGTGCAAATGCCGTTTCATAGTCTGATAGCGCTCACGGGACATCGTATCTTTGATTGCCGGTAGAACAGATAGTTCTGAACAAGCATCAACCACAGCACCAACTATGGTTGTCACTGCTCTTGTGAAAAGAATGGAGATAAACGCCATCAACTCGGAGAGGGAGAGACAGTTTTGTTGTACCACGTGAACGTCACTGATGGAATAAAACTGAATAATAAAAAAAATAAGCACTAACTTTTGCAAGTAACCAAAATTTACACCGGGTGTTACAGACTCAAATCAAATGTGTGTTTTTATTATATTGTTGTAATAATAACAGCAGCTCACTACTCAAAATGCGGAGCACCCAGACTCGAATTCGCAACCTTTTGGTTATAAGGCAGTTGTTCTTACCTCTGCACCATCCAAGAAAACATGTCAACTTCTGTCGATTGACAAATGAATGTATTCCAAATAATGATATATTGTTTACCCTATACAACTCCAGGCACCTCACACCCAGATAAACACACTTGAGCTCTAAGAATTTTGTGACTGACTTCCGCTTCGTCGGGTGATGGGATAGCAGGCTGCTTGTGCTGATCGACTCATTTGCAAAACAGAAGACGCTGATGGAGAGGTGCAAAGGAATTTAAGGTGGCCAGGGATTATGACTTTTTTTTGTAGGCATCGGGGATTCTACTGTTAAATCCACTGAACACAATAGATTGGATGGGAGCACAAGGTTACACCGCAGGAACCAACGCTGGACTGAGTGCTAGTCCATGTAAATACATACTCATAAACACACTGCACTCATGTGAGGTCTACTTAAAGTCACTTATTCCTTAAGATGCAGGTGTTTGAAATTTTGGAAAAAACCTACACCAACATAGAGACAACATGCAAAGTCCTCCCAGATTACAGAGTTTTATTAATGTAATTGAAAATGCCTATATCCTTTATTTAATTCACAAATCAAACAGATGGAAAAAATCTGTCTTGCCAGTGGTTTCAAAAATAAATATCACCAGGGTAGTCTGCCCATTCAATGTCAATAAAAATATAAATTTGCCTTTGTGGGTTGTTAGTGTAATATCAGACACTAATGTTCTTCTCAAGTGTAATGCTTTCTTGGAAAGTCTTCTGTGGCTGGTTTCAAATTATTTTATTAAAGCAAAGGAAATGTTATTGATAGTCACAGACACGGGTGAATTATTTGTATTCTTGTCTCTACTATGTGAATAGAACCTCAGAAAGAATGTTGTTAAAAGCAAGACAATATGTTCCTTTAAATTGATTACAATGCAAAGAGATTTGAATTTGTTGTTCTCTGTCACCTGAGAAAGTTTTAATAATCAACCAGACACTCAAAAGAGCACCCTCCACCTTGTTTCTCTTAAAAACGAAGGATTTTATTATTAATTTCAGTGCATGTGTTTAGAAGATTTTTGAATGTTTAGGCACACTTGATCATACTTTCAATCTTGCTCTTATTTCAGGTTTGTCTTTGCCTTTTTTCATGCAAGCAACCTTGAATTTCATTAACTTTGGAAGCAGAAGTTTGCTTGAACCATGGTTCTAATTAAAGTAAGCAATCCTTCTGTCTGGCGACAGACAAAGAGCCTCTTGTACAAGAACTTACTCATCAAGTGGAGGACAAAACAACAGAGCCTTCAGGTGAGTTGCTTGGTATGAGCTGGGATGTGATCAGGGCTGTATGTCCCTGTGAGATGCCTGTGTTGCCCGCAGCGTTAGCATTTCCTGTACCTGGTAATAGATAATCATGAAACTGAGGATGAACTAGTGCAAACGGGACTCAAATAAGCAAGGCTGGTGCAAAATAAGTGCATTACGCAGTTTTAGTTAAACAGTGTCCAAACCAAAGTGCAGTACAGGTTCTTCAGTCAATAAATAATTCAATAAAATCCAGCAGTCCATGAAGACAATAAAATCCAATAAATAATGATTATAAATAATCCATTAAAACCAAGGATAAAATGATGATGATGCTGGTATTTGTTGAGTATTTAAGAAAGGAGTCAACTAAGGGCCTACCTGTAAGGTGTTATTTTCTTGTACAGTTGTGCATCTATACTTCCTCTTCCTTTTCTATCCTGGTCAGATCCAGATCGCCCTCTTCTATCAAGACAGAAATAGACACCTTTGTATGAAATCCATTTCTTTGTGCTCTGTCACATGAAGTAACCTTTAATTATGAAATTAATAAATTAAAAAACAAAAAAATAGATGGACACTGTTTTGACTATTGTTGAACCCAGAAATGAACTTTGAGTACAAGTAATTTGCAACCCAAGTGAACAGAACAATGTTCAGTGGTACAAATGTAATTACAAAGATTTCTGAAATAACTGAATAGCATTTAAACTCGACTAACGATAAGCTAAGGGAGTTTACCAAAAGGACACTGAAGGTATGCTGCTGAAAATGATGCTTTGCAGTCATATGTGAAAAATCAAGTAAAAATCACTCACTTAAAGCAGTAATAGCCATTAGCAACACTGGTAATGTGTTGGCTATGTTTTTCAATTTTTCTATCAATTTATTGGTGTTTTGATTAAAAAGGTATCAATTTCTATCAAAAACATGAAAATTTCTAAATGTGTCCATGCTTTTAACTGGTGGTGTATGTGCAAATGATACTCTTTCAGAGCTGTTTATTATCTCAGGCATTTTAAATCATCCTCATGTATTTTTAATCATCTTTAATAATTAAAATTTTCTGCCCCCAAAGTGATTTGTAATGTGCCTTTTTGTCTCTATTAAAGACAGTGCTGGCTGCCTGCCAAAAATGAATAGAATACTACTGTTAACTGAATAAACCCTATGTGTATAATTTCATTGTTAAGCTTTGACAGGAGCAAGTTGTAGTTTTAATAGATGATGCAATTTTATTTGTTTTTACAATGATATAATGTGGAATACTGTACATTTGACACTGTTGCTCATCTGAAAAATGTCTGGGAATTTAAGTTGTATTTACTCGTTTGACCATCTCTCAAAATCAATCCTGATCTCTCTGCCTAAATTAAATTCCTCGTTCATCATGTGTGTACTTAACCGGTCTTTCCACATTTCCTTCTTTACTAAGCTGTTAGGCTTTTTTGAATTTTGTTATTCTTCACATTCTCCTAGCATTTTTAGCCATTTTTGCATTTTGTAAGTGCTCAGTATTTTTCACAACATTGTCGCCACATCCCACTATACAAATGTGTATACTTTTCATTACAGTAACGCATTACTTTAACAGTGCTTTTTCTCATGTTACTCATGTAGGTACTGAATAAAACCTTGCAGAATTTGCTGGCACTTGTTTACTGGAATATGTCAGATTATAGCATTTCCATGTTGATATAAAATTAATTTGGATTGCTTACCTTTATTTAGTAATATGGCCTCGTGCTCATTAGCATCATAAGAGATGAAAACAGAGCAGACTGTCTCCTTGTGAAATTACTTATGCCCTTACTAATAAAATACTCTACAATATGGTGGCCAAAATAAAATAAAACCTAAAATCTCTTACATTTTTAATTTATGCCATTGCTACACCATCTTCCTCCAGTCTTTGACTGTCATGGGTTGACAGGCAGTGCTGAGTTTGGTGTGCATATTCTTTTGCATATGCTTCAGTATCTATCTTCTTTGGCCATCTGACTGAATCATTGTTACCAGCAAAGCTCACTCATTGTCTGTGGCTGTGACTACTTAAGCTTGGGACTTGAAAGATAACTAGCCACCCCGCAGCGTAGCATATGCCACATAATTATGTATTGATGGGTGAACACTTCCTGAAAGAAACGGTTGTCCAAATGGGGTGGGTTTGAGGATACGACTGTAAGTGAATGAAAAGATGGAACTCTGGAGAGAGCAACATACAATTGTCCGTGACTGAAAGCTGGAGGACCACCACTGCGCCCCCACCTCCCAGAGCGAGGGACGGGGCTGGATGGCTGTCGGGCACGGAGGGCGGAATGGGGGGAGAGGGGAAGTACGCCCAGGGAGGACGCCCTTTTCACGCACTCCGCCCCGGCCCCCCCGCCCGACCAGGGCATGCAAGACAACCATGGGATATGCATGACATAGCCACGCCTGCCAACTCACAGAGCCCCGCCCACCAACTCTAAGACCATGGGATACGACGACAACTCGGAGTCACGCTCACCAACTCTAAGACCATGGGACGAGAACGCCTGCCCGTCCACCCGCCTGCCTGACTGTTATCAGCATTCACTGCAATGTACGGGAGTGTAAAACTATAGCAGATGCTAACTCACAAACTGTCCTTGCCTGCTCATGTGCCCGGACGCAACAACTCGCCAAACACCGCCTCAGTGCCCTGGTCGGCTGCCACTGAGGCGGTGTTAGGTGAGTTGTTGTGTCCGGGCACATGAGCAGGCAGTGTGAATGCCTCGAGAGCGAGGGTGGACGCGGCCGGGGAAAAAGGACAGTTTGTGAGTTAGAAGCTGTGATAGTTTTACACTCCAGTACACTGCGGTGAATGCTGGTAACAGTCAGGCGGGCGGGCGGTCAGGCGCTCTCGTCCCATGGTCTTAGAGTTGGTGGGCTTGGCTCTGTCTTGCGTGCTCCATGGTTGTCTTGCGTGCCCTGGCTGCTTAGTGAATTATATATATATATATATAGATGTGACAGCATTCATTTTGATCGCCCCTACATTCATAAAGTTGGTTGTTATAAGTGTACATACTGTACACCTTGGCTAAATATGTATGTGTGTGTGTGTGTGTATATGTAATATATATAGACGGACAGACAGTCATGGCCGAAATTATCGGCACCCCTGGAATTTTCCCAGAAAATGCACCATTTCTC
Source organism: Erpetoichthys calabaricus (assembly GCF_900747795.2). Classification (NCBI taxonomy): domain Eukaryota; kingdom Metazoa; phylum Chordata; class Cladistia; order Polypteriformes; family Polypteridae; genus Erpetoichthys; species Erpetoichthys calabaricus. Next base: position 15,143,549 of record NC_041407.2, read on the forward strand.
CCAGAAAATTATTGCAATTACAAATGTTTTTGTATACCCTGCCCAGGATTGTTTCCTGCCTTGTGCCCTGTGTTGGCTGGGATTGGCTTCAGCAGACCCCCATGACCCTGTGTTCGGATTCAGCGGGTTGGAAAATGGATGGATGGATGTTTATTTCCTTTATGTGCATTGGAACAACACAAAAAAACAGAGGAAAAAAAGCCAAATTTGACATCATGTCACACAGAACTCAAAAAATGGGCCGGACAAAATTATTGGCACCCTTTCAAAATTGTGGGTAAATCGTTTTATTTCAAGCATATGATGCTCGTTTGAACTCACCTGTGGCACGAAACAGGTGCTGGCAATACATGTATAGCAATCACACCTGAAGCCAGTTAAAATGGAGAAAAGTTGACTCAGCCTTTCTGTTGTGTGTGATTGTGCCACACTAAGCATGGAGAACAGAAAGAACAACAAAGAATTGTCTGAGGACTTGAGAACAAAAATTGTGGAAAAATATCAACAATCTCAAGGCTACAAGTCCATCTCCAGAGATCTTCATGTTCCTTTGTCCACTGTGCGCAACATAATCAACACAATCATTCACAACACATGGCACTGTAGCTAATCTCCCTGGACGTGGACGGAAGAGAAAAATTGATAAGACTGCAATGAAGGATAGTCCGAATGGTGGATAAACAACCCCAATCAACTTCAAACCATATTCAAGCTGTTCTGCAGACTCAGGGTGCAACAGTGTCAGCTTGAACTATCCGTCGACATCTGAACGAAATGAAATGCTATGGCAGGAGAGCCAGGAGGACCCCACTGCTGACACAAAAAAAGCTAGACTGGAGTTTGCCAAAATGTACTTAAGGAAGCCACAATCCTTCTGGGCGAACGTCTTGTGGACAGATGAGACCAAGGTAGAGCTTTTTGGTAAAGCTCATCATTCTACTGTTTACACAAAACAGAATGAGGCCTATGAAGAAAAGTACACAGTACCTACAGTCAAACATGGTGGAGGTTCTAAGATGTTTTGGGGATGTTTTGCTGCCTCTGGCACTAGATGCTTTGACTGTGTGCAAGGCATCATGAAATCTGAAGACTACCAAAAGATATTGGGGCGCAATGTAGGGCCCAGTGTCAGAAAGCTGGGTCTGTGTCAGAGGTCATGGGTGTTGCAGCAGGACAATGACCCCAAACATACCTCTAAAAGCACTCAGAAATGGTTGAAGACAAAGCGCTGGAGAGTTCTGAAGTGGCCAGCAATGAGTCCGGATCTAAATCCGATTGAACACTTATGGAGAGATCTCAAAATTGCTATTGGGAGAAGGCGCCCTTCAAATCTGAGAAACCTTGAGCAGTTTGCAAAAGAAGAGGGGTCGGAAATTCCAGTTGAGAGGTGTAACAAGCTTGTTGATGGTTATAGGAAGCGCTTGATTTCAGTTATTTTTTCCAAAGGGCATGCAACCAAATATTAAGTAGAGGGTGCCAATAATTTTGTCCAGACCGATTTTTGAGTTTTGTGTGAAATGATGTCAGATTTGGCTTTTTTTTCTCTGTTTTTTTGTGTTGTTCCAATGCACATAAAGGAAATAAACGTGTTTACCAAAACATTTGTAATTGCAACAATTTTCTGGGAGAAATGGTGCATTTTCAAGGAAAATTCCAAGGGTGCCAATAATTTCGGCCATGACTGTATGTATGTGTGTGTGTGTGTGTGTGTGTGTATAATATACAGTATATATGGAACAGAAGGTCTGTGATACAGTTTGCATAGTTGCAGCTGGAGATCCACAAAGGGAGAAAAAATGAATCATGTATCATAAAGTAGTTTTATTCCTGAACTTTCAACCCCTGCCAGGGGTCTTCATCAGAGGATAATGCTTAGACTTACAAGAATCAAAGGCAATATATAGCAAAACATTACGTGGGGGGGGGTGGTATTGGGTGTACAGTTTATTTATTATGAACATGTTCTTCTTAAGTTTGCATATGCTGGATTTATGTCCAAGTGTCTGTTGATGGCGTTCTCATTTGATAGCCAAGATTCGGCCAGCTCTCTGCCACTTTTAGTACTGGCCTTAAATTTTACTTGTACATTTTCCCAGTTAAATGTATGTCCTGTTGATTTAGTATGCGTATGGATCAATGAAAGTGAGTCCTTCTGACGGCGTTGCAATGTTCCTGTATATGTGTTGCGATTCTTTTTGAAGTTTGTCCTATGTATACCGCTGAGCAAGAACTGCATGGAATGCTATAAACTGCGTTTCGTGTTTCTGCTATCGATTTCTTGTTTTTAGCATTAAAGAGGACCGTGCGCAAATTGTTCGTGGGTTTGTGTGCTATTCTGTGTGTATATATACTGTATATGTAAACATCTGTTGCCTGTATACTTCAGTTAAAAGTTTAAATGATTTGCTGCATTAAGCAGGTGACACTTCAAAGTGTTTTCCTGCCTCTCACAAGATGTGGCTGGGATAGACTACTGTTTCTGTTTTGTTATTATTGCATTTGGAAAATAAATTATTTAATAATCTGTTGACTATATGCACTCTGTTAAAATAGTATGAGTGATCTCAAATGAAAAAATGTTTGCGCAACCAAATGGAAATGTTAGTATTTTTGAAAATGGTACTTTCATTACTTCGTTAATTTATTACTGTAAAGAAAATATAGTAAATAAACTCTTTACCTTGAATATTTTTATTAACTCCAAATTGTTATGCTATTTTTTCCCCAGGAATTGATTTTACCCCTCTTGCTGCTTGGCCTGCTGATTCTTATTAGCATCTTACATCCCCATGTGTATTACCAATCTGTTGACACACAGGACCTACAGCCAAGCAGTGTTATTGACCTGTCACAGATGAATGTGGGCTACACTCCTATCAACAACGCCACCATGCAGATTATGGACTATGTTGCTCAGCACCTCGGTGAGATCACTTGTTCTATTATTTGTTAATGTATGGCCAGGTACAATAACTGAGAAACTCTGATTTCAATATATTGTCCAAATATTTCAAACCTGATTATTGTTACTCACAACTTTATTTTTTTAAGACATGTGGATTTAAAAAAAAAAATGTAACCGAGCTGTGAATACAAGATTGAAGCATAGACTGTTTTGCAACTGTAACATTTTCATTTTTACTATGTTATTAATAGTGTGACACCTTCATTAATATCTTACATGATACAGTATGTTACATTATAGCTTTCATATAAATGTATTAATTTTTAAATACATTTAAGTGTTTTTTAAAGTTTGATTCTTAATAGGTTATTTTAAATAGTGTCTAAATAGAGTGTGTGTGCGCGCGTCTCTCTCTCGCGTGCGCGTGTGTCTCTCTCTCTCTTGCGCGTCTCTTTCTCTCTCGCGCGCGTGTGTCTCTCTTTCTCTCTCGCGCGTGTGCATGTGTCTTTCTTTCTCTCTTTCACGCACGTGTGTGTCTTTCTTTCTCTTTCTCGCGCGGGTGTGTCTTTCTTTCTCGTGCGTGTGTCTCTCTCTCTCTCTCTCTCGTGCGTGCGTCTCTCTCTCTCTCTCTCTCTCTCTTGCACGTGCATGTCTGTGTCTCTCTCTCGTGCTCTCTAACGCTGCACAAGGAGAGACTGAACAAGTGCGGAAATCATCGGCACAAACCGAAAGGGAAACTGGCTTGTTCCTATACAGAGTGTGTGGTCGTGCACAGAGGCAAAAGTTTGGCGAACTTTTTGGTCATAACCCGATTTGTACGTGTTCAGAGATGTTCGTGAACTGAGGTTCCACTGTATTAGGCTCGTAATGTGTAAAATTATAACATAGTTTGACGTTTAATAGGCTTTTTCTTAACACCTCCCATTATCTGCCGTTTTCGCTTATCCGACATTCTGCCGGCCCGTTTGTCGGATAAGCGAGACTCTACTGTATGTGTGTGTGTATATATAATATAAAATATGTGTGTGTATGTATATAAAATTCTTTTCGCGTTTGAAATGGAAATTACGTATGACCACGCGATATGGAAATTACGTATGACGGTTGACCACAGAACATATTATAAAACAGGAACTAATCACTTTATTTGTGGATGCCATTTTTATATCGTCTCTACGAATTGTTATTATTTGTGTGAGAGTTATTTTACTGATATTAAAAAGAAGTAAACACAAACACGCCGATCTATCCCATAGAAGTGCACCCTGTGTCGCCCTCTCCCAGCCCTCCTCTCTGGACTACACCGCTGAGCTGTCCCCTGCCAGGCATGTTCTGACAGAGAAGTTTTATTTATTCATATGCGTGACTGTCGCGGAAACTGCCACATTGTAACTTTTTTTTAGTTGGCAGTACTTGATAGTAGAAGAGATGAGGAAAACAGCTTTGCGTCTTTCTACTGTTTAACTGCGGCGAGCTGTAAACAATGTGAAGACGAGACCACCTTCAGCGGCGAGGGGTCGCGAGAACAAAGTGGACGCTGGGAGGTGCGGAATGTCGGGCTGCTCTGCCGGGAGCACAGTTCGAGCGGACAGAAATGCAAGTACCTGCGGGAAGCACAAAGGAGGAGGACTCGTTCTCTATGTTAATATACGGTGGTGTGACTCTGGACATGTTAATGTCAAAGTCTCCACTTGCTGCAGGGACATCGAACTGTCTCCACTTGCTGCAGGGACATCGAACTGTTGGCCGTAAGTTTGCGTCCCTATTACTTACCCAGAGAGTTTGGACACGTCATTGCTGTTATTGTATACATTCCTCCTCGGGCGGACGTGGAGACAGTGAGTGACATCATCCATTCTGCTGTTGCTAAGTTACAAACGCAGCACCCTGAGGCGCTTGTGCTAATCGCTGGAGACTTTAACCATGTGACGCTGGACAAAACATTACCTGCCTTCTCCCAGTATGTGGACTGTAACACCCGGGGAAATAAGACTATTGACTTACTGTATGCAAACGTTAAAGATGCATACAGCGCCACCCTGCTGTCTGCGCTTTGGAAAGCAGATCATAACCTGGTTCTGCTTCAGCCTCACTACAAACCAAGAGTGAGGGTCCTACCTACAACCCCACGCTCATTCAGGAAGTGGTCCCTGGAGGCAGAGAAGGCTCTGAAAGAATGCTTTGGAACTTCAGACTGGGATATCCTGCAGGGATCATCACATAGTGAGAACATTGAGGAAGTTGTTGACTGTACTACTGACTACATCAACTTCTGTATGGACATTGTAGTTCCAGTAAGAACTGTACGCTGCTATGCTAACAACAAGCCATGGATTACAAGTGACATCAAGGGCCTTTTGAACCAGAAGAAAAAGGCTTTTAAAGGCGGTGATCAGCATGAGCTCAAGCGCGTGCAGAAGGAACTCCGAGTCCAGCTCAGAGCGGCGAAGGAGCAGTACAGGAGAAAGCTGGAGCAGAAGTTGCAGAATAACAGCATGAAGGAAGTGTGGGATGGGATGAAGATCATCACTGGCTGCAGCTGGAAGCGGGGTACCACCATCGAGAGAGACGTGAAGAGAGCAAACCAAATGAACAACTTCTTTAATAGGTTTGACCACCCTAACCCACTCTCACCTCGGAGTACTGCACCCTCCACACATCCTTCTGCTGATACCAGCATAGGAGAGACATCCCCACCCATAATTACAACAGCGTAGATGAGCAGAGAGCTGAGGAGACTTCGTGCCAGCAAAGCAGCGGGTCCAGATGGAGTATCGCCACGACTGCTGAAGGTCTGTGCATCGGAGCTGGGGGGTCTTCTACAGCACATCTTCAACCTGAGCCTGGAACAGGGGAGAGTCCCGAGGCTTTGGAAAACATCTTGCATCACCCCAGTCCCAAAGGTATCACGTCCTAGTGAGCTGAATGACTTCTGGCCTGTTGCTCTGACATCATATGTGATAAAGACCATGGAGAGGCTGCTGCTTCACCACCTGAGGCCACAGGTTCAACATGCCCTCGACCCTCTGCAGTTTGCATATCAGGAGAAGGTGGGAGCGGAGGATGCCATCATCTATGTGCTACACCGATCCCTCTCCCACTTGGACAGAGGCAGTTGTGCTGTAAGAATTATGTTTCTAGACTTCTGTAGCGCCTTCAACACAATCCAACCTCTGCTCCTTACAGACAAGCTGACAGAGATGGGAGTAGATTCATACCTGGTGGCATGGATCGTGGACTATCTTAAAGACAGACCTCAGTATGTGCGTCTTGGGAACTGCACATCTGACATTGTGGTCCGCAACACAGGAGCGCCACAGGGGACTGTACTTTCTCCGGTCCTGTTCAGCCTATATACATCGGACTTCCAATACAACACGGAGTCCTGCCACGTGCAAAAGTTCGCTGACGACACTGCTATCATGGGCTGCATCAGAAGTGGGCAGGAGGAGGAGTGTAGGGACCTAATCAATGACTTTGTTAAATGGTGCGACTCAAACCACCTACACCTGAACACCAGCAAAACCAAGGAGCTGGTGGTGGATTTTAGGAGGCCAAGACCCCTCATGGACCCCATGATCATCAGAGGTGACTGTGTGCAGATGGTGCAGACCTATAAATATCTGGGAGTGCAGCTGGATGATAAACTGGACTGGACTGCCAATACTGATGCTCTGTGTAAGAAAGGACAGAGCCGGTTATACTTCCTTAGAAGGCTAGCGTCCTTCAACATATGCAATAAGATGCTGCAGATGTTCTATCAAATGGTTGTGGCGAGCGCCCTCTTCTACTTGTTTTAAATGTTGTCTCCCTGCCTTGTCTTGCGGGACGTCATATTGCAATCTGTTGGCACCAAGTCTCATGTTTAAGATCCACGCGAGACGCTCCGTGGCCAATCTTTCATCTCGCGGGTCTTTTAAGTGTCTTCCGAGAAGATCACATCTCATCTCCCTGGTTTCCCTTCCACAAAGATTTTTTTATAATATATATATATAAAATATAATTAATATAATATAGAGAGATAGATAGATAGAGGTGGTCTGATCTGTTCATTCTATAATGAAGTAACCTCTTTTGTTATTTGACAGGCAACTTTGAAAAAGCATCTCTTCTGTATTTTTTTTATTCTTTTTACTATACTTTTTTGTTAATTTTGACCTCAAAGTTTGTCTTAACTTTTTACTTTATATTATAAACCATATGAACTTCATTCTTTGTGTTGTAAATAATAGTATTAAATCTTTAGAATGGGATTTGACAAGTATTTCCAGTGCTGTAATATTTGATGTTGCTGCAGATGTCTTTCAAAGTCTATAGAACTGTATGGCAGAATGTTATAGATTTGATATGTAAATCATAATATGACTAAGGCAGTGTTTTAGGAAAACAAATACAGTAAATGTAAAACATAGATGACAGGACTCTTGTTTGAACTTAGCCTGAATCCACCTCCATCATCTTTATATTAAATTTCCTTTTTTTCCAAGTTTTATTAACATGCATTTTATTCTGTCATGTTTTAATTTGTATCTGTTCTTTTTTTAATTGTATTTTTTGTGCTTTTTGTTGTTTTATTGTGAGACTATTGGTTTAGACACTAAAAAAAATATATTAATATGCATCTCTGTCAGGTCAAAGTGACTGCAGGTCACAGTCAGTATGACAATTTACAGGTTAAAATCAAATATGAAGTCTTTTTTGAATCTGTGTTTCATTTTTGCATTGCATTTATAAAATATATGAAGTATCCTAACAGTTTTCACAAAGAGAAATAAAGCTGCATTGGTCTCGTCTATAGCTTTTGTGGTTTAAACCAGCCTATTTTATATTCCTAATCAGGTTTTCTTGTGTTTCTTCGGTTCAGGTTTTGAAGTGGACATGTTTCACAATGAAAAGGACCTGGAGAATGCAAGTTTATATGATAGCCTCTACTATGTAGGAGTGGTGTTTCAGAGCCCGCTGTCTTACCAGTTACGGTTTCACTACAGCCAAGTTCCTCATCCCAGTGACTATACAGACTCTATTGGTAATACACATTGACTAATTTTAGCATTTCCACCATACATTTTAATTATATTATTTAAAGCCTCATATTTTTTTTATTAGATTCCATCAGTTTCAGACAAAATGTATGGTATCACCCAAGAGACTCTAGTAGGAAATGATACCGTGGTTAATGTTCTATATCACTCCTAAAAATTTTAATATTTTAATGTCACTGATATGTTTGCAACCTTTTTTTTTTTCTTTTCTCCTTCTTCCCTATCCTGTAGCCAGGCCATCAAACAGCATTTCATTACTTTCATTATTTTTTTAAAGGTATACCAGTACATACTGCCATATTTAAAAACATGACTTGTTAATGAATTACAAATTATCTGTAACAAAAACGTTATATTTATAAATTACTCTAAGAAATTATGTAGTCAAAAAGTAAAAACATTGTGCATTGACAAAGGCCAAAATATATGCCAGATGTCAATTTCATAGATAGATACTTTATTAATCCCAAGGGGAAATTCACAATTCACATGCCTTTCTTAGTTTGTTTTCTCCTTTGTGCAGTACTCACAGAGGCCCGTTTTACAATCACAATTTATTCTAACACAAACTGTTTTTGAGAGGTGAGTTAATAACTGTTATTAAAACACTCCACTGTACACATCGAAAACCTCACACACAATTTGTGGAGAGCGCAAACTCCACACTGACTGGTTGGAATCCAGTTGCACCCTTTTGGAGCTGGAAGGCAGCAGTGCTAACCACTGAATCCCCATGCTGCTTTTACAAAAAAAAAAATTGTTTTCCTTGGACATTCATCGCAAGAAACTGTAATTTAAATTAACCACAAACAGTAAAGTTGCAGTAATGTTTTTATATAAACAAAATGTAACACAAGTGGCTGACTCAAACAGGCATTATAGCAATTTTTTTGATTTTTTTTTTTCTTTTTCATTCTCCTTTAGAAAGCTGTTTCTCAGAAAGCAAAACCTGTAAAGCTGCATACTACTGGAAGTCGGGATTTAACAAATTGCAGTCATATATTGATGCAGCCATCATTCAGGTCAGTGATTTTACAGAAGGTTAAAATTGAAAGTCATAAATCTGAATCTGTTTATGAGTTAATATTAAATTCTGGTTTAAGGAATGCCAGGTCTATGATGAAATCATCTATTTGGTGCATTAAAGAATCATTTTTTGAAATGCTAATCACATGCTAAAAGATAATGGCATAGAGTTAACAGCTGTGGCCAGCAATTTGAAATGAAGGTTGTTAACTACAGCTCCACCTCTGGTCAATCATTCTACATGCTAGAGGATGTTAAATGAAATGCTGGAGGTAGGTTTTGATGCAGAGCTGTTTGTATTGCTCCAAAATATACAGTAGGTAGTTGGGTTATTGATCTGTCACATGGAATATAATTTCATCCAGCAGTGTAAACATTCTACAGACACCTGCACATTTCTAGCCTAACACATACCCTGCAGATTCTCAGGGGTTCCCTGATTTTTTTTTTTTTTGGCCTGTCATGAAAAAATTAATTGGTACCAAACAGAAATAGTGTTTAGTGTAACATTTGACATAAATAGAGGCTAGTGAGTTTCTAGAGACAACATAAATCAAATGTTATTGACTTTTGTTTTTACATGAATTCTTTGTTCAATTCCATGTGCTTTCCGAAAGATTAAGCCTGAATTATGCAGTCTTCATGCATATCCTTCTGGTTCCATTTTTTAACTTATTTTTCATACAGGGCTCTTTTGATGATAAACCTTTTGACCTAAAGTCAAAAATCTAAATAAGCACTAAAATAAATGTTCCTTTAGTTTTTTTAAAGTGGCCCTTTGTAGCTTCACTGCATGACAGTTTGTTTTATATTTCTCTGAGAAATGCCAGGACCTGTATTCAGATACTAAAGAAAGACGTACCGGAAGCAGGAGCACAAAAAATACATACATAATGCTTCCAACTACATTCTTCTTCTTTCGGTTGCTCCCATTAGGAGTTGCCACAGCAGATCATCTTTTTCCATATCTTCCTGTCCTCTGCATTTTGCTCTGTGACACCCATCACCTGCATGTCCTCTCTCACCACATGCATAAACCTCCTCTTTTCCTCTTGCCTGTCAGCTCTATCCTGAACATCCTTCTCCCAATATACCCAGTTTCTCTCCTCTGCATATGTCCAAACCAACGTTAAGTCTCCTCTCTGACTTTGTCTCCCAAATGTCCAACCTGAGTTGACCCTCTAATGTATTCGTTCCTAATCCTATCCACCCTTATCACACCCATTGTAAATCTTAGCATCTTTAACTTTGCCACCTCCAGCTTTGTCTCCTGTTTTTTGGTCTGTGCCATTGTCTCCAATATATATAGCTGGTCTCATTACCGTCTTGTAGACCTTTCCTTTCACACTTGCTGGTATATGACTGTCACAACTTACTCCTGACACTCTTCTCCACCCAGTCCACCCTGCCTGCACCGTCTTCTCCCCTCACTTCCACACACTCCGTTGCTCTGTACTGTTGATCCTAAGTATTTAAACTCGTTCACCTTTGCCAGCTCTACTCCCTGCATCCTCACCATTCCACTAACCTCCCTCTCATTTACACACATGTATTCTGTCTTGTTCCTACTGACCTTCATTCCTCTCCTCTCTAGAGCATATCTCCACCTCTCCAAGGTCTCCTCAACCTGCTCCTTACTCACGCTATATAAATCAGAATGTCATCAGCAAACATCATAGTCCACGGGTACTCCTGTCTAATCTCGTCTGTCAACCTGTCCATCACAATTGTGAATAAGAAAGGGCTCAGAGCTGATCCCTGATGTAATCCCACCTCCACATTGAATGCATCCGTCACTTCTTCCCTCACACCTCACCACTGTCGCACTTCCCTCGTACATATCCTGTACAACTCTTATGTACTTCTCTGCCACTCACAATTTCCTCATACAATACCACAACTCCTCTGAGAGACACCCTGTCATATGCCTTCTCCAGGTCCACAAAGGCACCTCCTTGCAGCTCCTTCTGTCCTTCTCTATTCTTCTCCATCAACACCCTCAGAGCAAACATTGCATCTGCGGTGCTCTTTCTTGGCATGAAACCATACTGCTGCTCACTAATCATAACCTCCCTTCTTAACCTAGTTTCCACTACTATAGCTCTGCACATCCACCTTATTCTTAAAAACCAGTACCAGAACACTACTTCTCCTCTCCTCAGGCATCCTCTCACATTCCAAGATTCCATTAAACAATCTGGTTAAAAACACCACTGGCATCTCTCCTAAACACCTCCTTGCTTCCACAGGTATGCCATCTGGACCAACTGCCTTTCCATTCTTCATCCTCTTCATAGCTGTCCTTACTTCCTCCTTGCTATTACGTTGCACTTCCTGATTCACTATCTCTATATCATCCAACCCTCTCTCTTTCTCTTCATTCGTCAGTCTCTTAAATCGCTTGTATGTTTCCATCTTTATCGTTCATCACCCTAACCTGCTGCATGTCTTTCCCAGCTCAGTCCCTCTGTCTAGCCAATTGGTACAGGTCCTTTTCTCCCTCCTTAGTGTCCAGCCTCTCATATAACTCATCATATGCCTTTTCTTTAGCTTTTGCCACCTCTCTCTTCATATTACGGCCTTATCTCCTTGTACTCATCTCTACTTTCTGCATCTCTCCGACTATCCCGCTTCTTCTTCGCCATCGTCTTCCTCTGTATACTCTCTTGTACTTCCCCATTCCACCACCAGGTTTCCTTTTCTTCCTTCCTCTGTCCAGATGTCACACCAAGCACCCTTCTTGCTGTCACCCTTACTACTACTTCTATAGTTGTCCAGCTGTCTGGTAATTCTTCACTGCCACCCAGTCCTTGTCTTACCTCCTCCCTAAACTCAACCTTGCAATCGTCCTTTTTCAACTTCCACCATTTGATCCTTGGCTCTGCCCTCGCTCTCCCTCTCTTCTTGATCTCTATCTTCCTCCACTCTTGTACGTAGCCCTATGTTCCTCCCTCTTCTTAAAATACATATTCACCACAGCCATATCCATCCTTTTGGCAAAATCCACTATCCTCTGACCTTCTTTATTCCCCTCTTTGACACCATACCTTCCCATCACTTCCTCATCTCCTCTGTTCCCTTCACCAACATGTCCATTGAAATCTGCTCCAATCAGCACTTTCTGTCCGTTGGGTACACTGTTCATCACGTCATCCAACTCACTCCAGAAATCATCTTTCTCATCCATCGCACACCCAACTTGCAGGACATATGCAAATGCACTAACAACATTCATCATCACACCTCCAATTTCCAGCTTCATAATCATTACTCTGTCTGACACTCTTTTCACCTCCAAAACACTCTTGACATACTGTTCCTTCAGAATAACTCCTACCCCATTTCTCCTCCCATCCACACCATGATAGAACAATTTGAATCCACCTCTGATCCACCTGGCTGTACTCCCCTTCCATTTAGTCTCTTGCACGCACAATATATCAGCCTTCCTTCTCTCCATCATATCGGCTAACTCTCTTCCCTTACCAGTCATGCTGCCAACATTTAAAGTTCCTACCCTTAGTTCCACTGTCTTCACCTTCCTCCTCTCCTCTTGCCTCTGAACACATCTCCCACCTCTTCTTCAGCCAACAGTAGCCCAGTTTGCGCCTGCACCCTGTTGGCTAACAGTACTGGTGGCAGCCGTTGTTAACCCGGGCTTTGACCACTCCGGAATGGAAAATTGTATGGTTGTCCACATATTGATCTGGCAAAAATTTTCACTGGATGCCCTTCCTGACGTATCCCTCCCCATTTATTCGGGCTTGGGACTGGCACGAAGAAACACACTAGATTGTGCAACCCCTGTGGCTGGGTTAATGCTTCCAACTACATATGCAGGCTCAATTCAGGCCTGAAAAAGTCTTTTTGGCTTAATTAATATTTAAAAAGCATCTTGCTGACTCTGCGTTTAACATTAGTAACTTCTTTTGGCTTTGAATCAAGTTGGATTTATTTTTGGCTAGGCTGAGTAAATTCAAATTTAATTTTTTGACTTGGTCCAAGCATTGTTGTGCCGCTTATAGTAACAAACTAGTGAAGGAAATGTTCTGTGAATGTGCTAAGCCAGCAAGTTTGTTAGAGATGAATATCAATAAGGTATTATATAATACCAAGTTTTCTAATTAAGCAGAGTTTTATCCAAATTCAGCATATCTACTACTCGTTTGGCTTGAGTTAAAATTTATATAAATGTATGTAAGGCTGTGGAGCATAACTCAGTTAAAAGTTATGTTTTATAATTCTTAGCTGTCACTTACATAATTTTTGGCCTTTTAGGTATATACTCATCGCTCAGTTTGGCGGGAAATTAAGAGCTTGAGTGCAACCATGATGGGCCAACCAGGATCAGTAGAAGTCCAGAAATTCCCTCATGCCCTAATCTCCATTTACCTTGTTTTGGCTTTCACTCCATTTGTCTCCTTTTTAATTGTTAATGTGGCAGCTGAGAAAGAGAAGCGGCTAAAAGATACAATGTCCATGATGGGGCTGTGCGAATCAGCATTCTGGTATGTTACTGTGTGGAAAATTAGTAGCTAACACAATATATATTTTCTTTATTTTTGTATTTAGTCAATTCATATTGAAGACATGTGTATTATAAAATTTTGAACGCTGTCATGTATTATTCTTAAATCAACTGTGTCATTGTCTTTATAAATTTTATGTAATTTTTATGGTTGACATAGCTTGACTTTTTGCTTGCCTTTCTTGTTACTCAGTGATCAATTTGCTGTTCAGCTGTGTTAATTTTGGCAATACATTTTGATTTAGTTTTAGTCTTAGTCTTCTGACTAAATTGTATTTTAGTTTTAGCAACATTTTTGTCATTAAAACTAGACTGAAACTTACAATAATTAAGTCAACAAAAAAATAATTTTATTTGAGATAAAGTAAATCGATTTTAGTCGACAAAAAGTAAAAGAAAGTTAGTCCTATAGTCAAAGTCAGATGGATATCTTGTTTAACATATGAATATGCACATAATATACTGTACCTTTGAACTATCATACTAACATGTACACTAAGGAGCCAAACCACATGTAGTGATTATTGAACATAAAATGAAGAGTAGGTGTAGAAAGGATTTACTTCAAAAGATCTTGGTCAGATAATGGCAGCTCTGGTCTGTCATCAGTTTTCTGGCCTTCAACATGCCTTAGTTATGCTGCTATAAGATTTTACCAAAAAAGGGTTCGATCAAGCATCACACATTTAACTTCAGCTTAGGGTTTATAAAGAATGCGATCATCATGGACTGATTTATCTGACCATGTGCACATTTTACATTTATTCCCTGATGCTTCTTTCTTCCAGCAACTGAACAATACTCCTTAAAATAGATCTAAAAATTCAAACATTATATTGTTATTGCTTAGCCTGCATGCAAATCCACAATTACAAAAGTTACCTGTAGTCAATTAATCATAACTGAGACTGCATTACATTCACTAATGTACCATTCTAACATATGACATGTTTTTACTTGGCACCCAAACTAGTGTTATCCAGTTACAAGCGTGCATGTAAATTTTTAAAATTGCACCACTGTATTCATGCTTGTTATTTGTTGTGTAATGTCATGTGTAACAGAGAGGTTCATACCGCTCACTGTCCAGTTGTGTTTGAAACATTTTTATTTTGTTTAGTTTTCAGCAAAAATGATTTTAAAAGCATTCGTCTTAGTTTTCATCATTAAAGGGACATTCTTGTTTAGTTTTCATTCCATTTCCGTCATAGAAAAAATATTGTTGATGAGTATTTTTAATCTTAGTTTTTATCAACAAAATTAACACTTCTGTTCAGTGCAAATTTTTAACTGAGCTGTTCCAGGATGCTTTGTTTCAATAAATCAATGACTTCCCATGCCACAGTTATTGTTCAACTACTGTCATACTGGGGTGCAGTAGTGATTTTCAGACTTGCATTCTTTTCTGATGGTGTTTTTCTCTGGGGACTCAGATTTTCCTCGTATATCCCCAAACAGAAGCATCTTAATTGATGGCTCTAAATTGGCCTCATAGGAATGTAAATTTGTATATCCTCTAATAGGGTTGATTCCATGTTCAGGGTTCCTGCCTGTTGCTGGATTCTGCCTGGGTAGTCTCTGGCTCACACAACCATAAAACTTGATTAAGCAATTTTAGTAAATGGATGAAGAAGAGGCAAGTTTAACATGGACAATACCAGTTGGAATGACAGACTGCTGAAGTTGTTAGGCAGTAATAGTTGAATGAGTAATGTTCACCTTCTTAGTTGACATTTTAAATCTTTTTATCAGAATAATATTTTATCATATAATGTATGCACTGTCTCATATGTAACTTACAGCACTTCTATATATGCCTCATTTGTTGTTGTTTTCTAAGCTTTCATTTTTTTTTTCCTTCCCTTTCTGCAGGCTTTCATGGGGCTTATTGTATGCAGTTTTAGTTTCTAGCATGTCCATCCTAATGGCAATTATTGCTACTTGTACGTCCCTTTTCCCAAACAGCAGTTTCTTTGTCATCTTTCTGCTCATTTTCCTGTATGGAATTTCAACAGTAAGTATGACCCAACTACATAGAAAGAAGAAAGGTTTGTAACTTGTTTAGGCAAGGGGTTGCATTTATGACCAAGCCTTCTACCATATTTGTAATGACATTAAGTATTAGAAAAGGAAAACTAATGAACAGATAAGATCAAAAACTATTCTTCTGATTGTTATAATTTGATGAAGGCTTAATGACGTTAAGGTACATCTTTCTCCTCTTCATCTTCTTTTCCCTTTTGCAGTGGATGTAGTTAGTAGTCACTTAATATAGCACTTTTCTACTTTGAGACCAGCAGGATCCAGATGTTGAAATCGGATTACAATTAATAAACTGTCATTTTTTTTTATATATACCATGATATACATAGCAGTCATTCAGTTAACCTCCTCTCTAAAAGCACTATTAAACTAGTCACTGTAAGCTAGAGACCCACTGCTCAACAAGCCATTAATAAATTGGATAGTTTTCACTCTAAATATGCCATCAACCAATCAGTTAGTAACTGTATGAGTTTATATTTAATGTACCTTTGCATTTTCTACTGATATATTGTAGTGAATAATGAAACAAGCTTAATACAGTGTTTTAATTTAAATAGCGCCAACGGTTGTTATTTATTCAAATATGTTAATTAGGAATTTTCAACCAATTCTGTTGCTTCCTGGGAAATCAAATGGTAAGCACTGCTGTTTCACAGATCCAGCATCCAGAATTTGAAGCCCACACATGATCATTGTCTGCAGGGTGGTATGTCCTCCCTGTGTCTTCAATAGTTTTCCTCCAACATCCATAAAGACATGCACATTAGGTTAACTGGCAGTTCTGTTTCAAACTTGGCTGAGTGAGAGTGTGTGTGTGTGTGTGTGTGTATATACACACTGATGGACTGGCACTCCATTTACAACTGCTGTCAGCCTTGTGCTCAGTTCTGCCAGAATGGGTTCTTGCCTCCTGCAACCCTGAACTGGATCATGTGACATACATAGAACTTAGTACAAACAATTTAAAGCAGTGAAAATAAGAGGTCTGCAAATGACCATTTATACATTATTGATAATTAGATTAGACAATGTTAATGATTTTTGTGGGCTCCCTTTCATCTTCCCTTGTGCATTTATTTTATAAAAACATACATAAACAAGATATTTGATTTAGGAAAGCACTAAATCTTTTTTCATGGCAGATACCAATTCATATACAGAGCTGTGAGTATTTTTCTATGCCAAGTATCAATTAAATAAAAAAAAAAAAGCCCTTGCATTGAGTGTGTACAAGTTGACAAATGCCAGTGAAACCTGCAGTCTGCTCACATTTTGGCCAATAATGTTACTATTCACAACACTTTCCTAAATGTCATACAATACAATTTTGTTATGAAGTCTGTGTCTACTGTATACCAAAGTTGCACAACTGAACTGTAAAGTAGTCAAAATACCAAACCTTGAAAATAAATTTAATACAAATTCATAATATGGCAATAAAATTTTATTTTATTTAATTTTCATTAAGCATTCATTTGGCTTTGTGAGTCTGTGTAAATTTACACAAGGTAAATATTTGTAGACAGTCTTACAAAGAATCATGAAGTCTTAAATCTGTTAATTTTCTCTGTCTATTGTCATTAGTGCTAGCACATCATTGTCTCTGCTATTGGGTACATTTTTACTGTAATTATGTGTTTTAGTAATACGCATTTTAAGTAACTACAGGCAAAGACTGTATACTTTTTCTTTAATGAAATTCCCTGATAACCAAGAAGAAACCAATTTAATTAAGTAATTAACATGTATGTATATGCAAGATTTTTTTCCCCTTGAGAAAATTAAGAACAGTTAATCTAGTACATTATTGTGCCATTAAAATCCGATGTATTCAGGATATTATCTGAATGTGTACTCATACTTGTCATCTAGTGCCATCTGTCCTAAACTGTCACTGAAGATATTTAACCATTGTATAAAGATGAGGTAACATGTGACTCTTGTGTTGGACACTTGCTGAATTGAATTTGTCTTTCAGATTTTCTTCTCCTTCCTGTTAACAACACTCTTTAAGAAGCCAAAGTTTGCAAGCACAGTGGGCTCCATGCTAACAGTGGTGTTTGGCTGTTTATCGTTATTCACTGTTTTGATGAAGGACTTCCCTCAACCACTTGTGTGGGTGCTATGCCTTTTGTCCCCCAGTGCTTTCTCAATTGGCATTGCTCAGGTATGCTTATGTTCCCAGTGTGTTTAATGGTTTCTGAAAAGAAAATTTGGTTCATAGCTATTGACACAAAATTTTGAGCAACAAGTGCTTCAAGAGGCTGGCTCTTTGTTTTGTGTGGAAAGTGACACTGTCTAAGAATAGACACCTCAAAGAAACTGATTTTTTTTTAAATTAAATGATTTGTGGACTTAAATTACAGTCCACTATATATTTTTCTGAATAATTAAGCCAACGCCACTATTGATTTTACTCTTTCACAATTTATGCCAATTTACATGTCCTACAACAGGGATGCCAAACTCTAGGCCTGGAGGGCCATAGTGGCTGCAGATTTTCATTCTAACCCTTTTCCTAATCAGCGACCAGTTTTCACTGATAATTAACTTCTTTTCCTTCATTTTAAGAGCCCTGTTTTCAAGGATTCAGTCCTTTGAATTGATTCTTTTCTTCATTAAATGAAAGCCAAACAGAAATGAGACATGAAACGAGCCAACATATGACCAGCTAAATTGGAGCTTCATACTCCAACGAATTTCACTTCAACCAGTTTAATGAGAAGCTGATTTCTTGCTGTTAATTAAAACTGTTATTTCATTCTATGGCTTGTTGCTGCTCTCATTCTGCCACAGCAGACATTTCCAAAACTGTTGATTTTCTGTTTTCTCTAAGAACACCATCAAAATGTTTTGGTGACCTGAGAGAGCAACCTTACTGAGACCTTCATCTTTCTTTATATTCAGATATTGTGTGATGGATACATGTGAGCTAGTCATGTGGCGGCTTGTTTTGTGTTTCATTATTGTTTGGCTGCTAATTAAAGAAAAAGAAACAACTAAGGGGCCCGAGTCAAGTTAAAACCTGCAGCCACTACAGCCCTCCTAGACCGGAGTTTCACACCCCTTCCCTACGTAATACACTGTTTCATTTATGGTGTTTTTGAAGAAGAATAAATGGAAAACATGAACCAAAAAAGTGATCTGCCATGCTAAAAAAAATGACTTAATATCCTTTTATAACAGAAACATCATTACACAACCACTCAAGTCTAAGTGGTGTATATTTAATATCATGTTTGCATAATGTAAAGCTGAGCAAATCTGGGCAACAAGCTGCATGCTATCAGGAAAAGGGTTGTAATGTAGCATTTAATTTGGATTCTAAAAAGATACATATTGAAAAGGGGTAAAAAGTCCATCTCTGGTTCAAGGTAATATATTGTATATGTGTCGTCTTCACAGCTGATTTCTCCTTAATTTGATCCCAGATTAATGTTTTTCAGTTTTGTTGCCTATGATAAAACATTAGTTAATGCCAAAAACCAATTAATTGTCAAGTGTTACAACAGTGTGTTATGTTGAAAATGACAAGTAGATAGGTTTATAATAAGCCCTGCACTTAAGTAGTAATGTAACCCCCAAATTGGTTGGCCATTTTTGCATTTTTTGAAAAGTTGTAGGTAGGTAAGGGTTAGTTGGTATGAGCAAAAGAGTGCTGGTTGGCATCTTAGCTAGTATTGCTTTTACACAAATAAGAAAGTCAATTGTACAATTTACCATGAAGCCAGCACATGTAAAACAATCTGTTGAGTGGTTTGGAGAGGCGTTTAAGTCATTATGTAGTTCAATTTAAATACATATGCAGTACACTATTTATGAGGGTGGGTTAATTGTGCTTTTGCAGCCGTTGGAATGAATATTTATCTTTTCTAACCGACTGCTTTTGAAATTGTCTAACAAGTGTTCCAAGTCCCTGTAAAAGTCACAGAATTTCATTCATATGTTCATTCAGTGCTGCAAAATCCAGGTTTTGTAGGGATATTGGAATAGTTGCTTGAGGCAATCAGGCTCATCTGTTATCTTTTTATGTTTTTAAATGTATGATATACAGGGGGGAAAAAACTTTAGCTCAATTAGTCACTAACTCATGGTTATCTGAAGATTACTTATTTACATTGCACTGTCTTCAAACTAATAAGTGTCCCTTTGAAATAAATTTTTGACCTTGCTTCCTCCTCAACCCACCCATTTAAACAGTGTATTTACTTCATCTTTTTTCACCAGGTGGTTTACTTAGAAGCTTTGACTGATGGAGCCGTTTCCTCTACACTTGACAGTGGGCCACACCCTTTATATGTGCCTTTGATAATGCTTTTGGTGGACAGTATCTTATACCTTCTTCTAGCAATCTACTTTGAACAGGTTGTCCCTGGTAAGAGGCACATGTTCTTTTTTTATGTTTTCAGTTTTGGTAATATTTCTAAAGCCCTGTTTGGATTGAATTAGTTTTACAAAAGGAAGTAGGGTAAATTAATAAAAGGACTTCTTTCATTTTTAAGCTGTATTCAAGCAGGATTCATTTTTCCACCACAAAGTGGTGTAAGGTCAGAGAATTAGTGGCAGTGCTTTGCTCTGTACCAACATTTCCATGTTCCCTTTAGCTAATGTATGTGTACCATCAGTTTGGTCCACATTTCTCCCTTGGGACAAATAAATCCCTATCTATTAGCAATCTTTGTTTATAACAACAATATGTATGTTTGCACCTTAAAGGAGGACATCCCCTTGCCCATCAAGTTTTCTATATAAAAATGTGTATATCGGCGTGTCTACAGACTTCAGAGGAGATATATCACACTAGCCTCCCCACATTATTCAGCGTGCACAACAAGGAGTGCACAGACATTTTACCCAGTGCCTGAAGTGGAAAAAAAGAACTAATTGCCTTAGGAACAATAGTCTCATTCAAATTGCTTGCATTATGGAATTTTACTGATGTGTCGATTCGCACTGGGCTAATTTAACCGGATGTTACTTTTATGGACTTTTACAGAAGGTAAAATTTTCCAGAATTTTTACTGAAATATGAACGTACAGTCTGTTAAAGTAACTGACATGAGTGACTCAAACGGAACTAAACGTACTGAGGTCATTTGATTAAAAATGACTTTACATCACCTCCTGGTGTAAAACAATTGTCTGAATAGGCCTAAGGCATTGACATGGTTAAAATCACCAGCTCTAATGATGGTAGCATATCTTGTCAAATGAGATTTGTCAATTTTGTGTAATTTATGCCTGTCAGTATTAAAATCCAACATTGACTAGTGTTTTGTCAAGATATTTTTATATAGGACAGATTTTAAGTTTGTGGCTTAACATAGCATGTTGCTGGACTTTTGTGCCTGATAGTTGTTTGTTTGAAGAGAGTGATATGAAGCAGAGATGCAAATAGGAACTAATAGAAAGTAACAGTTAAAATGTTATATTGATTGTTATCTAAATTTTTATCATACTTTTATTAGGAGAATACGGAAGACGCCGCTCCTTATTTTACTTTCTAAAGCCGTCTTATTGGTCCAAACATAAAAAGAGCTATGAAGAGATTGTGTCAATGTTTGAGAGTGAAGTAAATGGCGGACCCTTGTCCGCTGAGTCTGTTGAACCTGTTTCACCAGAGTTCAGAGGCAAGGAGGCCATACGGTGAGTAGTAATACTCTGAAATATGTTGCATGAAATACATAAGTTATTTATTTAGTTGGACTATGAAATAAACCTGAAAATAATGGCACAGTTATCAAAGCAACCACTTAAGCTTGAGACAGATTACACAATTTCTATTTGGGGAGGATGTCAAACTTGACGACTGCAGTTGCTGATTTCATTGCCTGTACAATTACACAACTCCATGTTGACTTTCCAGCACAATTTCACATTTCCAAGGAATCACAACCGTAACCGTTTTTCGTATAGCCAAAAACATGCTGTTGAAAGCGCCAGTGCTGTAGAAGTGCTTTTCAGGTATGGCAAGTTCAGCTGCAATCTCTGACCAATTTTTTGTTTTCTTTCTTTCTTTTTTTTTTTTTTTTTTTTATTATTAATTGATTTGCTCAGTGGTTCTTACCCTGCTGCCCCTATGACTTAAGACAAAGTCAAACTTATTTTTTTGTTTGGGTGATTTGCAGTCTAGTTAGACTGAGTTACTGAATGTGTCACACTTGGTGATCACAGAAGTGCACTGTGACTGCCTCCAGCTCACTAAGTTTATGTAAGTTTAGTTTGCGACTCAGAATCGCTGGAAAAGAAACCGGGCCTTTAGTCACTGTTAATTGTGTTACTAGGATTTGAGGACAATCAGTATTTTGATATTTTCTTCAGTAAGCTTATTTCCATACACTTTCATTTATTTATTTAGTGATGATTACAACTTTAGTAAGTTTTAGTTAGCTTTTATACAATTAAGCATGCTTTACATTATTAGATGTATTTAACATGCTGGTGTCACTTTTTATTTAATCGGTGAACTGGATAGAAATATTGTGGAAAACAGTTTTGTTTGAAACATGATGCTTGTAAGTCTGCAGTGTCACAGGAATTAGTGGTAGAGATGTATTTTGCAAATGTTAAATTAGTATTGCTAAGAAGGAACAGTGCTGATGAGTGTAAGTAGCCAGTGTAAATATGTTACTGAATGCAGCCTTTGAATGGATGAAATTATGGAACATATTCATGTTAAACTTGTGTGTTCTATATGGCTAAGGTTGGTTTTGGTTTACCTGTTTATTTTAAGACATGCTGGTTCTTTTCTGTGTATTTCAGAATTATGAATATTCGTAAAGTCTTCAAGAAAAGAGATGGCTTGGTAGAGGCACTGAGGGGTAATAGACTTTTAGTATTTTCTATCAAACACTATTAGCTAAAAGCATTTTTTACATTACTGTCTCCATGTATTCTATTCACCACTTTTTAACCATCATGCTCATCTCTCAAATTCAATTGTTTTTCCTGTCACGACATAAAATGCAACTGTTGCCAATCTGTTAAACATACAGTATGGCATGCTACTTCCTATGAAAATGTTTATAGACGTAAATGATATTATAAAAGGTGGTGTGGAATAAGTAAATGCCACCTATAGGCTATGACAGTGTTTTTTTTAGATTTACTTTGTGCATCATATATTAAAGCAAGTACTGATAATTTATATAGCTTCTTTCAAGTGAGCAGCATCCCTTGAGTTGTAAGTTGTGGTTACAATTTAAGATACCTACACAAAAAAATATAACCATAAGGTATCCAGAAAACTGACATCATAATTCTGTATTCAGGTTATTTAGGACACCTTTTGTACAAAGTGTCTGTTTTTGGCAAGCACAGGGCACTAGTTTAAGACTGAATGTGTACATGAGGAAGGAAGGCACTGGGGAGCTTGTATGCTCAGAAGACATTCATTAGTTAGGTGCCTAGAGAGCGATTTCTTTTGTTGTTGTACTGAGCCCTCCTCTCCCACCAATTTACTGCAAAAACAGCCAGTGTGTGTTTTTTTTTATCTCACCTGTGCTAAAAAAGAAGTCTGTGTATTCTTTCTTCAGAAACATTTCCAATTTATTTTATTTATTTTTCATTAGTTATCTTTTTGTGTTTAATACATTGGATTATAATTTTTAACTGTTAAAATGTACAGTAGAAGTTCAGTTTGGTGTTCCCATATGCTGAACAAGTGCGAGGTATTTTAAGGCTACACTGACACTGCAGTGAAGTGACTGTATTCTGATTTTTGCCTCATGCCTGATTTTATTTTTAACTGTTTAATTTGGCTAATTTTCCAATTCTGATATGAGCATGTGTACACATATATTTGCTGAATTTTCCATAAAAACATTTGTCAGACAAATGCAAACTTGGCCTTTAACTACACTGTCATGTTTTCATTTAAAGGAAAAAAAAAGCATTTTTGAAACAATCTCTGTCCACACTAGTGTTTTTTCACTTTTCACGCACAAACAAAAATGCTTACTGTATGACAAATGTTCAGCTACACTGAACATATATGTTGGCAGAAAAATCCTTGAAGGATTGCAGCAGACCACGGGATTTATTGCAAAACTGTAGTGTCTGGTAAATCATTTGCCTTTTGTGCGTGTATGCAGCATTGAAACTGTACAAGACACAATTTATATGCATAGAGGTAAGCAATGCAATTCTTCCGTGTCTGCTATGGTAGAATATGGCTTACATCCGTGATTGGTGACCAGTCAGGGAATTAGATGCTATAATAAGCAGCATCCAATCAGAAAAGGGCTACGTAATAAGCACAAATCAAAGCACAATTAACGTCAGCCTTTCCAATGACCGTTGTCATCGAATTCTTCCATGAGAACCCTGAATACAATGAGAACTGATCGAGGTCATTTATGTTAGGTAGAATGCCTAGAGGGGGGCTGGGTGGTCTCATGGCCTGGAACCCCTGCAGATTTTATTTTTTTTCTCCTGCTGTCTGGAGTTTTTTTTTTTTTCTGTCCTCCCTGTCCATTGGACCTTACTTTTATTCTATGTTAATTAGTGTTCCCTAATTTTAATTCTTATTTATTTTGTCTTGTTTCTCTTTCTTCATCATGTAAAGCACTTTGAGCTACATTATTTGTATGAAAATGTGCTATATAAATAAATGTTGTTGTTGCATACTGTCTCACTGTGAATGCCAAGTCAGACATTTTGCTTTCTCTTTTAAAATTTTATCATTTTTAGTCATTTTGGTGTGTCATTAGAACACAGTGTGCATCTATCTCTCTCTGTCTATCTAATAGCTTCTGTAAAAAGCCAACTGTATCTCAGGGAACAATAAATTTGTACCTGATATATTTATGTATTTTTTGAATTCCTGTGTGCTTTGCTACAGTTATACTGCAATATAATATACTGAGATTTCCTCCTTTTTTTTGAAAACATTAATTTTGACTTTTGGCAGGTTTGACCTTTGATATTTATGAAGGACAGATAACAGCCTTGTTAGGGCACAGTGGAGCCGGCAAGTCAACACTGATGAATATTTTGTGTGGCATCTGCCCCTCAACTGAAGGTAGAATCTAGAAAGTAATGCTGCAAATGCAGAATGTTGAATCCCAATTTAATGTGTTGTAACATTTAGTCTTTAGGTTTTACCAAATTGTGTTTTGTTTAAAATTTAAATCTAAAACATTTATTGCCACACTGTACTTGTTTTGGTCTTTAGGAAGGACCAAATAGTATAAACATTAAACTTTATTTTTGAAGGTTAGCAAAGTATATTGGAACTTATTAGGGCAACAATTCATTTTCTTATTATGTACTTTATTTCATTCGAGAAGTATTTTAGGATGATTAAAATGTATTCTCTGTTGAGACATATCAGTGATAGCCCAGAGCAAGTACATTTACTTTTTTTAAATGGTTGAGAATTTATTTCACTTAGTAGTATTTTATCATTTGTGAAAACTGACCTCCTTGTAAAAATGTGTAGGGCAATAAAGATTTTTATTTTGTCAAATGACCATTTGCCCCAATTTGACTTGTCAGAATCCCCAAAAAAAGGTCCTAGTTTAAGAGAAAGTGTTTTTATGTCTCATTTTAATTTTTCACTTAAAGATTTTTACTGCTATTACTTCAATCTACTTTACAGAAGTGTAAAGGATAGAAAATAAATTGTATTATTGTTACATAATAATGTTAATTTAAAAATATTTTTTAAGTCTTTTTTTCATATTTTGTGTGTAAATGATTTTCTAGTTGTGGCCACTTTTTAGTTTTGTACATTTGTGCAAATTTTTAAATTTTCCTGTTATTTTTGTTTAAGTTTTTGCCAGTACTTTTTTTTTTTTTTGCCAGTGCAACAATTTTATTTTAGGCGAGGCCACCATATTTTTGGTAGTATCTTATTCCCATAGCTACCCATCGCCACGGGTGTGTGGGGTGGATTTAAAATGGTAACCGCCAAGATTTTTTGATTTAGTGCTAGCTAGTGTTCAAAAATCTTTTGTTGAGATGGGACTTTGAAACTTTTTGGTTACAGTAATTATTGGTGCTTGGTACTCTATTTATTTAGAGACTTTTTATTATTGTGAGACTTCCTGGTCCTCTGCTCATTTTGACTTCAGTTTTGGCCATTTATTTTTCGTGATCATTTTTCAAATTTTACCTTAAATGTCCTAAACTTTAAACTTTTTCTATCTTAGCGTAATGTAATAATAATAATCACTTACCACAAGCCCAGTCAGCTTCTGGAAGAAACAAAGTATGTCTTCCTTTCCTGTCTAGTTTAGACCATTATGATTTTGTGCATTCCTGTAGTAATGTATATCTGAAGAGTGACCACAATTTGTCCTGCAAAAACAATTTTTTTATTATTCATGGCTGATTTGTGCCTTGCATCAGTTGCTTCCAGGACAGATTTTAGAATTTGAAAAAGAATTGATGTGGAGCTTAGCAAATGTCCCTTCAATGAGTACCTTGCTCTTAGTAGAGGGTTTTTAGGCTTCATTAGTATACCAGCTGGCAAACACCTGTATTAAAGATTATACCATGTACAGATGAATGTTAATACAAAGTAATGAAAAATTTCACTTTAATTTGAAAAAAAGGCATGCCATGCTTAAACAATAGCATGCTTACTTAAAACCGAATATTTCACAGATGCAGTAAAAATCATCTCTGGTAAATGGCAGGAAAAGTTGGAAGGTCTTAATTATTTGTAGTATTGATCTGTCTCAGAGAAAAAGCTGCATTCTATTCTCTTTGAACAGGTACTGCCACTATTTACAGTTCATCAGTATCTGAGATTGCAGATGGCTTGGAGATGAGGCGGTTAGTAGGCATATGCCCACAGTTCAACATCATATTTGATGTACTGACAGTGGAGGAGCATCTGAGGATCTTTGCAGCAATTAAGGGCATCCAACCCTCTGATACTGATGAAGAGGTGAGATGTAGGCCCTGAAAATAAATATATTTGGAAAAAGTCCTTAATATTTGCAAGGGCGGAAGGGGTAACACAAATATGATTGGGAAATGAAATATTAAAAAGAAATCCATTCAGGTAGTTAAATATCCAAAGTAAGCCTTTATTATTCTTTAGGGTATTTATTAAGGGCTAAACATTTTTAGTTTGTGGCCACTTCACTAAATTTTAGGTTAACTAAAAAGCTAAAGGAAAAATAAAATACATCTAATTTAATCTCAGAATTGCAAGTAACAAATAATTGTCATTAATCAACATAATTTGTATATTCATTATTATATATATAACACACTGTACACCGGTTGAATTAACCATAAAGAAAAAAATGTAGTGCTATAAAAATATTTGGTAATGGATTCTCTGTTTGTTATATGTATAAGCTCCTAAATGATATTACATACAAATGCATTTATTAATAAAGTAATTACAAGAATGTATTTATAACCAAGTACCGCTGTTTTAAACTGAATCCATGTCTAAACAGTTGCATAGTTCACAAACCAAGATTTCCTAATTTTTTCACCTTGGCTTAACTGTGTAACTTATACAGGACAGCTTTTCTGAATTTTCTTATTGGAACCATTTTGACATGCTTTGTTTAGAAATAAGATATCTACAGTAACTGATTTCTGGTTATCGGGCTCAGAGCTTTCTTTGCTTTCTTTTACAATAATTGTGTACTTTAATGCAAATTCGAGGTGAATTATTGTCAATTTATTACATTTTTTATTTTTGTATTTTTAAAATTTTTCTGAAATAATAAAACAAACTTCAGACTTGTAGGCCTCAGACTTTTAAGGGAACCAAATTAATTATGATATAAATGCGTTTTAGATATTGTAAAACAATCTCTAGCACTATAAAGTAAAAAATAAGACAGGAAGGTGCTAAAAATTAATTCAACGTTAGACAGCCCTTCCAATGGTCATCTAAGAGCTCAACTGAATAAGACATCTCATAAAACTTCAACACATTCTCTTTCACATAGGTATCAGTGATAAAATGCAATAAAAAAAACATTTCAATTGTGGTTATTCTCTCTTTATAATAATTTTGTATGTATTTTACACTAGGTGACAAAAGTACTGCAAAGTCTGGATTTGCAAAATATCATGGATGCTCAGGCCAGAAACCTAAGTGGAGGCCAGAAAAGGAAACTTTCTTTGGCCATTGCCATTCTAGGAGATCCTAAGGTGAGAAAGGCAGTAATAACAGAATTAATAAGACTTAATATTATGTTTTGTGGTAGAGAATGCAGCAGTACTGCTTCACTGAAAACACAATGAATTATGCAGTAGTAGTCTCTTTTTGGTTTGGCTTGTTCTGTTTATATTTGCTATTCTCTCACTGCTGTTCAGTCCATCAATCTGTATACACCAAAATTAAAAGTGCACATGTTCATGTGACATTTTGCAAACCAAGTGTGATTACGGTAATTGTCATTTGGTAAGTCAAACACTTACAAACATGCAGAGGAAAACTACCTGAAAAATGTGAAATGGTGGGTTTTCCCCATTCAATTATATTTTGTCCAGCAGAACTCCTAACTATCCCACATCCAGTGGAGCTCTGGCCCATTTCTGTATCTCCAAGCCAGCATGCAAGACGTTGTCGTTTGGCAATCACGATAGCCCTACAACACTCTGAGGGGTGTCTCCCAATTCAGAATCACTTGTGTCAAATATATTTTTTTCCTCTATTTTTAATCCCATCCCATATGTCTCTAAAAACTCAGACATAAAATCAAGTTAGTATTGTTAGTATTTCATTCTGTTGACTACAGGTGCTTCTGCTAGATGAACCAACAGCAGGTATGGATCCTTGCTCGAGGCATCAGGTGTGGTCTTTGTTGAAAAGTCGTAAAAAAGAACATGTTACTGTCTTCAGCACACACTTTATGGATGAGGCTGACATTCTGGCAGGTATTCTGTCTCTGTAGTGTGTTGCTGCAGCTTGTAATGCAGACAGTATTGCAAGAAGAAAATGTTCCCTGAACAACACATTCACGAAGTTCACTAATACCTTCTTAATTTATATTTTTGCAGATCGAAAGGCTGTAATCTCACAGGGACTTTTAAAGTGTGTTGGATCCTCACTATATCTTAAAATGAAATGTGGTGTTGGTTACCACCTCAGGTAATGTCGGTAGATGTTCTTCTACTTTGTCTTATCAAATAAACATCTTAAAAGTTGAAACTACCAAAATTAATGCAAGAATGAATCTACAACAGTGTTTCCTAATGATGTACTTTTTCAGAATGTCTGTCAATGAGAGGTGCGAGCCTGATCGAGTAACTTCTCTGGTCACAAAACATGTTTCCAAAGCACAGTTGTCGAGGCAGCAAGAAGTAGAGCTTACTTACACTCTTCCATTTGAAAACATGGATACATTTTCAGGTGAATACTTGTTTCTGTCAAGGCTTTATGTGATTTGCATGCAACAGGTTTCTTGGTTAAAGGAGAGATGAGGTATTATACCAATTTTGTTTTTCCTCTTTAACACTAGAATTACCATAGCTTACGAAAGAACTTGTAGATCCGGCCCACCTTAAATCCCATCGCACCTCTCCGTCAGCATCTTTTGTCCTGTAAATGTGACGATAAAGACAAGCAGCAAGCAGCCTGCTATTCCATCCCCCACCACCACAGAACGTGCACAAAGTTCTCCCAGCTCATGCCTTGATTATCTGGGAGTGAAGTGCTGGAGTTTTAGAGTGGAAATAATAGATCATTATTTGGAACACATGCATTTCATGCGTGTTCCGTTTCTACAATAATCTGTGTAAACACATTGTTAAAACAAAAACTTTTTTCATATTTTAGTAGTAAATGACAAAATGTTGGCATAAGCTATATAATGTGTGAGGCCTGAAGTCCAAAGATCAAATAAACACTTTCACGAAAGGTTCAAGGATAACACAACAGCTTCCGTGGCGTAGTGGTAAGATTTACTGACTTGCAATCAAGAGTCCCCGGTTCGATCCTGACTGCCTCCTATATTTACAGTTTTGAGTAGTGAGCTGCTCTTATTGTTAATATTATACAGTAAACACATACATTTGGTTTGCGTCTGTAACGGACGGTGTACATTTATAGTACTTGTAAAAGTTACCCTTTTTTTTTTTTTTTTTCTTTTCACTTCTCTCAGTCACGATCATGATACATACTACCGCCCTAGGGATCTGATGCTGTTAGTTTTTATTTGAAACTTGGAATAACTGTAGATGTGAGTGGTGTTTTGAGGCAATGGAACTGGACATTCTCTGATCTGTAGCAATAAAAGCTGACACACAAACTCTGGTGAATATCTGCCTTATTCGTATCTCACTGTCACTTGATTGCAACAGGTACACATGCCGTAAATGTAGGAAGGACAGTCCTTGCGTGTGTGTGTGAACTGTTAACATTTGAATTTGATGATTGCATATAGCGCTGAACTGACCTCTCTGTACTATTCTTTCCTCTGCATGTCCTGGAGTACACAAGAAACACCACCATACAGCAACGTGGAGACTGGCAAGATCGGGGGGGAAAAAAAAAAAAAAACACCCGGTCACTGGACACAACCGCAAGATGTTATGCGACTGAATATGAATAATGTTGCATCCGTGCCACAATGTTTTCCGAAATGTACTATACAGGTCATAAAATGAATAATTCCAAATATCATATATACCTATGTCTCTGTTTTGTGTTTTTTGACATCATACACCATAAGGTGCATACTAATTCAATGTTAGCAGGAACACTCAATAAAACTGAATAATAAAAAAAAAAAAAAAAAAAAACAAGTGACAGTGAGATACGAATAAGGAAGATTCACCAGCATTTGTGTCTCAGCTTTTATCCCTCCAGATAAGAGAATGTCCAGTTCCATTGCCTCAAAACACCACTCACATCTACAGTTATTCCCAGTTTCAAATTAAAACTAAGTGTCAGATCCCTAGGGCTGTAGTATGTATCATGATTGTGACTGAGAGAATAAAACTGAAAAAAAAAGGTAACTTTTACAAGTACTATAAATGCACACAGTCTGTTACAGACGTAAACCAAATGTATGTATTTACTGTATAATATTAACAATAAGAGCAGCTCACTACTCAAAACAGTAAATATAGGAGGCAGTCAGGATCGAACCGAGGATTCTTGATTATAAGTCAGCAAATCTTACCGCTACGCCACGGAAGCTGTTGTGTTATCCTTGAACCTTTTGTGAAAGTGTTTATTTGATCTTTGGACTTCAGGCCTCACATATTATATAGTTTATGCCAACATTTTGTCATTTACTACTAAAATATGAAAAACGTTTCTGTTTTAACAATGAGTTTACACAGATTATTGTAGAAACGGAACACACATGATAAATGCATGTGTTTCAAATAACGATCTATTATCCACTGTAAAACTCTAGCACTTCACTCCCAGATAATCAAGGCATGAGCTGGGAGAACTTTGGGCACATTCTGCGGTGGTGGGGAGATGGAATAGCAGGCTGCTTGTCTTTATCGGCACATTTACAGGACAAAAGACACTGATGGAGAGGTGTGATGGGATTTAAGGTGGGCCGGATCTAGGGCTGGACGATTTGGGCTAAAATCAAAATCTCGATTAATTTAACATTTTAACTCGATTACGATTAATGAACGATTATTTTATTTATTTATTTATTTTTTTGCCCTCATAGTTCACTGACAAGTTTTGTACAGTAAATATGCTCACATATTACAAGTGAGTGATTTTTGAATGAAGGGTGCATTACTTGATTTTAAAATAATTGAAGGAAACACACTATCTACTATCTGTGATTATTTATTGAACATCAATGTTGAACAACTGAAATTAAAGCACACATTGCCTAAAACGAACAGTCACTTTTGTTCTTATAAAAAAAGTCAAAATAAATAACTTGCACTTTTGGAAACAAAATAAATTATTTTCAATGTTTTTCTTATTAAAAGTAGAAAATAAGCAGTATCTCTTCTAAATAAAATAACTCTTATATATCCTGTAAATAATATTTTAAACAGTGCATTTCTTGCATCTTCTGTAAACAAATATTTTAATGTTGTAATGAAAATAGAACTCTAAACACTGTTGCATGAGGTGATCTTAGCGATCTTGTCATGTCACTATATGAACATGAATTTACTCTAAGTTCTTACTAAGAAACACGAGCATGTTAACCTTTTCAGGTTTCAGGCAGGACCTGAGGCATGTAACAATGTTTCCGCCCGAACTGAAAACCCGCTCTGATGGGGAGCTAGTAGCTGGTATGCAGAGATACTTTTTTGCCACCTTACTTAGAGTGGGAAAGTGTACATGATGCTTCCTCCACCAGTCCAGTGGATTTGCCTCACTATCCAGCATGGGGGACACCAAATAGCTGCTCATCTCTGCTTCTAGCGATTGCTGAAGTGACAGAGTGGGTGTAGCTGAACTTGCTGAAGGTGTTGCCTCACTCCCTTTAAAAAAGCTTCCTAATGACCTCTTTTGCTTTTATGCTATTATATTTAATTAAGCTGACGTGTACTTACCAATTGCAAGGTGTAGGCGGTGTCCAAAACACTGCTGCCGTAACCATCCATTAAGCGCAGCAGCTTTGACAACATTAGCACCGTTGTCTGTCATAATGGCTGAAAGTTTTTCTTCCGCGAGGTCCCGTTCAGAAAGCATATCTTTCAGACCTTGCGCAATCATATCTGCCGTGTGATCGGCTAGAAAATATGCCGTCTCAAGGCATCTCTGGCGCAGCTTCCAATCGTCGTCAATGTAGTGCAAAGTAAGGCTCAAGAATGGGTCCATCGTCGTCCTTGACCAGAGATCAGATGTGGCTGCAAAGTGTTGAACATTTTTCAGTTCAGCAGCTACATTTTTACAACATGTCTTGTACATGTCTGGCAGCGCAGTTTTAGAAAAATGTGATCGCGATGGCACAGTGTATCTTCTGTCGAGAGTTTTAACGAGGTGTTTAAACCCGCTTCGCTCCACTGTAGCCAAGGGAGTCATATCCTTTGCGATGTAATAACAAATAGCGTCAGTTATTTCTTTCCATCTTCTTGAACTCTTCTCATACTGTGTGGCATTTGTGAACACTTGTGTTATCGACATCTGCTTTGCGGAGGCACTTGTTGCTGAGCGCTTGTCAGTCTCTCTTTGTTTTTTTTGAGCCATGCACTGTTCACATTCAGTAACGTGATTGTGCTTCAAGTGTTGAAACAAATTGGTGGTGTTACCTTTGGGCGTCGAAACTGTTTTTCTACAGTGTCTACATCTGACTTCATTTTGTTCGATGTCATCCTTACTGAAGCCAAAATGTGTCCAAATGACGGAGACTGCGTTTTTCTTTGGTACAAGCTGCTCTTGTTGCTCAGTTGTGTCAGTGTTTAAGCTCTCCATGCTCGACATGTCGGCGGAATAACTTAACGTAACGGAGCGGGTTCACGTGACTCCACACGTGGTAGTGTTTTTAAAGGGAAAGTAATCGAAATAATCGACCTGGAAAAATTTGATCGATTATAGGTTCTGAATGTCGATTTCGATTACTTTTCGATTAATCGCCCAGCCCTAGCCGGATCTACAAGTTTTTTTCGTAGGCTCTGGTAATTCTAGCGTTAATAATACAAATATCGGTTGGAGCATATGGTTTTTTTTTTTCCCCCACAAGTCACAAAAGCTGTTGTACAGCTGGTGAATTGAAGTTATTTGAACTGCTCTTGTCTATTTTCAAGTCAGTTTAGCATCATTCAGGAGCTCTTAAACACTCAATCACAAATGCCCAAAAAACTTCATGATGGCATCTAACACATTTGTTAGATGGAATGATTCAGATTTTTCTTTTTCACTAGGTTTGTTTTCAGAACTGGATAGTAATCCAGATTTGGGAGTAGCAAGTTATGGTGTTTCAATGACTACCTTGGAAGATGTTTTCCTAAAGCTGGAAGCTGAGGCAGAAATAGATCAAGCAGGTATCATCTAACAGTTTTTAAGAATGATTTTTTAATATATTTGTAAATTTTTTTTCGATTTCATGTCCCCTCTTTTAACTCTAAAACTTTGGTGTTACAATAGACTATAGTGTCTTCCATCAGGAAAATGTGGAGGAGGAGGGAGATGCATCTTCTCTGGATGACATGGATCAGCGACCTCTTACCTTATCTGACACCAAAAGTGGGGCAGTTGTGGGTCACGAGTTGTGGATACAGCAGTTCCGCACTGTTGCTTGGTTGCATTTGCTTAATCTGAAGAGGGATAGAAAGCCAATAATCCACACGTGAGTGTCAAGTTTTCTGAGTGTACCACTGAATACAATATTATAATCAGTTAGGAAGCCTTTTGTTCTTTTGTGTGTGTGTTTATATTTTTGGAATGTGCAAGGGTGTGTATTCATTTATGTATTTATGGGTGTAGATTTGTTACTTCCTCTTTTTGTAACACCCTTGTCTTAATAATATTAATCTAATAGTTTGCATGTTACTTTTATTTATCTGTTGAAGCTTTGTTGGAACAAAGATGTAAATAAAGATAAAGTGGGAGTCAAATGCAGGTTCACCGATTAATTTTT
Source organism: Erpetoichthys calabaricus (assembly GCF_900747795.2). Lineage (NCBI taxonomy): Eukaryota > Metazoa > Chordata > Cladistia > Polypteriformes > Polypteridae > Erpetoichthys > Erpetoichthys calabaricus. Next base: position 15,177,593 of record NC_041407.2, read on the forward strand.
ATGCTCAGTAGATCACGTTTTTTTTTTTTTTCCCCCCTCCTCTCCAGCCTGGTCCTGTTCGCACTGTTCTTGGCCTCAGTGCTGGCCCTGTCTCTGATCACTGGGCATATTCGTATCAGTCCTACTTCCAGGGAATTCTCCCCTGACTTGTACCTCCTTCACAGGAATCAGTCCCATCGAACATATTCGAGCAGTCTTTTGATCCAAAATGCTACAGGTAAAAATGATATAATTCCATTGCTTGGCAACAAGAATAGGATTTGGGGCATTTGTTTACTGTCTGCATATTTAAGAGTATAAAGGGAAATAGCGTCACCCTAGTACTGTACCATGACAAAATAGTATACAAGACAGATGCAACTGCAGGAAAACTAACCAGAAGAGATGATTGAATCTTAACTGGGTATGTCATACTTCTAAGTACAGGAAGCTCTTGCCCATACAGCTTCAGCTATGCACCTTGCCCTTATTACAATATTACTGGCTGAAAACAAACAAGAAGGTGAAGGATTTTTAATAGTGTGGTTGTGAACAGAAAAGTTATGTGACAAATACAGCATCACTTAAACTGACAAGAACACATTTAATTGAAGTAACTCCTGGTTGATGTATAAAACTAAATGTAAATCATTTGAGTTCTAGGTTAATTGGCTGTGAAAAGAATCAGAGTCCCAAAATGTATCTGACCTACAGCATATTGGCCACAATACTAACAGAGAGCTGTGCAAAACAAGCATCAATTTACTAGGACATTTCCTTGTATTAGAAGATGAGGCTTACACTGATTGTATTGCTTGTTTTCTGCTGACAGCATACTTTTAAACGTAATTCAGTTTTGTATAGCTTAACTACTTACAACATGTTATACAGCCATGGCCGAAATTATCGGCACCCCTGGAATTTTCTTTGAAAATGCATTATTTCTCCCAGAAAATTGTTGCAATTACAAATATTTTGGTATACACATGTTTATTTCCTTTATGTGCATTGGAACAACACAAAAAAACAGTGAAAAAAAGCCAAATCTAACATCATTTCACACAAAACTCAAAAACCAGGCTGGACAAAATTATTGGCACCCTCTACTTAATATTTGGTTGCACGCCCTTTGGAAAAAATAACTGAAATCAAGCGCTTCCTATAACCATCAACAAGCTTGTTACACCTCTCAACTGGAATTTCCGACCACTCTTCTTTTGCAAACTGCTCAAGTTTTCTCAGATTTGAAGGGCGCCGTCTCCCAACAGCAATTTTGAGATCTCTCCATAAGTGTTCAATCGGATTTAGATCCGGACTCATTGCTGACCACTTCAGAACTCTCCAGCGCTTTGTCTTCAACCATTTCTTAGTGCTTTTAGAGGTATGTTTGGGGTCATTGTCCTGCTGAAACACCCATGACCTCTGACGCAGACCCAGCTTTCTGACACTGGGCCCTACATTGCGCCCCAATATTTTTTGGTAGTCTTCAGATTTCACGATGCCTTGCACACAGTCAAAGCATCTAGTGCCAGAGGCAGCAAAACATCCCCAAAACATCTTAGAACCTCCACCATGTTTGACTGTAGGTACTGTGTTCTTTTCTTTGTAGGCCTCATTCCATTTTCTGTAAACAGTAGAATGATGAGCTTTACCAAAAAGCTCTACCTTGGTCTCATCTGTCCACAAGACATTCGCCCAGAAGGATTTTGGCTTCCTCAAGTACATTTTGGCAAGCTCCAGTTTGGCCTTTTAATGTTTCTGTGTCAGTAGTGGGGTCCTCCTGGCTCTCCTACCATAGTGTTTCATTTCGTTCAGATGTCGACGGATAGTTCGAGCTGACACTGTTGCACCCTGAGTCTGCAGAACAGCTTGAATATGTTTTGAAGTTGATTGGGGTTGTTTATCCACCATTCGGACTATCCTTCATTGCAGTCTTTTATCAATTTTTCTCTTCCGTCCACGTCTAGGGAGATTAGCTACAGTGCCATGTGTTGTGAACTTCTTGATTATGTTGCACACAGTGGACAAAGGAACATGAAGATCTCTGGAGATGGACTTGTAGCCTTGAGATTGTTGATATTTTTGCACAATTTTTGTTCTCAAGTCCTCCGACAATATTCTTTGCTCCTCTTTCTGTTCTCCATGTTTAGTGTGGCACACTCAGACACACAACAGAAAGGTTGAGTCAACTTTTCTCCATTTTAACTGGCTTCAGGTGTGATTGCTATATTGCCAGCACCTGTTTCTTGCCACAGGTGAGTTCAAACGAGCATCATGTGCTTGAAATAAAACGATTTACCCACAATTTTGAAAGGGTACCAATAATTTTGTCTGGCCCATTTTTGGAGTTCTGTGTGACATGATGTCAGATTTGGCTTTTTTTCCTCTGTTTTTTTGTGTTGTTCCAATGCACATAAAGGAAATAAACATGTATATACAAAAACATTTGTAATTGCAATCATTTTCTGGGAGAAATGGTGCATTTTCTGGGAAAATTCCAGGGGTGCCGATAATTTCAGCCATGACTGTAGCTTGAAGAGGAATTTGGCTTCCCAGAAACTTGCTATAAGCTCATGCTAATGTACCTGCTGAATACACACCATTCAGAACACCTGTGTTGAGAAGAAAGCACAGTATAAAGAGAGGTCACCTACTAAAGCATAATAATCTATCCAGCTGCCACTCGTTGGTCTTTGCACAATTTTTGTATTTCATAGTCTCCAGTTGTCAACCAGTCAGAATGCCCAATGCTCTCATCATTCAGATTAGTAAAATGATGCTATTATTCATTTATCAGTATAGTGGCTGCTTCCCAGCACAGTTTTATAGAAAGGGCATATATTGTACATCCTTTACCTTGAAGCTGGAATATTTACAGGCATGGTGTTCTGATGTGTTCTGACCCAATGTAAGTACTGATTGGCAATATGGAAGAATTACGTTGAATTTGATAGCTAAGCCCTAATTCTACTCCTGTAATAATGTGATAGATTGGATTAATAGGATAGTTAAATATTTGTGAAATTCTGTCTTTTTTTTTTTTTTCTTCTTTTTTTTAGACTCTGATATTGATGATTTTATCCACAATGTTGAGTCTCAGGATATCAAAGTTGAGTTGCTGAAAGAAGGGACATTGAAAGATCAAGTTTCTCATAGTGCTGCATTCACAATATTAGGCAACAGTAAGGTAAATTTAGAATTGTGTTCTATAGTTTGACAAGTATATGGCTATTTTTTAAGCTTTTAATACAAGTATTGGAAAATGTGTGGTGCAGTTTTTGTGCATTCATTGTTAATTACCATAACTTTATTAAACTTCAACTAGTGCTAACTTTATTAAACTTCAACTAGTGCTAATTACATAAGAGATTTTTTTTCAGTGAATTGTGACTTCACATTTTCAAAACCTAAATCCTTAATCTTCCTGATGTGTAATCGGAAAGATTTTCAGTCCTTCCTTACAGATAAAAAAAAAAAAAAGCTAATTTCAAACATGCGGTATACAACTAGGCAAAGTTGCTGCTTTCCTTTCACATTAGGAACAAATGTGCAATTGTGAAGGAATGGACAACATTGCTCTATGTATTCTGTATGAGGCAAAATGCATTTTAGTAAAACATTTTAATACTTTAGTGTGCTCAGTAGCATATAAAAATTAACTCTTAACACCTGTATGAGAAAAAAAGAAAAGAAAAATGTTTTAATGTAAATATTAATGATTTACAAAGAACAGTTTACTTTTGACCTTTGTCTTTACTGTGTGAATTGTATAAATCGGCTAAAGTGAACATTTTACTTACATAAGCATTACATTCTTGTTTTCCTTTCTTTGTTTTCCAGAGTTATGAGTACAAAGCCATTTTTAATAGTACCAATGTCCATTCTCTTCCCATGCTCGTCAACATCCTAAGCAATGCACTCCTACACAGCCTGAATGGAACGGGACAAATCCAAACCACAAGCAAACCCTTTGAATTTGTATGTAAACATAAACCTATAACTTTTAAAAATGTTACTTTGAAATTATACATAAAACTTGTGTTTCACATACTTTGACTAGATACATCCAATCATTAGGTACATTTCCACTGTGCTTATATCTCCATTAAATATTTTCCCCATCAGAGAAGTTGAAATTTACATAAGCTCAAGGGTTTCACATGTGCATTTTAATCCTATCCTTGCATACATTGCTGGATTTATTTGTTCAAAGTTTGCAAACTTCTTTCACTGCAGTTACAGCACTTCTCTATTTTTTGATCTCTCTCTAGAAATTACAGTTGATTCTTTTGTTGATACATCCTGGCACAGTTTATTTCTTGCTGTTTAATTAAAGGTGAAAAATCTAAAACCAGGTTAGTGGCAGTGGCAGGTTCTTATAGCATATGTAGAAATAAAACTATATCAAATCATAATATGCCTATCACATCAGACAGCAGAATCCTACCACTTTAGCATTTGATTCTAAGGTATTGTGTAAATGAATTTACAGGCCACCCATTAAAATACAGTATGCTTACTTAGGACTTTTATATGCAATCTTTTTTTTAAATAAAGATATTCTTACTACAGCAGCTCCCTGAGGCTCTATCAAATGCTTTGATCTACATTGAAGCAGTTTTGTTGGGGATGCTGGCTGCTGGAATGCCTGCCTACTTTGCAATGGAGCACACTCGGGACAGGGAGGTAAGAGGATCACTGAATTGTACTCTGGGAGATGATATGAATTACATGTAGCATACATTTGTACAATATCAAACCACATCCTAATGTGTAAATACCAGAAGCCCAGAGGAGAATGTAGGGTAGATTTTGTACTGTGAACAGTTAGGAATATTTTAAGGTTTTATTTAGTGAACTTTGGAGGGTGAAAATAAATAATGCATATGTTGAGCTTTGGTAAAATTTTTATTTTGAGTTTCTTACCACCAAGAGTATCCTTTGATAGCGAGTAAGTTTAAACACAAAGCACGTTATTCTCCTATGCTTTGCTCCTTACTGGGTAAAGCTTATTAAGCATATTAGTTTGTGAATTGAATAAAGCTAGCTTAAGTCATAGTAAACAGATAAGCTAATTATTTGTTTGAAGCTGTGATTAAAAATAAATAAATACATTTGTTCAAGTCTACACTGAGAGCACATCACTGGGTTGAATTTTAGATTTTATCACAAATTTAGAAAATACCTCTATCAGAGTATTCATGTAAAATTATTGTAAAAAGCCAGAAGAAGTTTGTTTTCTGTAACTATCATGCTTCATGTTTTACTTTCTAAAGTGTTCTGATTAAAGATAACTTATAATTGTACAACTACTACTCAAATATATCTTGTATAAACCCATAATAGATTTAAAGATAGGCATTTATAACTGCAGATCAACTCTTTGTGTGTGTGTGTGTTTTTCCTTCCTAGTGTGACAAAACTCACCATCTCCTTTCAGTACTAATCATGTCGTTTAATACCACTGCTGGGATAAAGAAAGAAATAACATAAGAATCAATACATATTTTATTTAGGGGAGTTTGTTTTTTGCTTTATTTCATCATCAGTAACTCTTAACTCTGTATTACACACATTATGTTCTTGTGGCAGATGTTTATATTTTGTAGAAAGACAAGCGTGTGAATTTACTATATGTATGAAATCTTTTCTTCTGTGCATGTACTACTCTGCTCTCTCAGAATTTTACATGTGCCTTGGTACCATGATTTTTACTACTCCACAAAACTTAACATCAGTCTGCTCTGCTTTGAAAAATTGTGGCTATTTATTTTTATTAACTTGTTTCTGTTTATAGATCAAGTGCCGTTCCCAGCTTCAAATCTCAGGCTTGTTCCCATCAGCATACTGGTGTGGCCAGGCAGCCGTTGATATTCCTTTCTACTACACAATCCTGATTGCAATGATCAGTATATTGTTTGCTTTCCACTCTGGTGAGCTGTTTCACTCAAGGGCTTTGACGTCTGTGGTGAGTAATGCTGCTGTTAGTGTGGTAGGGCACGAGACTGGAAATGTAAACTGCAAGTAATGGGGGAAATAAACCTAGTGTACTGGAACTCCTCCACTTATGACAGTTCTCATTTATGTATGTTTTTCTTTTTTTTCACCTTCATAAACTTCATTAATCACAAGTAGCTTAATAGCATGGTTAACAGCATCAGTAAAGTGATTTTTTTTAATTATTCATTTAATCAATTTTTATGTAACCTTCAATATCATTCAAATGTCATTTTTACAGTGTTGCTAGATAGATAACATTATGATTGAGTAACGTTTTGATGAGAAAGTAAGCTAGCATAGTGTTGAGTTTGTTAATGGTCAATTTCGAGAGAATAAAATGATATCCTAGATCACAAAAAATATTAATTATTAGACTTGGAGGCGTGGGAGAGGGGGCATGGTTAGTGTTAAAGACCTCAGAAAATCCCTTCACCCTTATCAAGGGTAATGTACATTTTTAACTGTTTTATGATTTTTCCATAATCAAGCTTCATTGAAACATTTTTATATAAATAATACTTTCATTACTTTACATTTTATGTCCATGTATGTTTTTTTCCCCAATGCATCAATCAACAATAGTAGTACTGGTACAAGTACTCTATTGTAGAACCACTTCTGAAGTCTCCTAATAAAAAAAAAAAAAACGTCCACTTTATGCCATTTCATTAAATAAATGTAGCAGCTTCACATTATATGCTTTACACAATCCATCCCAATGAAAGTAGTCCTCTCAAAGTTGAGACCTTGCTGAGTTGTTGTTCTGTATATTTCAAAGCTTGAGGTTTCCTCATGTAAATGCTTTTCATTTCACATCTCTATAAAAAGACACTGAATTTTGTTTTAAGATGGAGCTTCATTCACACTAGTCATGCTGTTGAACTTGTGTAATTAAGATTCACAAAATTTACTTTGGAAATGTTCAGCCTGTGTGTGCGTGTGCATGTGCATATATAATATACACACACACAGTAATATCTCATCTTACATCAGTATTTGGTTTCAAAAGGCACAACTTAAATTATTTAGACCCCCAATAAACACCTAATAACCATTTTCCTTAAATGTATAAAGTTTATTAATGCTAAATTAAAGAAAAACAAAACAAAAAAATCACCAAAAAATTTTTACATGACTGATGTTGATTTTGGTCGCTGGAGATGACGTGGAAGTTGGAGGAAGAGGTTACGTTAAAGATTTTGAAGTTGTTGGAGATGTTGACGGCTGATTCTCATCAGCAGCAGACGATTGAGGTTGATTGTCGGCGCACTTCAAAAACTGTTCCAGAGTGCCCTGAAGGCTCTTATTCATCTTTTCATTGAGAATGAGCCTGTACGGAGCCAAAACCTCTTTTTCTTCTTCTCACTGCTGTTCGTGAAGCTCCATCAACTCATCGTTTATCAAGAGCTGCTTGTCTGCCCCAAATAATGAAATGAAATCTTCCTCCTCCAACTCCATTTGCAGCTGAGTGCTCAGCGTCACCAAGTCCTTGTCAAAGTCTTGTCAAATTCAGGGCACAGCTTATTGCAAACACCTTTTATACCTATTCTCGGAACTTCATTCCAAGCGGCATTTATGTTCATTACGGCCTTGTAAATGTCGTATGCCTTCCAGAAGTTTGTGTGGCTGCCTCCGTAGCCATGCCAGCCCCGCTTCTGCCTCCTGTCCCTCCAACCTGTTGGGATGGTAATCCATGGGGAGCCTTGATGAGGCCCGAATGTAACAGTCCGCTCGCTGCATAGTCCTATTTTTAGGAGACTGGGCCAGCTGTAGACATTGTTCTCCTAGCAGATTGTCATAATGATGAACAGCAACATGTGCACAAAAAGACAAACAAAGCGGCAAAAGGAAGAGTACTGAGCCGCTGTGCCTATACATTTCATTTTATTATACAGTATTTACGTATTTTATGTATTTTTGTGTTTTAATCTATTAAATAGGCCATTTAATTGTGTTATTTTTACATTAAATTGTGTATTCGCTCTTTAAGTTTATCAAAATGGATATTGTTTAATTCACTTTCCATTATTTCTAATGGGGGGGGAATTGATTTGGACTTCAAACAATTCAGAGTTAAAATGGACTATTGAAACAAATTAAGTTCGAAGTACGAGAGACCACAGAACTGTATTATTTTGCATATTTTAACATCGGCTGACTGACATAAGGTTGCATAAACCGACTTAAGGCGATTTTGTATTTTTCCATATATTTTTAACAAAAGACCAACATAAAGTCAGAATTCGACATAACACAAATCCACCGAATGACGAGGTATTACTGTATGTTATAGATATAGGGGTGTGTGTGTATATGTATGTGTGTGAATATATTATATACTGTGTGTGTATATGTATGTATGTATGTATGTGTGTGTATATATATATATATATATATATATATATACACACACACACACAGTGCATCCGGAAAGTATTCACAGCGCATCACTTTTTCCACATTTTGTTATGTTACAGCCTTATTCCAAAATGGATTAAATTCATTTTTTTCCTCAGAATTCTACACACAACACCCCATAATGACAACGTGAAAAAAGTTTACTTGAGGTTTTTGCAAATTTATTAAAAATAAAAAAATTGAGAAAGCACATGTACATAAGTATTCACAGTCTTTGCCATGAAGCTCGAAATTGAGCTCAGGTGCATCCTGTTTCCCCTGATCATCCTTGAGATGTTTCTGCAGCTTAATTGGAGTCCACCTGTGATAAATTCAGTTGACTGGACATGATTTGGAAAGGCACACACCTGTCTATATAAGGTCCCACAGTTGACAGTTCATGTCAGAGCACAAACCAAGCATGAAGTCAAAGGAATTGTCTGTAGACCTCTGAGACAGGATTGTCTCGAGGCACAAATCTGGGGAAGGTTACAGAAAAATTTCAGCTGCTTTGAAAGGTCCCAATGAGCACAGTGGCCTCCATCATCCGTAAGTGGAAGAAGTTCGAAACCACTAGGACTCTTCCTTTAGCTGGCCGGCCATCTAAACTGAGCGATCGGGGGAGAAGGGCCTTAGTCTGGGAGGTGACCAAGAACCCGATGGTCACTCTGTCAGTGCTCCAGAGGTCCTCTGTGGAGAGAGGAGAACCTTCCAGAAGGACAACCATCTCTGCAGCAATCCACCAATCAGGCCTGTATGGTAGAGTGGCCAGACGAAAGCCACTCCTTAGTAAAAGGCACATGGCAGCCCGCCTGGAGTTTGCTAAAAGGCACTGAAGGACTCTCAGGCCAAGAGAAAGAAAATTCTCTGGTCAGATGAGACAAAGATTGAACTCTTTGGTGTGAATGCCAGGCGTCACGTTTGGAGGAAACCAGGCACCGCTCATCACCAGGCCAATACCATCCCTACAGTGAAGCATGGTGGTGGCAGCATTATGCTGTGGGGATGTTTTTCAGCGGCAGGGACTGGGAGACTAGTCAGGATAAAGGGAAAGATGACTGCAGCAATGTACAGAGACATCCTGGATGAAAACCTGCTCCAGAGTGCTCTTGACCTCAGACTGGGGCGACGGTTCATCTTTCAGCAGGACAACGACCCTAAGCACACAGCCAAGATATCAAAGGAGTTGCTTCAGGACAACTCTGTGAATGTCCTTGAGTGGCCCAGCCAGAGCCCAGACTTGAATCCATTTAAACATCTCTTTAGAGATCTTAAAATGGCTGTGCACCGACGCTTCCCATCCAACCTGATGGAGCTTGAGAGGTGCTACAAAGAGGAATTGGCGAAACTGGCCAAGGATAGGTGTGCCAAGCTTGTGGCGGCATATTCATAAAGACTTGAGACTGTAATTGTTGCCAAAGGTGCATCGACAAAGTATTGAGCAAAGGCTGTGAATACTTATGGACATGTGATTTCTCAGTTTTTTTATTTTTAATAAATTTGCAAAAACCTCAAGTAAACTTTTTTCACGTTGTCATTATGGGGTGTTGTGTGTAGAATTCTGAGGAAAAAATGAATTTAATCCATTTTGGAATAAGGCTGTAACATAACAAAATGTGGAAAAAAGTGATGTGCTGTCGATACTTTCCGGATGCACTGTGTGTGTGTGTGTGTGTGTGTGTATATATATATATATATAAAATATATATATATAAAATATATATATATATATATATATATATATATATATATATATAAATATATATATAAAATATATATATATGAGAGAGAGAAAGATTGGTATTAACCTTATTTATAGTATTTTTTTTTTTCTTTTTCTCAGATCCCATGTTTAATGGGCTATGGGCCTGTGATGATTCTCTTCACATATGTTGTATCTTTCTTGTTCAGTCGAGTACAGAGTAACAAGGACTTCCTCTCCATTGTTTCAATGTTGGTAGGTATAAATGTTTAATATTTTTTACGTTTCACTTTACAATGTGTGTATGTAATTTACATTTGTCCTGAGGAGGTACCTGTATTGAATTGTAGCCACCTGAGAGGAAAGTAAAGTGCTATAATGAGTAAAAAACAGCTGTCCAAGAAATAGGGGTCAGTGGAGTAGACATAAGTATGTGAAAATTGGACAGATAGCAGCAATTAAGTTGAAAATGCAGTAGAATATACTGATGTTACAGTTATATGATTTTTCTTAGCATTCTCAGTGCCGCACTGTCTAGCATGTTAGGCAGACTTTTTAGTTAGTGACACATCAGTTACAGAGAAAATGTCAATGTAATATGCTAATCATTGTTTTGCAGGTTTGTGTAGTATCTGCCTCTTTGGTGCAGCTGACTTTGGTGAATGATAACCAGCTGGTGGCTACAATTCTGCATAACTCTCTCTGTTTCTTCAATCCACTTTACCCACTCATGGGTTGCCTGAACTACATCACCAAGGTGAGTAGTAGGGGGTAGTGGCGGGGACTTGAAACACTCAGGATAGATGAGTTAAGTCTATGTCGCATTACATGATGTCTAGTTAGAGGAGATGTCAAACTTGATGACTGCTGTAGGTGATCTCTTCGCTTGAGTATGTCATACTACATTTGCTGGGGAAGTCAAAGTATGCAACTTTGTGACAACTTTCCAAGCCATTTTCATATTTATAAGTATCAGGCTCTCCCTGCTTTCTGACAGTTATGAACATGAAGTCTAATGGAGTCTGTACCCATGCAAAGGCTTTATTGATACTGCAGTCTACATTAGTTCCTTGTTCCTCGTAGCTGCATTATATGAACTGTAATTCTGGGTCAGGGCTAATATGTTGTTAACTCTCATGCACAGACAGCCTACCTCTATAACTCAATATAGTCAACATAAGGTACACACTAGCTGGGGTGTATTTCTTGGTATGTCACACCGAGTGCACACAAGTGTCCACATACTGTTAAGATTATGTGTATAAAGTCTATTACTGAAAAAATCTGGAAAAGTCATATAATGTAAAATGGCCTTTAGCCACATTTCTGCTCCCTAACTTCTACAAGGACATCAAATGAGATTCAGAAATGTTTATGACTGTATTAAAAATCGTAATATCCCAAGAAATCTATGTTTAACGGGTTGGTTGAGGAGGAAATGATGACACAAATTGCTTATGATAAACTCTGCCCTTTTAAAATTAATTGCACAGGAGACATTTATTGGCTTGGCCAGGTATGAAGACAGTGCAATGCTAAGGAAGAATCTTCTGATAACCATTGTGTCGGTGAGTAATTAAGCTACAGTTTTTTTTTTCTGTATTTTAAAAACATAAGATTAAAATATAACAATTGAGAAGAGGTCAGCTTGATCATCAAGTATATGTGTGTCCCAGAAGCAAAATATCCAATCTAGTATCTTTGTTATGAGGAAAAAACCAGCACGTTGGCTGTATGGTCTCTTGCGTGCTCTGATAGCCGTTTCTTGTATGCCTGTAACCCTCAAAACAGTGTGTCCTTTTTTTTTTTTTTTTTTTTTAAAGCATTTTTTCTTTAGTAAAGATATAGGTGTTAGAAGGAGTTAGTTTTTTAGATGTTTGCAGGTGAAAAAAAACACTCTGTTTTGTTTCTCCCCATAGCCTTATTTACAATGCATTATCTTGCTATTCTTACTCCGGTGGCTGGAGATCCACTATGGTGGAAAGACTATTAAAAGTGACCATTTGTGCAGGTAGGTCCTTGAGTCCTTTCTGTGTACATTTATAATTCTATACATTAACAGTGGCTTCAGTAGTTCTCTGTCAGTGGATAGATGACATTCAGTGATTTGTGAATTCCATTTTTCTGTATTCTGCTTTTTTTTTTCTTTTTTTTTTTTTTTATAAACAGAATTTCTTCCAGGAAGACTAAAGCACAGAAGAACTTGGAAGAGCCAGAAGATGAGGATGATGATGTTTTAGTAGAAAGAGCAAGAGTGAAGGAAGCCCTTACTTGCCAGTGCTGTGAAGAGGTAAGGCTAATTCACAGGTAAAATTAAAAAAAACACTTTGAATATGTTAACGAATTATAACATTTTAGAGTAAGTGTGAAAAAGACTTCTGTCCAAAAAGACACAAAGAAAATAGTTTAAAATTAAGTTCTAGTTTAGTATACCAAATATAAAGTGCATGTCAGTAAAAATGTATCTTGTAGGTCATAATGTAGAAAAAGCAATGGCTTAGCAATTTTTAGGCTGAATGGTACAGTGATGAATATTGGAACTAAGGTGTTCTCAGCTCAGCTAACATTTCCCTCCAGAGCTCTGTATTTAATTTTGTTATCTTGTTGAACTCTGCAGAAGAAATTATTTTATGGTTTCCAAATAAAGATTCTGATCTGTGTGCTGCATTGCTTTAGTGCATTTAAGGTAAACAAAAGTAGTTTTCAGTCAGTTTTAAAAGTATTTTATTTTCCCTCAGAAACCAGTAGTTGTGGTAAACAGCCTGCGAAAGGAATATAAAGGAAAGCGTGACGGCTTTGTTTTGGCCTCAAAAAAGAAGAAAGTAGCCATTAAGAACATCTCTTTCTGTGTTCGTAAAGGTCAGTATTACTGTGTTGTGTCAGTGGTTCCCATAAGGAATAATTTATTAGAAATATTAGCAGCTTAAAACCAGTGTAAAAGAAAAGTTGAATTTTGTGGGGAGGGGGGATGTGTTCCAATTTCAGATTAGATTATATTTCCCATTAAATAAATTTGGTTTAACTATAAATATAGTTTTAAGTAAATTATTTAGAAAATAAAATTTTTACCTGTTTTTGGCACCTTTCTTATATGTATTACATTTAGGAAAAATGCTTTTCAGTTTGGGGGTGGGTGTTATGGATTCATAGCTATTTATTTGATAATAAATAAGCACAATCTTTTTTTATGTGTATTAAATAAATTTAAAGAAAGAAATTAACCCATCAAACTCTTGGATATGAAGAGTAGTTCAGTTTAACAAAAGTGAACCAGAAGCTCCATTGTCTGAACTAATACAGCATAACAGATTGCCTCACAATTTTATTTTCACTTAATTCATCCCTCTGTCCTATTCCTTGCACCTCTATCATAAGAAATCTCTGAACACCATGACTGTGTTATGTTATTTCTTCATATTTATTTGAGATATAAATGTGTGCCAGAGGCACATTAATGAAAATTGAAATAAGTTTCAACCTTCTCTCTCTTTTAATCATTTAAATTGACACTTTGCAAATTAGGTTAAAACTCCAATTTCAGATTTCACTTTTTATTAATTTAGTATCAGATAATACTTCAATTCTCCTTAAATACTAGTTTTTACATGCTCAAATTCTATTTCTTGCCTCAAGAGAACAAAATAAACTTAGTAACTGTTTTACCAACTTGGCATTTTAGAATGATTTACTTAAACTCAAAACATTATCATTGTCGTTATTATCAACTCCCAACACCCATACCAAGTATTTGTTTGCAATCCACGTTCATCGTCTTGTCACTCACAAAGTCCATTGGATCATTATTATCTCTGTACTTTCCAGCTTTGCTTCATGTTCTGCCTTCGTCAGCTACATCTCATTTCCATAGAACATGCTGTTCCTCACAGCTTTCATAAACCTTTCCCTTCAATGTGCGAATCATACAGCTCCTGGAATTTCTATCATGGACCTCTAAGTCTAATGGCTCATTTATACTTCATGCTCAGAACGCATACATGCCCATATCATGGCCGCCACGTGTTCTGAGCGTTCATTTGATGCGTCCTCTGAGCAGATCCTCAGAAATTTACGCGACGCGTGCGCGAGTTGCAGTACCAGCAAAAAGTAGGGGGGCGCAGTGTGCTAAAAGTTGGAATGTGACGTCAGAGTCTCTGTTTATTATCTACATGTGACAGAAAGCCGCTTTGCGGATCCTACGAGATCGGTGTGCGCACTTCGATATTTGATAAATGGTTCGATGTGGTGAAGCAAAATGCCAACATACAGATGTATTCATGGTGCTTTTATGTTCAAGCGTCGCATATTCCCAATCGTAATGACACGATACGTTTTAAAAGTCTCACATACCGTCTTCTGTGCTAAAAGTCTCACATACCGTCTTCTGTGCTAAAAGTCTCACATACCGTCTTCTGTGCTCTTTTTTTTTTTTTTTTCTTTCCTAGGGCTTCCTCTGCTCCTGACAGCAGCGAATCGCCAGCAATAGATCGCCACACTGAGCACATTAAATGTATGATATTCCAACTCTCTGCACATTTAGAATCCTTAGATTTATACTTGATATCACTTTCATGATGAAAAGCATTAAAGTATGTATATTACATTTTACAGATAAATCGGTAATTTTGTTTACATAATGAATACTGTTAATAATTATACACATGGGGTGACACAGTGGCGGAGTGTTAGCGCTGCCGTCTTGCAGGGAGTCACGTCGCTGATATTCCCTGCCTGGAGTTTACACGTTTTCCTGCTGGGTTTCCTCAGTGTGCTCCAGTTTCCTTCCAAAGATATGCAGATTTGGGGATTTGGTGCCGCTAAAATGACGCTAGTGTATGTGTGTGCTTGTATTCACCTTGTGATGAGCCGAGGCATCTTCCATGGATTGTTTCTCACTCATGCCCAATGCTTGCTGGAATGGACACATCCCTGGATTTAATCAATAAACATCCTTTTCAGACATATTGCGGTAAGGTGCCATTGGAATTTAATGGGTGTTGTAGGCAATTCACAACACAGAGAAGCCGAACATGTTCTCACCGTGATAATATCTCGCACTGCCACCTGGCGGATTCCTCCAGATTTACGTAAAGTATGCGCGCAAGTATAAACACTTCAATGCGTCCGATGCAGCATGCATTGTGTCGCGTGAAGTATAACTCTGGCCTAACTCTCACTGTCACTGTTGTGCCCACAAAAGCATCTGCACCCAGCATGTAACAGAACTTACCTACTTTTTCACCAAAACAACTCAATTTCCAAGTTTATACTCCATAGGCATTTTACACACATCTCATAATTTCAACAAAGAAATGTCACACTTGCTGCCTGCAGAATACCCTTTACGCCACCATATGTTTTATGCACCCACTTCTGACAGCTAGTACATTGGATTGAGTTTCTCCCAATACATTTACCACCCACTTAAACATAACATGGTGTAAGCACAAAAGCGGGAATGTGTGTACACACAGAAAAATCGAGATGCAGGAATCTGTACGTACACAAACTTCCACGTTCTTCCGCTACATATATCCCGATCAGCTTGAAAAGTAATGCACGTGCACGCGCCTTCTGTCCTGCCCCAACTCCTCCCAGAATTACGCCTCTTTGAATATTCAAATCAATATAAATATCCCTTAAGCTCAGCCTTCTGTGAAAAGACAATGAGAAAAGCACGGGGGAAAATATAAGAATTTCAGCGAATACCAAGTGGAGGCAAAGGAAAACGTACTATTTGTTGGTTTAAACAGTGGTATAATCAACAAAAGGAAGTTGATCGAGTGACATAGCGTGTCGGAGAAACTCGAAAGCTCAAGTTCACAAAGTCGCACAGTGCCCAAAATAAAAAAAGAAGTTGTCAGATATCAAAGTCGCCGTGAAAAGGCGAGTCGTAGCCCACCGTCTGAGTGTCATATGAAAGCTTATTAGGGTATAGAGAAAAAAAATAGGCATACAGTGGGGAAAAAAGCATGAAATGTCAACTTTAATCTCGAAATTTCCACTTTAATCATGTAGTTTATTTTGTCATTAAAGTAGAACATCATAAACTTCATCTTAAAATCGTTTATTTTACTAGTTTCTCAAATCCCATCGTAACTAAAGTAGCACGTTAAATGCTTTGTTTTGTATTTGATCTTCTATGTGTGTGAATCACTACGTGCTTCCATTCTTTCTCTTTCTCTGACAGGACACAGAATCCATTACATTCATGATATTACAGCTCTCTGAATAATTAAAATACTGAGATGTATACAGTGCATCCAGAAATTATTCACAGTGCATCACTTTTTCCACAAAATGGATTAAATTCATTTTTTTCCTCAGAATTCTGCACACAACACCCCATAATGACAACGTGAAAAAAGTTTGCTTGAGGTTTCTGCAAATTTATTAAAAATAAAAAATACTGAGAAATCACATGTACATAAGTATTCACAGCCTTTGCTCAATACTTTGTCGATGCACCTTTGGCAGCAATTACAGCCACTCCTTTGATATCTTGGCTGTGTGCTTAGGGTCGTTGTCCTGCTGAAAGATGAACCGTCGCCCCAGTCTGAGGTCAAGAGCGCTCTGGAGCAGGTTTTCAAGCAAGATGTCTCTGTACATTGCTGCAGTCATCTTATCCTTTATCCTGACTAGTCTCCCAGTTCCTGCCACTGAAAAACATCCCCACAGCATGATGCTGCCACCACCATGCTTCACTGTAGGGATGGTGCCAGGTTTCCTCCAAATGTGACGCCTGGCATTCACACCAAAGAGTTCAATCTTTGTCTCATCAGACCAGAGAATTTTCTTTCTCATGGTCTGAGAGTCCATCAGGTGCCTTTTGGCAAACTCCAGGCGGGCTGCCATGTGCTTTTTACTAAGGAGTGGCTTCCGTCTGGCCACTCTACCATACAGGCCTGATTGGTGGATTGCTGCAGAGATGGTTGTCCTTCTAGAAGGTTCTCCTCTCTCCACAGAGGACAGCTCTGACAGAGTGACCATCGGGTTCTTGGTCACCTCCGTGACTAAGGCCCTTCTCCCCCGATCGCTCAGTTTAGATGGCCGGCCAGCTCTAGGAAGAGTCCTGGTGGTTTTGAACTTCTTGCACTTACGGATGATGGAGGCCACTGTGCTCATTGGGACCTTCAAAGCAGCAGAAATTTTTCTGTAACCTTCCCCAGATATGCCTCGAGACAATCCTGTCTCGGAGGTCTACAGACAATTCCTTTGACTTCATGCTTGGTTTGTGCTCTGACATAAACTGTCAACTGTGGGACCTTCTATAGACAGGTGTGTGCCTTTCCAAGTCATGTCCAGTCAACTGAATTTACCACAGGTGGACTTCAATTAAGCTGCAGAAACATCTCAAGGATGATCAGGGGAAATAGGATGCACCTGAGCTCAATTTTGAGCTTCATGGCAAAGGCTGTGAATACTTATGTACATGTGTTTTTATTTTTAATAAAGTTGCAAAAACCTCAAGTAAACTTTTTTCACATTGTCATTATGGGGTGTTGTGTGTAGAATTCTGAGGGAAAAAATGAATTTAATCCATTTTGGAATAAGGCTGTAACATAACAAAATGTGGAAAAAGTGATGCGATGTGAATACTTTCTGGATGCACTGTACGTGATATCTTTTTCATGATGATAGGAATGAAAGCATGTTATTAAACATGGGAACATGGTGGTGCAGTGATTGTTCATGTCTCACGCAAGAGGCTTGCTGCGCCATGCGTGACCTTCGATGAAATAATTTATTACAGAAGTACTCTCTTTTTCAAATGTACTAACCTCCAATTCCTGTCCTTACTTTTCTTTCTCCAAATACCCAATCGCCACACAATCAGCTCTGTAATAGACGTTAAGCCATCTGTAAGCTTAGAACGCCGATTCTTCAAAACTTTTAAGGAACATTGAAATATCTTCGTAGTACATGTTTAATTATTCTATCTGTCTATCCTTCCAGTGTCGCGTCAAAACCAGCAAGAATACCGCGCAAGGCAGGAACAATCCGTGAACTAGCGAGTGCTGTGGCTCCGTGTCCTCACATGTTTAATTATTAACAATACTGATTATTTAAATGAAGTTAAAGTTTTATCTGTATAATATAATCAACATATTTTGCTGCATTTCATCTTAAAAATGATATCGTCATCATATGTAAATACGCGCTTTATAAAGTGACGCAGGTTGTGCAAGTTTACAGTGGGGTAATTGTACTTATAAGTACAAGCAGTTCTACAAGGAGCACTTGATTGAGTGCGTTTATAGTTCTTGGGATGAAACTGTTTCTGAACCGCGAGGTCCGTACAGGAAAGGCTTTGAAGCGTTTTGCCGTGGCTGATGCAGCGTGTGCTTGATGGCTGTATACCGATAATTCTCTTTCTGATCAGCTGCTGCTGTGATTCCTCACTCAGATACAGTGATATAAATACTCTGAGTGGTGCAGTGAGAGTAATATGGAAAAAGATGATCCACTGTGGCAACCCTTAACGGGAGCAGCCGAAAGAAGAAGAAGATGCCGTGAGAGTAACAACGCTAAAGCAGTTATGGTATTTGGAATACTATGGCTATTCCCTGGACCATTATATTGCTACAGGTTAATTACAATCAGATGCATTACACTAATAAACAATATGCAGTTAGTTTCAGTGTATTTATAAAGCCGCGTCAGGAATGTGGATCTAAGAAAGAAAGGGTAACCACACAGGAACAGTAGCACTGCTTTGATGCTGGGTGCCGCCAGTCTGCAAAACCGAGCGGAGAACTTGCGTACGCCAGGGTATGAGGTACCGTGGAAATGTGCATGGCTTTACGCCAAGTTTAGGTTTTATACATCGCGATTTGAACGTGGAAACGTTCCTATGCAACATTTCTGTGCGTACGCACTGTTTATACATCAGGCCCCTGGTTATTCAGTAAAAGTTAATTTAACTAGAAACTCAGAAGCGGCAACTCATGACCACTTTTTGACCTATGTTTTGGTAATCACAAAGTTGACTAGGTAGATCTATGATAAAACTCAAAACTGCTATGCTTGGCTCTTGGGCAGGAGTTCTAGGCCGTGAAACAAATATTTATTCTTATGTATGTATAAAACTTGATGGAACTGATATTCCAATTTCCTGGGCAGATTGAGTAAACCATGCCTAATAAGAAAAATCATTTACAATTTAATGCAAAGTGTACATCATCTTTAAGCATGTATATTTCAGTTGTAAATTGTTCCATGCCCAATGTATAGAAACATAAAAGGATTAATGCAAACAACTATCTCATAGTTGATGAAAAATCGGTATGTACAAAAATATGAGCTTTGAAAAACGACAGGTATTTAAGTATGTAACAACTATGCCGAAAAGTTTTATCTATTCTTCAAACACAATTTTTATTTGTTGTTAACAGATTTATCATGAAGTTTAGAAATAAGGGTAAATATTTGCTTGCTTTCAGGTGAAGTTTTGGGGTTATTGGGCCCAAATGGAGCTGGTAAAAGCACTACAGTATACATGTTAGCTGGAGAAACAGAGCCAACAGCAGGTCAGGTAAGTGTTCATTGATAGTCGACTGAGGAGAAAAAAAGCTCTCTAGCCTCCTTGCTGTTTTTATTTGTCAGAACACTTGGCAGCAGCCTATGATGAGTAAAGAAACAAAATTCAATTTTTTTTTAGTGTTGTGATTTTCGGTGTTGCATTGTGAGAACGATTACTTCACCATACATTGCTTGGGTCATAGGTTTTATTCTGACTTGGGGGGTACATTTCACCAGGATACCTTGCTTCCTTACATATTCCAGAGCAAAGCAGTCAAGCTGATTTTGTATGTGTTGAAAAAAAACTACCTGGTGTGACTGTATTTGTGTACACTGCGCAATAGTGAGGTGTCCTCCTAAATGTTAAGTTTCTAGTTTGCATTGACTGCCTCCATAATGGGGTTTGACTGTTCACATAGCCTTATGGAAATGAGTGAAACTGGAATATGAATTAATGGATGAATTATAAATTTCTTTGTTAGAAGGTATGCTGAGAGCAAGATTTTATTCATGTACAGTATAGTATGGAAAGGAAGCAGTATAAGTTGCAAAGAATCCTCCTGTGATTGTTTTTTCTTTGTCCGTGTTTTAATAGGTTCTAATGGGAGATTACTGTACAGAGTTTCAGCAGACAGAGAATTCTTTGGAGTACATTGGGTACTGCCCACAAGTCAATCCCTTATGGCCTAAAATTACTTTGGAAGAGCACCTTCAGATCTATGCTGCAATTAAAGGCATTGGACAGAAAGAAGTCCCTGGCATCATTAAAAGGTGATTGAATTAGTTTGTGCTGAGTTGTGTTATAAGAAAAGCAATGTTGTATAATGTTGCAGAGTTAGTCAGGGAACTTCAGCCTTCTGTTTAAAGTTTAAAGCCTGATGATTATCGATCAGGTTATATACCACAATATTCCTAATTATTTTTAGAAAGAAGTAAGTCACAAGTTTTCTAACAGACTTATCTATGCAGTTGTGTTTTGCTTTCCTTTCAAATGTAACATGCATTAATTTTAATAAATCCACTCCAGTTTTGATGCAGAAAGTGTACTTACTGAATTCGCTGTGTAAATTAAGGGAACGAGGATCACTTTATGTTGTTTACAACTATGCACCTGAGTATTCAAACGATATTCAGTACACTTACACCTATGAGTGCAGCATGCTATACAGTAACTATATTTATAACTCGAAAAAGAAAGTGCAGATGTAAATGCAAATTGTAATGTTGAAACTTTACACGAAGCAACCTCATGCAATATAAAATGGATAAATACTGTGTGTATGTATGCAAGTTAAGAAATTGGAGCACTTATGATCAATTATGAAATCTGCAGACCCATGTCTTCCTGCTTCATCTAGATTTTCTTTTGAAAGAACATCTTCTATCACTTTTTAACATTTTATTGAACTGCTCTGAAATAAAGGCGGTCAGATTTTATGAACTAAATGTTTGTGTTGTGGAAGGCCAGGTAGGCGACCTACATATCAGTCGAGAAATGCATTTTGATCCAGCAGCACTCTGAGTTGCGTTTGACTGAATGGTGCATTGGCATTAAAATTAAATGATTTACACATTTGTAATCTTCATCCGAATTTCTGATGACTTGATATTTTTAACTTTGTAAAAAGTTAATTTCAAAGAGCTGATATACTGGTTTCAGGATATGATGTTTTGCTTTTTTTTTTTTGAATGTATGGAAATTGAATAAATTATCTTCAAAAATTATTCTGATAAGAAAAGGCTCAAAAATAATAAACTCATTTTTTTCATGTGCTTTATAAAATATCTACAGTTTAAATACTGTATATGTAACTTGAAATATGTGAAATGCTGAACTTGTTACTTATATTTCAGTCCATTATGTGAACCATTTATACAGTGCATGGTTGAGGGATACGCGAGCCTATCCATTCACAATGAATACAAGGCAGGAAGTGTACTTGGATGCATTCCCAGTTCTTGGCAGACTGCACCAACTCATGTCATCTTTATTATACCAATAACATATTTTTGAACTTTAAGAGAAAGCCAGACATCCCAGAGGGAACTCACACAGACACACTAAAGACACCCCTGGCAATCAAGTGAGGGTCTGAGCTCTAAGAGATGGCATCCTTGAAGTAACTCTTTGTCAAACTTTTATAGCACCTTTCACAGTGAACTAAAATTAGAAAAGGTTATTATAAAAAATTTCCCTCATAAAGTCTGCTGTATTTTCTGCATTTTCCATTCACAGAGTTGTGAACGCCCTGGAGCTGAAAACTCATCTTCACAAACAAACCAAGACTCTCTCTGCCGGCATAAAGCGAAAGGTCCGTCTCTCTCTCTCTCTCTCCTAGACATTTCTGTTTGATTTCACTAATGTCACGGTTGCCCTGTGTCCTGTCTATGAGCACCACAATTTAATTCTCATGATTTTGCTTTTCCTAAAGTAATCCAATCTAATGTAAGGTTCAACTTTAATTTAATGTAAAGTTTACAGATAGGACCTGATTTTTAAGAGCTTAATCTGTAGATCAGCAATGGCTGTCACCGAATATCAACAGTACTTGGCATTATGGTAAGCTATATGGATGCTACAAAACTGCAAAATATAAAAAATGTAATTATATTTTATGTCATGTCACTATTTTGGATAGAGTGCAGCAACATGCTCCAAGAGTCAAAAGAGTGTTATCAAAAAATAAAACAATGACATAACTGACTTGTTTCCTTCTTGAAATTTCCACCATCTTATGCATACAGATATTCACTTGTTTTCTTTATCTTATCATACTTAATTTATATTTCACCTTATTTATATAAAAGCACTGGCTATTTTTTTTTTTTTTAAGTAATGCAATAGCTGGATACCCGAGTTGTGAAGATGGCAAGTCTTTGGGTGAAGAAATAGGGAGGGAATGGGGTTCTAGGTGACAAAAAACTGTCTATTCTTGATGGTTTGTTGAAGAGTAGAAAAAAAGGCATTTACACAGGTTTGCTGCAATATTACCTTTTGACCTGGTAGTGACCGTCAAGTCATCTTTCTCTCTTGATCATTGGACAGTCTCTGGTTACTGTTAAGGAGTGCCTGATGCCGGAGTGTGGGGAATAGTGCTCAGAGAGAGAGGTGGAGACAGTTGGTTGTTATGGGGTCACTTTTCTAACGCTGGGTCAGCAACATCAGAGCTATAAGGAAATGGATACATGACTTCTAGTCTTTTCCAACACTCCCTCCTAGTTTTAACTTTGTCTCCGCAAACTCGAATGGATAAATGTGTCCTTCACACCTTGTTTGTGTTCCTAATGTTAACACAAACCTTGGTCTAACATTTAAAACCTGTTCTTTGTCTGTTCACAAAATTTCACTCTTTATCAGTCTGATATTTAGTATTGTATCTAACATATATTTTATACTGTATATATTTTCATAATCGCTTTTGCTTTTCTTCACTTTTAATTTAGCTCTGCTTTGCCCTGAGCATGCTAGGAAATCCTCAGATTGTACTGCTTGATGAGCCATCTACAGGAATGGACCCAAAAGCGAAGCAGAGGATGTGGTGAGTTTTCTTGCAAAGTATTAGTGGTGTACAGTACACCCCCAAAATTCACGGGGGTTAAGTTCCTAGAGAACCCGCGAATTGTGAAAAACCACGACTTTTGGATGTGGTTAAAAAAAATGCCTTTTAAATGCCTATTTTTATAGTTTAAACCTTAAATATGCCCCAAAGCACTTTAATTTCATTGAAAACTCCGCTTAATACATTAATACATTACCTTAAAAGAGAATGTAAAGGTAAACCATCTACTGTACTGCTATATCTCCCGCGGTGCTAGAATGTAAAATACTGATCTTACCGCTATACGTACTCTAATTCATGCAAGCGCGTTTTCTTTGGTATGTGCTGTCGTTTTCTTTGTTATAAGTAGAGAAAATATGTCATAATTTAATTAAAATACAGTAAAATGTACAGGTACTCACCAATGATGAATGATATTCATGATGATGTCCTCACAGGTGGCACAGTGCTAGTGCTGCTGCTTTGCAGTAAGGAGACTGTGGAAGATTGTGGGTTCGCTTCCCGGTTCCTCCCTGTGTGGATAGCGCTTTGAGTACTGAGAAAAGCGCTATATAAATGTAATGAATTATTATTATTATTTTTTATGATGTTGAAGTAGCTATGCAGTACGATGCAGAGGATTTACAACTCCTCGGGTGGCACCTCTTCTTTGGACGGGTCTTCTTCTGACAATATTTTTATTCCTTATGGTCGTTGCCTTTTTGGCACTATCACAGAAACTTACAGATACGGTACTCCGGATCGCTGCCTCGTTGCTTCTTTATGTAGCGTACGGTGCTTTCATTAATGCCATAGTGGTATGCTACTGCAGCATAACTTTTTAGTTCCCGGAGCAAATCCAGTAGTTCAACCTTCTCCTGGAATGTTTTCAACTTCTTCTGGCTTATAGGCTCAGTGCCAGAAGCCTTAGAAGGTGAGGGGCGTTTCGGCGACATCTTGTGCGTTTAAGAATAACAAAATGAATACAATAACAAAATGGAAAACACGAGGACACTCAGCTGGAGACGCGTCACAGGGCAGCAGTCAATTAACAGCAAGGAGAAATGAATAACACTCTTGGATTGGCTACTTTCACCGTCCCAAACCGCGTTTCCGTCAACGGTGGAAAACACGGGGATACTCAGCTGGAGACGTGTCACAGGACAGCAGTCAATCAGCAGCAAGGAGAAATGAACAACGCTCTCAGATTGGCTACTTTCACCATCCCAAACCGCGTTTCCCTCAGGGGTTGCTTCCTGTTCTCTCTATAGCACAGTATTGCCACGAAAAAAGCCATAAAAAATTGCGGAGGATATTTGCGCTTTCCGCTAACAATTAATAGTTAGGTTCTAAGGAAAAATCCGCGAACGACTGAGTCCGTGAACCCTGAACTGCATCTTCGCGGGGGTCTACTGTACACCTATTTATATATTTTAAAACATGTAAGATATTTTGAGTAGACTTTATTAAATCATTGCTTTTTTCTTGTAATCTGTAGTACTTTGACTTTAGATTAGCATACATTTTTAAATCCATTTTAGGGCTGTATTCTATTGATGAACATTTTTATAGATTAAAACTCTCCTTACATATACAAACACTCTTCTATGATTTATAGTAGTTTTTTTTTTTAGTATTCTTTGAATATGCTGATGACAAGTTATTAATTGTACATGCTTATAATCATATGTTTCTGACCACAATTAATATACTACATATAGACAGAACACCAGCATGTAACATAAATAGTTTTAAAAATCACATCTGTTGTTATGATTCAACATTTTGTGGGAGATACTTCCCAAACCATTGAACAAAGCTGTTAAATCAGATTTTACAATGGGGGGAACTCGATGCTGATATTTATGCTTAAGTTAGATCTAGATTTCATTCTTATCTGTGTCAGTCTCTATGTCGAATTTGCACATTGTCCCTGCTTGTCTGCTGGACTCAGATGTCCTCCTACATCCCCAAAATATAACCTGCAGTGTGTGCTTTTGTTAGAAAGCGGTGTGTCCCCATACATAAAATGTGCTTCAGATCAAAATTACATAAGAATACCCATAGTAAGAAGGAGGACTGACAAATGGAAACTGAACAGGTGATGCTCCGTTCTGCTGCCAGGGCAAGTAAACCATTATAATGGAATACTCGACACTCTTCTCTGTGCAGTCCATGGACAAGAGGAAAATTGTTGGATCCAGCGTTGAGCAAGCATTGGCCTCCATTATATCCTGTTGTGTTAGGTACTTTATTATCTCAGTTCTCCATATAAACACGAGATTACAGTTTTTCTCCGCCTGTTACTACAAACAAAACTGTGTATATAACACATAAAAAATAACTTTTTGGGTGGAGTATTCCTTTAAAACTTCCCAGTGTGCTTCCTCAGAATAAATACTCTCAGGTGGCGCATGTTTGGGCCTCGTAACTTTGTTTTGGATTGGAGAACACCTCAAGAATTTATAGTTTTCACAGCATGTTATGTTAAGACATTTCTCAACTTACATGGTTTAAGTATAGGTGTATGCATTTGTGTTTCTTGTAATGGGCTGGTTTCCAATCCATTGTTGTTTTTTGCATGGTGCCAGAATATGCTCAAACTTTCTGCAGAACTGTACTGAAGAGCGGTTTCAGAAAATGAATAAAAGGGTGGATTGAATTTGTTCAAGTCAAAAATAAACCAAACTGATGTTTGTAAAATATTGTCTTGGTCCATAGTTTTTTCTGTGTTGTAGTGCTTCCCTTGTATTCTTCAAAACTAATCTAGCAGATCATTCTAAAGGAGTGTGAGTGATGTTAAATAACTGTTTCAAAACATTTTTTGGGTTGAAGGCTGTAATAAGACAAAGAAACCAGTATATATGAAAATGACAGTGGGTGAACTTTGTTGGATGAAAATTATCATTGTCATTCATATGCTTTTGAACTGCTTCTAGTTTTATAGTGTTTGCTATCATGTTGTAATGTGTTTCATCATGTCAGTAATTTTTTGTCTTTAGGAGAGCCATCCGGGCAGCTTTCAAAAACAGACAAAGAGGAGCAATTCTGACCACACATTATATGGAGGAGGCAGAGGCAGTGTGTGACAGGGTTGCCATCATGGTATCAGGCCAATTACGGTAAGTGCTGAAAAATCGGACATGACTCAGAATTCAGGTTATGGGTGTAGGAAGTAGTATTGTTAATGTGCTCTTCATAAAGTTTGGGTCATCATTGTTTTAGCTAAAGTGTTAAAAACCTTTAGATTCTCATTAGTTCTGTACATTGTTGGACTAGGAAAATACTAAAGCTATAAAATTTCCAAAGTTGATAGGGCACTTAGCTTGGGTTTTCAGGGATTGTTCAAATTTTCTGTCTGATTCAGAGAAGGCAATACAAAATTATTTAGAATCCTGTGTGTTTGCTACAGGTGCATTGGCTCCATTCAGCACTTGAAGGGAAAGTATGGCTGTGGGTACAGTCTGGAGATCAAATTACGAGAAGATATGGAGTTGCAACAAGTTGCACTGCTACACAAGGAGGTACTCAGGATCTTCCCACATGCTGTGCGACAAGAGAGGTAAAGATTATAAACATGGTGGATCTGTTATTGGAAAAGTCTCAAAGATGATCATGCACAAATAATTTAGATGATGATTGCTGAAATAAAAACAATTTTTAAAGTAAATTAAGAGAAATAAGAAAGCTTTCATTTTTAAGGGTGCAAGATCTTGGTGAATTTTGAATTGTGTTTCTTTTCTGTTTGTGCGATTTAAACTCTTTGTTACCCGTTTTACTCTCTTCTAGTTTTACCACTCTAATGGTGTACAAGGTACCTATGGAGGATGTAAAATCACTTGCTGTGGCTTTTTCCCAACTGGAAAATGGTACGTTTCTGAAAATCTGGTCTTGCATAGATGCCCATTGCTTCTCTTTAGTCAAATTCTCAGCATTATTACTTGATGCTGCTAAATTTTTTTTAACAAACGTCAAGGTAACTAGATAGTAAAGGGGCAGAGTCATACTTTTAAATGTTCGTAAATTACTGTTAACATTGCTTGAAATCAAAAAAACCAAATGAGCATCATAATGACCCACTGACATTAAGAATAAAGCTACCCAGACTTCCCCCATCCCTACTGCAGTATCTTATCTTGCATTCATTGAGGGCTGTCATCATTATCATTGGCCATTTTGTGCTACTGGATGAGCACATTTGATGTGTCAGGAAGAGTTTATTTTACATTCATTAATCCATGAAATTTCCAATCTGTTTATCCATACTTGATGACAGGTCAGCAGTGCCTGTCTTGGCAGCATTGGTTGTAAGGTGGGAAGCAGTTCTGGACAGAGTGCCAGTCCATCACATCATGTACTTAAAGTGATATGAAGAAATAACTACACCCCATGACATTTGTTTTTCTTTTTGAGACATATCAAGATTTGATCTTCATTTAAACAACATCTTTAGATAAAGGTGACATAATTGGGGAATAAAATTGACTTTACAATAATTTCTTTAGCGAAAAATGGACAGATAAGCTACTGTTGTCTATGTAAATAGTCCATCTTAGGCTTGAATTGCTGGTGTTGCGCCCCCATCCCCTCGCAAACAAAACCATGATCTAGTAGATATTTCTTATTTCTGTCTAGAAGGCTTTGACAATGACTGGGACAAAACTGCTGTTGTCTGTATTTCTTTTTTTGTTCTTCTCAATGGGAGCATCCCAATGGGATTCTGATTCAGGCATTGACTTGGTCATTCCAGAACACTCCATTTGTATATTTTCAGCCATTCTTTGGTGGGGTAGATTTACTTTATTTTGCTCTTTCTGGACAGCAAATGTTTCCTCTTGGTATACCTCCTATGTAGAACTAATTTTGTCAGCCTCTTTCTAATGGTGGACTTATGCACTTTGATATCAACAGTGGCAAGAGCTACCTGTAGGTCCCATGATGAAATTCTAGACTTTTTTGGGACTTCTTTCAGCATCTTGTGTATTGCACTCATGCTGAATCTAATGGCTCCACCTGACCTGGACAAAGTTGTCTTCATCTGCTTCTTTTGGCCACTCATGTTAAAGGTCACCACAGTGGATCATCTGTTTCCATATCTTCCTGTCTTCTGCATTTTTCTCTGTCACACCCATCATCTGCATGCCCTCTCTCATGACATCCATAAACCTCCTTTTGGGCCTTCCTCTTTTCCTCTTGCTTGGCAGCTCTATCCTTCGCATCCTTCTCTCAGTATAACCAGCATGTCTCCTCTGCATGCATCCAAACCAACACAATCTTGCCTCAAAGCCTTGTCTCCAAACTGTCCAACCTGACCTGAACATCTAATGTACGCATTCCTTATCCTGTCCATCCTCGTCATATCCAATGCAAATCTTAACATCTCTGACTGTGCCATCGCTAGCTGTGACTCCTGTCTTTTTGTCAGTGTCACTGTCTCCAACCCATATAATATAGCTGGTCTTATTACTGTCTTGCAGACCTTCCCTTTCACACTTGCTGGTATATGACTGTCACAAATTACTCCTGACACTCTTCTCCACCCAGTCCACTCTGCCTGCATCCTCTTCTCCCCTCTCTTCCACACTCTCCGTTGCTGTGTACTGCTGATCCTAAGTATTTAAACTCATCCAACTTCGTCAACTCTAATCCCTGCATCCTCACCATTCCTTTGACCTCCCTCTCCTTCACACATATGTATTCTGTTTTGGTCCTACTGACCTTCATTCCTCTCCTCTCAAGAGTATATCTCCATCTCTCAACGGTCTCCTCAACCAGCTCACTACTCTCATTACAGACCACAATGTCATCCGCAGACATTATAGTCCATGGCGACTACTGTCAACCTGTCCATCACCATTGCAAATAAGAAAGAGCTCAGAGCTGATCTCTGATGTAATCCCACCTCCACCTTAAATGCATCAGTCACTCCTACCGCAGACCTCACCACTGTCACACTTTCCTCGTACATATCCCGTACAACTCTTCCATACTTCTTTGCCACTCCCGACTTCCTCATACAATGCTACACCTCCTCTCTAGGGACACTGTCATATGTTTTCTCTGGGTCCACAAAGATGCAATGCAACTCCTTCTGGCCATCTCTATACTTCTCCATCAACACCCTCAGAGCAAACATCACATCTGTGGTGCTCTTTCCCACCATGAAACATTTTTGTGTTTATTTAAATTATGAAATGGAATAAGAAATGTAAATGTGACATGATATATGTTAATATCATTGTTATCTTTAGATACTGTTTAAATGAAAATCAAATCTTGATATGTTAAAAAAAGAAACATTCCACAGGGGGTACTTACTTTTTCACATGACTATGCATAAATCCACACTCACTCACATGGGCTAATTCAGAGTCATTAAACTCCTAACATATATTTAGTGGCTTCATTGAAATGTAAGCAAAAGCTGAAATCTGGTTGATTATTTTACAGATTTTCCAAAAGTTGTCATAGAGTGTGCTTATCTGGATGTGTATTACTATGCCATAGTTTAAAAAAATATATATTAAGCAAGGATGCAATAGATACTTCACCACAGAAATTACAGAGGAAAAAAAGTGTGAGATAGTATTGAAGTTCTATGACTCATAAAGCCGACTAGAGTCTCTGTTTTGTGAAAGGTGATACTTTAAAAAACACTTTATCTGACATGTAAAATCAAATAAGGGGAAGCAAAACAAACACACGCCAGCTAGGCTGGGCACCCCACATCACAGTTGGCTGGATTTCAAATAAAAGCAGGGGGTGACTTGTCTGCAGTAAATGTGCATATTCTTTATCTAGTAATCAAAGCCAAAAAAGGCAAGGGAGTGATCTGTATCACTCTTGCTAATAGAACATTTTTGTTTGTGTTTTTTTTTTTGCTCTGCCATAGACCGTAATATGTTAAATGTTACAAAGTTATCCTGGCCTAACAGAAAGAGAAGGAGAAGGTGTATAAGCCCAAAAGAGGGCTTGGAGACAGTTTTCCCATGCAATTGTTCCTTCATGCTGCATAATTAACACTAGAATTACCAGAGTCTATGAAAAAATTTGCAGATCCGGCCCACCTTAAAACCGTTCTCAGCTCTCTTTTTGTCTTCTAAATGTGCCGATTAACACGAGCAGCAAGCAGCCGGCTATTCCATCCCCCACCGCCGCAGAATGTTCACTAAGTTTTCCCAGCTCATGTCTTGTTTGATTATCTGGGAGTGACTGAAGTGCTGAAGTTTTAGAGTGGAAATAATAGATCGCTATTTGGAACACACACATTTCATGTGTTTTTCGTTTCTACAGTAATCTGTGTAAACACATTTTTAAAACAGAAACGTTTTTCATATTTTAATAGTAAATGACAAAATGTAGGCATAAACTATACAATGTATGAAGCCTGAAGTCCAAAGATCAAGTAAACACTTTCACAAAAGGTTCAAGGATGATACAACAGCTTCCGTGGCCTAGCGATAAGGTTTGCTGACTTGTAATCAAGAGTCCCCAGTTCGATCCCCACTCACTCCTATATTTGCCGTTTTCAGTAGTGAGCTCCTCTTTTTGTTAATATTATACAGTACACACATACATTTGGTTTGCGTCTGTAACACACGGTGTGCATTTATAGGACTTGCAAAAGTTACCGTTTTTTTTACTTTTATTCTCTCTAAATCACAATCACGATACATACTACCGCCCCCCCTTACCCCAAACCCCCCACCCAGGGATCTGATGCTGTTATTTTTTATTTGAAACGGAATAACTGGAGAAATGAGTGGTGTTTTGAGACAATGGAACTGGACATTCTCTCATCTGGAGGGATTAAAGCTGACACACAAACGCTGGCGAGTCTGCCTTCTTCGTATCTCACCGTCACTTGATTTTTTTTTTATTCAGTTTTATTGAGTGTTCCTGCTCATGCTGAATTAGTGTGCACCTTATGGTGTATGATGCCAAAAAAATACAGATGTAGGTATATATGATATTTGGAATTATTCGTTTTATGACCTGTATAGTACATTTCGGAAAAGTTTGTGGCACGGATACAACATTATTCATATTCATTCGCATAACATCTTGCGGTTTGTAATCAGTGACTGTGCATTTTTTTTCCCCGATCTTGCCAGTCCCCACATGTTGCTGTATGCTGTTTCTTTTGTACTCCAGGACATGCAGAGGATAGAATAGTACAGAGCAGTAAGTTCAGTGCTATATGCAATCATCAGATTCAAATGTTAACTGTTCACACACACGCAAGGATAGTCTTTCCTACATTTACAACGTGTGTACCTGTTACAATGTACACGCTTCTCTCTATGCTGTGGTTCCTATTACACACCTGAAAGAAAGAGACAATATATGTGAAAACATCATTGCACTAATGCAATATTATTTGAAAAAGAACAGTGTCAGATCGGGTGTGGATTTATGTTGGTGCTATTACTGAAAGAAAAAAAGATGAACATGTGCGTTGATCCTGCAGCACTGAATAAGCTCACACGCTCTAACATCCCCCCCACCCGGATCTGATTCTAGGAAACAGCGCAAGTACAGATGCAAACCAAGTGTATGTGTGTACTGTATAATATTAATAAAAAGAGCAGCTTACTACTGAAAACGGCAAATATAGGAGTGAGTGGGGATCGAACCGGTGACTCTTGATCACACTTGGTTTGTGATCTGACGCTGTTCGTTTTCAAATAATATTGCATTAGTGCGATGATGTTTTCACATATATTGTCTTTCTTTCAGGTGTGTAATAGGAACCACAGCATAGAGAGAAGCGTGTACATTGTAACAGGTACACACGTTGTAAATGTAAGAGGGACGATCCTTGCGTGTGTGTGAACAGTTAACATTTGATTCTGATGATTGCATATAGCACTGAACTTACTGCTCTGTACTATTCTATCCTCTGCATGTCCTGGAGTACACAGGAAACAGCATACAGCAACATGTGGGGACTGGCAAGATCGGGGGAAAAAAACAGGCAGTCACTGATTGCAAACCACAAGATGTTATGTGAATGAATATGAATAATATGAATAATGTTGCATCCGTGCCACAAAGTTTTCCAAAATGTACTATACAGGTCATAAAACAAATAATTCCAAATATCATATATACCTACGTCTGTGTTTTTTTGACATCATACACCATAAGGTGCACACTAATTCAGCATGAGCAGGAACACTCAATAAAACTGAATAAAAAAAAAAATCAAGTGACGGTGAGATACGAAGAAGGCAGATTCGCCAGCGTTTGTGTGTCAGCTTTAATCCCTCCAGATGAGAGAATGTCCAGTTCCATTGTCTCAAAACACCACTCACATCTCCAGTTATTCTGTTTCAAATGAAAAATAACAGCGTCAGATCCCTGGGGGAGGGGTTAATATGCATCGTGATTTAGAGAGAATAAAAGTAAAAAAAAGGTAACTTTTACAAGTCCTATAAATGCACACCGCGTGTTACAGACGCAAAACAAATGTATGTGTGTACTGTATAATATTAACAAAAGGAGCACCACACTACTGAAAATGGCAAATATAGGAGTGAGTAGGGATCGAACTGGGGACTCTTGATTACAAGTCAGCAAATCTTACCACTACGCCACGGAAGCTGTTATATCATCCGTGAACCTTTTGTGAAAGTGTTTACTTGATCTTTGGACTTCAGGCTTCATACATTGTATAGTTTATGCCTACATTTTGTCATTTACTACTAAAATATGAAAAACGTTTCTGTTTTATAAATGTGTTTACACAGATTACTGTAGAAACGGAACACACATGAAATGCGTGTGTTCCAAATAGCGATCTATTATTTCCACTCTAAAACTCCAGCACTTCAGTCACTCCCAGATAATCAAACAAGGCATGAGCTGGGAAAACTTAGTGAACATTCTGCGGCGGTGGGGGATGGAATAGCTGGCTGCTTGCTGCTCGTGTTAAACGGCACATTTAGAAGACAAAAGAGAGCTGAGAACGGTTTTAAGGTGGGCTGGATCTACGAGTTTTTTCATAGACTCTGGTAATTCTAGTGTTAACTGATCACTTGTACTTTTCAAGTGCCCAGATCAAATTCTGTGTGTGATTTGGCAAAATAAAGATTGTTAAATTTTGCTAACTTTTTTTTAATCACATTTTTGTCTTTTTGAATATAGCAAAGCATGTGTTTAATTTTGAGGAGTACAATTTCTCACAGTCTACACTAGAACAGGTAAGTTATATTCTGGCTTTCTAAACGTACTAAACTGAGCATAGAGTATGATTGCTGCTGTTATTGTATGGCTTTTTTCCCTTAATGATTTTAGCTTTACTGTACCCATGCTGAAAGGGACGTATGGTACTGTACATGCTTAATTTTTTGCAGCCTTATTGTAACCGGATTGAGGATGGACATTTTACGTTCTCATAAACACAATGGAGTTGATTCTCTTAATCAATATTAATCAAATGTACAGCATTTCTAGCTTTTGTATTAGGATATATGACATTGTCTTATTGTCACCTTTTGCACAAAATTGTGAATTCTAGTGACTTCCAGCTGTAGCATTGGCACAGAACCAGTAGCTTACTTACACTGATTTTATTCTGCAGTTCTAAATTCAATAACAAGCATGGCCATTCAACTTTTGAAGTGATAATATTTGTACTGTTTTAATCATATCCTACCTTTCGCCACATACAAAACAACATATACTGTATTTTATTGCAATAACCTATTTGAATTAGCTGGATTGCGGTTATCACAGTGGTTCAGAATGTTTCAAAAATATGATTTGAGTTGAGCAAATCCATATCTGAACATTGCAATTCAACACTGAGGAGCTCTGTGGAGAATAAAGCACTTCTACATACATACAGACTTGTATACTTTTTCAAACCCACTTATTCTAAATTCAAGGTTATATGAGCAGAGCAGAGCCTATGGTGCAGGGCAGCAAAAATCCTGCAGAATCTTTTACATGACCAGAGTTGCACATATGCACACCCACACTCGCTGTCTTAACATTGTGTTTCATATCCATCTCTCTGTCATATGGCACCTTTCATATCTGTCTAGGTTAAGTTAGGTAGACTTCATTATTCCAGAGGGAAATCTGTTTACAGCAGGAAAGTATAAAACATAAGGTATTGTTACACAAATAAAAATAAACAAGCAAAGACACAACATCTGAAAACTAGTGTTATCATAAGTCCACACACTGAAGATTAGTACAAAGTAATACACAAAATAACACAGTCATCCCTTCACATTAATGAGGGCTAGGGGTAGAAGACCTTAATGAGTTGCTTGCCATTTAGTGGCATGACGAGTGCACAGATAAGGTGGGTTTGGCCCAACACGAAAGGTGGACAGGAAATCAGGAAAGTGAGCAAGCGAGCTCAAGGAAGGTAAGAGCTGAGAAGGATAGCTAGAGCAGGAGAATACGGATTTCCAGTAGAGGTGGGTGAGCGAGCGTGGAGTGCAAACTAGCTGGGAAGAGAGATCTGGATTTGCTCAATAATAAGGATGCAGTGAAGGCAGAAGGTAGCTGGCATAGATCCCACAGTTATTTTTTTATGAAAAATAACTTTTTATAACGATATAGTATACACTTACATTAACGAATATTAAATAATACTGAAATTTATATAATAGCTGTGTTACCCATCTGAGATGGGTTGAAATCTAAGTAATCAACATAGACCTCAGCATTCATGTTTGCAGTGCACCATGCAATGCATATGACTTTGTTGTATGCCAATTATATGAGACTAGCCAACCCACGGCGTAGCATATGCCACATAATTATGAATTGATGGGTGAACACTTCCTGAAAGACACAGTTGTCCAAATGGGGTTGGTTTTGAGGATACGACTGTAGGTGAATGAAAAGATGGAACTCTGGAGAGGGCAACATACAATACAGCGTTTTACACGCTGCATACAGCAATTCACATCGAAGCATAGACACTGCTAAGACCATGGGATACCCCTTGCAAACTGTTTTACACGCCGCATACAGTGATTCACATCCGCGACAGATATGATTCTTCTTAGATGGTGTTGTTGTGTCCATCCTCGCTCTCGAAGCATACACACTGCCTGGTCATGTGCCCGCTCGCAAGAGCAACTAACAGAGACCCGCCCACCAACTGAAAGACCATGGCATACCCTTCGCAAACTGTTTTACACGCCGCATACAGCGATTCACATCCGCGACAAACATGCTTCTTCTTATGGGGTGGGTTTGAGGATACGACTGTAAGGGAACTCTGGAGAGAGCAACATACAATTGTCCGTGACCGAAAACTGGAGGACCGCCGCCGCGCCCCCACCTCCCAGAGCGAGGGACGGGGCTGGACAGCAGTCGTGCGCGGAGGGCGGAACGGGGTGTGAGGGGAAGGACGCCCAGTGAGGACCATGTATTGATGGGTGAACAGTCATCTCTTAGTCATCGTTCAGTACGCACTGCCTGCTCATGTGCCCGCCCCCAACTCCTCACCCCAATTGCTTTCTTCTGTGTACAGTCCACATGCACTTGTGCGTCACGTTGATTATTCATTTTCCAAACACCGCCTCAGTCGGTTTCGCATCTGCTACAGTTCACATGCACCTCTGAGCCACGTTGACTTTTCATTGTTCTGTTTGTCCGGACCGGGTGAGGTTTCCCGTGTTGAGTCTAATTAAGCCAAAAGGCTCCACACCTGGTGGTGCCCTTCCGTCAATTCCTTTAAGTTTCAGCTTTGCAACCATACTCCCCCCGGAACCCAAAGACTTTGGTTGCCCGGCGGATCATGGGAGTAACGCCGCCAGATCGCCAGTCGGCATCATTTATGGTAGGAACTACAATGGTATGTGATCATCTTCGAACCTCCGACTTTCGTCCTTGATTAATGAAAACATTGTTGGCAAATGCTTTCGCTCTCGCGCAAATTGTTGGTGGGCGGGGCTCTGACGTGCGTGTGCCATGGTCGGCTGCTTAGTTAATTGTTGGTGGGCGGGGCTGTCTTGCATGCATCTTGCTTGCCATGGACTTAGTGAATTGTACAGTATAGAATCTATATATATAAGCAGTGCTAATGTTTGTGATGTTCCATCTTTTGAAATGACAAATGCAATGTATTTCATTACCAGAAATGTTTTTGATGCGCCATCTTTTGAAATGAGAGACATTGTAACTGGATGGACACACAGATTTTATGTGATATAAATTATTTTCAGTGTTGTTTATATATTTTGACTTGCATATCATTTGCAGGTTTCTGCGATCTTTCGGGAAGCTCCAAACATGTTACCTTTTAACGGTGAATGTCCAGTTAACATGATTGGGCAGTTGTAATTCAGAATTCAGCAGCATCCTTATGAGTAACATAATTCAAAATGGTCTAGGAATAAGAGAGTCTTTGATTCTTTACCCTTGGGAACCTAAACCTGCAACCTGCTGGCAACAGCTGAAATTTAGGAAAAATAGGATGGCTGCTGTCTGACGAAATTGAGTTGGCCTTCGTTCTAACCTGTTTGTGATACAACATAGTCACAGAAGTCTGGTATAAACCTGTCATTTTACTCTTCATTTTTAAAATGTTGTTAAGCTAATTTATACGTATTTTTAATGCCAAGCTAATATATAAAATCAATTGTAATAATAGACTCCACGAAGGACTTAAGAAAAAGTTTCATTATGATTTTCTCCACTTTCAAACAAAAGAGCTTCCCAAGTAAGACAAGACATTCTTCCCTTCTTACAAATTTGTTCTAGGGTGAAATTAAATTTTAACCTATTATAAATGATAATCTCTAGATATTTATTGCTCCACCATGTCTGCTCTAAACTTGCATTTTCTTGAGGTCTTCACAAGTGAGGAAGTGGATAACCTCCCAGCAGTAAATGGGACTACTAAGGAGGTTCTGAGTGATTTAGAAATTGCAGAGGGAAAAGTACTGCTCAGATTAAATAGGCTGAAATCAAACAAATCACCAGGACCAGATATTTACCCTTGAGGTTTTAAGGAGGCTAACGAGTACATATACAGTAATCCCTCCTCCATCGCGGGGGTTGCGTTCCAGAGCCACCCGCGAAATAGGAAAATCCGCGAAGTAGAAACCATATGTTTATATGGTTATTTTTAGAATGTCATGCTTGGGTCACAGATTTGCGCAGAAACACAGGAGGTTGTAGAGAGACAGGAACGTTATTCAAACACTGCAAACAAACATTTGTCTCTTTTTCAAAAGTTTAAACTGTGCTCCATGACAAGACAGAGATGACAGTTCTGTCTCACAATTAAAAGAATGCAAACATATCTTCCTTTTCAAAGGAGTGCAAAGCAAGCAGTCAAAAAAAAAATCAATAGGGCTTTTTGGCTTTTAAGTATGCGAAGCACCGCCGGTACAAAGCTGTTGAAGGCGGCAGCTCGCACCCCCTCTGTCAGGAGCAGGAAGAGAGAGAGAGAGAGAGAGAGAGAGATAGAGAGACAGATAAAAAAAATCAATACGTGCCCTTTGAGCTTTTAAGTATGCGAAGCTCCGTGCAGCATGTCCTTTCAGGAAGCAGCTGCACACAGCCCCCCTGCTCACACCCCCCTACGTCAGCGCGAGAGAGAGAGAGAGGAAGAGAGAAAGTAAGCTGGATAGCTTCTCAGCCATCTGCCAATGAAATCAACTGGGCAAACCAACTGAGGAAGCATGTACCAGAAATTAAAAGACCTATTGTCCGCAGAAACCCGCGAAGCAGCGAAAAATCCGCGATATATATTTAAATATGCTTACATATAAAATCCGCGATGGAGTGAAGCCGCGAAAGGCGAAGCGCGATATAGCGAGGG
Source organism: Erpetoichthys calabaricus (assembly GCF_900747795.2). Lineage (NCBI taxonomy): Eukaryota > Metazoa > Chordata > Cladistia > Polypteriformes > Polypteridae > Erpetoichthys > Erpetoichthys calabaricus. Next base: position 15,215,529 of record NC_041407.2, read on the forward strand.
ATCACTGTATAAACCCTTGAAACACATTTTTAGGAAGTCGCTGTGTACTGGGGAGATTCTGAAGGACTGGAAAATGGCAAATATTATCCCATTTTTGCTTTGATCCAAGCAACTATAGGCCAGCAAGCTTCACAGGAAAATTAATGGAAGGAATTATTAAGGATGAGATTGAACAGCACATGGAAAGTAAAGGAGTTTTTCTGATTATTCAGCATGGGTTAGAAGAGGCAGGTTGTGTTTTACCAACATGCGGATTTTCTATGAGGAAGCAACAAAAGGATATGATCAAAGTGGAGCATATGATGGTATTTATCTTGACTTTCAGAAAGCATTTGATAAGGTGGCACATGAGCTGGGCATCAAACTAAAAGAAGTGGGAGTTCAGGGTGCTGTTTGTAGATGAGTGCAGAATTGGCTCAGACACAAGAAGCAGAGAGTTATGGCGTGAGGAACCTTGACAGAATTGGCTGATGTTAAGAGTAGTGTTCCACGGGGGTCAGGGCTAGGGCCACTGCTATTTTTAATATATATAATTGATTTAGATAGAAATATAAGTAATGGCGTGAGGAACCTTGACAGAATTGGCTGATGTTAAGAGTAGTGTTCCACGGGGGTCAGGGCTAGGGCCGCTGCTATTTTTAATATATATAATTGATTTAGATAGAAATATAAGTAATAAACTGGTAAGGATTGCAGATAATACCAAGATAGGTGGATTGCCAGATAATTTGGAATCTGTTAAATCATTACATAAGGACTGGGACAGCATAAAGGCTTGGGCAGATTTGTGGCAGATGAAATTTAATGTCAATAAATGTAAAGTACTGCATGTAGGAAGTAAAAATGTTAGGTTTGAATACACAATGGGAGGTTTACAAATTGAGAGTACACCTTTATGAGAATGATTTAGGAGTCATAGTGGACTCTACGCTAACAACTTCCAGGCAGTGTTCAGAAGCCATTAAGAAGGCAAACAGAATGTTATATACAGTGCATCCGGAAAGTATTCACAGCGCATCACTTTTTCCACATTTTGGTATGTTACAGCCTTATTCCAAAATGGATTAAATTCATTTTTTTCCTCAGAATTCTACACACAACACCTCATAATGACAGCGTGAAAAAAGTTTACTTGAGATTTTTGCAAATTTATTAAAAATAAAAAAATTGAGAAAATTGTAGCACGGTGTGTGGAGTACAAGTCCAAGGAGTTTATGCTCAAGCTTTATAATGCACTGGTGAGGCCGGATCTGAAGTAATGTGTGCAGTTTTGATCTGTAGGCTACAAAAAAGGACACAGCAGTGCTAGAAAATGTCCAGAGAAGAGTGAGTATGCCGATTCCAGGGCTACAGGGGATGAATTATGAAGAAAGATTAAAAGAGCTGAGCCTTTTCAGTTTAAGCAAAAAAAGAGTAGGAGGTGACACGAGTAAAGTGTTTAAAAATTATAAAGGGAATCAGTACAGTGGATAGAGACTGTTTATTTAAAATGAGTTAATCAAGAACATTGGTACTTAGTTGGAAACTTGTTAAGGGTAAATTTCGCACAAACATTAGGAAGTTTTTTCTTTACACAGAGAACCATAGACACTTAGAATAAGCAACCAAATAGCACAATAGACAGTAAGACTTTCGAAACTAGATGATGTTTTTTGAGAAGAATTAAGTGAATAGGACTGGCGAACTTTGTTGGGCTGAATGTTTGTTCTTGTCTAAATTGTTCTAATGTTCACAGTCTCTCCTTTAGTTGTTTTAGAGAGAGAGTGGGAGGAGGGGATCACCTAAAGTCTACGGCCATGTCCTATGTCTTAGAGACATTTAGCTGCAGTAATACTTGATCTTTGTGTTCAGTTGAAAAAGTCCAGAATCCATCCCACCAAATTTAGGTTCCAAACAAAAATTATCAGTCAGTTTGTCAACTAAAAAAGGGGGTGGATTGTATTAAAATCTGATGAAAAATTTATCCATAGCAAACTTGCATAGTTTTTGATCCTTCCAAATGTTGATACAGTAAATTCTATAAAATCAACCTCATTGCTCTGTATGCAAATTGGTAAGGGTTCAAAGAGGCCCGAGTTTTGTTGTGCAATTATCTCCTACCTAACTCCTCAAATGATTTCATGATATGCCAGGTAAAGGTCACTTCTCTGAAGTCATTTAATGTTTTTGGATGTGTATTTTTTGCTGTTGTTGTCTATATTATTTTGCTATTTATCTTCTGTCATTCTACAGTGCTTTTCATTCGTGTTTATGTAGAAGCAACAGTAAAACAGGAGACAGTAAAAAATGCAAAATTCATTCTTACAAAGTGCGATATGCTGTATAACATGTAACCATGGTTGAAACCTAGATTATATGACAGTGTGCGGTATGCACTTCAAACATTTAACATTCATCATTTTGTATGTTAATGAAAAGCAGTGAGTCAGGGCACTTTTCTGCCTATGCAAGATTTATACCACACAGTTGCAATTGTATGATCCTCAAATTTTTCGTATTCTGCAGTATAAAAGAGCAGTAATCCATACTTCTGTAAAATTCACAACCCATTTTTTTTTCTAAAAGTTCATGTAAAATGTGTTTAGTCTAGCTTATCGAGCTTTCTAAAGTATACCAAAACAGACAACACTTTTAACTTTACAGTGGACACTAGATATATTCTAATTAGTTTGTTCACTTTGGAAGACATCCATTAGTTTTAAAGGGCTTAATATACATTTGATGTGAAGAATGAGAAAATTTAGGCCATAATAACGAAAAAGGTAACTTGGGTAGTTCAGCACAACGTTTCTCATTTACCTAATGTTTTGAAGCCCTCAATAGTGTAACTTGTTCCATTTGTAGAATTTTAAATACATTAATATTTCAAACATTTATTTATAGATAGATAGATACTTGGAATACATCCATCCATCCATCCATTTCCCAACCCGCTGAATCCGAGCACAGGGTCACGGGGGTCTGCTGGAGCCAATCCCAGCTAACACAGGGCACAAGGTGCAGGAACCAATCCCGGGCAGGATACACACAAACACACCCACACACCAAGCACACACTAGGGCCAATTTAGAATCGCCAATCCACCTAACCTGCATGTCTTTGGACTGTGGGAGGAAACCCACGCAGACACGGGGAGAATATGCAAACTCCACGCAGGGAGGACCTGGGAAGCGAACCCGGGTCTCCTAACTGCGAGGCAGCAGCGCTACCACTGCGCCTCCATGCCGCCCTACTTGGAATACATCATTTTAATAATTATTGCAAATATATTCCAAATATTAACTAATATGACATATCAGCAAGCATCAGCTGCTCTTTGCATATTTTTCACTTACAGGGTTTTCACAGATGCTCTAGATTTTGTGTTTTTATGACACCAACTGCACCTGCTGGGAATATCTCTGTTTGTTTGTTTTTTAGGTTTTCATGGAATTTGCAAAAGAACAGGAGAATGACAGAGAGGAGGTAGGCCCTTTAAGCACGACATTTCAATGGCATCGGCTTCAGCATGAGACTTCTGCTGGGGATGTCTCAGCTTGAACTCAGCTGATGGAACACAGTGTACTTTGTTGCACTAGGCCTGTTGTGTGTTAGCACGCCCAGTCTCACAGCTGTGGATATTGGCTCAGCCAGCTCTTGGATTTTTGCTCAGTTACGTGAACATTTACCAATGCTGGAACTGCATGGTATGCTGGAATTACTTTTTGTCATTCTACTTGTCTTGGTTGTGGACTTTGCATTCTTGATTTCTGTGTTATGCTGAGCCAGGTTTTCTGAAAACTGCATCTCTTCACAATGGAGATCCACACATGAAGAGAAGCCATCAGAGCACTTGTGGGGTTAGTAGCCCTGTGTTTTTTTTTGGTTTTTTTTTAAACAGACACCTCAGAAACCGAAGAAAACATTTTTGAGCAGGCATTGATAAACTCCTTTTTCATTGAGAAATCCTAAAAGTGACTGATTAGAACAAGGATGAATGAAGGCTTCCTTACAGGTTCTCACTTGATCTCCAAAAATTAAATTATGGGATTGAAGGTTTAAGAAGAAAGTGGGAATTTTTATCATTTGTACATTTTTGTTTTGGGGTTATGGAAATATATTCAGTCTTGTCTTATCCCCTTATGGCACATTCTACTCTTTTTATGTGTATTGATAGCGGGCCTTATGCAATTTTCTCTGTCTTTGTCATTGCTTTGGCTACTTCCTGAAGAAGTTATCGTAGCAGGATGAACTTTGCAAGTAGCAACACCTAAATCATAATTGTATAAAGTCCTTGTTGTCATGATGCTTGAAGTTAAATCTAAGACCTGCTTAAACCTTACTGACCACCTGTAAACATGAGTTTTTATCTATGTACATTATTTCTATAATGATAAAATCAAATAATTTCATACCATATGCATGACAAGTAAATGTAAACACAATGTCCAGTTTCATTTGCACAGTGACCCTATGTCCTTTTTTCATTTCTCCTCCTTATTGTCATTTACTTCTCAACATTTTACAAACTGTTCTTTATGTAGTGCCAGTATGCATTATTCTCAAATGTCGTCAAGCAGTGGAAGACAAGTGTTTGGTAGACTTTATGCAACTCAGTAGTTAAGAGTACCCACTTTGAGACTTATGCCCCTATAACTGCAACACAGGGACCACCTGTCACCCTAAAATTGTTTTTACACTAAATACTATTGTTAGAGACACTATCATTTCAAAATAATGGCCTGGATATTATTTTGCTCATAGGAAACATTAAATGAATATTCCACCCAAAAATAGTATTTCTTTATATCTTTTATACCGCATGTGATTTTTAGTGATGGCTTAGAAAAAAATTGATGCTTATGTTATCATGCACAATAGAGATAAAAGTTTCTGATAGACAGGGCAACTCAAATATCAAAAACACCCATGAAAAGATCTCGTGCTGCATAATCCATGTCCTGCTATCCAGTTGCATGCTCACAATGTCCAATATGCCTGCATTTTTTGCTGAAGTATTGGTAAGTATTGTTAAAATATTGTTAAATATTGAAGACCCGCCCCTCCCCCTCAGTCATTGGTTAAGATCTCTATCCGAAAATGCATGCTTTTGCACATTTTAAGCAAAACAAATGTACAATTAGATATGTGGATTATGCAACAGAATTAACATGAGTTTTTTCATGGACAGAATTGTTTGCTGTAGTCCAGATTTGCTCACTACAGGCACCCATTCTATAACAAACTTCATCATGAGATTAAAATTTTTTCTCAGCTCCCTCTATAAACAACAAGGAATAAATAACGTATCAAAAGAGTATAATTTTTGGGTGTAGTATTCCTTTAGGAAATCTGAGAGTATATTAGTGCTACTTCATAAGTGATTATGTATGTGTTTATGTCTGTTATTGTCTTCCTGTTACATTCTTTAACATTTTCCAGTTTGATGTTTTGTAAAGTAATTTATTGTAAATGGGAGGGGAAAGCACCAAGTGCTTCTCTTTTGTAATTTATTACTCATTTAATCATCAGATAGTGTAGACCCTTTGGGTTTTTACTATCCTGGTGGCTGCTTTAATATTTCATGATCGAAAATCAAATTCTTTGTAAAGCAAATAATTATAATAGAGGTATGCTACTGCCCCCCCCCCCCTTTTTTTAATCAACATTTCTTAAATGATTGCCCCTTATTGATGTTAAAATATTGGAACCAGTTTGGTCTGTACAAAGAGCAAGTCCCCAGTGTAATGCTATTAGCTTAAATTAAAACTGGTTATTCTCCTAGTTTCTATAGTGCCTTGTGCAAAGAAACACAACAGAAGGCCGTTCCATTGGGCTGTATTGTCACAAGTTGCAGATCTTCTCTGCTTTGTCAGCCTTGAAAGGCATATTCTATTCTTCCTCATGCAATTAATGTCACAGCACTGAGGGGAAAGATTTGTTTAACTTGTCTTCTCATCTAAACCATTTTCTAATTTTACAATAGAGTTTTGTATTTTTTTTAATAGTTATTTTATTCTACATTTAGGAATTGTTTACTTTTTGTTTGTTTGCCCACCCCCAGCATAAAATAAGAGATATGGGGTAGCCTGCAGATTTTAAAGCTACTTTACATGTGAAGGAGAAAAAATACTGATTATTAAATAATTACAGGACATATGTTTTAAATTTATCTTGCGTGTGAAAGTACTGTATTAAATAACTACTGTATTTTGTTTTTAATTGTTTGATTTCAAAAGAAATTGCACTATTTTGGTCAGTTATTTTGATTAATAATTTCTGTAATGGTAATTAATGCAATTTGAGTACATTAAAACTTATGTGATCCTGAAATTTCTTTGTCTTGGGTTTCTTTTATCCTGTCTACTGACCATTGAAGCAAGTTTGGGTTTAAAGTCTTTATAAATTGTGTGACAACTATGGATGGCCTTGAAGTAATTACCAACCCATAACATATTCCATAATGAGTTTAAAGCAATACAAACATAGGGTGTCTTTGTTATACAGGAGAGCAGGAAACAAGCAGCAATATCAAAAACAAATTACTTGCAGCTCCACTAGATCCACCTACAGAGAGAGTCTGCACACATGTCTAATGTGTATTTTGCCACCAAAATTATAATAGAAATTCTCCTTTCTCACTGTCCACACCTCCTGTCTCTTTCTTTCATCCTCTAGTTAAACTTTTGCCTCCTTTCAACTGCTGACTCTAGGTTTAACTATCTGGTGACAAAAAACACGAACCCTTTCTCTGGCATATCCTTGGAATAATCTTCAGTGACAGTAGAGGAAGATATCCCCAGTAGTCCCTGCATAAATATTTATAGCCATTTAAATCCAGTTAAATCAGTCATGAAGAAATGGAAAGAGTATGGCAGAGTTGTAAATCTGACTAGAGCAAGCTATTAACAAAAGCTGAGTGATCATGCAGGAAGTAGACAAGTGAGGGAGGTCACCAAGAGACCCGTGAGAACTCTGACGGAATGACAAGCTACAGTTGTGAGATTGGAGACACTGCAGATAATAACTGGGTGCTTCACCAGTCACCGCTTTATAAAATGTGGCAAACAGAAAAAACACACAGGACATCTCAGCAGAAAGCACATGGGAGACTGTAAATTGGCTGGAAAAATGTTATAGGGCCATAATGGCTACAGGATTTTGTTCCCACCCAGTTTATTAATGAGAAGTCTGTTATTGTTCAATCAATAGTTCTATGATTCATCTTGGTTGTCTTGATTATTTTAGTCTTAAACTGTTGAATTTTTCTGTTTTACTGGCTCTTTGTTAGCAATAAGGAACCAGAGGTACTCCATCTAACTTTATTCCATTTACACCTATGTATTTATCATGAGATCTTGTGCTTTAATAAAATATCTGGAAGGAAAGTGAAGAGCAAAAAGGGAAGGACTGGGAATTTCTCATCTTCTTTAGGCTATAGATAATCTGGATGATATCACTGGGAAAGAGAAACATATATGATATGGGAATGAGCTGAAATGACAGAAAAAAAAACACTAATGGGCCATAAAATAAGATCTACTACTAGCAAGAACTGGTATTTTGATTAAGAAATCAAGCTGGAACAAATACTTGCAGCAACTACAGTCCTCCAGGTCTGACTAGAATAATTACTGTACTTTTCTGACCTTTTTGGGTGTTATTTTTATGATCCACTTACTCCACTGAAAGGAGTTGAAGCCTGTGAGTATTAGGTAAAATCAAGAAAAAACACCTGTATGGATTGCAAATTTATTTCAGGGCCATAAAAGGAAAATTAAAAATCGCCAGTCAACCCATATTACATGTATTTGGAATCCCACTAAAAACAAATTTCCCACCATTAACCAGTATGTACTCTTGGCCCCTAATAGGTAAACTGTAGGCAATGAAAACACTCCTTACTATTAGCCCAAACATTAGAGTGTGAACATGCTTTTCCAGGCCTTCACTTCATCTTTACTAACATGACAACCCACTCTCTGGTCCAAGCATAACAAATTTTAATGTACCTACTTGCACAGATCACTGAATGTGGTCATCTTTGACCTCTAACCGACATACCTCAGAAGGTATAATTCTTTAGACAGAGAAACTAATTGGTTAGGCCTGAAAACAAAATTTCAGAATACAGTATTAATGCAGTATTCAGTTAAATTTTGATCAAATATTATTTTTTTACATTGGAAAGAAAAAACACTAATCAACATGGCATAATCCTTTAAAAATAATCAATTTACTTAAATGTTCTCTTCCAAAATGCCCATTGAGTTGTGTTTATACTGCGGTAGAGGAAGGAGTGATACGTACTTGTGTGCAACAATACTTTACAGATAAGTCTCAATGCAAAAAGTTGCAAGTATCCCTGTATATAAAACTGCGCTAATATTAAGCGCATCTGGTTTGCAAAGCTGTTAGCCCAGCCAACTACCATCATGCATTTACAATTTGTCCACCTTTGTGTTGACTAAAAGGCCTCAGTGCCATTGTGCCAGAGAGAATGTGCAGCATGGTTCATAATGGCCATGAATATTATTTATTTCATATACGAAACTGAAGAGCTCTCTTTAGACTTTTGAGTGTGGAATGTGTGAAGAATAATTATGATACAAAGTGAAAAAGATTTGCTTTCTCTTTATTTATAAATACTAGGCATAACATTTTAAAAGGGCATACAATCAGCAGCAAAACAGTTTCACAAAAAAAAATCTATCCTCGGCAAAATACTTCTTTAGAAATATGTGCCAAGCAGATGAACAGTATGAAATCAAACTTCGTAAATTCACTCGCAGAATGGGTTCGCGATCACGTGGCTTTCCGTACTTCTTGTCCATTCGCAATCGCTGTATTTCCTACTCGCTGAGGACGGTTTGTCCCTGCGCAGCCACCGTACTTCCTTCTTGTTGGGCGCAGTCTCTGAGGTTGCGCCGCGTCGTAACAACCGGGATCTTGTAGCCGAGCGAACATTTTTTTTGCAGATATGAAAGCGAAACCGAGAGGAAGTGTTATTATCAATTAAATTCAAAAGAGAAAGAGAAGAGGGCCAAACGTCCGGCGAGCGGTGGTAATGCGGATTCGAGATGGGAAACATTTTTGGCAGAAAGAAGCGGACCCGAGTGACAGAGCAAGACCGCGCTGTGCTGGTGAGGAGAGAAAGTGAACCATTCAGAGGGTGATTGCCCAGATAGGATTCATGCTGCCCACACTGGAGTGGCACGGGGCGCATCGGTGAGGCATATAGTAGGATTTATTGTCACCTGGATGAAGGTAAAAACGAAACAAATGAATAAAGGCCAGACTGTGGGTGACAAGAAGGAGGCGCATGATATGGCGAGGCAAAGTCAAGTCCTGTTTAGGGTTAGAATACAAATGTTGAGTCCACTGAACTGACACGCCTCATTGTCAAGTAGACAAAAAGTTCCAGTAAAATTTGGTAGTGACGAGGTAGAAATAAGACGTGGTGTCAATCTGACAGTATTAACAGGTGCTTCTACTACTAAGAGAAAAAAGCCAATCCGATTTCAACGTTCAACCCACATGGAAAAAAGAAGCCGTCATAGGTCTAGTCTGCACTAAACTGTGAACAAAGGCGAGTTATCGGTGAATGTGTGCACGTTGGAATAAAAATTAACCCCACAGGACTTTGGAAATGTCCACACACAGATTATAGACCGTTTAATGTAGGAGGGGGGTTGACTAGATACAGATATGACAAACGCACCTCTATTCTTTTAAGGTGGAGTCACAATTTGATGTGCAATTTTCTTTTGAGAGGAAAGCTCCTGGTTTAAAGGGATGTGAAATATCAGCATATTTTATTAGTTATTTTTCGTTCAATAAGATCAAGAATATTTTTGAGCTAACATTAGCATTCAGTCGATTTGAAATTTGTATTACAGTATACCATAAACACTTTTCACAAGTTAAAAGAATCAAACCGTCACCCTCAGCGTATTAAAAGAAAAGCTGTAGGCCGAGTACTTGTACACAAAACAGATTCCATTTTGAAAAACACTGTAAGGAGCCAGGCAAAACCAGAAAGTTTCAAATAGCAAGCTGTGATCATCATTTGGGATAACTTGCACTAATATTCAGACTGGTCCAGCCTCTATTACACATTGATAGATGTGTTCATCAGAATTCACCTGCTCATTATCTTCACTTTGTTTAGGCATCCTAGTTACCAGTTCCTGAATCTAAGACAATTAGAATTTATGTAGGAAAACATTAGAATTCATCTTCCACTACATATCAGAATATTCCGTACTGTTTAAATGACCTTTTTCTCCTTTTTATGTTAGTTTCTACTTCTGACCAGTTGTTTGCCCCTTAGAAGGTCACTTAATCAGTGCTGTGCCCCAGTTACACTTAAAAATGCCTTGAAATGGTGTTAGCTTTAAAAATAAAAATAAAGGGATTTGTTTTTGAATCCTGGTAAATTCTTTATGCTTTATGTGCAACATACTGCTTACGGGCTCTGTTTAAAGGGTTGTTTTGAAAGGAGAATGGGGAGAAGTAATGTACTATTCATTACTAACACCATATAAACACCTGTATTCTGGACTTTTGATACATCGTTGACTGAGAAACAGTTATACATGTAATCTGGGGACAAATTGAAATTAAATCTTTCATAAGGAGCTGCAGTGAAAATTTGAAGCCACTGCAGCCCACCAAATGTCTGCATTGGTGGATTGTACCTACTGCATGTGCAATAGAGTATGGTGTGCTTTGTTAGCTCCCCTCATAGTATGTGAGATTAAAATGCAATACAGAATAGACAGTGTGGGGGGGCAGAAACAGACTGATTTAGACAGATGGCAGACTACTAAAGGAAGAGGCTGTATTAAAGTAATCCCTTGAAGAATATAAGTGGACCAAGCCAAGGTTCTTGATACGTGTAATTTTTTTAAGAAGATTAAGGCATGCGGCTGCTGTGTATAATTAAATATAGAAACAAAGTAGGCCTGCTGCTTGATGAGCATAAGAAAGAGCTGAAATGGGCAAAGAGCAATGCAGAGTCAGTCTCTCTTGAAATTAAGAGTATTTTAAATAATTTAAAGAGATTATTTCTAAATATTGCAAGATTTTATGTTTCTAAATACCAGAAGGCAGCAGTGGCTCAATGTAGCAAACCTTACTGAAGTGCCTTTGCTCATCTTCTCGGTTGGAGAATCCACTGGTGACCTGTGTATATGACATGGGGTGTTTAATATAATCCTGATAAAGATAATCTTGCTTTGGGTGTAGTGCATGCTGGGAATCACAATGATATAATTAATGATGGCCTGCTTACGGGCAGTGTTAACTTTTGTGGCAAGGTTCAGGTTGTGGAATTCTACCAGTGAGAAAAAAAACAATAAAGACAACCAGCATTATGACCACATACTTTTGGTGAGAATTTACCTTGCAAATGTGAAGTCAATGAGCTTTCTGTGTGTTTTTAAGTAAAACACAAACCCTACCAGTGCTCTGACTTTATAAATCCTCATAGGTCCGTGGGATTGAATATGCTGTGAAAATGCAATGTACAGTATAAAATACAATTACATTGTTGTTATTTTAAGGAGAGTTTGTGGAGGTCTTCCCAGGGGACACAAAAGGCAGAAGGGGCCATCTTATCAGTATGGCCCAGGTGCTAAAATGATGCAGTGAATCCCTAATTTTGAACCTTTAAAGTTCCCATTAAATCCCCACAATTAATGACCTATCAGACATTTTAGTCATGATTTGACATGGGTTATAGTAAGGAGATTCATTCCACTACAAATACAGGCAATTAAAAAAATGGTGTGTTCAACACAAGATTTTCCCTAAATAATGGGTGTGATTTTTGTAGTAAAATACTGCAGTTTAATTTGCATAATACAGTAAAAATCTACTTGAGCAATACTGCTAGAAATTGATGGACTTATTAACTATATTAAGTTTCAGAAGTGATTCTCTTTTAAGTTATTGTGTCCTGGTTCATGTTGTAGAGGAATTTGTGGCCATGTACTGTAATATTTTAGTTTCATGCAAATTATTGTGTAGAGCCTACCTTGTTCATATAGCTAAAAACTGGGTAACTTGGCCTATGTATTCAAACATTTAAAACACCATTATATATCATTACATGACAGATCATGTACTTCCCAGCCTTAGCCCCATTAGAATTATATATCTATTAATGACGTACTGTATTTGTAATGTACCATTAAACACCCACAAGTTAATTTCAAGTATTGGGGTGCTACTCACCCATGTGGAGGGGCAAAAACCTTTCCAATTCAGACCCAGTTACTGCTTGCTATATTTTACTCCTCTCACTACCCCAACTTGGACCTGAAAACCAGTAAGATGCATTCTTCATCTTAATGAAAACAAAAGTGAGCTGGTTTGTTTTGGCAGTGCTATTGAAGTTAAACATTTGAATCCAGGTTTTAGAAGTATTATACCCAATTTGACTGTTAAGACTTTGGGTTTTATTCTTGATTCATAGCTCAGATTTACAGGTCAAATAAATTCACTTGTCAGGAGGAACATTTATTGTCTTAAGTTTATTTCCAAGCTTAAGTCTTTTCTCTCTTTCAAGGACTTACAGATGGCTATTAAGAAAAAAATATGCATGTCAAATGCTAACAGGGGAAAATGCAAAAAATTGGTTCACAAGGCAATTTACAAAGCAAGCAATCTTTACAGTTCAAATATCATAAAATTCTCAAAACCCATTTACTGGGGGAGCTGGAGCATGTCCTGTTAGCTCTAAATAAGGTTCCAGTCCATTCCAGGGCCCACTCACACACAGTTCAACTCACAAGGGGTCAGTTTTAAATCAATAGTTAAACTAACCTGCATGTCTTTGTGGATTGTGGAGGAAATCCTTTACAGACATGAGTGGAATGTTCATTTAGTGTGGGAATGTGGGATTCAGAACTAGGATGCTGAATCAGTGATGTGGTCCAGTCCCACAGAAGAGCAACTACTGCACAAATTACTGAAAAACTGAACACTGGCCATGGGTGAAAGGTGTCAGAATACACTCTGTATTGTAGTTTACTGTGTATGGGGCTGCATAGGCACAGACCAGTCAGAGTGCCAATGCTTGAACCTCTATCCACCGCTGAAAGTGCCTGCAATGGCCATGTGAGCATCAGAACTGAACCAGTGCTTGGTCTAATGAATCACATTTTCTTTTTTCTTTTTAAATCATAAGTATATCCTGGTGCCTGTGGTGGGTTGGCACCCTGCCTGGGATTGGCTCCTGCCTTGTGCCCTGTATTGGCTGGGATTGGCTCCAGCAGACCCCCGTGACCCTGTGTTCGGTTTCAGTGGGTTGGAAAATGGATGGATATCCTGGTCCATATGCATTGCTCACTATGTCCCAATAGGAAAAAAAATCAGTTTTTACTTCCTTTCCCTGTTTTGTTACTACTAATTCTCTGGACTATTTAACACTACACTAAAATTGTATTACTCAGCTCTTGTACGTTTCTGAGATTTTCTGCCTTTATCTGTCCCCCCCTTTACCAGTCATTGATAATTGGTCCTGGTTGTCAGCAGGACAGACAACCCAGTTACTGATTTTAAATATTAGACAGGCAACCTGAAGATATCTGCAACCCCAGTAATGGTGATGGCAAAGACCTCTGACTATAAATGTATCAATTCAAAATGCAATTCTATCAGTGGTGAATACAGGTTTTTTTTTTTTTTTTTTGCTGGTAGGCATCTGTCTAGTTCATTATCAGGCAGGCTGTTAGTCATAGACAAGTTGTCAAGCTGTTCCAACACCATTTACATTGACTCATATAAGAAAAAAAAAAGCTGTAGAAAAATGTGTTAGCATGGGCACGGCATTTACTCAGTATAAATCAAAAGTAAATGTTGCTGAAATCACTTGACAAATTTTCTGTGACCAAAGATATGTTAAAAAATAGTTCTCATAGCTTAGTGCATTCTTCCGTTTAAATTATAAACAAAATATTTTCTCCAGAGTGACACATGGGTGTAGTTCTCATTGATGCCAAGGAGTCCTGGCTCCTCTGTCATTTATTCAGATGAGTCTAGGTGGGTGCATTTAGTGCAGAGGTTCTCAGTGTCAGTCCTGGGGGCCCACTGTGGCTGCAGGTTTGTGTTCCAACCAGCTTCTATTTGTAATTGGACTCCTGGGCTAATTAAGTGAACTGTTATTTGTCAAATTCTGTGTTTTGGGGAAAAATGTAGAAATTAGAATGTATATTATATTGGAATAATGTATTTTGTTTTCTTTTTAACAATATTTTCATCTTGATTTTCATTCTGTTTTTTGCAGAGTGTTGTAATTGTTTAATTAATTCATTATTTTCTAATTAGTGGGTCTAACGCTGAAGTAGTTTCAGCCTTTGATTATTCATTGTTGTTTACCTGGCTGTCTTCTGCTCTGCTGGTTGTTATTATTAAGATACAATGAAGGGAGCAAACTGCACAGAGAAAGGGGCAAAATATAATGAAATCATATAATGCTATAATTAAATCTATAGCAAAAATGGAAATATTCCTAAATGTCTTATTAATGAAAAAATCATGCTGTTGTGCTTTCTTAATGTAGAATAAGATAAGAGAAAAAACAGCTAATTAAATGAGATCAGTGTTGTCTGGTGTTGTCACTGATTATGAATCTGGTTGGAACAAAAACCTTAAGCCACATTGGGCCCCCAGGACCGACTTTGAGAACCCCTGATTTAGTGTGCTTTGTTGATGGGCTGGAAACTCATCCAGGGCTGAGTGTGCCTTTGCAGCATTACTAAATGAATAAGGTCTAGCCTCCATTATCCAGACCTGGATTAAGAAGATTCAGTGATGGATGGATATTTATGATAAGAGGTTATTATATTAGAAGGCACTACACAAACACATCTTGCTCTACCAACCAATGAAGTTCTGCAACATCATGACTACATTTTTTGGCATGTGTGTAATTTCACATTTAAATCCATGAAAAGTTTTATGAATGAGACCCGGGACATTAACATTGTTATTTTAAATAATTCCTGTATAGTTTTGGCTTTATGCATGGGGCTATTGTCTTGTTGGCAAACAAATCTTCTCTCAGGGCTTGGGTTTCTTGCAGAATCCAATCCAGGTTTTCCTCCAACATTTCCCTGTATTTTCATGCATTCATTTTATCCTGTACCCTCCCAAGCCTTCAAGGAGCTGCTGCAGAGGAACATCTTCACAGCATGATGCAGCCACCACCATACTTTATGGTGGGAATGGTGTGTTTTTGATAATGTGCAGTGTTTGGCTTATGCCAAACTTTTTGTTTAGTTGGATGACAAAACTTTCATTTAGTTGGATGGCCAAAAAGATTAATTTTTGTCTCAATAAACCATAGAACCATCTTCTAGCTGACTTTAGACACCCACCTGCCTTCTGGTAAACTGTCCTGAACATTTTTTCTCTTTGCCACTCTCAAATAAAGGTGTGACTTCTGAAACACCGAAACAGCAGTTGCTCTCTGCATAGTCCTTCTATTCTGATCCACTGTAGCTTGCAACTCCTTCCGAATTTTCAGAGGTCTCATGATGAGATCCTTCATTAGTCTTCACTCAGATTTGTGGGATGGCATGCTCTAGGTAGATTTACCACTGTGATATTCTCTTTCCATTACTTAATAATTGATTTAACTTGATTGCAATGGATATTCAATGACTTGGATATTTTCTTTTCTCCATCTTGTGAATTGTACTTTACAGTCACTTTTTCATGAAGTTGTTTGGAGTGTTGTTTTTGTCTTCATTGTGTAGGTTAGGCTACCAAACTGACTTAAGTGCAAGTTGGCCATTACACATTCAGGTGCATTTAGACTACAATTCATTAGAATCCAAATAGATTATCTCCACTGAAGTAGTTCTGTGACTTCTAAAGCCAACTGTGGCAGCAGTGATGATTTAGGGATGTGAATACTTATGAAACCATCTATTTTGTATTTTTAATACCGGTAAAAGCCAGGCAAAATGACACCTTTTATTGGCTAACTAGAAAGATTACAATATGCAAGCTTTCGAGGCAACTCAGGCCCCTTCTTCAGGCAAGATGTAATACAGAAACTGAAGTTTCCTATGTTTATATACACACTCTAGGACAAGAAACAACATTGGTAAAAATTTAAATGAGAGATTTTGAATGTAAAAAATTAATAGATTCATTCAGGCTAGGGTTAATTTAGCAAGAGAGAAAAGAACAATGTATTGTCAAGATCTCTGGATAAGATAACTGTCCAACAAAGTCTTTTGAAGTTTGTAATGAGTTTTTTCAAAACAATGTGGGTCTGTAGACAGGTTGTCTGTTATTCTGAGAGATGTAAACAATCCTCATATCTGGCCATAAAACTCTTGTCTTTATTCAATCCATGTTGTAAAGTATTAAATTTTAGCATGAGTTTAACTTCCCATTCTTTTCTCTCTTGCTGTGTTTTGAAGTTGCCCATAAGCACTGTGACCTTAAAGTTCTTCTCACAGTGTCCATGGCTGTTGAAGTGGGCCGCCACAGGAACATCTGTGTTGCCATGTTTAATGTGGAACCTGTGTAAGTTCATTCTCTGGCGGAGTGTTTGTCCAGTTTCTCCCACATAGAGTGCAGTGTCAGGACATTTCATGCAGAAAATTAGGTAGACTACATTAGATGATCTGCAGGAAAATGATCCCTTGATGTGATGTTCAAGTCGGCAGTGTGGTATAACTATACGGTCTGTATCATAGATGTGGGCACATGTTTTGCATCTTTTCTGTAGGCATGGAGATGTGCCATTTTCTGTTGGTTCACTTAGGGAGCCTCGGACAATTAATTGTTGAAGGTTTGGTGGTTGTCTGTATGCCAGGAGGGGAGGTTCAGGAAATACATTTTTCAGTGTTTGGTCATTGTTTAGTATTGGCTGAAGTTCTTTTATAATTTTTCGAAGTGTTTCAAGATGTGGGTTGTAGGTGACAACAAGGGGGATGCGATCCTTGTTGTCTTTGTTTTTATATTCCAGAAGGTTGTCTCTGGGTATGGCAGTAGCTCTTCTTATTTGAATGTCTGTTGTTTTCGGGGTGTAACCTTGTTTGATGAAATCTTGTCTGAGCTCCTGCAGTTGTTGATCACGGTCTGTTGGGTCTGAGCAAATACGATTGTACCGTATTGCTTGGCTGAAAATAATGGAGCGCCTTATATGCTTGGGGTGGAAGCTATCATTTTTCAGGTAGGTCCGTCTGTCTGTCGGTTTGTGAAAAATAGAAGTTACAAGGGTGTTGTCTTTCAGTTGAACGGTGGTGTCAAGGAAGCTGACTTCTGTTTTTGAGTAATTCAGCTTCAGCTTTATGTTGGGGTGAAAACAATTATATTCATTATGAAAATGGAGGAGGTCCTTTTCACTGGCAGTCCAGATTATGAAGATGTCATCTATGTAATGGAGATACAACATTGGTTTTACGATGCACATTGACATGAAATCTTCCTCCAATTTTGCCATAAAAAGATTTGCATAGTGAGGTGCAAACCGACATCCCATTGCAGTCCCCATTTGTTGTAAGTAGCAATCCTGTCCAAAAGAGAATAGATTATGTGTCAGAGTGAATTTTATCATTTCTATTACTGACTTTGTGGGTAAATCATGTTGTTTGAGGTACATTTCACATGCCAATATGCCATCATCATGGGGGATGTTAGTGTAAAGTGCCTCAACATCCATTGTGGCCAGTAAGGTTCCCTCAGGAAAGGGGCCTAAAGCAGACAGTTTTTTTAAGAAGTCAGTGGTGTCCTGGATGTAGCTGGTTGTATTACGGGTGAGGGGTTTAAGGATCTGCTCCACCCAACCTGAAACATTTTCTGTAAGGGAGCCAATTCCTGAGATTATAGGCCTTCCTGGGTTCCCTTCTTTGTGGATTTTAGGAAGCATGTAGAAGTAACCCATTTTGGGGTTCTCAGGAATTAAACTGTTTACATGATCCCTGATGTCAAGAGGAAAGCTACTTACTATTTTTTTTAGTTCCTTTTTGTAGAGATCTGTTGGGTCTTCTTGCAGTTTGTGATAATGCATAGTATTGGACAATTGTCTTTGTGCCTCCTGTATGTAATCTGATGTGTTCATGATGACTAAAGCACCCCCTTTGTCTGCTGGTTTGATAATGATTTCTGTATTTTCCCTTAGTGAATGTATGGCTTTCCGCTCATCCCTAGTAATGTTTTCTATCCGATTTTGTTGCCTGTTTAAGATTCCTGTTTTCACTCTCTGTTGGAAGCAGTCTATATAATTATCCAGGGTAGAGTTTCTGCCAGCTTCTGGTGTCCATGTGGATTTATTGGTGGGGTTGTTGTAACTGCTTGTTGTTGGTTCCTGTGTGTTACTGTTTTCTTTCTTGTGGAAAAATTCTTTTAGTCTGAGTTTTCTGAAGAATTCTTCCATATCACTGCAGAGTCTGATGTTGTCAATGGGCTTTTAATACCGGTAATTAATTTAGACCAATTGGTAGAAATTTCTATTCACTTTAACACCTTTAATGTTTTATTCATAATCATCAAATCATTGTTTTCATTTGACTCTAATAAACTTGAAAGAAAATATTTGACATTCATAATAACATTATAATTTCATCCTTCATGCAGTATGTATTGAAATACTGCAGCTTAAGGTACTTTTACCATTACTTGAATATATAGCACTGTGAGGGTAAAGCAGCCAAGAATGCATGTTACTGTGTTGACATGTTGCAAAAGCACTATAGTCTTTTCTATGGATATTGTTCAGTTAAATTAACTACAATGTCTAATTCCTTTATATTTGACAGCACCTTTCACACTAAATGTCATTATTAAAAGGTTGTTACTGAATCCCTGAAGATTTAAAGGAACATTTCCTCTTAATCTCTAAACAACACCTGCTTTTCTTTTTGTTTGATTCAACAGCACAGATTTTTCTTTCTTTCTGTTTAACCCCAATTTAAATAACCTGATCTTATCTTTCATTCTTGTTTGGTTAGGACAATGATTTCTTTTCTGTTCATTGCAGCAACTGAAGCAACAGAGAGATAAGCTGAAACAGTACCAGAAGAAGATTCACTTGCAGCTTGAAAAGGAGAGACTGCTTGCAAAACAGCTGCTTCAAGATGGAAAAAAAGAGTGAGAGCCATGTGTTATATTTTTTAATTGATTTTAACAGTGAGGCTTGTGTAAACGGTTTACTTCCAGTGAATGTGGAATTCTGCCTTTTAACTAAGTGATACACCTGATGTTTAATATACATTTACATAAAACTTAGAATACAGTTGTCATCCAGTTCTTAAGTCTGTTGCAGCAGAGCTGCTCAACTAATCAGATTTTTGTCCAGTGATAAGGATGAAAATTAGAAGTCAGTTAGCAGAGCAGATTTATTTGCAAGTATGGAGACTGAAATGAAAGTGCCATGAACAAATGTCTCTCTTGGTAATAAAAACTTGAATGGGCCATCAAGTATATAATAATAATAATAATATTTTTTATTAATATAGCTCGTTTCCCATGCTCAAAGTGCTTCACAGAGGAAGATCAAATACAACATTGGATAAAAATAAAATCTGCATAAAACAACTAAGTATGAGATATACAAAGCATTGAAATAAGAGATAATAAATCAGAATAAAATACAAATACTGCGAGAAAAAACATGAAAAATAACATATTTTGTGATTTAAACAAAAATCCCCCTGAGCATCTGGACAAAGAATGCTAAACTGCCTTCCTGAAAAAATGAGTTTTAATTTGTTTTTTTGAAAGGATGAATTGAATCACCTGATCTAATTGATATAAAGAGGTTGTTCCAAAATCTGAAGGTAATAGAGAGGAAGACTCTTTTACCCATAGAGCATAGATTAGTTTGGGGCACAATGAATTTACCAGAATCAGTGGACCCTACTTAGTGGACAGTAGCTTAGTGGTGCAGGAGGTTACTGTTGCAGTCTGGTGCAAGTTAATTTAAAGCTTTTTAGGTTAATAATAGAATATTAGATTCTGTAAGACACAGGCAGACACTGAAGGCACAGAGCAGGATGGGTGCTGTGTGCTCACTGTTTCTGGTCTGTGTAAGGGCAGCAGAGTTTTGAACAAACTAGAGCTGCAATAACAAATTAGAAGGAGCACCTGCCAGTAAGGGGTTACAGTAGTCAATGCAAAATAAAGTTTGAACAAGTTTCTAAGCATTAGAAAAGGAGTGGAATACTTGAATGTGGAATATTGTACAGAGGTGGAAGTAAGACACTTTCTTAATGCAATTTATGTGGGTAGAGTAAGAAAGAGAGGAACCCAAAATGACACTAGAATTCTCAACAGAAGAATGTCTGATGATTTCATCACCAAGAGTAGTTGAAAATTAGCTTATTTTCTTAAGCTGAGGATTAGTGCCAATTAACATGACTTTGGTTTCATTGCAGTTTAATTTTAAAGAGTATTTTATCCGGTTTTTAATTTCACTGAGGCAAATTGTGTGTTGAGAAAACTCTAAGGAACTTCACTTTTAACACTCAAACGGATATGAGTATCATCTGCATCTTCTTCTTCTTTCGGCTGCTCCCATTAGGGGTTGCCACAGAGGATCATCTTTTTCCATATCTTTCTGTCCTCTGCATCTTGTTCTCTTACACCCATCACCTGCATGTCCTCTCTCACCACATCCATAAACCTCCTCTTAGGCCTTCCTCTTTACCTCTTAAAAATGATAATTCAGTCCATATGAATAATATGGCCAAGGGGAAACATGTAGATGCAGCATGGCAGATAGAGGAGGAAAAAGCCTCAAGGAGCTCCTTGTGTGACTGACTCTGAGCTGGACCTGCTGTTGCTAAGACAAACTCTTCCCTATCAGTTAGATAGGACTTAAACTACTTGTGGGCAGTGCCAGAGACATCTGGAATATTCTCCATTCAGGACTGTAAAATATCATACTTGAAACTATTAAATGCTGCACTAAGGTCTAACAGAATTAATATACCTGTTCGTCCAGTCTGCTTCAATAAGCAAATCAGAGTACTGAAAGCAGAGCAGTTTCACAGCTGTGCTGTGCTTTGAAACAAGACTGAAAGAGTTCCATCAGCTTATTACAAGTAAAGTAACTAGTGAGTTGGGGGGCAACTACACACTCAAGAACTTTTAACAGAAAAGGTAAGTGAGCAACAGTCTGAAAATTGTTCAGATTGTCTGCATCAAGACTGGACTTTAAACACCAGGGTTACAGAAGCTATTTTCAAAGCAGCTGGCACACAGCCAGTGTTTAGGGATGTATTTATTATCATTGTAACAGTCTGAATTATGGCATTATGACAAGATTTGACAAATGTGGTGGGGATAGGATCCAGTATACAAGTAGCAGGCTTCATCTTACAGAGCAGGACATTAGTAAGTGTAGATGAAACTAGTGAACATTTGGAAAAGGAGATGAAGACAAGGAAAAACATAAAATGATTGATTTTTACTAGTAGAATTGTTTAGGTTTTTAATTTTGTCACAGAAAAAGTAAAGGAATTTTTCACAGTCCTCAGTGGAAGGGGTGATTGGTCTAGATGAAGGTTAAAGTAGTTTATTACCACAGAGAACAAAACCCTTGGATAATCATGGCCACTCCTTATTGTTCTGATGGTTGGAGAAAGCCTTATCAGGCATAGTGAGGCCAGTCTTGCGTGCCTCACTTTCTAGGCGTCGGCCAGCTGCTTTCATAGAACATAATACTGAATTGTACCATGGAGCAGAAAGACCTGTTTGTGGTGTAAAGGAGGTTTTTTTTATCTAGTGCTGAATGGAGGGCTGAGATATAGTGGAGAAACTATAGCTGCGTTTACCCAAATTATCAAAGTTCTGCAGCTTTAGTACGCTTCATGGGATTCTGACAATAGCTTGACACGTTGAAATGATTCCACAGACAAAATATCTTCGTTTTTAAAAGCTTTAGTAAGGATTCAAGGTAAAACAATTCACAAAAAAAAGAGAAACAATTCATATAGCAAAGAAAAGAAAAGTGGTTGTTTAAGAAAAATTCTGTTTAAAGTTTATATATCTTGTTTGATTCTTTAAGTTTGCTCATGCAGTTGAACCATTTCTACTGTTTAAAGCTTATATGTCTTGTTTGATTCTTTAAGTTTGCTCATGCAGTTGAACCATTTCTAAACGGTCAGAAGACAGAAAAAGATCAGAAATTAATCCAGCAAGGATAGCGGGACAGAAATTTTTAAGGTTTTTGAAAGATGTTTGGCATTTGCTGTTAAGAGCAGGAAGGGACATTGAGACAGGGAAAAGTACTGTTTGTGGTCAAAGAGGCCCAAATCTGTGCTGCAAGTGCTACCTACAAGTAAGCTACGTATAAAGACCAGATCTAATCTAATCTAATCCAGTGTGGTTAGAAAAATCAGTATGTTGTATGAAACCAAAATAGTCCTGCAGGTATGCTAATTAATTTGTCAGCTTAAATGTACAAATGTCAAAGTACACTTTAATATTACCTACAAGATTAACTGTCTAGAAATTTAAATGAGTCTGTAATTCAGTCAGATCAGATAAAAAAAAACAAACGTATTTTGGAGGGCAATGGAGAACAATAAGTAAGATAAGACCATATTTCATTAATAGTTTAAGAGCCAGACAGTTGAAGGACAATGGACATTCAGTTGGTATTCTTTTAATGTTAAGCTCATACTTAACAATTACAGTGACCCCTTCCCCATGCCATTTCGAGCTATGAGCCGCTGTAAATATAACCAGATGGAATAGTCTAAATTAGTAATGCAAACTCATTTGGTTTTTGCCAAGTTTCAGTTAAATGTAACATACCAAGGTTGCAGCCTAATGAATTCTGACAAAACTCATGCTTTGCCATTGACAGACTTTGTATTAAACAAGGCAGTGTTAGTGTCTAAGAAATTGTTGTACACAGATCCACATCCAGAGCTTATTTTAATGTAGCACAGGTTTGGCACAATGACACCCTTATTCCCAAAACTCTGCGTAAAACAGCAAATTCTAGAGCAAGTGCTGCTGGAGAACTTCCCTGATGCAGCCTGGCAATGGTGACATCCCCATCCACAGTATAAATATTTCAGGCGTCCCACAATACCAATATCTTCTAGGACATTTCAGGCTGAATATTGGCTCTTGACAAATTATTTAATACGCAGTAGATTATTGTGAGAGTATTTCAGAATTGTGGAAAGCCAGTACTTATTTGAGAATAGCAAGCTGACTAAAGCAGAATTGCACAGTGGGGAATGTGAGATGGAGAGACGCAGGTGAATGGGAAAAACAATGCAGGAAGAGTCCAGAAAAGAAACAAACTGATGCCACTGGGGTATTGATCCATTAAAAATGAAGGAGGTAGTATGAGATTCACATGAAGATAATTACCAGAGTTCAGAGTTTCCAGCACACAACCGTAGGTAATCAACAGGTCCAATAGCCCTAATGCTGCTAGCCCCCAAAGAAACTTGATGGCAAAGGGGCAGTGATTCACACAAATGTCATGAAACACCGTATAAAGTACACAAAAAGGCAATTAGAGGGGCCAGCAAGACAAGGCATCCATGAAAGATTGAGCTTGAGCATAAGATCATTTCTCTAGTTGAAGCACATACAGGCAGCACTGGTAGCAATCCAGTATATCAAAGAAAACAGAACATTCCCAAAAGCTAGATCTCAGTGTTGCAAAGAAAAATTTCACAAATCAGGCAGCAGCGGGCATTCGAAAAAATAGTTTCATCCATTGAACCATATGAAGAGTCAAATCAATTGCCCTAGAGGCCACAAAACAAGAAAAGGCATAATGCATAAAAATAAAACCAAATTCAAAGCAAAAAGTACTATTTTGCATCCATGAACAAAACACACAGTAAGAGAAAGTGAATAGTAGTGCAAAAATGCAAGGTTAAATGCAGATTTCAATGAAAAGTGTTATTTACAGAGATGAACCAAGCTTGGGTTAAGTCTTGGTGAGGCAGAAACATTTTGAAATTGTATAATCAAAAGTAGCGATGAATTATACTGGCAGACAGGGATAACGAATCACAAGGCATGAGAAACAGTAGCTGATTGCAAAACACCAGGTAGTGCCAGATGTACTATATGTGTCTAAAATACTACTGTTACGTGCCCCGGAATAAAAATTCTTGGCTGAAGCCAAATTTCAGAAAATGCTGAGCTAAATATTTCTTTTCAGTTTTTATTCTTCATATTTCTTTATACTATTGCCCAAATTAAAACAATATCACTTTTGATTTATGATTTAAAACTTCAAGTTGATGAAAAAACATTCTATTATTGAAGCCAGCCTTTTCAAAGATGACATACAGTATAAAAAAAAATTAATTGAAAATAGATAAATGACTGAATAAATAAAATGTGAGAGGTGTTAGCTTGTCAGTGTGCTTTGTCTAGTCTTTGTCTGGTGTTTAATAAGCTCAACTTATTTAAATACCATTGCTCATTTTATAAAGTAGCTGCACAGATGTCAGAGATTTGGTTTTAATGCATATTCACTTTGGTGTAATACTATATAGGAAAGCATTGCTTTTGCTCAAGAAGAAACGGTATCAGGAGCAGCTTTTGGATAAAACTGAAAACCAGATTGGAAACCTAGAACACATGGTGAGTGAAGAAGTCTCAAATATTATCATGGTTAATTGTCAGTCAGATTATACAAATAACTAAATTAAAAATAAATAAAATGTGCATCTGACAAACTGTAGTTCAGACATAACTGTATACCCACTTTATGTTGGTGATTTTTTTTCCCATTGTAAGATGTTCTGTTATACAGTTTTTAATTAGATTGAAACCCAGATATTCTTGTTTGAAATACTCCACTACTGTGCCCTTCAAAGAGTTGTATCCTCTGTGGGAGTCAAAAAAAATTATAGCAACATATTCTAAAACTCCCCATCCGAAGTCTTGTGGGTTGGTGCCCAATTCAAAAATGACATTTATTATTTAGCTATAGAAAAAAGTTAATGAGGCATGTGGATCATAATCATTTAGGCCTTTTTGACTAGTTATGAGGAATGCACTGAGTATTTTTCCTTTTTTCCTTTAGGTGCAAGAAATAGAATTTGCTCAAATTGAAATGAAAGTTATTGAAGGGTTAAAGATTGGAAATGACTGCCTTAAGAAGATGCATGAGGTATTTTTTTTTTACAGAAGAAACAAGATCCTCATATATGTTTTTATTTTTGATTTTGGAAAAGTATTTGATTATTTGTATTATTTTACACTTCCAAATATTGGGGACTTAATGTGAAACACATATTGTGTAATATTAACTTGTCAGTGGAGTTCTGATTTGTTGTGTGTTGGAGGCTAAGCATACAGCAGATGCTCAACAGACTTCACTTTGAATTGGAGAAGCATTTGGATGTCACAGCTTGTCCTAGCTTTTTTGGCTCTGTGGGGGCACCCAGAGTCTGTCGTATGTGGCTTCAGATGTGGGTTCAACAGAAGCTTTCTATTTATGACGTCTTTATTCTTGAAGCATACTTTTCTTCAGCCTTGACACACTTTTCAGTTCTGAGAGAGATGACATCCTCTGTCTGCGTAGGTGTTTGCAAGATATTCGTCAATCTATCATAGGCCTTTATTAATAATCAAAAGCAAAATCTCCCACTTTTTTGCTACAGATGCTCTATTCTATAAATAAAGCTTCCTTGCATCAGACTCTTAGTGATTACTGTGATGTGCTCTTAATAAAGTCTCCTGTTCCGGTTGTTAGAATTTTTAGAATCTAAACATCACATGTTGGTCTTATGCAGAGGCAAAGTAAGATTGCGGGTGGTGCAATTCTTCCAGCCAAATAAATGCCAAATATTCATGAACATGGTTACCCAGCAGCCATTTTAAATATATGACAAATGTTGCCTTGTCCAAAATCACTTGTAGCAGGTTGCTTTAAATGTATTTACAATATCTGTGATCTGAAATATGAGTAAATACAAAGTAAATTTGTATTCTCCTGTTCCAGTGATCTACTGTATCGGTCATATCAGATAAGAAATGTGCATGGAGGGTCATTAAAACATGTGCACATGAAAGTTTTACAATGACTTTGTTCCCCAGATATAATGTTCATGTGTCAGTGTTTCTGTGCATTCTAATATTTTTGCACTATTGGACATTGGGAGAATAAACTTGGAGTGAGGACATGTAAGCGGTCTGAACTGGTTAGGATCAGCCAAAACGGCAAAATGGAAGTTGTTTGTATATTGCTGTCTGCAGTAATCACATTTTTCACCCTAAATATATACCTAATTGACACTACAGTTTATTTGCAAACATATACCATCTGGTGTTTTACCTTGGTATTTACTCTTATTTAATCAATTGTAAGCTGTCTGTGTAGAAATCACACACAAAAATAACATATACAAGTAAACAGGCAAACACTGTCTACTAGTTTATTTTTCACCCTTAACATTCATTAGCATTAAGTGGCTCCAGTTAAATTATATTTTACTTGGACAAGGACCTAGCAGGCGTAATCAATTTTACAGGAACCATACCTGTTGTTACATTACCTGTGGTAAGTGGTGTTGCAATTCATCAAATGAGATAATATGAAGAGGTTATCAGAGTCCCACCATTTTTATGTTTTTTTTCCCACCAACTTGGACAATTTTTTCGGCTTAAATTTAAACATTATGTACAACTGGCTTGAATTGAGGTGAATGCAGTATGTGATTTGTGCTTGTATAAGGTTTTCCTCAACATATATTTGAGTACCTCAGATTCACTGACGAATACAACAAATAGCAAGGATTCAGTTTCTAAGTAGTGTTCACCATTGACTGTAATTACAATACAAATACTTGTCTTTCTTTAGGTAATGTCTATTGAAGAAGTAGAGCGTATAATGGATGAAACACAGGATGCAATAGAGTATCAAAGGGTAAGGAAAGTAGATCTATTAAATTATCAGTGATATGTAAATGCATCTTACAGTTTTACCTTCTTATGTTACACTTGGAGGACAAGAATGTACACAGGAAACACTTGCATTATACCTTCAGAGAAGAGTGCAGCCTTCATGTGTACCACTATCTCCTAATTTCTTGAACTGTTTTTGGCTAAATGGAAGTGATTTGCAGCCTTCTGCCATGCGCTGGCCTATATCTTGCTGTTTCAAATAGTGTTCTATTTTTCATCTCTCCAGCAAATCGATGAAATGCTTGCAGGATCACTAACTCAAGAAGATGAGGATGCTGTACTTGCAGAACTGGAAGCAATCACTCAGGTGGGTCCTTCAGAATTTTTCAGAATTACTCTTCCAGTAATAAAAGCTAAAGAAAATGTTGTGTGATTATTCCATAGTTAACTTTTCATAAAATCCAGTAAACTTAATAAAACTGATATGTTCATTTTTTGTGTAGGTGTAGAACACTTTCTCATCCTGCCTTTGTTCTTTATGGTGTAATCCCAACCACCCCCCATGTTATAATCAGAAAGGGTGAAAAACATTTACATCTAATCATTCACTTTAACTGATTTAATGGTGGATAGACGTGTCTTGGTTTAGTTTATGACAATTTCTCCAACAATTTTCTGAACCAAGACTTACTAATGGATCAGTCAATTTTTATTTTGTAACATTCCATTTATATAATTTTAGTGATAGTATAATTTTACTGGATTCAGTTTCTTGAGTGAAGGTTGTGTTCCACTTTTAAATGTGTAAAAAAGGTGTATAATGTTTCATATACAGTTATGCACCAATTTTTGGCTGATTTGAGTTGAGACGATTCATAGTTACTGCCGAGGGCCATAGGAAACCAATACTGTAATAATATTCTAGAAATTGCCAAAACCAGATACAGTAATAAATCTTTTTTTGTTATTATTATATCACAGGCTCTTCTGTTTTCTGATTCTTGGAGGGCCCAATAAAGTTTGTTTTCATCGGTTTGCCATATGTGGATAAATATTTATGCTGTTGGCCCGCACCACGTTAGTGTTTGTCAAGCTTTATGGTCCTGCAACACAGTTTTGCTTTTTTATATTAATTGACAACCCACTAACAGCTTTGGCAAACCACCCCCTTGGTGAAACAAGCTCACTTACAAATGGGGAAACATTGTGCAATGCTGCTGATCACTTAGGTGAGCCACCACCACCCGCTAGCGAACCAACAATGGCAAATGCAACCCAATGGCAGCAGTCCAGGCTGCGACTGTGGTTGAGAAACACTGGCTTAGGCAACCTACTCAGAAACCAACAACAGCAGCCTGCAAGCCAGTGGTTGAGAAACACTGCCTTACATGGACTTGGTGTCATGTCACCAAGAATTTAATATGCACTACTCCGTACTGGCAGTTAAAATATGCCTACCAAATCCCAATCACCAGTACACTTTGTAACCAACATATTGCCAATTTGACATACGGCTAAATGGAGCCACAAGTCTCACATGACTGTATTTGCTTTTCACCCAATTTCAGGTGAATTTGTTGTAGGGCTAATTTGTGAATATGTACACACAATTACAAAAATTATAAATGTTAAGATTCACAATAATTTATGTAATATTTTTGCTTAAGATGTTTTAGTTGTTAAACTGTTAAAAAAAACTTAAAATCAACAAAGTCACAAAACATGAATTCATCACTCTACAATAGATTGAGACAGTAACCTGCAAGACATTTTTTATATTGTAAATGACGTTCTCCTTTTACTTTTATCAGTACTACATTTTATTAGCATTGTAGGAATCACAAAAATCTAGTAAAGCAAGCATATTTACACAAACATCACATTTTAGTTTTTATAAGCAAGATTTTTGAGGTACTAGCATTGTTCGACAGATTGTTTTGTTTAATGTAATAAGTAAATGGCAAATTTGATAAATTGAGGGGATTGATTTAAGGCATTAAAACTGAGTGAAATCAATTTTAGAGTGTCATGGGAACAGCTGGCTATACAAATGATAATAGAACAGATTGTGTGTCTGTCAAACCTTTAACAGTTAACTGGCTTGCTTTCTTCTGACAGGGAGAAGAAGAAGAACTCCCAGATGTTTCCACAGAATCCCTTCCAGAAGTACCAGAAGATGAGCCAGGTATGCACAGAAATAACATGACAAATGGAAAGGGCTTACTTTTATGTGGTAGTTAACCTTACAGCCCATCATATATAATAAAAATAATAACAACAGCAATATCAAACCCTCTTAACCCAACTCAGAGTTGTGGAGAGCCAGAGTCTATTCAATCAAGGCTGAGTGCAAGATAGAAAAATGCTCCTGGACAAAGTGCCAGTCATTGTAAGGCCACCAGCAAGGCAGAGAACGGCTCTGGACAGGGTGCCAGTCATTGTAGGACCCAATCTCTCCCACACACACACCCTCACAAAAGGCAGTTTAGAATCACCAATAATAATACTGATAATAAATTTCATGATTATTATTTTGCTATAGCTCAACATATTTGGACTGTAAAAGAATATTTCAAACTTTAAAAAATAATTGAGGTGTTTTGTAGTAAATTGCCCAATGATGGGGTTTAATTGATTTACAGTTTAATGTTTTCTGGATTTAATGACAGTGAAAATGAAAAATGTGTGGGTGTCAAAGAGATGACAGTGCTGAGACAATGTGCCCATCCTCCCGCAGTACAGTTAGTATATACTTCCATCTGTGTCACTGTGTGATTTTTTTTTTTTTTTTGATCTCTGCCACTATAATTGTGAGACAGTGAAGCATACTGATATGATGCAACTCCCTTCTGCTTTGATTCTTTGAGGCTTTCAGATCTTCCTCTTGGTATCAATTTGCACCTGAGATGTGAATAATATTTGGCAAGCTTTGTCAGACTGAATGCCTGTTCTTGGCAAAGGTTTAATGTTTTTACAAACAGGAATACTGTTTGTGAGTTTGAAAAAAGCAATCCAGATGTATATTAAAATATTAACAATAAGGAGAACAAAAAAACTATGTGGCTACAAAAGAAAGAATGCAAGGTTGGGTATGGCATAGCAAAATGAAAGAGTGGAGTTGCGGGGGTGTAGAGTGATGAAGTGGGAGGCTGGTTGTGAGCATGTGATGCTTATGAGCCGGGCATCACAAAGGCAAGGTGCCCTGGCAACAGTTAGTCATCCATGCATGACTGGTACTATACTGACTGTGAATGCAATCTCTGGCATCATTAAAACAGACAACATTCTCTGATATGATGTGACCATACCCCTCTAACAGTATAGCAGTTCTTTACTTATTTTAACTTGTGTATGCCCTCTGATGGAAGATCAACAGTTCTACTGAAAAAGAAGAATTGAAGTAATGTCACTTCACAGTACAATCAAAAAAGTGGAAAATGTAGTAATGAGATCAGGTTAACTTGACCATTTAGATTTTCAAGAAAAACGCCATTTTTCAGTGAAATGGATAATAAGGAAAATGTTTTTGGGTGGGGAAAACATTTTTAAAGAAACAATTTGATTTTGTTCTAAGTTATTACTAGCAAAAGCAGTCAACGCAAATGATAAATACCTAATGAATATAGATTATCAGTGTTAACTGAAATGTATTTAAATTTATTTAACTAACTTTTTTTTCTTTCAGAAAAGAAGCCTGTCAAACTCAAGCCAAAACCAGAGCTAGTGGCAGCTTCATAGCTCAAGACTGTGTTTTTTCAATCCTGCCCATCTCTGTCTCTCCAATTTGGTTCATCTTGATTTCTTTTAAGTCCTGCTGAATGAAAATTTCTTATTTTACCCAATGTTTCTATAGACTTACACCTCCCTTCCGATTCTCCTGGAGACCTATAGAGCATCATAGACATCTTGGAGGCTTAAGTACAGGGAAAGAATTTCATTATTTAAAAAAAAAACAACTTCTATTTCTCCTTAATATGCAAACTTAGCAAGTGATTTTTTAAGTTTTATTTTTCATTTCAGTTTGATATTGCTCCCTGAGGGTGTTTTTTTCTTTAATATTATTCTTATGCTATTGTGCTTCACTCTTAAGTGTTGGTGAAGCCAAAGATGCAATTAATGAGAACTACTTTTAATCAATATATTAAAACCACTACAGTATTCAGTACCTGTTGACTACATGGTCATATTCCTCAGATGTTTAGTTTATACCCTTGAGACTGACAGGATGCCTGACTAAGCATATTTGCTGCTTTTGTGTAAGAGCATATTATATAATGACAAATAGTGACACACAACACCATATTCAAGCAGTGCATGTTCGGAGAATATTGCTTTAAAAGGTGAAAGTGGCACACCTTGTTTTGAAAAGGATACGGTATCATTCAGATAGAAATAGTTTTAACAGTAGATCATGAATCAACAGTGAGATGTTTTTGATCTGGAAAAAAAAATAAACTATTGGGATTACTTTTTAGAGAATATCTGCTCCTAAGGGAGAACTTTCACAGGAACAGTGACCATGTTGTCCAGTTTTTATTTTGTTAATAATACAGGAGACACATATGGTTATGTGTTAATCCCAGTTTTGCCATGTGCGATAACTGCAGTTGTGTTGTTTAATTATCAGTTTATCTACAGGTCTAGCATGGAATAGTACTCTTGCTGAAAGGTGCAAAGTAATAAAACAGTTTTCAAAAGCAAAGAACAAATGAGTAAATTTCTCATCATCTGTGCCTTTAAGACCAATTGAATACTTGCCTGTTTTAGTCAACATTAGTTAATGCTTATCCTGATAGTATATCATTGGTTGAGTTAGGTTTGTTTTTTTTATGTATAAATTTTCTGGTATGCTGAAATAATCATTACTTATTAAGTACATTGTCTCTAGACTTAATTTTCATTTTCACGTCATAAATTAAGAATAATGTAAATGTCAGTAGATGAGAAAGACACACTTCTTAGAGTTTTGCTATTTTATTTTCAGTCTGTCCAGTTGAAGAATAATGTATTAAAAACTTTTATATCTTGCCCCTGAATTATTTACATTTGTTAGATTTTGAATGCTCATTATATTTATACTGAAGACTCTGCAGTCTTAAATCTGCTATCAGCAGTCATGGGCTGTTCTTCATTATCAGACCAGTGCCAGAAGTGATGATTGTGGCTATATCTTTCCTGTACTTCCACATCACTAATCAAATAATCCTGACAGAAATACCCTTTTCTTTCTTATGGATATTCAGTGTTAAATGAGATTTTGATTTTTAATCAATTCCCAGACTCCTCTTATCAAGCCTGCAATGTTTGTTGTTGAATAAAAGGCAGTATCCTTTTTGTTTATTCATAAATCTTGCTGCTTAAAGAAAAAACATTAAAAATACTGAAAACTGTCTGGCTTTCCTTTTATCACATGGTTATAAGTGAAACTTGTGAGAATAGATTCTTTGTCTCCAAACTTTACCTCAACCTCAGGCATTAGTCTCAAGAAATGTCTGAATTAACATTTCTTTTGTGCAATTTTAGACTGCTCATTGAAGCAAACAGGATTTTTCACAAAGTTTTTACTTTTGGATCATTTGGCATACCACAAAATAAGACTTGTCGCACATTATGTGCATCTGTAGTCTACTTTCCTTAAAGTTTTTTTTTTTTTAATTATTTATTGATAACATTTTTTATCTGGTGTCCCTTTTGTATTTTGAGGTCCCCTAATCAGTACTGTAATATATTAAATCTCATTTTGAATACTGTACACCTTTATTAAACCAGTAAAAATTATGATTTATAAGAGACACTCTGGAAAATAAATATTAAGGCTTTTGGTATGCAGAAAAAATAAACTATTTAATAATTATTTCTGAGAATTTTGCTTGTTTGTTTATTAAAACCAGTATTCAACTTTAATAGAAAGTTGTTTCATTTGAATCATTTTAAGATAATATTCTATGATAAAGCTAATAAGAGTCATCAGAAGAAAAAAAAAATTAATTGTATTCTTTTAAAGTGGTTTGTCTAGCTATTGGTCTTGAATTACGACTCCCCATTAATACATTATGGATTAGCACATGGTCTATGATTCTGCTATACTACTAATTACATCTGGAATTGCTGCAGTTTTGTTTTTCTTCACAATAGGCTCATCCAGTTAAAAATGGCAAAAATAAAATATTTAAGATGGTAAATACAAGTGATTGTTCATGGACCATGTTGCTATGGTCTCTCATTCTTGTAGATTCATTCTATGCAATGTCCGAAACAGTTTGATCTTACAGATAGAATATGCAGCACAACTTCATTTCCAGACCTGGGGCCTCATGCATAACGCCGTGCGTAGAATTTGCACTATAACATGGCGTAAGCACAAAAGCAGAAATGTGCTTAGGCACAGAAAAATCCAGATGCAGGAATCTGTGCGTACCCAAACTTCCACGTTCTTCCGCTACATAAATCCCGATCCGCGTGAAAAGTAACGCTCGTGCACACGCCTGCTGTCCCGTCCCAACTCCTCCCAGAATTACGCCTCTTTGAATATGCAAAGCAATATAAATAGCCCTTAAGCTCAGCGTTCTGTGAAAAGGCAATGGCAAAAGTACAAGGAAAAATAGAAGAATTCCAGCAAATACCAAGTGGAGGCAAAGAAAAACATACTATTTGTTGGTTTAAACAGTTATATAAGCAACAAAAGGAGTGACATAGCATGTCGGAGAAACTCGAAAGCTCAAGTTCACAAAGTTGCACAGTGCCCGAAATAAAAAAGAAGTTGTCACATATCAAAGTAGGCGTGAAAAGGCGACTCGTAGCCCACCGTCTGAGTGTCATATGAAAGCTTATTAGGGTACAGTGGAAAAACAAAAGGCACACAGTGTGAAAAAAGCATGAAATGTCAACTTTAATCTCGAAATTTCCACTTTAATCATGTTTATTTTGTCATTAAAGTAGAACATCATAAACTTCATCCTAAAATGGTTTAATTTACTAGTTTCTCAAATCCCATCGTAACTAAAGTAGCACGTTAAATGCTTTGTTTTGTATTTGATCTTATATGTGCCTGAATCACTACGTACTCTTCCTCCGACAGGACACAGAATCCATTACATTCGTAATATTACAGCTCTCTGAATAATTAAAATACTGAGAAGTATACGTGATATCATTTTCATGATAATACGAGTTAAAGCATGTTATTAAACATGGGAACATGATGGCGCAGTGATTGTTCATGTCTTACGCAAGATGCTTGCTGCGCCATGCACGACCTTCGATGAAATGCTTTATTACAGAAGTACTGTCTTTTTCAAACGTACTAACCCCCAATTCCTGTCCTTACTTTTCTTTCTCCAAATACCCAATCGCCACACAATCAGCTCTGTAATAGAAGTTAAGCCATCTGTAAGCTTAGAACGCCGATTCTTCAAAACTTTTAAGGAACATCGAAATATGTTCGTAATGTTTAATTATTCTATCCATCTATCCTTCCAGTGTCGCGCCAGCCACAGCATGAATACAGCGCGAGGCAGGAACAAACCGTGAACGAAGCTCAAGCTCGCTATCGCTGCGGCACCGTGTAGTTAAAGTTTTATCTGTATAATATAATCAACATATTTTGCTGCATTTCATCTTAAAAATGATATCGTCATCATATGTAAATACGCACTTTATAAAGTGGCTCAGGTTGTGCAATATTATAACTATCATAAGTACAATTACCTCACGGTAACTTGCAAGTACAAACAGTTCTACAAGGAGCACTTGATGGACTGATTGAGTGCGTGTATAGTTCTTGGGATGAAACTGTTTGTGAACTGTGAGGTCCGAACAGGAAAGGCTCTGAAGAGTTGGTCGAATGAGAGCAGTTCAAATAGCGAATGGCTGAGGCAGCGAGTGCTTGATGCTGTATACCGATAATTCTCTTTCCTATCGCTGTAGATCTGTGATTCACACTCAGAAACAGTGATATAAATACTCCAAGTGGTGCAGTAAGAATAATATGGAAAAAGATGATCCACTGTGGCAACCTCTAACGGGAACAGCTGATAGAAGAAGAAGAAGGTGCAGTGAGAGTAACAACGCAAAAGCAATTATGGTATGTACAATAGAATAGTTTGACCATTCTGTGGACCGTTATATTGTTACAGGTTAATTACAATCAGATTCATTACACTAATAAACAATATGCGGTTAGTTTCAGTGTATTTATAAAGCCACATCAGGGATGCGGATCTAAAAATGAAAGGGTAATCACACAGGAACAGTAGCACTGCTTTGAGAACTTGTGTACGACAGGGTATGAGCTACCGTGGAAATGTGCGTGGCTTTACGCCAAGTTTAGGTTTTAGACATCGCAATTTGAACGTCGAAACGTTCTTATGCAACATTTCTGTGCGTATGCACCGTTTATACATGAGGCCCCTGGTCTTGTCACGTGTGTGCTACTGCATCTCTTTACTGGCAGGTGCACCAGCATGTGTCACTGCAGACAATTCAGAATACAGCAGCACGTCTGGTGTTCAACCAGCTGAGGTGGACATAAGCCATTCCTCTTTTCAGATCACTACTTAGGCTTCCTGTAGCAACACATATTAAGATCAAATCCATGATGCTTGCCCACAAAACAGTCAATAGGTCCACACCTACAGTGCAGCCGAAAAGTATTCACAGCGCATCACTTTTTCCACATTTTGTTATGTTACAGCCTTATTCCAAAATGAATTAAATTCATTTTTTTCCTCAGAATTCTACACACAACACCCCATAATGACAATGTGAAAAAAGTTTACTTGAGGTTTTTGCAAATTTATTAAAAATAAAAAAACTGAGAAATCACATGTACATAAGTATTCACAGCCTTTGCTCAATACTTTGTCGATGCACCTTTGGCAGCAATTACAGCCTCAAGTCTTTTTGAATATGATGCCACAAGCTTGGCACACCTATCCTTGGCCAGTTTCGCCAATTTCTCTTTGCATCACCTCTCAAGGATGGGGAGCGTCGGTGCACAGCCATTTTAAGATCTCTCCAGAGATGTTCAATCGGATTCAAGTCTGGGCTCTGGCTGGGCCACTCAAGGACATTCAAAGAGTTGTCCTGAAGCCACTCCTTTGATATTTTGGCTGTGTGCTTAGGGTCGTTGTCCTGCTGAAAGATGAACTGTCGCCCCAGTCTGAGGTCAAGAGCGCTCTGGAGTAGGTTTTCATCCAGGATGTCTCTGTACATTGCTGCAGTCATCCATCCATCCATCCATTTTCCAACCCAGTGAATCCGAACACGGGGGTCTGCTGGAGCCAATCCCAGCCAACACAGGGCACAAGGCAGGAATCAATCCCGGCACCAAGCACACACTAGGGCCAATTTAGAATCGCCAATCCGCCTAACCTGCATGTCTTTGGACTGTGGGAGGAAACCGGAGCACCCGGAGGAAACCCACGCAGACATGGGGAGAACATGCAAACTCCACGCAGGGAGGACCCGGGAAGTGAACCCGGGTCTCCTTACTGCGAGGCAGCAGCGCTACCACTGCACCACTGTGCCGCCCTTGCTGCAGTCATCTTTCCCTTTATCCTGACTAGTCTCCCAGTCCCTGCCGCTGAAAAACATCCCCACAGCATGATGCTGCCACCATCATGCTTCACTGTAGGGATGGTATTGGCCTGGTGATGAGCGGTGCCTGGTTTCCTCCAAACGTGACGCCTGGCATTCACACCAAACAGTTCAATCTTTGTCTCATCAGACCAGAGAATTTTCTTTCTCATGGTCTGAGAGTCCTTCAGGTGCCTTTTGGCAAACTCCAGGCGGGCTGCCATGTGCCTTTTACTAAGGAGTGGCTTCCGTCTGGCCTCTCTACCATGCAGGCCTGATTGGTGGATTGCTGCAGAGATGGTTGTCCTTCTGGAAGGTTCTCCTCTCTCCACAGAGGACCTCTGGAGCTCTGACAGAGTGACCATCGGGTTCTTGGTCACCTCCCTGACTAAGGCCCTTCTCCCCCGATCGCTCAGTTTAGATAGCCGGCCAGCTCTAGGAAGAGTCCTGGTGGTTTCGAACTTCTTCCACTTACGGATGATGGAGGCCACTGTGCTTCAAAGCAGCAGAAATTTTTCTGTATCCTTCCTCAGATTTGTGCCTCGAGACAATCCTGTCTTGGAGGTCTACAGACAATTCCTTTGACTTCATGCTTGGTTTGTGCTCTGACATGAACTGTCAACTGTGGGACCTTATATAGACAGGTGTGTGACTTTCCAAATCATGTCCAACCAACTGAATTTACCACAATTAATTAATTAATTAATCCAATTAAGCTGCAGAAACATCTGAAGGATGATCAGGGGAAACAGGATGCACCTGAGCTCAATAAGCTTCATGGCAAAGGCTGTGAATACTTATGTACATGTGCTTTCTCATTTTTTTTATTTTTAATAAATTTGCAAATATCTCAAGCAAACTTTTTCACGTTATCATTATGGGGTGTTGTGTGTAGAATTCTGAGGAAAAAATGAATTTAATCCATTAATTCCAATTTTGGAATAAGGCTGTAACATAACAAAATGTGGAAAAAGTGATGCGCTGTGAATACTTTCCGGATGCACTGTATACTGATTCATGGAGATTCTTGTGAAGTCCTATGCTCCTTTTCTACCACTCAGCTCTGCTGATGAATTCTGTCTAGTGATGCCACCACTGCATGGCTTCATGTTTCAGTCCAGACTCTTTTCACAAGTAGCTCGTAGCTGGTGGAACAAGCTGCCTACCTAAAATTGAAACTCGTGACTCCCTCAAATATGTTTAAGAAGCGTTTGAAGACTCTCTTGTTCTATGAATTTCTGTCTTATTTCTATTTTTGTCTCTATTAGCTGTTAGTCTTATGTAACTCTTGTGTTTTGTTCTGAACACTTCACTCGTGATGATCATTTTTGTACCATTTTTTCCTATAACACGTGTTCCTTAACAGACACCCAGACTGTTGTTTGCTCCATTATGTTGACCCCTTTTTAGGTCGCTTTGGACAAAAGTATCTGCTAAGTAAATTAGTGGTAATGCAGATGAGGTTTTCATAATACTTTCTAGATAATTCTACATAAATGCCTCCAGTGTGTATTAAGTAAACTATAGTATTAAAAAACTTCTTTGATATAAATAGCTTTAATGGAAAGATTGGTAGTTAAAAAATCAAACAATAAGGGTCTATGTACAATAAACATACTGCTGGATGGATAGTAGAAACAGATAATATGGCATCTATAAGGGTCATCTTGCACAATAGAAGAAACATATTTACCAATACTGCGGTGGGTTGGCACCCTGCCCGGGATTGGTTCCTGCCTTGTGCCCTGTGTTGGCTGGGATTGGCTCCAGCAGACCCCCGTGACCCTGTGTTCGGATTCAGCGGGTTGGAAAATAGATGGATGGATATTTACCAATAAGATTACATAGGGTCTACTGATGCCCACAGGAGGGCAGCTTTGTACTCCTGCAGGAGCAGATGATGTACTCTTTCTTTGTAATACTGTCTGAGCAGCTTTTGTAGAGGTTATTTTAAAACTGATCAGGTTAATCGAGGCCATAAGGGCTGTACATAAGTGAACGTGGACAGTTGATTTGGTTCTTAAAAGATGCCAAATTTTTTGTGATTTAGCAAAGTAATTGGGTAATTAATTTTTGCATCCAAAACACTAACACATTGAACACATGTAAAGAAGTATTTTATGTGTCTTAAACCCCACTATTGGAGGGCCACCAGACATTTTAATAAAAACATTTGCAATTTTAAAATGAGGCATCTTGTTTCTCTAATACTTTAATTAGATGTGGGCAAGCAGCCACTAAATGTTTAATTTTACCACATGTGTGTTCTTTCTCATCAATTTCACTATTTTCTTCCTTGCTGCTGGTCTATACAAATCATACAAACTAGCTAATAAAGCATTTTTGCCTGAACCACTTTTATACATCCATCCATCCGTCAGCTCTTTCTTGAGGAGGGTGTTCAGGCAGCTGGAGCCTACCCTGACAAGCACAGCATGACTTTGGACTGTGGGAGGAAGCCAGAGCACCCAGAGGAAATCCATGGGGAGAACATGCCAACTCTTTGCAGGGAGGATCTAGAACATGACCCCAGCCTCCTTGTTGCAAACACTACCACTGCACCGCTATGTTGCCTCCACTTCTTTTATGAGCTAACCTTATAGAACTATTTCTGCATTAAAAAAAAAAAAGTTCTCTCTAATCATAATGTAGGGCATTATGCAAGGCCAGTTAAAATGTCAGAAACAAAGATGAATATTTAAGAATTCGCTTCAATGTAAAATGAGAAACAAGGCATAAATACAAGTAAGCAAGTAATTTAAAGGCATTAAAAAAATCTGTTTTGAGACTATAGACAGACTACAGCCTTCAGGGTGTTGAATATTAATATGAAACCGAGCAACTGTGTTCAGAAATTGTGGAACAAGACACTAAATAGAACAAAGAATTTCAATTATATGGTAGGATATGCCTCTGGTGACATGCTCAACTGAAACAAAAAACAGCCACAAGGACAATCCAGGTAAAGAATTAGACATATCCACTTAGACTGACAGGTACTGGCTAAACATTTTACAACAATAAATGTAACTCTGACATATGTTTTGTGCTTAGGCCTCTTTAATATTTGCTGAAAGTATTTAGTTGAAATCTTCATTTTTTTTTAAATTTGAATACAGAATACTGCAGTTGAAAGCTCCAACTGGAAGATTCACGTTTTCCACAAGGTGGCAACGGAGTTTAATCAGAGCAGATGTATTTATGATCCGTTGCCATGCTTCTGTAACCATGGCGTGAGTCACTTATTAATTGTGAAATCCTATGTTGGGTAAAATTATAATTTATCCCAAGTATAAAAAAAGTCTTCCTTCAGTTCCAGTCTCACATCGGAAATTCTGACAGGTGGGAGACAGATAAAGCCCTGGGGCAGCACACTCTCCCGATTGGTCCCATTTTAATTGCTTCCATACCATGTCTCAGAGGTGATGTTTGGACATGTATTTTATTTTGATTTCAATGACTGATTCTTTGCACTTGCCTCGTGTTTAAAAATCAGCTTTGCATTTTGTATAGCGAGTAAAGGGGGTTGGTGAGGAGTGCTCTCTTGCACATCTGGTTTGGTCACTATTTTTCATTTCTTCCTGAACGACTTGCAAATTCTGCAAAGGCCCATGTGGGTGTGAGGTAGGCCTCAGGCTAGGGTGTAAATTAGGAATATAGTGCTTGTCAGCTAACAGGTGAGGGTTATTTTCCTTTGTGAGTCTTTATACTGTAAATAATGTGTCAGTAGGCAAAATCAAAACTAAACTAAGGGAGTGACATGGTTTACTTCTGCAAATTATAAACACTGGGAATACTTCCAGTAGGTGCTTCTCCTGTTTAAACAACAGAAAGGCTGAAAATGTCCTCTTTCTGCTCACCTGACTTGGCACTCCTGTTCCTCTACCCCCTCCTACCTTCCACCCAAATTGCCATCTATTTCAGCAATGTCATTCTTTGGCATTTTGCTCCACAGCCAAGTAATGGCTTTAAAAACAGTGTGGCCTAATTGCCAGAGCTTTGGACCTTAAACCTCAAAGGTGTTTGTTTAATCCCCATGTCTGAATTACTATAGGACCTTGAGCAAGTCTTTTAACATCCCAGTGCACCACAGTTGTATATCATCCAGATACTGAAAGCCTCCTTTCGTAAAGGCTACTGCTTAATCAAAAAATAATAGCAATGATCTCTCCAAGGCAGGACTGTTGGTGCAGTGGTTAGTTCTGCTGCATCATTGACACAGCAACAAGGCTGAAGTAGTTATTGAGTTACTAGAGTCAGAGCTGTTAAAATTTACCGATTCTGACTAAATTTAAATTCCATCCATCCATTATCCAACCCGCTGAATCCGAACACAGGGTCACGGGGGCTGCTGGAGCCAATCCCAGCCAACACAGGGCACAAGGCAGGAACCAATCCCGGGCAGGGTGCCAACCCACCGCAGGACACACACAAACACACCCACACACCAAGCACACACTAGGGCCAATTTAGAATCGCCAATCCACCTAACCTGCATGTCTTTGGACTGTGGGAGGAAACCCACGCAGACACGGGGAGAACATGCAAAGCCAATTTAGAATCGCCAATCCACCTAACCTGCATGTCTTTGGACTGTGGGAGGAAACCAGAGCGCCCGGAGGAAACCCACGGGGAGAACATGCAAACTCCACGCAGGGAGGACCCGGGAAGCGAACCCAGGTCCCCAGGTCTCCCAACTACGA
Organism: Erpetoichthys calabaricus; assembly: GCF_900747795.2. Taxonomy (NCBI): domain Eukaryota; kingdom Metazoa; phylum Chordata; class Cladistia; order Polypteriformes; family Polypteridae; genus Erpetoichthys; species Erpetoichthys calabaricus. The sequence continues at coordinate 15,256,649 of NC_041407.2, forward strand.
GGCAGCAGCACTACCCACTGCGCCACCGTGCCGCCCCTAAATTTAAATTGTAATATATTTCAATTTCCAATTTAACATACTAATTTGATTATTTTTTCTTCCAGCCTTATGTTAAAAATATGGCATCTTTTTTCATTTTTTTATCAGTTTTGTCTTTTAGTGCAACTCAATGTTTATAATGCCTTTAATAAGTAACATAAAAGACATCAACGGTATTTTTTTTTTTGTTCTTTATTTCGCCTTATACAATTTCTTGTATTAGGAATTTGTTAGTTTTCGCATACCCCTTGGGGTCAAAGCACAGGGTCAGCCATTGTACAGCGCCCCTGGAGCAATTTCAAGTTAAGGGTCTTGCTCAAGGACCCAGCAGAGTAGGATCTCTTTTGGCAGTGATGGGGATTTTAACCGGCAACCTTCTGGATACCAGCACAGATCCTTAGCCTCAGAGCCACCACTCTGCCCATTACTATAAGCCCAAACTTTAATTATATTAATTCTTTACATTTATATGCCGCTTTTCATAGGGAGTTGGGGGTACTTTTTACCACCACTAATGTGTAGCACTTATATGGATGATGCAATGGCAGCCATTTTTTTTGCCAGTACACTCACCACACATGAGCTATTAGGTGGTGCAGGGCTGAGAGAGAGATATAGCCAGTGAAAGACAGGGGACGATTAGTGGGCAATGATGACTAGGCTTCACAGTGTAATTTATATAGGACATCAGGATAAACCTTGTGCTTTATGAAGGATGCCCAGGGATGTTTTATGACCACAGAGTGTCAAGACCTCGGTTTTAAGTCTCATCCAAAGGACAGCACCTGTAGAATTGGGATCCACATTCAGACATTAGGGTAAGCACCCCCTGCTGGCGTCACCAACCCCTCTTCCAGCAGCAACCCAAGCTTTTCCTAGATGGTGTCCCATGCAAGTTCTGGCCGGGCCAAACATGTTTAACTTCAGGTGGATGATCTTTTGAAGTGAATGTGGTATGGCTGCTGGCCAACAGGTTAGGGTGATTAAAAAAGTAGTCCGATGATTCACACTGGCCATAATGAATCAACATAGTAAATATATTAAACTAATTACAACTAGAGGAGTCAAAGGTGTTGTGTGCTGACTCCACAGCCCTGCCCAGCCAATTTATTTGACTGCTGCCCCTGGACTTTGCCTATGTGGAGTTTTGTTCTCACAATTGGCACCATTGGTGTGTGGGCCCAATGATGGATTTGTACCATATGCAGCGTTTTTGTTCACCTTGTACTCAATACTGAAAGAAGGAACTCTTTGCCCCACAACCTTGTATTAGATTAAGTGACTTTAAAAATGTTACGTATATGTGGCTGCCACGATTATCTAAAGAGATATACAATTTTGTTGGTTAGGAAGTACAAAATACAAATGCAGGGGGCTGTGAAGTGTCTTAAATTAAGGTTTTTGCCGGTCATCATTGATGGCACAAGTGTTAAATGATGAACTGTAATCTATAAACAGGGCTCTGGCATAGCAGTTTTTATTATCCGTTGACAGAAGTATGAAGTGCAAAGGACAAGGCATCCTCTGTGATACGGTTATGACTATATGCAAACTGTTATGAAATTGTATTTGTTCTTAATGTTTTTTTTCCAGCTAATCTTTGTTAAAACATATCAAATAAAAAAAAATACCAATGTTAAAATTAAATTCTCCTACAGTGCCATCTTGTTTTGCCTGCAGTTCCTCTTGTTGAGACTGATTTTTTTGAAAGTTGCAATGAAATTGTTAGAAAGGATGGCCAGGAGAGCACAACACATAATACGATTGACCAAATGTTAAAAAAAAGGCCAAAGTCATGCACTTACTAGTTCGTCCTTGTGGACAGAGCCCCAAACCCCTAGACTTAATTTCTTCGCATTATACTTGATTACTGGCTAAAAAACCTTTTTCCTCTCCTTTTTGACCTCAATCTTTGGTTTGTATTTTTAACTCAGTCTACATACCTTTCCTGGTTTTTGACGGTCTTCTTATACCACCAAAGATTTTAGGTTCACATCCTGAACCCATGTTTCTTAATTCTTGATCTCATATTTTTATCTTGGCTAGTTTAGATGTTTGTCTCCTTTCTCCCAATTCCATTATACATTCAGAATACTGGCATTTAGTGCCCTCATTAATTACTAGTAATGCATGGTATACTGGCACTAAAAATTAATGAACTACCCAGTTTTTAAAACTGTACTTATACCAGCATTATGCTAAATTCAGTACTAGCAAGTAATGGATGCAAAATGGTACCTCACCCCATAACCCCATGCCACATACTATCCAAATCAATACTTGAATATTAATGTGCCTGAACCTCAAAAGGGAGATCCCTCCTCTCCCCACAATAATGTGTCTATCAGTAGTCTTGAGGACAAAAATTTGGCATGTGGCAGAGGCAGGGTGTGCGTGTGTATGTCTGCACATGTGTGGCCCTGGGGGATCTAATGAAAGGTGGTAGTGGTACAAAGTCAAAATTTTAGTATCAATCCAACACTAGTCCCTACAAACTGGACAGAATCAGGAGTATCTGGAATATTCTGTTTAATGTGTCCCACTACTAGTCTCTTAAAGCACTCTGTCACAATTTCCAGGGAGTGACACTGATCTATCATCATTCAGGTAGTCCACTTTGGATTTCTTATAACCACAGGGATAAGTGTGGGCCTTTTGAAACAGACTGGGACCTCAGATTCTCTTACCGAAATATTACAATTTCCAAAGTATCAGGAGCTTACTAGATTTTGACAGCAAATTAAATTTGCTGCCCGACAGCCCCAGTGGCTGCACAAATGTTTTCCAGGTATGGTGAATCCAGCTTTAGTATTAGGCCATGTTTTTCCTTAATCATAATAAGACACACAAGCCTCATTTTTGTTTGTGTGATCCAATACACATACTTTATTTCTTGTAGTTATATTGCTTGCATTGTACTTTCAGCTGAGCACTTTTAAGTAGTAAGCTCTTATCAGACAAGATGAGCCCACAGGGATGTCACGCTACACAGATGAAGTTTATTGGAAATGCTGTAACTGTCCATGACTCTAAGATTATGTAAATGAAAGCTACAACTGAAAATCTCTGGTAAATTCTTGAAGTGTATGTAAGTGTCCTTAAGGCAATGAAATAGTTAATTATGACCTACACTATCAAATTTGTGACGCTGTCGGCTGTTTACAGTTATAAAAATGATCAAGGTCTTTCTGAATTTTGTTTGCTGCCTCCATAGTATTAGCACCTCTTCATACTAGTTTTTAAACAACTCCAATTAACCATAAAGTGGTTAAGACTTTGGAATTCAAATTCTGAGGTTGTGGTTTCAAATCCTGCTACTAACAATGTACTATAACCATGAGCAAGTAAGTATACCTGCCTGTGGTCTAACTGGAAAAACAAAATGAAATGTAATAAATAATAATAATTTTTGCATTTATATAGTGCTTTTCTCATTACTCAAAGCGCTCAGCAATTGCAGGTTAAGGGCCTTTCTCAAGGGCCCAACAGAGCAGAGTCCCTATTGGCATTTACGGGATTTGAACCGGCAACCTTCCGATTGCCAGTGCAGATCCTTAGCCACAGAACCACCACTCCGCCAATGTAACTAATTGCATCTCAAATGTTGTAAGTCACCTTGAATAATGGCTTCAGCCGAATAAGGAAATAATAAATAAATTTCACAAGTTTACTGACTGAAATTAATGTCATTAATATAAATGGCTCTGGAGGAACTTACACCACTCTGCTACCATTGTTCCAGTGCCACCAGGAACTAGGTGTGTATTTATCATTTTTTTTTTCCTTTTTAAATGTTTGAGCATCAATTGAGCCCTTTTCTGTTACGATTGCTGCAGCAGCACAAAATACCCCTCACAAAACAAACCTCACCCCAAGGCAAACCTGAACCCAGGAAAACAGGAGGCTTAAACCCTGGCTAGGTTTTAGAAGGGAGGTCAGGCTTTTAAAGTCAAAAAAATAGCAAAAAAATGTCTCATAGGCTTGAAGTATGTCTCTCCAGGAGAACTGTGAAAACTTTGACTGGAGCAAAAACAAGTCCACAAATAATCTTTATAAAAAAGGAGGTTTATTAACAAAACAGCAAAAGGAGTTGCCAAAGATATTTTAAAGCAAACACTATTCCAACAGTCCAAACATCCGAAGTAAAAGGTTGAAAGGCAATAATCATACTTAAAAAAAACAAAACAAACTACAAAGAACAAAATATTTACAATAACCACTAAACACCAGAGCGCATACAAATGAATCACACTGGACATCAATTCAAAAGCTTTAAATTTAAAGCACTGGAGTTGGTCCCTTAACTGTGAATGACAGGGGATCCAGTTACAAAATACACAAACATTAGTAAACAGGTCACAGAAACTAAGTAATAATGAAACAGAACAAAACAGAAAATACATAATTAAGCAAATAAAACATCAAAAAAACATTATCAGCAACAGCAGAAAACAATCAAAAATGAATGATGAAAATGGAAGAAAGAATTGCAAACATAAGCCAGAGGAGGAACCCTGATGTAACTATAACATTTGAAGCCTATGAGGCCCGATTTACAGCTGCATTTGCAGAGATGTGTTAATACAAGTTTTTTCATCTGCCCATCATTTTTAACTTTAATAAAGTTCTCCTGTTTAAAAAAGTGGATTATTTCAAACCATGCGCACATACTTTCAAACACACGTGGTCATATACATTAATTTCCCAACACATACATTTGCATTTCTGAATTTTAACAAACACATGGGAAAACAGACAATATTGTTAATTTAATTGGTCAAATATTATGCACACTAACTGTTGTACCCATCTAAGACAGGTTGATATATAAAGTAATGAATGTAGACCTCATGTTTCTTACTTGATACATGGGCTGTCCATTTGGTTTGGTATTATAATATCCATCCAATCCTTTTCTGTCATGGTGGACTTTTTCTTTTTGGATAGAACTGCTTGTTTTTGTTGCACTCTCTCTCTATGTTGTTGCTCAAACTAACCACTCTTATAGTTAAACTGTTTTGCTGGGAAAAAAATCAGCAAAACAGTTTGACTATAAGCTACTGGCATGGACCTGGTTTGGCAGCCACTGCTGACCAGGTGAACTTATTACAGCCATAAACCTCATTATTGTGACCCAAGTGAGAGCAACAAAGTCAGTACCACACTGCTGTGACAGGTAATTTATTGAAATATGCTATCTGTTGAGCAGCACTGCTTAGGACGTTTTCACGTGTTTGTCGCCCACCAAATCATACTGCCCAAGTTTATAATGGGTTGTTCGACCTATTCTCCAGAGTTTTTGATCATTTTTCTCTGCTTGAGACTAATCCTACATAATCAGCAGAACAGCTTGTATTGCAGGTTTGAGAGGCACCCTCCTCTATACAAGAACCTGCTTGTGACCTTGCATCAACCAACTTGTTCCTTACAGTCTAGTTACTCCTGGCCAAGACAGCAGCTTTCTCTCCATGTTGGGAAGCTGTCCAAATCACTGTTAACTAGTGTTCACAGACATTTTTAACTAGTCTTTGGCTCTCAGTTGATTTATACATATGTCATGACAAACATCTCTATAAGGTATTTCACACTATTGAGACATGCTATCAATTGTTTGTTGGTCTACAGTGTGTCTGCATTAGCCTTAGGTGCCATGACATACCTTTGACTGGTTTGAAGCACGTCTCAATAAGGCATTTTACATTATTGAGATACACTACCCTTTGATTTCTATCCTACAGTTTATCAAAACAGTTTTTTGGTGCCATAGCACTATATCTTAATAATGCATTTTACACAGTCGAGCTGTGCTACCTAGCAGTCAATGTTTATAGATCACTTGTAAAAATGTCTTATTAGAATTTGACAGCATTTCCTGATAAAGGAAATAATTCTGTCAATGTGTCTTAGTTTAAACCTTTCAACTTTCTCAGACAAATTAATGAAAATAAAAACATTTATATAGAAGCATTTTCCTGTCAAAAAATGACAGCTTCTTTTAGTTGCTGAAGTTGCCAAAACCATGTGTGAAAGCATTTTTACTAATACCACAGATCAAAATACATAACTATCGATTTGTGCTATATTTAGAATGATTCAACAAAGCAGGACAAATCAGTTGAACACTGGTGTATGATGTTGGAGAACAGAACAGGTCGATACAACCACTCCTTTTTTAGACCCATATATATCAGCATTTTTTTTGTTTACTCTTCTTCTGCATGTTTTGCCTATTTTTAAAATTTTCTCCCTAACCCTACCAACCAAACAGATACACAGAAACATGCGTAGACACTTGTCCTTGAATTAAACAAATAGTTGTAAAATTTCCTGATTTGCTATGTTTTTGTCAGGAATGTAAAATGCATGTGAAAACTATTACATACTCAGCAAACAAAAAAGTCGTAAAAACTGTAAAACTTTGCAGTGAAATCAAGGTTTTTGTATAGCTATTTAAAATTAGTATCTTTTTTCAATTATTAATGATCACCCTCTTAGTCAAGTCAAGACAGAGGGCGAGAATTTAGAGGCAATTATTGACTGACCTAAATTTTAAATCGCATATCAATCAGATTACTATGACAGCATTTTTTCATTTATGAAATATTTGAGAAAAAGTCAGACCTCTTATAACTTTGCAAGATGCTGAAAAATTAGTTCACGCTTTTGTTTTTAGTCAACTAGATTATTGTAATGCACTCCTCTCAGGACTACCCCAAAAAAGACATCATTCGATTGCAACTACTGCAGAATGCAGCTGCCAGAATCTTAACTAGGCAAAGAAAATCCGAGCACATCTTTTCCAGTTTTGATGTCACTACATTGGTTATCCATGCCATTTAGAATTGACTTTAAAATACTGCTTATGGTTTACAAAGCCTTAAAAAAAAAATCTTGCTCCATCCTATATCTAGGAACGCCTTTCACCTTAAACTCCAAATTGTACCCTTAGATCTTCAAATGAGTGTCTGCTTATAATTCCAAGAACTAAACTTAAAAGAAGTGGTGAGACGGCATTCTGCTGTTACGCACCTAAAATCTGGAATAGCTGACCGATAGAAATTCATCAGGCTAATACAGTGGAGCACTTTAAAAAAAAAACTGCTAAAAACCCATTATTTTAACATGGCTTTCTCATAGCTTCATTTTAGTGTATCCCCGATATTCTGTATATGGATTTAATTATTTTTATCATGGCTCCGCGATCCGTACTAACCCCTACTTTCTCTGATGTTCTTTTTCCGGTTTTCTGTGGTGGTGATCTGTGCCCACACCACCCAATCAAAGCATCGTGCTGTCCCTACATTGATGGATTGAAGGCCAGAAGTCCACATGACCATCATCATTGAATTCTTCCACGTGAACCCTGAAAACCATGAGGACTGATTTTAGATCATTTATGTTAGGTAAAATGCCCAAGTCTCTTGGCCTTGGAACCCCTGCAGATTTTGATTTTTTTCCCCCTCCAGCTCTCTGGAGTTTTCTTGTGTTTTTTTCTGTCCTTTTGGCCATTGGACCTTACTTTATTCTTTGTTACGTAGTAGTACCTAACCTTATTTTTCTTTCTTCATCTTGTAAAGCACTTTGAGCTACATCATTTGTATGAAAATGTGCTATATAAATAAGTGTTGCTGTTACAATTTGTATACAGCTTATGTAAATTGTATGTACAATTATTTTATTTCTCTCAATTAAAAAAAATCTCATTATTAAATCTCGGACAAATCCTTACCTTGCTGGCTAATTCAGGAGTAGCAAACTCTCTCCTGACACCACTGTACCGGACGGATGTGTACATTTGGGAACATCAAACAGCGGACTTTCTGTATCTTCTTAGCTAAGAAAAAAAAAAGTGCACCAAGGTGAATATTTGTTCGAAAAATACGTAACATTTCGCGTTTAAAAAAACGCACTACATTCTTCTGTGGTCGCGTGAACGAGGACAATACAATATAAAAGATTGGTCAATCTCGGTGTGCAGTGGATTTACCTGCGTTACGTAGTTGCTTAAAAAATCGTAAAAAACACTCAGGCGCGACGCAACCGAAAGAGAAGCCCGAGCGCCTTAATCAACGCCTCAACAAGGGTGTCGTGATGTGGCATTCACTGATTGGTTTCTGCCTGTGTCGTCATTCAGGCGGCCAACACGCGAGCGGCGCTGTCCTTTTCTGCGCGCCTTTTTAGAACACTGCTTTAAGTCGATTAGATGTTTTTTTGCCAGCCATAAGTAAAACGAAGAAGAAGTGTCCATTTTGAAAAAGAAAAAAAAAAACAAACTTGCATTTTATACTGACTTGTGTAAGATGTGTAGGGCACATCCGAGGATATATAAGTAAGTACTTACTGACAGGGTGCGTCTTTGGAAACTTCAGTCCGCAATGAGGCGTAGCATAGTAGGAGGAAAAAAAAAAGTAATTGAAAGCAAGGGCCTAGTAGTAAACAACTTGAATTAAATTATAAAAACATAAAAGAGCAAATGGCACCACATCACTTTTCGCTGTTGTATATGCAGATTAATGTCCATTCTTTTATGTTTGATGCAATCAACCTGCTTGCAAAGCGACCTTAACTTTAGAGGTTCTTGCTTCGATTAAAAAAAGACAAGGAAGCTACCTGTTTGACTAGTTCTATGCGTTTGGGGAAAAGAAACAGTTTATCTCTTGCCCCTTGATGGATCAAAATGCGTTTTAATGACCGGTTTTTAGGGTGTTTTTTTAGTAATATAGAATCCTATTGAATGCGTTAGGGATCATGCGGACATGTTTATAGGCCAGTTCTTGATGTACAAGTCCACGTGTCCGAGATTTTCTTAAGCACCTATTAAGATACCCCACTCTCCCAACATGGAAAAACTTTTTTCCGCTGCCTTTATCCATAAGCACCTTTTCAATCAGTTGCACTCACAAGTTGGTGCCTTTTCTTTGATTTGCTCTTTCCGCATGCACTCCAAGGATTCTTAAACTTTTTAATCTGAGGACTCGAATAAGAAAATAGATACAATACTAAGACCCAAGAAGAGGATTGTCATAATTAGGCAACAGCGACCATAAAATAGCAGTAAATGTTTTCGCTTCCTTTCAGGCGTATGTCTCACGTGGATATCACGAAACAGTGGAAGGTAAATGTATTGTTAATAAAACAATAATTATTATTCAAAACAGGGAATAGATTCCTGCCAGTGTAATTACTTTATGTAAGCTTTGGTAATATTGGGAGGCGGCGCAACGGTACGATGACGATTTTGGAAAGTCTATTTTGAATGATCATTTAACCTTAGTTTTACTTGATTCCCTGTAAGGACTGAGGTAGCCAAAAAAAACAAATAACCGCTGAAGTTTATTTACTCTGTCTTAAATAATATTATTCTAAATGAAATCCAACATTAAGAATACATTTTTCCAAATGAATATGCTTATGGTTTAATAAATAAATTTAAAAAGTGGTCTAATTCCTAGAATAATATATCCATTACTTGTATTTTTACAGTGACATGATAAATCTTCTGTACTGACCAGTTGGGATTGTAAAGTATAGGTAGATAAGTATTTTATCTCCAGAGAAAATTTTGACTTTTTACAAAGGTTCAACAAATAAATAATTTTATGTTAAGAAAATTAACAACTCCCTCTGAAATATATACCAGAATGACTAAAAACAAAGAAAACTAGCAAAAAAGTAAACTGATTTGATAGTGTAGTGCTTCTGCCTGACATCGTGCTAAATGACAACAGCTTGTCTCAACCTTATTCTGTGGTATTCTTACAGTTGTCAATGGTTAAGAATGACCTTCACCAGTAGATGGAAATTTATCGAACCGCTTTAAATTAGTGTTACGCGAAGGAATTCTTCATCCCCGAAAACCTTCCTATTCACCTCAGTTAAGAAAAGGGGAGACCGGATGGACTGACAGACAAGCTTGTGAGGTGAATGGTGACGATTTTCGGGGCGGATGAATAGAATTGGGGTATATATGATGTATAATAAAAGTAGTTTCTGTGTTGGCTGTTATGGCATATTATATCTGTCTTTGCTTGTCAATCATCTCATCTGATTGTTTCACTAGTTGTGAGAAAGATAGGTGGTGTCGTGGGGAATGTTTTTTTTTTTTTTTTTTGCATTTTCACATAGAAATGAAACCCCTTTTAAGCACCCACGTCGTCGTTTTGTGTACAGCCACAAATAATACTATATGGTAAGTAGAGGGTGATGTATCGCTTGCCACAGACTTTGAGAATGGACAATTAAAATTATTTGGCGACCCATCACAAACATTTACTACATAGTTTAAGAAGCACTGCCCTAGACTAAGTCCTATGCCAGGGGAAAGTCAATTATCTGCTTTTATATATGGAAAATATTGCTTCATTTTGTACTGGAGTATGGCTTACTTTATAATGTGTTTTGTGCTTGTGGTCATTACCTAAGATGCCGCATTAAACAAAATTACAATGCTTTCTTGATTCCGCGCAGGTTTGACATTCAGAGTTCACCATTCGCATAGGAGACTTGTGTGAGTGACTGCGTGTTCAATATGATGCACTGCTATAGCAGGGCTAAAAGTGGAATAAGGCTTCTGCAAAGAAGAGACCATCTCCAAGTCAAAGATGGTTGCTTCTGCACTCCGTGTGTTATGAAAGGAGTTGATCCCTTACCTCCAAAAGCAGAGTGGTTATAGTATTGGATTTTAAACCAACATCTTGCCCTTCATTTGCCCCTGGCATGCTGGGTGATGCAGAAAACGTCGCTTAACCTTTCTGTTCTATAACTGAAATAGTATATATAAAAATTTATCTGTTTCTTCATGTGGAAAAAAATCGTCAAAATATTCCGTTTTTTTTTTTTTCTCAAAACTTTTGTCCATCTACATGAAGGCTAATTCTGGGTAGTACTGTGCCGTAGATGGTGTTCTGTCTTCTTCCCTACACTCTTTAAAGTTCCCATACTGGTGCTTCAGAGCAGTGCTATCAGGGAACCATTTTTGGTTCCCAAAAGAAACATCCATAAGAAATGAATCACTTTTTAGATCCTTAACAGGCTCCATAAATAACTTTGAAGAGATGATATCAGATTTGAAAAATATCAATAGGTTCCAAAATAAAAAAAAGAACTCCATACAATAACACAAGCTGCAACTAAATTTAGGTTTTCTTATTATGTGAGTATCCTGCTAGGTTACCTAATATACAATAAGATTTCTTTCCTGACCACATATTAAGAACCTTTCCAAAGCACAAGGACCCATTTCATGTACAATGAGGAAAATTTTATAGAAAATGGTTCTTTGCCAAGCAATAGTTCTATGAAGAACCACACAACCCAGTAAAATGGCATTACAGAAACAAAATTAACACGAAATTTGCACTTTCTCCCCGTGATGTAGTCAGATTTCTTCCACTGGACATCTTATTTGTACACGTGACCAAACATTCATTATATTTGGTCCACCAGTCCAGTGTCCATTTATGAACCATTTTTAATTTCTCCAGTCATCAAGCATCAGCAATACTCCATGTCGTGTATCACCTGCAGTCACCAAGTCTATTCCCGTCTTATGTGTGGAGTTTCTAATGCTGTTCTTGAGGTTTCCTGTCGTGGGGTTTGCTTGGTTGATTGGCATTACTGAAGGGCTCAGGTTAGCGTACAGCCTTGCCAATGAGAATTTAACTGGACAAGCAATACTAATAATAAAGTAATTTGCTGCAATAGGCAGGCGCCCTATCCAGGGTCCTATGCCACTTGGATAACGCTCCAGCCCAAATGAGACCCTGGTGTGGATTAAGCAGGTTAGGAAATGACAAAAGTGGACATGCCAATGAAGTAATTTGCTTCTATGGCCTGACGCCCTGTCTAGGTGTTGCACCAGCCTTGTGCCCTGTGATATCCGGAATAGGCTCCAGCTGCTCTTCGACCATGTCCTGGATAAGCTTGTTGGGAAGATGGGTGGATGGTGATAAAGAAATGTATTGTAAGATAATGAAGACGTTTAAATGAACTGCTCCAAATCTATCATTTAATAATACAAAAAACCAAATTACTTCAGTAATGATGATTATTCTGTGATCGTCTACCTGTAAAGCCGAATATGATATTCATTTTGAAATGTGCTGTATCTAATAAAGATTGAGTAAGAGCAATAATAATCAATGTATTCTCAAAATGGAACCACATTTCATTGTTGTATTGTGACATTCATTATACATTTAGACATCAAAATATTTATAATGCAGTATTATATGTAGCACCTCCCAACAATATACATTTTACCCCTCTAGTGAATCGATCCTGTTTTTTTTTTTAGCACTAGAGGGAATTTCTGTCTTCCTCAAGGACAGAATAAAAAAAAATCTCATAATCTGTTCTTTTTTTCTGGTGTTCCAGGCACATCTCTGCTCCATCAGTTGCGTGGAAGCCCTGAAATGCGGTGGCGCTGTTCCAGCAGAAATCTCATCATGCTGACTTTTCTAACGGGTAAGTGTCGGTAGGCTTCCTTTAACCCAATTAAAACATGAATAAATAAGCAGCAAGTACTTATGCATTACCAGTGATGAATGCATCTTCACAAACTGGAGAGAGCCTCTGCGCATTAAAGCTCCTACAAGCGGCACTATGGCAACGTATGAATCAGACAAGGAAAAAAAAGGCAAGTGTGGGGGCTTTCCTGAAAGCTCTTTACTAAAGTGCTGTGTAAATGGATTATTACTGATATCCCGGAGGAGGAGGGGTTAGTTCCCTCCCCCACACCTCACTCTTCTTCTGATCACCACCGGCTTTCAGCCGCCCCCATCCTGGCTCGTGGGACTCCTGCAATGCGTGGGGATTGACGGAATCGTATTACGCCCACTAGCTCTGCGGCTTGACATCACGACTAGGCACTGGGAATGAGCACTCTGCAGTGTCGTCGCTTACAGAGGGCGCACTGAGAAATCGCCTGCAGAACGAAGTCAGCAGGCAGTCCCTCTGTGTCATTCCTGAAGCAGCTATCTCAGCATACATCCAGTCAAACTTAAGTTTGTTCCCAGTCAGTCCTTTACGCACTGCAGGTCCAAGGCCATCCAGGTACACCCACTTCACTCCCTAATTTCACAGCCTTCCCTGGCTTCCCAACACACTTCCTGTCACCCTTTCACTTTCAAATAAATCTTTTAATGTTCTGTCATTTTATTTTCAATAGCATCTCACATGTGAATTTACTTCAGAATGATCAATTTCATCCTATAGCATTTTAAGTTCAAATTACACTACCTTCCTGTTATTCCCCCCATACTTCACTTCAGTACAATCTACACCATCCTCCATCACAACTGCTTTCCCTGTGTCATCTTGATGTACCAGTTGAATCTTTGCATTTTCCCTCCTCTTTCCGGTATAAAGTACAATCCTCCTTGCATTTCAGCACACATCTTTATCTGTGGGCTATTTATCCCACTGCCCTTTGTTTTGACTTGTTCTTGTCAGTACCCTTTGCTCTTCTTCTTTTCATCCAAGTACTGAGAGTACACTGCCAGTGACTCCTTTTTATTATTTGCCTCGTCCCAGTTCATCCCAATATCCCTTGTCTCTCACTTGCTTACCCCAGTAGCCTTTGTCTTTCCTCTACTTGTCCAAGTGCTTTTTGATTCTTTCCAGTCCATAATACTACACTGATAGCGACAGCTTCATGTCATTTTATCCTTTGTTAATCATACGCTTCCTAGTTTTCTTTGTTCCCCTCCTGCTTATCCTAGTATCCTTTGTCTTTCACCTCCTCATCTTGGTATACTTGTCTACCCACTTCTCTCCCACTCTAGTCCTTTGCACTCTCTCTCTCAATCTCCCTTTCCTGTGCATCTCATTCACCTCGGTATCACCGTGCATCTCCAGTCCCCCTGGCACAAGCTGCCCTCATTCTTCCTACCACCTACTTATCTATTCCACTTAGCACATCCATTCCCTGCTTCTGTCACATCTTCAGCAGGCCCTCCCTCTCATCGACAAGCATCTGACGTGATTTCCGCACCCGGTGAGGATTTGACTTAAAAGGAACAGGCTGCAGTAATTGCTGGCTCCTAGACAAAAAGCACAGCGAGCAGAATTTTTTTCTCTTAACGTGCCTGTGTCATGGCCCTTTCTTAGAGCCTCAAAGAAAACCTGCCCACATCCCGCCTACATCCCACATTTGAGCTCTTCCTCACTGAGACAGCACTAATCCTCAGTGCAGCAGACATGTAGGGATCTGTTGAGCTGAGCTGAGCTGAGCTGTCTAAGCTGTCCAGCAATGAGACTTGTGAGCAGTGACTGCAGATCTTTGGCATGTGGTGCAGATAATTAACTAACACCCAAACCATGGCAGTGAGCCAATGCAGCTCCTCCAGGGTTGTGTTGCATGTGATTCACAACTGAGCGCAATCATTAGGAATGCTCCCAGGCCAGTTATGAGTCTTTGCTAGCATTTATATTTATTCCAAGCTTTTCAGTGAAGTAAGCCACCTACTTGAGCAGACCCAGGACTATACTGAATGATGAGGCTGCACAGATCAGGTTGGCAAGGGGGAAGGTGGTGCTTAATAAATTAGGATAGTGGCACTACTAGTGTAACACTGGAGTCCCTACCAGGGAGGTGGAGAGCTGCACAATAAGTCCAGCCTTCTTGTATTAACAGGTGTCATGTTCAAGGAGTCACCACCCTCAGTGCACACTATGCCTCATTGTGAAGAAGTAACAGGATCTTGCCTCCACCCTGTACCACAGATCCTTTCTTTGTCGGCCTGATTCCAAGATACAAAACCAATGATTCTGACCACTCCTGTCCTTGTATGCCGCATGGGGAGTGGCAGCTGCCTCTTGTCTAAGAGGCACATGTAAAACAAGGGCTTGCATATTTATATAAGCTTTTGTGCCTTGCATGTTTTCATTTTATTTCTTTCTTTATCGATTTTTTGTCGTCTTTGTTATTTTGTAATTGATGGCATTGTGGCCTAGTGCTAAGTGCTTGTACATAACATCTTCCAGAGGAAGTGAGTTAAATTCCTTGCTCAGTCACTGCCAGTGTGAGGTTTGCATACTCTCCTCAAGGGTTTCTGTTAATACTCGGGGGATTTCTCCACCATTTTGGAGACATGCACAATTAGGTTCATTTCATGTGAGTGAGCACAGGTGTGTTTGAGCGTGTCCTGCACTGGACCTGCACCTTGTATCAGAAGTTACCTGCATAGTATTCAGCTCTTCCCATCTGAGATTTGGATTAAGCTAGTCTGAAGAACAGATGATTAGCTGTCTGACCTGTAATTTGCCTGGAGAAGGTGCACAGACTGTGAGGTACAGTGGTAGTAGTTAGTGCTACCATCTTCATGGTGCTCTTCGTACACGCCAAAGATGTGTCTGGTATTTCAAGTGAAAACTCCAAACGGGCCCTGTATAAGTGGAATGTGAAGGTATAGCACTGCCCTTCCATTCTTGCACACAGTCCTTCTGGGACAGGGCTCAATACTCTGTGCTGCAAAACTTGAGTAGGCAGATATGATAATAAATGGTGCTCTCTGTGAAAGGCACTATACTGAAAAAATATTTTTATCAATATTTCTTTTAATGTATATTGATTTGTACATGCAGCACGGTGGCGCAGTGGGTAGCGCTGCTGCCTCGCCATTGGGAGACCTGTGGACCTGGGTTCGCTTCCCGGTTCCTCCCTGCGTGGAGTTTGCATGTTCTCCCCGTGTCTCCGTGGGTTTCCTCACACAGTCCAAAGACATGCAGGTTAGGTGGATTGGCGATTCTAAATTGGCCCTAGTGTGCTTGGTGTGTGGGTGTGTTTGTGTGTGTCCTGCAGTGGGTTGACACCCTGCCTGGGACTGGTTCCTGCCTTGTGCCCTGTGTTGGCTGGGATTGGCTCCAGCAGACCCCCGTGACCCTGTGTTCGGATTCAGCGGATTGGAGAATGGATGGATGGATGGATGGATTTGTACATTATGAGAAATACATACTTTTTTTTTCTATCAACATTATTCCTGTTGAATTTTATTTTCAAGAACTCGGAGATGGGGCTTTATATGAAGAAGCTATTTGCTCGGCAAGTGGTGTAATTCAGTAAAGTATTTATGAAAGTCTACTTGAAATCATAAGGGTACAAGTTCAAATCTATGCATCTAGTTTTAGATTAGTGACTCAGTAAGTCACTTCACTTGTCTAGTGTGACTTGGCTATGGTATACACATGCAGCCTGTGACGATACAACCTGCTATGAAACGTGATGCATAGGAGATGATTTGTTAGCTAATATTGAATAATTCATTTATTTTTGACAACTATTTTTATTACAAAAAGATATTGCCAACAAGGAAAGTCACTATATGAATGCAAAATTTCCATAAGAGTGTAGTTTTATCTACAATGAAATGTTAGGGGAAAAAAAAGATCTAGCAGTTGTGGAAGCAGCCCAGACACAGACAGGCGGACATTGTTAGTTCACCCACGACACGTTTATTTACAAATTACTATATACAATAAAGTGCACACAACCCCAAACTCCCCCAAAGTCCAGGCCTTCACAGTAATGCCTCTCTCGATCAGGTCCGTCTCCTCTCCTCCCGAGCTCTGTCTCTCTTCCTCCCGACTCCAGCCATCGAATGGAGGGAGGCGGCCCCTTTTATTCCCACCCGGACGTGCTCCGGGTGCCTCCCGATTAGCTTCCGCTGGCACTCCCCGGTGTGGCGGAAGTACTGGCTTCGCACCCAGAAGCACTCCAGGTGTCCCTGGTCTTCTTCCCCCCAGCACTTCCGGCTGTGCTGGAAGTGCTGAGGGCCAGGGCTCTTCAGGCATCCAGGCGGACCCCTGGCGGTGACCACGGGCCCCATATCATCCACGGCGGCCGCCCTCTCATGGTCCAGGGGAGGTGTAGTCCCTCTTCCGGTCCTCCTGGGCGTCCCAGCTGGGTACCACCCCCAGCCACTCACCACAGTGCCCCATCGCCAGCGAAGACCCGTCAGGCATAGTGGCCCATCCCACGAGGGCAGGTCCCCAACGAAGCGGGTCCTATTGCATGTCCAGGGTCTGGTCCTGCAACATCAAAGACAGAAACAGGGGCGGAGACACTGCCTGGACACCACCACCTGACGTCCTTCCGTGCCACGCACAGGCAGCGCTCCCCCCTCCGACCGGCACCGCGGGACGTGCCTCTTCGGCACCCCCTTCGTTGGTTCTGTGCCCCTCTAGTTGGATCAACAGACGGGACCGCTCATGCCCCTGCCATCTCAGCTGACTCTGGGGTTTCCCTCTGCCTCCACAGAGGACGGCCTTTCTCCGGATGTGAGCATCCTGCCTCACGTCCGCCCTTATCAGAGGAACTGGATCTCTTTCCTCGATTCCTCCTCTTTCTCTGGGACGCTGTGACGGTTTGGGTTTCCCTATGGGAAAGGTATAGACCCTGTCCCGTCTGCGTCCCTGTGGATCGGCGTGAGACCGACGCTGGCTTGGGGCATAGGGCGCTAGGACCTGGGGCACACATCAGCCTGTGTCCTGCCAGTCCTCTCGTTCTCTCCCTCCTCACCGCGCGCTCGGCTCCCACCGCCGCGTCCACTGTCAGAGACCCCTCTACTCAATTCCAATCATTTGCATCATGAGTCTTTTCGGTGGGGTCTCCCTTATTCTGTACGGGGCCGGTTCTACTCACCTGCCTCGCCGTCCACTCACGCAGGCGCTTCAAGGATGCGACTGCCTTCCTCTCCAGCTTCTGCAATTCCTCACGGAGGGCACTAACACCTGCAAAAGCAACTCTGCGGGCTGAAGGCACTCCTCCAGCTCACACAGAGCCACCGGCAAGCACAGAAAGTCAGCCGACGATGGACTTATCTGTCTGTCAGTCACACATGCTGGCTGCTTCCTGTGGGACCTCTCCTCTGGCCCAATTGGGTCTTTCCCTAGCTCGAGATGGACATTCCTTGGTCCTGCCTCCATCCAATCATCAGCGGGCACGCAAGACACACCGTCCAATCCCTTGCCTGTCTCGGGGAGGGACTTCCGGTCCACGGCCATCTTGTCTCCCCTCCTTCCGGTGTGGCGGCGTACCTCCGGACAGCCTCGCAACTGCTTTGGCTTCTCGAGCTGCAGCAGCGACTCCTCCGCAACTTCTTCTGCTGCCGCCGTGCTGGTGAAGCTCTGCAGACCGGCACATGTCTGCCACCTACGCGGATCCGGGCAGTCCCTGCCTACAACGCACAAAACACGCGCGGCCCTCCAGGGCTGTCTGCCAGTGAACAGGGAACTTACCTCCTGGGTCCCACAGGAGACGTCCTTGGCATAGCCTCGCTAGACGCAATGCCGTCCCAGGCGCCTCCAACGACGGCGCATTCGTAGGAGCCCGCTGCACTCCTGCAACGCCCGTTGTTCTCCCGCACCAGGGGGAAATGGCCCTTCTGCGGACCGGTAGGCAGTCCTTGGGGCGAGTCTCTCTCGCGGGGTAGTGTGCGCCGGCCCGTCCACAGACTTATTTTTTAAAACAGGTCCCTGCCTTGAACCAGGTGGAGTATCCTGCCGGCTGCGCCACTGTGGAAAGCAGCCCGCACACAGAGAGGCGGACATTGTTAGTTCACCCATGACACGTTTATTTACAAGTTACTATATACAATAAAGTGCACACAACCCCAAACTCCCCCAGAGTTCAGACCTTCACAGTAATGCCTCTCTCTATCATGTCCGCCTCCACTCCTGTCCTCCCAAGCTCTATCTCTTTCTCCCGACTCCAGCCATCGAATGGAGGGCGGTGGCCCCTTTTATCCCCACCCGGACGTGCTCCAGGTGCCTCCCGATTACCCTCCTCCGGCACTCTTCAGTGTGGCGGAAGTACCGGCTGCGCACCCGGAAGCACTCCGGGTGTCCCTGGTCTTCTTCCCCCCAGCACTTCTGGGTGTGGATAACCACAATCATAGCCTCCATTGACTCCATGAAGATCACAGCAAATAAATCCATTGTGATTTAATGTTGTACAAGAATAAAATGTGACAACTTCTAAGGTGTGAATACATTCTATTCATACTGTATATAGTATTTTTCTTTGCCTGGAGTTAATAATCACTATGTAAGGTGCCCCTTGAAAGAAATTCTTTATTTTTGATTAATTTATTGTTAGCTCGTTTTTAAACAAAGGATTCAATTTCAAGGGTATTCAATTCCACGCTACCAATGCATTGTTTAATTCATTATGACAGGTACTATATGAAACAGAGTGCATAATATCTTATGAGTTTTAATTTGAATTATAAATTTTTCTGAGGCACTGTGAATTATGAAAAGGACTCTCTTTTATTCTTATGTGTTCAACCCCTAAGTTTTTTATCCATAATAATTACTATTCTTTAAGTACCCTTCCAAGGAGTCTATGTAAATGTTGTTTAGTTTATAAATTGGGTTCACAGTCCCCTTTCTTTCCTATGGAGGTTTGTATTTCAGCTCTACATCTCCTTTCACTCCCACCTCCAGTTTACCATACTTATCATAAGTTTGCTTTCTTTCCCAGCAGGGGTCAGTTGTATGCGTGGGGGTCCGAACATATTTTCTAAAAGGCTGCATATTGACTGCTGCCACGCAGGAGGATTGATTCTCTAGTCCCATGTTTGACATTCAGACTTGATACTCCCATAAGATAATACCTGTTCTCACTGGTCTGTAGGCTTAAAGGCTCCCTCCTTATTTATTTATTATTGCTTTCACTCCTCCTGTCTAACTGACTCACCATGGTACTTTATGACTTATTTTCGATGGTAAACTTTTACTCACCAAAGTCAGCCTTTTCTTCCTTTTTGCTTGTCTTTTAACCTAAGATGCTCCTTTATTATTTAAGCCTTGTTTTTTTAAATGTAAATATCCCAGTTAGTTAAATCCATTTGCAAACTAAAGAAAGGTGTTTTATGTTGGAGAAAAGATGCCAGTGAATTTCTTCCCAAGTCACAATTTGTGGTTCCTTTCCTGCTTTTTTATGAAGAACACAAGCCTGTAAAAATGAACTGCTCCAAACATGTTAAAAGACTTTTTGGTCTTTGAGCCTGTGTCGTGATTAACTATAAATGAAAAGAAGAGAACCCACCTACGTTCTGCAAATGTGTGGTGTTTTCTCTGCAGCATAAAGCTGTATCCTGGCAGCACTGACTATAACACCCCCCTCCCACCCACACCATACCCACGCAATAGCTGACACTGGTCAGCACCCGTCACAGCTGCTGATATTTATAGCAAAAAAGGAAAACCTTGAAAGGGCAAAAGCAGGAAGTGCCTTATTTCAAAAACAGCTCCTCACTTTCTCTGACACCTCATCATGCTGTACAGATTTCAGAAATAAGGAGGTAAAGCATTGCACAGATTGAGAAAAATGACACTTTATCAAGATACAAGTGTTACTACACCACCCACTCATCCTTTCAAAATAGGATTGAACTTGTTGGTGGAGAAGCTGCTGAATACTGAGGTCTAACACGATAGTTTCCAGAAGGGTAAAGCTGTATTTTAAGATACTGAGATAAGGCAGGATCAGACTGACCTCTGACAAAGGAGCTACACCCTAAAAGCCAGTGAAATCTGAAAGTATATGATTGTAGGGGGTACTAAAATCAGGACCTAATACTCTGATATGGTCTATCCTTAACATTCTAAAGCAGTCAGACAGTTACATTTTATAGACCTTGGTAATAGGGTACAAATTCAGAAAAGGGTTTTCATTAATTTTCATGGCAAGGTAACAAAAGACTACAAGTTTTCACAATCAGGAAGCTCTAATAGAGTCTTTCATAAGGTTCCAAATACCAAGATATTGGAATATCACAGGATCATGCTACAGGATGGTAGTATAAGAATGAGAATCAGTAATGTCTATCTTCACTCTTTATAGCAAAGCAGTACAATTATCAAGAATCAGACAGCAGAATGATACCTCTAGGCAATGGAATCTGTCAGGATCAGACATTAAAATGATACTTCTGGGAAGTGAAATCTGACTGGATCATCTTAGAAGATGCCAAAACTGAGTCTTACAGGACTGGATTTTTGGGATGTCAAAAATAAAACCTGAAGAACATGGTCAGATGGATTTTATCTTTAAGGTTCTAAAGCAGGTTTTCAGTGAACTCACACAAGATTAAGAGAAGAACCAAAATCAGAACGAGATGTAACATGCTAAGTTTTTATTGTTAATGTCAATACAGCAAGATCTCACAAGTTATTCTGATTAAATCTGGCTTGCCCTGAAAAAATGTTCAAGTTGTCAGACAGGATCACACTACACGATGCCCACAGTTTGGCCATATATATTTATCTATTTAGGATTCTAAGGTATAGAGACTGAAAAATCTGTCAAGGCATGTCACCGGCATCCGCAAGACAACAGCATTTGATAGCACTTATAATGTTATTAAAGTCGTAAAGAAATAGGGAAGGAATCGTACAGCAGAATGAGGTTACTGGGCATTGAAGTGTGACAAGATCAGACTACATGTTGCCAAAATCTGAGCAATGAATTTTGACGTCTATTGTTAATACCATAAAGTACAGATGCATTACCACACAGAATTAGTCAACAGGGTCAGACTATTGTGCAAATTTCAAGATAATATGATCTTATTGGGTATATCATTTTGGTTACAAAGCAGCAGCATAATGATCTGGATATGTGGTGCCAAACTTAGTGCAAGAATTGACAAGGTTTAATTTATAATATTCATAGCAAAAGCAGTAAAATCTTTCATGAGCAGACTGCAAAATCAGGTGGCCGGGTAATGAACTCTCTTACACTATAGGATGACAAAATCTGAAAAGTGTGTCTGAAGAGTGTCTGTTTAAATATCTTAAAGTATTTAGGCATAGGCAGCTTTCAGGTTTATTCTACAAGATCTGACTCCTAGGCAGTGAACTCTGACAGATAATTGAATGCTAAAATCAGGACAAGCTGAGGTTCATAAAATCAGACTACATTATCTAGGTAATAGCCAGTGAAATTTCACTGACATAGGAGAAAGAAAGTTGGGAGAGCTGAATTTCACTGAAACAATTATTGGTGTATTAGGAAATGTAAAAAAAAAAGAGCAGGGACATAAATGGAAGCTGATTAAGGGTAAATATTACACAAATGGAATTATGCATTTTCCTATCCCACTTGTTTTCTGTTCCTTATGTAGAAGTTGCATGTTCTCCACATAGCTGTTGTTTTTTTCCAGGTGCTTTGGTTTCCTCCCACAGTTCATAGATATTTAGGTTAGGTGAACTGGTATTGCTAAATTGTGTGGGTGTGTGTGTGTCTACTTGCCCTGTGATTGGCTGGCACCATATCTAGGGATTGTTTCATCCTTGTGCCATATGATCACTGGAATGTGCTCCAGCTGCCCCGCTACCCTGCCATGGAAAAGTTGGTTAGGAAGATGGAAGGCTGCACAGAATGAATTAAGTATTTTTTCCACCTGTATACAGTATTACATATAAATGTACGGAATACACATATATTCTCTATCCCACTTAATCCAGCTTAGAGTTGTGGGGCTAAAGCATGTCCTTATCAGCACTGGGAGCAACAGAGTAAACAACCCTGAGTGTGCACACACACACACACACACACACAGATAAATGCTCATAACACAACCAATTTAGAATTACTAATAACAAAACCCACATGTCTTTCAGGATTTGGATGGAAAACCCACATGACACAAGGAGAATTTCCAAACTCCATATAAATGACAAGAAGACAAAAGTAGGATTTTGGAGACCCTAAACTCTCAAGGAAATATTATTTTAGAAATGTTAGGTGAATACAAATTACAGATCTGTGATGTAGTGAGTGGCTTGGTTTGTTATTTTTTTTCTTTGTTCCTATTATTCTAAAATAGGTGCATACTTAAATTAGAGTGAAATTTAAAAAGGAAATGTTTGACAATGCTTAATTACATGATAAGATCTGACAGAATGAAAGTCATAAGGGTAGTATGCTGAGATGCCAAATGATCAGAAAATAAAATCTGACAGGATTATATTACAGGATGAAAAAATACTGAAATCAGACCGGATTATACCCCAGAGAGTTAACTAAGCTGGATACATCTTAAATGCTCACTGTGCCCAGATTTAACAAGACATTGGCAAAACACCAAAATCAAGCAGGATGTTCCCCTAAGGTGCTAATATCCGTTAACAGTGAAATCTGAGGCAGAATCCATAGGCTAAGGTGGATCAAAATCCAAAACTGTGAAGTTGTGAGTTATATACTGTAGGTCCTGCATTGATTCTAAAGCTTAAATGTACAAAATTGTATTTCTCAATCATAAATAACTGTATGTGTATTTACAGTTATTCATTTAATTCTATGAATATATTACATGTTGGTTTATGTTCCACACTATGATTTTTGTTTTCTTACATGTTGTGTTGTACTTTAACTATATTTGTGGATGTGTACTCTGCTTATAAATGGAAGTGTGCTGTATAAAAATAGAGCTGAACTAACCTTAGCTGACACTTTTATCCAAAGTAATTTACAAATCCCCATAATTATTTCTACATTTTACAACAGTTGAAGGACTGAAATGATGAAGTGAATGGGCATCCTTGATCTTTTAAAGGCCAACATTAAAATTGTTAGGCCACACTCTTTGCATTTGCAGCACATTAGAATGTATTTAGACTTAAATGTTTAACAATGCAAGTCTCAGGATTTAACAAAATGAAAAGTCACAGTTTTTAAAATCTGGAGCAATTTGTTCCTGCAGCAACATTTGTACAAGATAAATGGAACTTCAGTATTTTTTTGTGCTGCTGACTCTGGCTATCTATTGTTTTATGTGCGAATCAGTTTTAAAGCCCAGATTAGCACACAATAGAGAATGGGAGGTATGAAATAAATACCTGCCTTCAAAGCAGCAAGGCACATAGCTTCCTGAAACATTAATGAGCTGAACTGCGTCAAGGCCTCAGTGAAAAGTCACTGCCCTTGTTATTTCTCAGTTCAATCAATGCAAGATGAAGTTCCATGCTTTAAAATTGCTGCCATGTCATTAATGATGAAGTCCCTTCTCTGAAGCAAACCATCACATTCTGCCATAGATTGTCCTTTATAAGCTGCAAGTAAACAAGAGGGGTCTGGTGGAACAACTTGTATCACTAAGTTTGTTTTTAAATGCAGTAGTGCCCATCGTAGTTACTGCACAAAAGGAGTAAAACACAAAACTAATTTTTAATACCATTGATATGCCTATGTTTTATCTTGATAAGGCTTTGGGGTACATCTTTCTTTAAAATACATACCTCCTCTTGTGCAGATTGTTTTTAATGTGGACCCACATAATGCTCAATTCTCTTTTATTCTGATGTTTAACAGCACGTGGGGGTATACACCTTATACTTTATTTTATATTGTGCTACTGCATCAATTCTGTCCACACTTTATTCTGTATTGTGTTAATTGTATACAACTTACACTTTACTCTAAATTGTGCTACTGTAACAATTCACTGACCCAGCCAATACATTTATTAAAGCCAGAACAACAGGCAGTTAATGCAGTTTAATATTATATTGCTCTAAATATTAAGTAATGTTAAATGTCAAAGCAAATGAAGATGTGGCAACCCACACCATACAACAATAACAACAACATTTATTTTTCTAGCAGATTTTCATACAAATAATATTACTCAAAGTACTTGACAAGATGAAACAAAAAGAAAGTTAATATAAAACATAAACAAGATTAGGTAATAATAATATACAGTATGTAACAAAGAAAAAGGAAAGGTCGGATGGCCAGGAGGACAGGAAAAACACAAAGAACTCCAGTTAGGCTGGAGAAAAAAACAAAATATTTGTCTTTTATTTCAGGGCTCGAAAACTACATTTTCTTGTCTCTGGAAGAGCTGGTAGGGCTCTGTCCTCAAAATTCAAATCTGGATGTGAAACAAAACAATAAAGAAACAGCCACTGCTGTGAATTATAATGTTTTTGCATGTACAGTAGAGGAACGCTGTCTTTTGTATGCAGGTCCCAACAATGAACAGTCACTTCTAGTCACTTCCAATATATAGCCCACTCACAGAAGGGACAGGGCCTCCTGTAGTGCTTGGGAGACATAGTCAGGCATATTCCTGGTAGTGCGCTTCGAAACTGTGGATGGAGAAGAAAAAGAAGTTAGCAACAGCTTTCCCTCTAGTTCCGCGGTGGAGCTGTTTACCTTACAGGAACCTTGAATGTGTCCTCTATATGCGTTTGCATGACATGATTTGGTAACACCATTTTTGTCATCTACAAAGGCTCATAGCTAAGATATTTGCAACTTTTTTATAGTTTCTTTATATAACCATTTTTTGACTTTCATGTCCCAGTTCAAAGTTTTCTAAAGCCAGCGCCTACCTTGGCAACATTCAACCCAATTTAGGAACCAGCTTTGAATAAGATGCCGGTCTGTCATGGAGCACACTTACTCATACACTTATAGGGTAATTTTAAAGTCAACAATTAACCTTATGTGCATGTCTTTAGGATATAGAGGTAAATCTTTACAGGTATTGGGAGAATGTGCAAACACCACAGTGCCTGCACCTAGATTCAAACTAATGGCTGTGGAGCAGCAAGGCAGCGGCACCAACTACTATATCGCCATGCTACCAATTAAAGTAAATTTAGTTTTAAAATCCAGCCTTTCTCCATCTTTTTCACTAATTTAAATTTAAACAAAGTTAATAGTAATTATACATAAGTCTATAGGAAAGCACATTTAGGCTCACACATATCCACACTCCTATTCAATATACCGTGCCTGTTTTAGGTATTCAGGCACTAGGGGATATATTTTTCATAGGGTTGGGATTCCAAATTTGTTTTTTAACCACTGCATTACAGTGCCTCCCTGGTTTAAAAATAATGTACCAGAGAATTAGTGATTTATATATAGCATACATGAAAGAAGGCAGTGAGAGTTATATCCATTCATTTTCTGTTCCCATTTTCCAGAACAGCTTCACAGGGAGCTGAAGTCTATTCCTGCAGCAACGGATACAAACTCATACTCGCTCATATTAGGCCACTGTTGTTCCTGTCTTGGAGGTTTGTGAAGAGAATCCCAGAAACAGAAAAAAACCTACAGCTGTTCCATTCTGTCAACCTACACACAGAAATGCTCAGAAAATGTCAGATAAGGATGCGGGGGAGACACTGGGAAAAGAGCTTTCTGTACCTGATGTATGTGTTTCAGCTTTTTGCATTTCTTTTTCCGAAATTAACTTATTTTTCAAAAAAAAAAAAAAAAGAGTTGGCATAGAAAAAGTTAGTGGCTAAACTGGGCTTTAATCTCCAGGCCTTCCGGTTGTAAATGTGTCTGCATGGTAGGACCACACCCTGAGAGATAGCTCAAAAGAAATATAATGGGTGCAGCTCCTCTAATGTCTCTGTGTACTGCTCTGACTAGGCAGCAACATGGCCTTATTAGTCTATACTCACTTTTAATTTAATTGTAAGCAACTTAAAAACTACAAGTACATAGATCTTTTGTTTCTGTTTTTCTTCAACTAAACCCATGGCTTGTAAAATAAATTATTTAGGGGCAGGTCAGTTGAGGTTCATAGTCTGTCACCTTAGTCTTTAAGGAGTTTTGCTTTGTTTTGTAATGAACAGATTCCTGTAACTGTCACTAGTAAATATAACACAGACACATAGAGAAACTAAAAGCATTACATAATTGATGAATAGATGTAATAGATAAGAGTAAGATAGGCTGATATGTAGGTCACTATTCTAGATAAATAGATATGAAACAGAATATAAACTATAATAGACACATATGTAAGACACTTTATAATAGATACAAAGATACGCTAGCTGCATAGATATTATTAGTAATGACTTGGACATTGGAACAAGTATTGGGGTGCCAGCCCAGCAGTCCCTGTTTAATACCAAAGTAAAAGACAATTCAGCAAAAAAAAAAAAACTGTCTACAATTGCCTTAATTTTTGATTTTCTTTCTTGGGCCAGTCCTTCTACCTCTAAAGGGAGCCAGGGCATGGTCACAAATGCTGCAGATTTTGCCTCTCAGACCTGCGGGAAAAGAGGGATAAGTGGTTAGCAATAGCACTCCCTCTTGTCCAGGAATGGAATTACTTACCTCTACAGAACCCTGAAGGTGTCCCCTAGGTGCATGTATGTGACAATATATAGATATACCATGCATCATAGTTGGGATATGTAGAAATATCATATGTAAGACAATAAGGCACAGATAGATATGTAAGACACAATATTAGTTAGATGAGTAGGTAGATACGAAGGGCACTTTATAATGTACACACATAAAAATATTTTGGGCTCTGTAGAAAGGCAGATATGTTGCATATTACATCAGTCTGTTTAGAAGACAAATATATATGTAAGACACTATATTAGTTAGATAAGTGTTGCTTACAAGCAGAAGTGATAAGAATTTAGTTTGTCATATTAAATTATGATGCAAATACCAACAACAAATGTGACAACAAATGAAGCCTAACAACCTTGGTTCACAAACAAACACAATAAATATATTTGAAGGCTTCTATCTATCTATCTATCTATCTATCTATCTATCTATCTATCTATCTATCTATCTATCTATCTATCTATCTATCTATCATTTACAGGCTTCCTTCAGGATCATGCCAAAAGTCACTCAAGAGTGTTGATCAGGTAACTGTGTTTTGCAGCTTAACTCGTTAATCCCCAGGCATCACCTACTTAAGTAGGCATGAAGAAGATGAATCAAAGAATGTGATTGGATATGAAGACACCAGCTCTAATGTTTAAACTCAGGGTTCAGTTATATATACAGTTATGCTCTTCACGTTCATTGGCTTCATTTAATCTTCTTCACATTGCTGTGCAGTTTCCTGGACACTTGTCTTGGCTGAGCCTAAGGAAATGATTCTCCCTTCAGGCAAAATTATCAGTTTTCAGCTGAAATGGCCAGGTCGGCATATCTCCGTCTACCACAGTACCAAATTAAAGCAGCTTTCATTTGCCTGCCTGTCTTGGATATCCTGTCATACAGTGTGTTCACTCAGGTTGTGAAGGTGCTGGTCTGCCTTGCCTCTTAGATTTTTTCTAATGGTGCATTAATTTAGTTATTTTATTCTAAGGGGAATTTAACATTGTGAACAAAAGCACACAACGATTAATCAGTAATACTATGCCTGACTCTGTAGAGAAAATGTGCTGACTCTGCAATTGCTGTCGTGTAGCCATTTTTTGAATTTTATCATTGTCAGGGTAATCCATGTGTGTTTTTTAACCAGATGAAATATTCTAGTTATGAGTACCTGAAAAGAGAAATAGTAAAAGAAAGCCAAGATACAGATTGAGTTAACTGAGAGGATTTGTAACTACAGTTGTTAACCTATTTTACTATACATGTAGTATAATCCCTACTCCTGTAGAAGTAGACTCCTACTGAACAGTATGAAAAAGGAATATTTTTATTAAGATATAGTAGTTTTTGGTTCTCAAGCCATTGTGAGGAGCTTCTTGAAATCACACGAGGACCCTGAATACAATAAGGACTGATTGAGGTCATTTACAGTGGTGTGAAAAACTATTTGCCCCCTTCCTGATTTCTTATTCTTTTGCATGTTTGTCACACAAAATGTTTCTGATCATCAAACACATTTAACCATTAGTCAAATATAACACAAGTAAACACAAAGTGCAGTTTTTAAATGATGGTGTTTATTATTTAGGGAGAAAAAAAATCCAAACCTACATGGCCCTGTGTGAAAAAGTAATTGCCCCCATGTTAAAAAATAACCTAACTGTGGTGTATCACACCTGAGTTCAATTTCCGTAGCCACCCCCAGGCCTGATTACTGCCACACCTGTTTCAATCAAGAAATCACTTAAATAGGAGCTGCCTGACACAGAGAAGTAGACCAAAAGCACCTCAAAAGCTAGACATCATGCTAAGATCCAAAGAAATTCAGGAACAAATGAGAACAGAAGTAATTGAGATCTATCAGTCTGGTAAAGGTTATAAAGCCATTTCTAAAGCTTTGGGACTCCAGCGAACCACAGTGAGAGCCATTATCCACAAATGGCAAAAACATGGAACAGTGGTGAACCTTCCCAGGAGTGGCCGGCCGACCAAAATTACCCCAAGAGCGCAGAGACGACTCATCCGAGAGGTCACAAAAGACCCCAGGACAACGTCTAAAGAACTGCAGGCCTCACTTGCCTCAATTAAGGTCAGTGTTCACGACTCCACCATAAGAAAGAGACTGGGCAAAAACGGCCTGCATGGCAGATTTCCAAGACGCAAACCACTGTTAAGCAAAAAGAACATTAGGGCTCGTCTCAATTTTGCTAAGAAACATCTCAATGATTGCCAAGACTTTTGGGAAAATACCTTGTGGACTGATGAGACAAAAGTTGAACTTTTTGGAAGGCAAATGTCCCGTTACATCTGGCGTAAAAGGAACACAGCATTTCAGAAAAAGAACATCATACCAACAGTAAGATATGGTGGTGGTAGTGTGATGGTCTGGGGTTGTTTTGCTGCTTCAGGACCTGGAAGGCTTGCTGTGATAGATGGAACCATGAATTCTACTGTCTACCAAAAAATCCTGAAGGAGCATGTCCGGCCATCTGTTCGTCAACTCAAGCTGAAGCGATCTTGGGTGCTGCAACAGGACAATGACCCAAAACATACCAGTAAATCCACCTCTGAATGGCTGAAGAAAAACAAAATGAAGACTTTGGAGTGGCCTAGTCAAAGTCCTGACCTGAATCCAATTGAGATGCTATGGCATGACCTTAAAAAGGCGTTTCATGCTAGAAAACCCTCAAATAAAGCTGAATTACAACAATTTTGCAAAGATGAGTGGGCCAAAATTCCTCCAGAGCGCTGTAAAAGACTCATTGCAAGTTATCACAAACGCTTGATTGCAGTTATTGCTGCTAAGGGTGGCCCAACCAGTTATTAGGTTCAGGGGGCAATTACTTTTTCACACAGGGCCATGTAGGTTTGGGTTTTTTTTTCTCCCTAAATAATAAAACCCACCATTTACAAACTGCATTTTGTGTTTACTTGTGTTATATTTGACTAATGGTTAAATGTGTTTGATGATCAGAAACATTTTGTGTGACAAACATGCAAAAGAATAAGAAATCAGGAAGGGGGCAAATAGTTTTTCACACCACTGTATGTTAGGTAGAATGCCTAGAGGATGCTGGGCGGTCTCGTGGCCTGGAACCCCTGCAGATTTTATTTTTTCTCCAACCGTGTGGAGTTTTTTTTGTTTTTTCTGTCCTCCCTGGCCATCGGACCTTAATTTTATTCTATGCTAATTAGTGTTCTCTTATTTTAATTCTTATTTTGTCTTTTTTTCTCTTTCCTCATCATGTAAAGCATTTTGAGCTACATTATTTGTATGAAAATGTGATACATAAATAAATGTTGTTGTTGTTCTATGGAAAGCCCAAGGATTTCTGTGTTCTCTGCACATATTATTGTGTTCTTGTCAGTAGGTGACCCACTAAGTGAAACAATATGTGAAAGAAAGTTATAACACTCTGTCCAATTCAACAGCAGCATTTATTTATATAACACCTTTGAATACAGAGTTTAATTTAAGGTGCTTTACATATAGTAAGTAGTATGTATGCTTTACAAATGGTAATAGGTAAAAACAAAGAAAAACAATAATCAAATAAATAAGGAACAAATGGACAGTGAGGAAAGTAAAAAATTTCCAGCAGAGAAAAAAATGCTGCCATTCCACAACCAAAAGCCCATCCAGGCCTGTGGGCATACTGTCATATTGTTATGAACTGAAGAGTTCCTAAGCACAAAGAGTCCCAAAAATACTCAATGTGACCACTAGAGGTGGGGAAGCCTTCAAACCCTGGTCCGTAACAGAAAGGTGAGCATACAATCTTCATAAATTAAAAAAATTATATTAACAAAAGGCTCTGTTAAACAAAAATAAACTCCAAGGATCACAAAAGCACAGAAGGCAAGGTCTTCAAAACAGGCAATCTCAAAATGATCAAAGTTCCAAAATGAAATCCAAAGAATGGTCAAAAGCAGAGAGGTCAAAAATTTAGAAAGGCAACAATCATAGAGAAGCAATAAATCAAGGAGAACTCGCCAATGCTAGCACATTCACAATGAACTGCAAAGGACTGTTGATTTTATAGGGTTGAGAGTAGTCCCTTGTGGTGATGGACAGGTGGCCTCTCCTCCTGGGGAAACACAAGAAACTACAGCAGAAGGTACATTGACACATGAAAACTAAATAATCCACACTGGTAACATAAAATAATGAGCAAAATATACATAAATGACACTTTTAAACTCTAGCCACATGTAGAATACTGTTTGAAACAAAACACATATCTAAGATACAGAAAAGGAATAAAAAAGAGAGTCATCTTGTACAAATGTCACAGGACCTCAATACTTTTCTTTCTTCCAATGGCCTCAGGGAATTTCATCCAGATGGTGATGGAGTAGGGCCTCCACCATATGCAGAGAGGAGAAACAGAAAACAGTGTCACAAATTTAACAAAAAGACAGATTTTAAAAAGTTAGTTTTAAGATATGATTTAAACAAATCTTCCATTCCAGTCTGACATATCTCTATAGGTAGATTATTACATATTTTTGAAGCATTGGAACTAAAAGCAGTCTCACCACTTCTTTTGTTATTTACTCTCGGAATAGCAAGCAAAGAAGAATTTGAGGATATGAGGTTACAATTGGAAATATAAGGGGACAAACATTCAAAGATGTATGAAGGTGCAAGATTATTGAAAGAACAATTAGCATTATTTTCAAACTGATACTGGAAGGCACAAGCAGACAGTGTAAAGACGCTAATGTAATGCAGTTCAAATTACTTCTTTTTAGTTAGAATTTTTGTAGCTGCCTTCTGAACCAACTGTAATTGATTTAAATCTTTTTGGCAGACATGTTAGGAGTTCGTTGCAGGAATCTGAACTGCTAGAAACACAGGTACGTGTCAACTGTTTTGCATCATCTAAAGACATAAAGGTCCAAGCATGTCCTACATTTCTTAATTGAAAAAATGCAGTTTTGGTGACATAATTAATATGAGATTTTAAAATCTAGGTAACAGACCCAGAGGAGGGCTGGAAAAGACACTTAAGGAAGGTGAATTTTGATTAAATTTATGCTGATGTGTGGATGGCTGTTATGAAATTGTGGTGGTATATCAGTCCAGGGAAACTGATGAATCCTGAGTACTTGGCCAGAGTTATGCAGTTATCCTGTGAGCTCAGTGTCCCCTGTATGTGCTTTAAGGACACTTGGAGAGTTATAGAAAATTTAGATGGCTAAAGTATTGCCCAAGCAACCAAGGATCGTAGAGACATGGGTGCCAAGATTGTGGTGGAACCAAAGTGCACTACTAAAAAGTCCCCTAGATTTTGTAAGACACTGCTTAAACCCAAAATAATATTACCTATGGATGTTTGTGACAGCATGAGACATACATGATCTCTCATTGCTAGAGCACTGAATTTAGGGCTGGGAGGTGAATATAACCCATACAACTGCAATTCTGGAGAAGAGATGGAGATTTTAAGAACACTGTGCAATTATTTACATGTAATGTCTAGAGATGTAGATTAGCTTTCTTAACCTGGTATTGGGAAGACATTGTCTATTTACTACCATAATTATATATTTGGCTGATGCCATTATCAAAGGTAATTTACAAGCTCACGATTGATTATAATTGTTTACATCAATTTTTTACATCTTTAACTCAGGCAGGATAAATTACTTCCTCAGCGTCTCACAGTGAGTCACAGGCAGGCTCATAGAGAGCAGTTAGGGTTTTTTTTTTATTTTTTTATATATTGTTAACAGCTTTCTTTGTTCATACTCCCCTGAGTAAGGGTGGGCCAGGCACAATCTTTAATAGAAAAAAAAATATGCTAAGGTTATTACTTAATTATTCAAGGTCCTGGGTGGTTACTTTGGAGACAGAATTGTGATAGGCCATTGTTAGAATTCACAATAAAAGCCAAACATTTTGGAGCCCTGCTATTGAAGTAAATCATTCAGAAAGGCTCAAAACCAACCATGATGAGTGTCAGTCCATTACTTGGCACACTTTCTCAAAGAGCTGACAATTCATCTTTGAGAGGTAGGATGAGACTGGAATACCCAGAAAAAACATTCACACAGGCAAACTTCATGCACGTAGTGACAAGGTCAAAATTTTATCCAAAATCCTTGTATCTATTAGGTATCAGGTCAAATTTTTGTACCATCCTTTCAATAAACATGTTCATTTTTATATAAGGAAAAAGTAAGATCGAAGGCACTTATTAGACTAAGACTTCTGGAAGGCTAAAGTTTTTTTTGGGGGTGGGGGGGGGTCGCATTTCCAAGATTAAATTGTAGTGCATTATTGAGCAATAATGTACACTCTTCTGAAAGAACTGGAATTTTGTTACTGAAGTTCTCACGCATTAACTAGCCAGATTTGCCACAGGGCGATAGGTTCTGTGTAAGCAATATTTTTACCCTTATCACATTAAATATACATAAAACACCAACGGTGTGAACTGAAAGTCTTATTTGGAGGGCATGAGATAAAGAGGTGAAAAAGAAATAAGAAATGCCAAAAGGCATTTGAAGAATATTGTCAGTAAAGAAAAAAAGAAAAGAATGAAAATGTTTATGTGACATTTGAGCAATAAGAAGAATTACACTTGAGGAGGATGAATTACTGTAAACTGTGCTAAGCTGTGCATGGGGTGGAAAATAATGGCAAGTGATAAGATAACAGTAAATGTTCTAAGTAATGATTCTTCATGAACTTTTCACCAGTGAGGAAGTGTCAGAGTAGCAGATGTTAGCACAAATGCTTTATTAATAAAACTCAATCTTCTGTTTTCTGTGAATTTAATTACTTGCTTTGTCCTGGACCTCTTTACACTTAAACAAACTCCAGAACCTCAAAAAAAATGGGACTTTCAGCATAACAAAGATAGCACACCAAAGAAAGAATCAAGTCACTCTTTTCTGGCTTTTCCCCAGAGCTATTGTAATATTCATTAATTTTCTGAAGCTAGTTAAATTAATTCAGGGTCATGACAAGTTGGGGTCTATTCATGAAGTACTAAACAAAATGCAGGAACAAATAATGGATGGGGTGCCAATCTTATTACAGGAAGTACACAGAGCTAGATTAGAGTTTCCAATCAATCTATCCTGCCTGAATCTGAGATGTGAGAGGAAAACTGTATGAATACTGGGTACCTTGCAAACTTGCTCACAGGCAGGGACATCCTTTAGTGGAGAGACAACAGCACAAACTACTGTAACACATTCCATTTGCTGTTCTAAATAAAGGGGAAAACTATTTACATCATTCCAGATGTGTCCTCATCAGCACATTACACAGCTTTAACATAACCTTATAACACTGAACCTTTTAACCTTTTTAATCACTAGTGTACACTGGCTACTTGTGGACATTGTAAATCCAACCTTACTCTCAAATCTTTTTTATAAATAATTCTTGTTAGCTCATAACCTTCCTTTGTGTAATTAAATATTTTTATTTCTTAGAAATACATTGAAGTGTATTTAAGGGATTGATGACTCTGTGTTTTAGTGCATCACCGCTCTAGAGCCATGGATTCAAATCCAGTGATGCAATGTCTGTCTGTGTAAAGTGTGCATATTATCCCAGTGCCCACATGAGTTACAGATTCATCCAAAATATCAGAGATGTACAGGATATCGTAGTTTGCATTTCTAAATTGGTCTAGTGAGTGTAAATTTTCCATATGATGGAGAATCACTTTGTCTGACAGTGATTGCTGCATTGCACCTAATGCTATCTGAACAGTCAGTCCACACTGTAATGGGGCAGGCAAGTTAAGAAAATAATAAGATGGAAAAACAGATATGTCCCTAGTTTTTATTAGCTCAAGTACTCCTCCATTGAAGCAATAATAAATGTGCAGACATATTTGAATGTGTATATTCACAGTTACAGTGTGGTGTTTTTATCATATTACAGCTTGTTGTTACAAACCAAAAGTGACAGGATCATTCAGCAAATGTACTTGGCAGGTGTTTATTGTTAAATTACCTTGTATTACACTAATTGTGCAACTGGGTGTGAATCCTTTCTTTTACCTAAAATTAGACAATATTATTTTTATTGCAGGGTGGCTTGGTAGGTCGGTCAAATCCTACTATCACCTCCCAGTGGTGCCGACGGCAATGAGGTCCATGGACTTTGGCTAACAATGGAGGTCCAATGTCAGGTGAAGCGACACATCAGTTGGTATTTTCTAGTTGCAACTCGGTTGCAACTAATGCTTTCTCAAAATTTATTCTGGAAATCTAGGGCATCCCCCTTGTGTCGCCCTTGCCCAAGCAGCGTGAAGAAGTCACAAGGGCTACCCGCTGGTGGACAAAGCAGGTCAAAGAAGCTAGTCGTTCACCAACGTTTAGCCACCATCAACATTGGCACACTCACTGGTTGCATGACTGATGTCCTCAAACGCAGCTAGTGGACATTGCCTGCATCCAAGAAACGTAATGGCAAAAGTGAAAGAAATTGGTGAAGGCTACAAGCTTTACTACAATTGCCTAATAGTGGGTCGAATTGGAGTAGATCTAGTCATCAACGAACATCTGAAAGATGACGTCATTGAAGTTTCCCAAATATCGGACAGGTTGATGTCAATCAAGATCAAATCCAGAACAACAGCCTTGCAAATAATCTCAGCATACACGCCACAGACTGGATCCCAAAAGGAGGAAAAAAAAACTTTTTGGGATTCTATCGACAACCATCTACAAGCAGTCGGCATAGAAAAACACATCCTCATTGGCAGCAACTTAAATGATCACTTCAGTGCGATGCATGACGTCTATGCCCAACAGCATGGAGGGCAAGGATATGGAGAATGGAATGACGACAGCCATTGCATCTTGGATCACACTGAAATGTACATCCTCACCATAGTCAACACCTTTTACAAGAAACAAGCCAGTCACCTCATCACCTAAGCCAGTGGTGGTCGCTCCATGTGGATCAATTATTGGC
The DNA here is from genome assembly GCF_900747795.2 of Erpetoichthys calabaricus. Lineage (NCBI taxonomy): Eukaryota > Metazoa > Chordata > Cladistia > Polypteriformes > Polypteridae > Erpetoichthys > Erpetoichthys calabaricus. Next base: position 15,292,747 of record NC_041407.2, read on the forward strand.
TAATCCAAAGACAAGACCTGAAGCTGACTGTGGATGCAAAGGTAATCCCATCAGACTGCATTGCGCTGCAGTACTGCATTCTCATCTTGGACATGAAACTGCAGATCCAGCTACTTTATGCCAATGTAATGAGCACAGTTCAATGTCCCGTTAAAGCCTCACCTCCCTTTCCAATCCGAGTAAGCGTCCACCAAGGCTCTGCTCTTTATCCTATGTATGGACACAGTTACAGCGGATATCCAGACATCGGTACCATAGATATTGCTGTACGTGGATGATATCATGATTACAGAGGAAACAGGATCCATCCTAGTGTGGCAGATGCAGCAGTGGAACTAAACCTCAAGAAGACTGAATATCTCGAAAACAGCCTTCGGATAGAGGGAACAATACAAGTCAACGGCCACGACCTGAAGATCATCACTGAGTTCAAATACCTGTACCCTCCCTGATGCACCCTCACGCGTTGCCACGGCATGGATCAAGTGGCAACAGGTCACGAGCGTCCTATGCGATTGACAGATTTCGAATTACATCAAGGCAAAACCGTACAAGACTGTCATTCAACCATTGGCCATCTATGGCGTTGAATGTTGACTGGCCACCACAGAACAAGAACAGGCGCTCCATACGATGGAGTAGAAGATGCTCCGATGGTCTCTCGGACTCATGAGGTGGGAACATGCCATGAACATGAACATTAGGAGAAGAATGGGAGTGGCGTAGATAACCGAGAAGATGTGAAAGGCTCGAATGAGGTGGTATGGACATATCCTGCATAGCTAAGGAAACAGTGGCCACGATCGCCCTTCAACTCAGCCCAGATGGCAAGCGACCACATAGAAGATCCAAAAAGTGATGGTTCAACAGAATCAAGGACGACATGTGACAGCCAAAGTGAAAGTTGACCCGGAAGATGCCCTAGATTGGAAGAAATGAAGGAAGGCATCAAAAGCAGTGGACCCTGCGTTAGCGCGGGACAAACGCTAGGAAAGAAGAAGAAGGGTGACTTTGTAGTGTAGTGGTTAGTGCTGCTGCCGCCTCACTGATGCAGTGTCCTGGGTCTGAATCCTGGCTTTTTTGTGTGAAAGTTGACCACCCTCTCTTTTTCAGTGTGGGTTTCCTGCTTGTATTGAAGCTTTCTTTCAACATGACCAAAAATGTACAAGTTAGATTAATTTGGCAATTCTAAATTGCAGTATATGTGGTGAAGTGGGCCCCATGATGAACTAGTACTCTATCCAGGGTTACTTCTTCTTTACATCTGATGATATTGGGATAGGCTTTGCCTTGCTGAATGGACCTGTGAAAAAGGGTCATTGGTTCCTTAGATGCTCTGAACTTCTTTAATTGTCTCAATTAGAACAGCCTCTGGCAAACTTTCTTGACTGTAACATTCCGGATTAATCATTCCAGAATGGCATTAGCTCGGATCTTGAAACTCTCCACAACTCTTGATATAAAATGGGGAGATTGATCTTTTGCCTTACTTGGAGTCCACCAAAAATTTTGTTATTTAATGCCATTTCATTTAACCTTCTTATCTGTTCTTTTACCACATTCCTGTATGCAGACTTGGGTTGTTCATTGAGTCAGATTTGGATTTTGAACTGATAGCATTGTGCTTTACAGTCAAGCTTCATTGCTGCTAAGCCACATTGCTTGTGGAGGGAGAGAAGAAGGAAGAGAGGGAGGGAGGGAAGGAGAGAGCGAGCAGAAATATCTGGCCTATTTTCACCTAAATTTATTTAATTGCTGTCAGTATTTAAGTGTTAGGTCGTCTTCCCACTATGTCTCTAGAACAAATAACAGATCACCTACGCATGTCAGTGCTTAGATTTTAAAAATAAATAAATAACAATACTTGTTTTTCCACACTTGGAAAAAAGTGTGTTTTTTTATGTGTCTTGCCTTACTTACAAGAATTTGTGAATATTTGCAGTGTTATCTCAGTACTGAAAAGAAAGATTGGTACCTCATTTAGTTCTGGTTACTGCCTTATGTTTGATGCCCCAGCCCTCTGTGATCCTGAGCTGAAATAAGGGGATTCGGATATAAAAGGATGGTTGTCAAATATTTACAAGCCACCACTGGAAAAAGATCAAATAAATTACATTCTTATTTTTTTTCCCTCTTTTAATTATGCATTTCACATTTTTCTCAAATTCCCTCTTTAATTTTCTGGTTTATTTTTAGATAGCTTGTTCCTGTTCCAGAATTGGCAGAACAGATGAGCAAAATACTTTGAATAGCATATATTTTTTCATTGTTGTTTGTGGTTCCTAAAGAATCCAGTTTATGTGACCTATGGTAAACACAGAGAAGATTCAAATCCCTTCACTCTCTGCACACTTTATTGTGTTGTAGATTTCATTTTAAATTGATTAATTAGCCATGTTTACCCATCAATCAACACCCAATAACCTATAATGACAAAGTGAAAATATGTTTTCAGAAAGCATTCTAAATCTATTAAAAATCAAAACTTGAAATCTCTAATTTTATATAAGTATTCAGATGCTTGGCTGTGGCACTTTTAATTGTTGTCAGATGCATCCTGTTTGCTTTAATTATCCATGAGAGGTGTCTGTAACTTGATTGGAGTCCACTTCTGGCAAACTGAGATGACTGGGCATTGGTTAGAAAGGCACATGTTGTGTACAGTATGCTGTAAAAGGTCTCACAATTCATGCTGCATGTCAGGACAGAAAGCAAGCCATAACGTCTAAGGAACTCTCTGCAGACCTCTGTGATCAAATTGTGGTGAGGCATAGATAAGGGCAAGGGGATAAAATCAATTTAAAAAAATAGTGGCCCCAGGAATTCAGTGGCTTACATAATGGTGAAATGGAAGACATTTGGAACCACATGAACTCTTCCTAGAGTTGGCCATCTGGCCAAACTGAGTAATGGTGCAAGGAGGACATTACTTACAGAGGTGACCAAAAGTCCAATAATCACTAACGAATCTTAGGAGTCTTCTTCTAAGATGGAAGAACCTGTCAGAAGGATAACCATCTAAGCAGCACCACAGTCAGGCGTTTATGGTAGAATGCTTAAACAGATATCTCTCTTGGGTAAATAGTATATGACAGCCCACTTGGAGTTTGCCAAGTGGCATTTAAAGTTCTCTGAGTGAATGAGGAGAAAGATTATCTGGTCTGACGAGGCAAAAATTTAACTCTTTGGGCAGGACTCCAAGCAACACTCATCTCCTGCTTAATACACCCATTACAGTGAGGCATGATTGTGGCAGCAACATGCTGTGTGGTGCTTCTCACTGACAGGGACAGAATGACTAGCCAGAAATAAGGGAAGAACAAGTGCAGCCAAATACAGAAATGTCCTTGAAGAAAACCTGTTCCAGAGTGCACACTATCTCAAACTGAGGTGACAGTTCATATTTCCTCACAACAAAGACCTGAAGCATGCAACCATGATAGAATCTCTGTCAGCCAAAGCCCAGACTTTAACCCCATAGAGCATGTGTGGAGAGACCAGACGATGGCATTCTACAGATACTTCCCATCCAATCTAATACACCTTAAAAGGATCTAACAGAAAGAATAAACTGCCCAAATCTAAGTGTACAAAGATTGTAGAGACTTACCCAAGAAAATGTTATAATTTCAGGGGCTTCTACAAATCGCCAAATTAAGGGTTTGAATATATGTAGGAGAGAGTTCAGTTTTTTATTCTTAATAAATTTGCAGACCTTTCTGCAAGTATTTTAACTTTGTCAATATGGGCTAAGTAGATTGATGGGCAAAATACCAAATTTTTCAGTTTAAAATTAAATCTACAACACAATAAAAATGAAAAGTGTGTAGAAAGTGAATACTTTTTACTTCCACTTTATAAAAAGTGACAGCTATAGGTAAGGAACAGGTCAGCGGTGTGGCAATGTGTTCAGAGTTGAGCGGTCAGGTTAGTTAGCATTGTAGCCTGATAGTAAAATAAGAATAAGAGGTCATTGATATACTGTGATGGTTAGAACAAACAAACTTTGAAAAAAGGCCTTTCATACCCTTGAAAGTAAAACAATAATGTAGAGGTGCTGATGGTGGTGTTGATATTACATAATCTGGCTAATCAAAGATGTCATTCATTTGTTTCTGTTGCTCTTTTGGTGTTGGGGTGAAGGTCATTTTAAGGTGTAAGTAAGTGATGTTCCTAAAAAGAGCTGGGTTTGATTCTTGACTGGATATACATTTCTTTCTGTGTGAACATGTATAATATGTGTGACTGTATCTTTTCACAGTCCAAAAACATAGATGTATCATCCATCCATTATCCAACCTGCTATATCCTAACTACAGGGTCATGGAGGTCTGCTGGAGCCAATCCCAGCCAACACAGGGCGCAAGGCAGGAAACAAGCCCCGGGCAGGGCACCAGCCCACCACAGGGCGCATACACACACACACACCAAGCACACACTAGGGCCAGTTTAGAATCTCCAATGCACCTAACCTGCATGTATTTGGACTGTGGGAGGAAACTCATGCAGACATGGGGAGAACATGCAAACTCCACGCAGGGAGGACCCGGGAAGCGAACCCAGGTCTCCTAACTGCGAGGCAGTAGCGCTACCACGGTGCCACCATGCCGCCTGCATGTATCAATGGCTTGAAATTGGTCAATTATGTGTGAGTGAATATAGGTGTATTATTTGTCCATGCCTTGCCTTGAAGTGGACTCCTGAGATGTGCAGGCATAGGTACCAACTCCCTGCATCTCATGAGAAATTTGACAAATGAGAGGAGACCTTCCAGTCCATTAGGCTTAGACAACTTTTTGCCTAAAGAAGTGCTCCCTGGCTTCAGTCCTAAATGCACTTCCCCTTAATTTCCATTGGTGTCCTTAAGTATGTGATTCACTACTAAGCTGAAAGAGTTCTGCTGAATCTGCTTTACCAATGCCTTTGAGAATTTTAAACACCTGTGTTAGGTCCACATTCAGTCTCCTCTGCTTGAGACTAAACAGGTTTAATGCTCTGAGCCTATCAGAGTAGCACACGTCCTTAAGTCCTGGGATGCATCTGGTTGCTCGCTTCTGCATAGCCTAAAACCCTGCTGTGTCATTTTTGTAGCATATGTACAGTACTGGAAAAAGTGGAGTCATAAGATACTTGAATGAGCAGTTTGTCTGGTGCTCAATAAAGTTTAGCACTGTGGCCTGATAGTAAAAGTAAACACAAGTTTGCTCATATACGGTGCCGATTAGAACTGATAGTCTTTGAAAGGAGAGATGGTGACTGCTTTTATACTCTTGAAATTAAAATTAGTGACTGAAAGAACGAGATCGCGAATACAAGAGGCTGAAATGAGTTTCCTCCGTAGGGTGTCTGGGCTTTCCCTTAAAGATAGGGTGAGAAGCTCAGTCATCCGGGAGGGGCTCAGTGTAGAGCCTCTGCTCCTCCGCATCGAAAGGAGTCAGATGAGGTGGCTCGGGCATCTGATCAGGATGCCTCCTGGACGCCTCCCTGGTGAGGTGTTCTGGGCATGTCTAACCAGAGGAGGCCCTGGGGAAGACCCAGGACACGCTGGAGGGACTATGTCTCTCGGCTGGCCTGGGAACGCCTTGGGATTCCCCCGGAAGAGCTAGAAGAAGTGGCCGGGGAGAGGGAAGTCTGGGCATCTCTGCTCAAGCTGCTGCCCCCACGACCCGACCTTGGATAAGCGGAAGAGAATGGATGGATGGATGAATTAAAATGCTAAAGCTGAAGGGCAAATGTAGTTTACATAATCTTGCTATCTGAAAATGCCATTCGTAGCTAGGTTTAAATGTTTTGCTTTTGTATACACATACAGTATGCTTCTACTAGGTGTAGATTTCAGGCCATTCCAAAACTATTAGAAAGACAAGAGGTGGTTAGGCTCTAGCAATGACTGTTTGGATGCTCCATGGTGACCGGTAGTGAGGAATCTGAGAAATGATTTTGTGAAAACTCTCTGAAGGTGTTAAGAGTTAAGGAACATTCCTGATCTTCTAGAGTGAACTGCTCAATAGAATGGGTGAATCACTGAAGGGAAACTGCTTGGAGAGGGCAGAATGTATGGAGCTGTTTGGCTGAAAAGAATTAGGAATCCGTTAAGATCTTTTGAGTAGACATTACCAATGAAGAAACTCATAGATTTCGTTGAAAAACATTGAATTTAATCAAATCAAAATGACATTTGTGTAAAAAAAAAATCAAAGATCGCTTTTACTAAATAATAAACTTGGCAAAGCAGTAGAAACGCTGTGCGTATATCTCAGATATGACGAAATCCAAATAAATATGAGAATTATATGTGATGCTTTAAGGATCGAGGGTACCTGACTGCATAACTTACGGGGGTGGCTGAGAGAGCGACAAGGAGATGTAGCAAAACGCATGCAGAGCGGATCGGCCGCGGGGGGCGTTCGTATGCTAATTACCCGCCAGCGCCACGCCTCTCCGGTGAGGTGCAGTGCGTGGGCGCGAGGAAGAGAGCAAGCCGCGCTGTATAAAGACGGCCGTCGGCTGTAGCTGCCTGCTCATACCCGTTTAGCTGTTGTCATTGCATTTGCTGTTGCTGCATTTTTCATTTTCTCAGATTTACTTCTGGTTCTCTGCTTTTTCTAACAGTAGCTAACTCAAAAACGACCTGCAGCACTTTATTTTCGGGATAACGTCTGAATCCGTCGAAAGGCTTCGTCTATGGTACTGACCGGAGCGTCCAAGATGTCTCGTACGGACGAGGTGCACCGCTTAACGGAGAATGTTTATAAGGTAAGTCATTTCAAATTACTATCCGGCACAGTTCTTTTAACTGGGCAATATTTCGCATCTGTGTTCGAATATAGGAGCGTAAAATGATCCCGGAGAACCATTTCTTAAAACTTTTAGTGTGTTTTAATATGTGTTATTAATGGCTAGTATTGACTGTTTCTCGTTTATTTGTGCCAACATGCAGTGTAAACGTTCGAAGATTTTTTTAAGCTCCTGCAAAGTTTTCTTTTGATAAAAAATAATTGCTTATACCCCCAGAGTATAACCAACTGATTTTTGACAAGAATAATGACATCAGGTATTAATTCGTGGAAGTTTATTTACCTATTTTGACTAAAGTACAGTAACTACTTTAATTATCGATCGGGTGCTAAATCAAAATACTTAATGTTGCTGCTTTTAAAGAAGAAACCACATAACAGTCTGAAATGTGCCTCCTTTTGACACTGTATTCCCTGTTAATTTATAGTGTCATTTAGCTACCAGTACAATATTATATGTTTATGATATATAGCTGTTAATCGATAGCGATACCACCGAGCGCTTTATACTCAACAGCAGTTGCCAGCCAAAATTTTAAGAGTGCAGTCAAGTTAAAACTTTAGCACAAGAAGAAACATAGCAGTAATAAAAGTGAAACAGGACGTGGTGGTTTCAGTTTATTAAAATTGTTTTTGGGAATAAGGAGACACTACAAAGCACATCCAAGTTCGTATCACTGGACTTAAATTCCCTTCGACTCCCAGTATTAATCTGAGGATTTATTTAATTAGTGCTGCACCACAGGAAGTGAGCTGCCTCGGCATGTGGCCGTAAATTAAAGCAGTTGTTAATATAAGATGTACATCTTTAGGAACGCTGATCAGTGCCAATGTCTCATGATTACGTTTATTTCTGTTGAGTTGGTTAATAAAATGTGTTTTTTTCCTGGTACTAACTACCTGTTTCGATTTTTTTTTTAACGTATTTTATGAAAAAAAAAAATCACTCATTGATGGTTTCATTCTCACTGACAATCTGAGAACCTAAAAACGTGTTATCTATGTGCAGTGATTTTAAGTTCCCCAATTTCTTATTTACACCTTTCGAACATTTTTCTCAGCTTTGCTTTTATTGGATGCCTTACGGTGGCGCAACTTGATCGCCTTGCTGGATGAATTTTTTTTTTTCCTGGGGACTCCGTATTTTCCCTCCCACGCATGGCTGTCAGGTTGACTGACTGATGACCAAATTGATCCAGAGTGAATCTCCGAGAGTGTACCTTGCGATGGACTGGGTCGCCCAAAAAGCTTGTTTGGCTGTTTAATATGTGTCTGAAGAATCATCCTAATTACCCTGCATAAGGAATAACGTTTTCTATAAATGCATGGCTGGTTTTCTTTGAGTTGTCGAAATTTAATGTTGTTTTTTTTTTTTTCCCTTTCTGTAATGGAAACTGAACTTTCCGTTCCTGGGCGGCATAAAAAGTTTAATTCTTGTTTTACACAAGTGACAATATAAATGTGTATAGAAAATGTTTGTTTTAAATGCAATCTAGTCTTGTATAACATTTTCAAGTCCTCCTTGCCAGTGTTTTACCTAGTATTGTGCAGAGTAAAATGTATTGTCATTCATTTTCTGAACCTGCTTATTTGTATGTGTTCGTACTGATAAGTTAAAGGAAAATGGGTTCATACAGTATGTTAAGTATAGTTAATACATGAAGACCTACTGCGTTTTAGTTTGTGCTTATTTGTCATTAAAGTGGCATTTTTTTATTTCTGGTATTTTTCTCCTGGCACCTTTTTAACAAATTTTTTTAAAAATATTTTGAAACTTGTAATTTGAAATTTGTAGTAAGAAGGCCAATACAGTCTGAGTTTAGAAATAAAACTTTTCTTTTTTCAATCTTCTAAATACAAATGTAGGTTGCTTTTTAAATATGTATTTCGCAAAGTTGAAAGTAGGTTGCATTGCATTTGTAATGCTCATATCATAAAGAGGTGAGGGATGTCTTAAGTTAATTGCACTGTATTTTCTGACCATTCTCGCCACTCTGGCCTTTGCTCAAATTTTTTATTTTTTATTTTCTTTTAGTTTTTTTAAAGGTGCCAATTCATTTTCATAACCCAAAATAATGAATGAATGAAACAAATCTGAAAAAATCCTATTGCAATGTTGAATATAATTTCAAATGTAGAAGAAAGTACACTTTTTGGTTTATCTAAAAAAAATTCTATTTTTAATGTGACCTTGTGAAAATTCTGAAAGGATGTCACATTTACTGAGTTTTGGGAGTGATGCTGCTTCAGTTTGGGGTCTAGATAAGGGTTCATTGAATAAAATGTTAGTATAATTCTCAGAACCTGAATTTATTGTCATTAATAAAATGCAGATTCTGGATACTTCTCCCAACACCTTCACTTACTTTAAGCTTGGCACCTGATCTTTGCTGCGAGGACATAATAAAGTTTATTATAAGCGTTAGAGTTGACTAATTGAATTGAACTTGGTTAGATTTCCCCTCAGCTTGAGCAAATATGTTTATGATTTGAAGATTTACTTAGACAATTTCAGGTCATTAAATCCAGCTAGTGGCCCAGATAATTTTACCTGTTTGATTTGCAGGAGTTTGCTTTAAAGGGATACTTGAGAAGGAAACCAGTTTTTACATTATTCACAACAGTTTGTGATATCAACAGAAAAATGCAGTACTTTTTAAACTGATGAATGTGGTCTTTTTTTCAAAGCAAAGCTTTAAAGAATGTGTAGCTCAGGTATGGATTAATGATGGTCTCACATCATCATGATGGTGTTCTGTCATTGTCTATATGCTCTGTGAGTCATTCTTTACATTTAAATTGTTTGCCTCTGTTAACGTTTAGCAAAAAAAAATAACAATTATGTGCCTGGAAGTGGTCTTTTTTTTTTTTTTTTTCTTTCAGTTTTATGTAGGTTTTGATCCAGCTACTTTAAATGTAGTGATGTCACTGAAGTATATAAAGGCTTCTTTATAACAGGTTTCTGTATTGTTTGTGTATTTGGAGATTGGAATACTCTATGATGTCACAGAATAAAAATTGACTGTTTTATCTGAAGTAATTGCCGTGGCCATTGCAGTTAATCAGATTATCTATACATGTACTGGTGACCTTTTGATATGATCATTTTATGAAACCTGTAAATAAAACAAAGTTATAAGAGACTTTGATTGCTGTAAACAGAAGTAGTCCTTCAAGTTTCCCTGAGACTGAGAGATGCATTTTGTTAAGGTAGTATATAATTCTGTCAGGGCCCACACCTTTTCACACAGGTGTTAACATCACTCGAAAAAAATATTTAAGCTAAACTTACTCATTGGGGTACGTTTTTATCCTTAAACCCAATGAGTAAAATGGTCTTTGGGGTATATTCTGTATGTGTGTTTTAATTAAATAAGCAACAATAGTGGCTGTCAAATCCTTGGAGTTTAAACATCAGACTCTTGATTCTATGACGTTTAAATTTTAAGGAGGACTTTCAGTATCATTTGTACAATAACTTGCTGGTTAATATACTAATGCTGTGTTCCCGTACTGTTGGGACAATTCAGAGCTATCAGTTGTGAACACACTAAACACAGAGTGAAACATCACATGGGTTTCCAGTGTGACACGTTGGAGAAACAAGAGGTCACTCTTGAGTTGGTTCTCCAAAAAAGAAAAACCATAACAAAGCAGCAGGTTTGTTTTTAATGTAGAACAAACTAAATTTTCTAAAGGAGTATCGACGAGTCGGCTATGAGTTGCAAACATTTTAACTTGTGGCATCTAATTTAGTTGAGTGATGCAGTTACAAATGTTGGTGAGTGTTGCTTACTGTGTTTTATACAAAGTCCTGATAAGGACACAGTCTTTGTATCCATCCCCTAAATGTAATGGCCCTGGCTACAGTTGTCATTCTATCTTCTTACCTGCTTATCCCAGTTAACAGTTGCAGACAGCAAGTATTTTGTCCTGATGGCACTAGATGCAATGAGGGAAGAGACCCTTTGAGATGCAGTTTCATCTCTGGTCTCACACCTACATTTAATAATACAGGAGGAGTTTAGGTCCTGAATTAATCTAACCAGCACATCCTTTTGATGTTTAGGTACAGAGGAGCAGTGTTAGCGCTGCTGCTTTGCAGTAAAGAGATTGTGGAGTCGCTTCCCGGGTTCCTCCTGCACGTAGAACACTTTGAGTAGTGAGAAAAGCGCTATATAAAAGTAAAGATTTTATTAATAGGTACATGGAGAACTAGGAAGCTCTACAAAATCCATTACAATTATAGTTGTAACAAGTAGGAGTATTGACAAAATTTCAAGTCCAGTGGTAAACTACAGTAATGATGAAATGAGTGCCTTAATTCAAAAACAAAATTTGAGTATGGGCTTCAAGATTTCTACAATGTCCAAACATTTGTGTGGCTTAGCCCAAAGCTAAATCTGATCTAGTGACTAAACCATTACAAAGTACTCTAAATGGTTGACTTTAAAATACAAATTTGTATGGAGTGTGACATGGGTTTTATAATCCCCTCTCCTCTTTGTCTGCTGATATTTGTCAGATTTTTGCCAAATTGTAAAAGGTCAAACACTCTCTAGCTTGATCTAGTTGTTTCTTGTACTGTATAGTTGAAGTTAATCATTGATGCTCTAAATTAAACCATTCATTAGTTTACTCTTATTAAATACACAGGTTACTCTGTGAAAAGTGCAACATTTACATTGCATTAAAATGCAGTAATTTTAAGGAATTTTATCTTCAAGAATAATATAGGTCTGCTCTTTCTGAAACAGGTTTTAGTTGTGGTAGGTATTCTTAAAACAAATAGAGCACAGTAAAATTCACTGTAGTTTATCAATAGCACACTTAATATAGAATAAAGAAAATTGGAGCGATTTTAATGGAGAACAACTAAATTATAGGTTCACATGGACTGATGGAATTAAAGTAGAAGAGAGCACTTTATGTACTCCACTCGGCATACTCTTCCAAATTAATGGATGAAAATAGACACTGGTATAATTAAGGCACAAAGGTTGTTCTAATTTGGTAAATAAGAAATCTTAACTGCCCGACAAAATTCCTACCAGCATTAGTAGCATACTGTGTGTGCGTGTGTAGTAGCCTAATACAGAGGTAAAAATTTGCTCCAAAATATAATACTGCAAAGAGTGAAAGTTTGACTCTAAGCGCACCGCTGCCACTATTAACTAATTGTCTTGCGTGTTGAAGAAACCAAACTTGGACTGAAGACATTTGATTGGGGACAGTAGTCTTGAAACTTCACAGCATAGCAATAGCCTTAACTTGTATTGTCAATGACCCTTTAATACCATCTGAAAAAGTAAATTGAACACTTGTTAAGCTATTAGATTTTATTGTAACATTGGCCGTGCCATTTAATTACTTTGGCTTAAATAGAAATGTTGCTCTGTTCCTTTTTTTCATCTTTTTTTTTTATATATAAATCTGCCTTGCAATTATTTGTGTGTGTGTGTGTGTGTATATGTGGTGTGTGTTGTCAGTGTTTAGTATTAAGTTTTTGTTCAATGTATTTATATACTTCTGAGGGAGAGAATAATGTTCGGTTTCCCACAGATGGCACTCTGCTGCATCAATCATTGAATCAGACCTAATGTTTCTTCTATTGAATCTTTAATTCAATGAGTTGAAACACCAAGTGAGTGATCACTGCTTGTCTAAGAATGAAAATTTTTCTATTAACCTTTTTTTTTTTTGCTTGTTCCAAGTGACTGTTTAACTCCTCAGATTTAATAGCTGTAAGAGTGACTGCTGGTGCTATGGTCATCTAGCCTTTAGATTATGTCTGAATAGAAGGCATTTGTTTATTCAACCATGTATATTTGTTTAGAAATGTTATATAGGTATGTATCTTACTGTTGCCATATTGTTTCTGTACTGTAAAAGGCATTCCATACCCACCCACCCCCAACCACCCTTAGAAAGTGACATTGTCTGCTCGCTGGATAAACTGGGATCCCCTTTTGTAAATTTGGCACCAAAAGTAGTTTAATACTTGTACCAATTACATAATGGGATATATATAACAAGTTAGTAACACAAATGGATCTATTACTATTCTGTAACAAGATCTTAAACACCTTTTTTTGGGTCTTGAACACACACTTTACTAATGCTTTGTGTTTTGATCTTTGCAATGTGACCTACTAACAGAAATTCACCTTCAAGTGGTCTGAGGTGGCTTAACTGAAACACATTTCTCTTGATATTATATTTAGTATAACAACTGAGAATCTTACATATTAACAAGTAATTTTACCATCATACCAATATACCACACAACACACAGAGGAATAACCTATGTACAAACTAATTTTGTTGAAGTGTTATGAAGACAAAAATAAGCCTTTAAAGTCTTGTTCCGTAAGTGTTTGAGTAATAGATACATTTGTGCAGTAGCTAAACTGGAGTGTTACCAATATATTTAAATAAAATTACATTTAGAAAGGCATTTTTAAATGAATTTGAACCCCATTTTCTTGTTGTAATAAGCAGAAGGCTAGAACACATTTTATTTGTTAAATAATCGAGGATGAGAGTTGTGTGAATGATTTTTCCCATCACTCTCAAAGAAAGTACAAATTATTGTCTAAAGATAGTGTCAGATGTATGTCTTGAAACAACTCCCAATGATTATTTTTATATGGCTGGCTTGTAACATTTTAAGGACTGCAGTTGTCAAAGTATTACCACTTCTTGGTTGCTTTAGTTGTCACCAAAAATGGATTGCAGTGTCCGACCATTTATTAGATTGTTTCCAAGTTTGCACATTGAATACATGAGACTAACTGTATCACAAGTGTGCTACAAGGTGATGTTTGTTTTGGCAGCGATTCAGCTTAAGGAATGTTGAAATATGAATAGAAACCCCATGTATAAGTAAATAAACCAACTCCTTAGACGGCCTGGTTGCTTTCCACTTTAAAATTTGCAGCTCTATGAAATAATTGCATCAAGATTGGGCTTGTGGATTACTGGGCAAGTGATAAGAATTTTTTGGTAACCTGTCCACTAATATCAACAGTTGGAAACATGCTGCAAGAATTAAGTGAGTTGAAGCCTTCTTTGATTGTTTTATGATGGTAAGCATTTTCTCTATGAACTTGTTCTCGGAGTAGAAAGTGAGTGGCTTTGTAGTAAACATTGTCCCTTTCCTGTATTCTTTCTCTCTGTCTCTCAAGATAAAATACATGCCCAAAAAAGAGACCAGAATTCACAGATTGCTATCTTCATTTTTGAAGGGAGTGATTTATAGCAACTCCATTATAATACAGAATTTTAAAACGAGCCTTCAGAGTATAGAATTTCACTCCCTAACAAATGTACTTTATTGCCCATAGAAAATGAAATGTATAAGGCCAGGGTAAGTTAAACGTTTGTCTTTCAAATATTATGCTTAAGACTTTGTTCTTCAAACTTGACTCTGAAGCATTAACTAGATTACCATAATTGTTAAAGCAGAATGTTTGTGTTTTTTATTCTTGAAAAATACTTTCATGTAGGAATTTTGGAAAAAATTTGGAGCATGAAACAATGTGACTGCCAGAAAAGTGAGATCCAGTGGTATCACTAGTTTTATTAAAATTGCATTGAAGAACTCAAACCCAAGAATCAATATGGCAGCAAGGACTAAGACTATGGTTTATAGTGTTGCTCATTTTTATTTTAAACTATATATATTCAAGTGAAATGAGCTGTTAAAAACTCTGCACTGCCTTTAGCTATTGTGTGTTGATGTTGCCATTCTCTAACTGCCTAATGTTAATGCTTGTCCTAAATAAAATACAGAAATCAACACATCTGTAAATGTGTATACTCTTGTCTAATTCCACATTTATTACTTGTCTTTGCATGCACTTCCATAGACACTCAAGTGTCATTAACACTCCACTCTCCTCATCCAGATTCTGCTTTGTTTGGAAGTGACATTCCGAAAATCATTTGTGTATGGGTTTTCATGTCTCTATATTACTATTTACAAAAGTTTGGACCAACCTATTCATCTTGGTTTTAAGCAAACCAAATATGTTTCTTCTTGTAAGTTGGTACTGGAGTGTAGTAACATTTCTAATGTGAATGATATTTCTGAATTGCTGGCTGCTGTGTCATTTGGAAATGTCAAGTATGCCATCTTTATAAGACTTCGACAATGCGTATTTCTGATTAACTCCTTGTGTAATCTAGCTGTCGAACATCTATTTGATAAGTAATTTTGTCATGCTTCAGTTTTTTTTGGAATTAGAAGTCTGTGTAATGCGAGTATTGTTCAACTTAATCTGTTTGTCAATTCATCTTTTCTGAACTCTTATTCCATATAAGGTCACAAGGTGCTAGAACTAGCTACATCTCAGACTACTGTACATCCTACATTGGAGCCTGCCTTGTATCAGTCCATCATAGGACACTTTGGCGAGTGCATAACTGCTCACGCACACACCCTTCCACTCTCAGCAAGTCCTCAGTGTCACAATTTCTGATCTTTATAGTTTTATGTAGCCTGTATTATTATTGCCTGTTTCAAAAGGTTTGAGTTCATGGAAGATGAGCATTAAAGCAGCCATCGAGACAGGAAAAAGTTGAGGTGCTGTGAACGCTGACATTCCCAGCTCTTTTGTTTCAGCTTGAAGCAAAAAGAGATAAAGATAAGCTGATTGAAGTCATACAGCAATTTTGAGTGTGTCTGTGCTGCGTGGGAGAGAAGACTGCCTCTTACGAATGAGGCAGGAGGCATGGGGGCTGCATATGCTACGTGGGAGGCGTATGAAAGGTGCCCCTTAATTATCTCATCGAGCGTCAGTCAGGAACACTGTGTAACTGCAATTAAAGTAGGGGAGGCGGGTTTTCCTCCATTGCCATTTGCTTGCTTTATGCTTAAACTTTTTTAAAAATCTTTTTGTATTAGTTTGGTAATCCTTTAATCCTTTTGCCACTCACACACTCTTTATAGTTGCTGATGGAACAGACTCCCTTACCTAAGATTATCTACAATTTCGGGACATATTATAGTTTACAATATTTCAGTTACAGTCCTGGTATCTTAAGTGAATTATTTGGGATCACACAAAGTCCTGTGGCAGATATTGAACTGTGGTATAAACTCTCACAGCCTAGCTACTATACTTGCCTGCTCAGATGTGAAATGTTTTTCCCCCTCTCTGTGTATCACCTACTGTATATGGGGAAAAACATTTCAAAATTTCAAAATCTCTCTTCTTTGATTATACCATGTAAAACATTTAACAATCAGATTATGTTCTTGTCCTTGGAAGAAGGATGGTTTTTCTGATGTTAAAGTCTGGGATTATTCCGCATTACGAAAATGTATAACAATATAGAAATGGTGACCATGGTGATACAAGAAGTAATGATCTGACTAGCTTGAGTCAAAAAATGTTTTTACTTTCAGTATGCAGAAAGATGGTGATAAGAGCAGCTTGAAATGGTGTGTGTGTGTGTGTGTGTGTGTGTGTGTGTGTGTGTGTGTGTGTGTGTGTGTGTTTTACTTGACCAAACTGCTGCATATTCAAATAATTTAATGTAAAAGAAAACTGCATTCTCTAAGACAAAATAAAAATAGATTAAGGACTTAAAACACAAGTTTTAAATGAACATATTTTTAAATAAAAATCAAAGATTTTTCATGCTAGATTTAAAAAATGTTTTTTTGGTTGTTGCATACCTGACATAAGTAGGTAGATTACCCCAAAGATTAAGGGCAGATGTTGCAAATGCACACTCACCTTTTAAGCTTTAATCAAGCCCTTTGTACCATTAAGAGTATCTTTAGAGGACCTAGTTGGCGAGATATTTTGGAAAGATACAAAGGTGCTAATCCTTTTAGGTACTTAAAACAAATAATTGCAACCTATAATGTACTGGAAGCCAATGAAAGGATACTCCATTTTGGGAGAAATATGGTCAAGCTTGCATGTGTCAGTCAAAATGAGGTAACTCCAGTGTATAAGGAATTGCATGAAGAAGTAAAGGTATGAGTCACCACATCAACAACAGACAAAATGGGATGTATCACAGACTTCACTATTACATACTTGTAATCCATAAGATAATGCAATCGCCAGTGTGTGCCCATGCTCATGTGTAGGACCACCTCAGTGATTGAACAAGATTTAAATTTTATCAGACAGCAGGCCTGTATATTAAAATTCCCCAAGTATTAAAAGCAGTTATACTTGGCATAATTCCAGCTAAGAATTCAGAAATGTTTTAAGTACAATCCTTAAATTTATAGTAGGTGACTGATAACCCCAATTTTTGTGGTGTGGTTTAAGTTTGGCAATTTAAAAGCCAGTAGTTCAGTGGAAACCACTTTTGAAAACACATGGCAGTCTACAGATACTAATATTTGTGGTGCATTAACACTAGAAGTACCAAAGCCTACGAAAAAACTCTTAATCCCAGCCCACCTTAAGTCCCTTTGCACCTCTACGTCA